>NC_081834.1:51313379-51935380 GCF_030867095.1 Alligator mississippiensis | reverse complement strand
TCAACTCCCATCACTGACACACTCCTGCCCAGGGAACAAGCCAATGAGATCCTCCTTTGGGCAGTCATACCACAGCTCTTAGTCTGTCCATCCTGCTCCCCACACCGACACTGATCCCTGCTTGGGCAGTGCTTCCAGTGCCTGGGAAGAAAGCGACCCTGAGCCCTGGAACAGAAGGAAGGCTTTAGGGAGGTGCTGGACAGCCTGGCAGGTGCGAGGGCTGTGGCAGAATGCCACCTCTGTCTCTGCCCCACGACTCTGCTATGTGACAATTTGGCTAACTTGGTCACTGAAAGGGCACACAACTCGTCCCCCTTTGTCAGGTGACCGTGAGTTGTAACCTGAGCTGGATACATTCCTGAGGGAGGGGATAACCTGCTCCCTCTGCCTACCTGACTGCCATCACATACCTAGGTCAGGAGTTTATGTTCCCTATTGTTCAAAGCAAGGCCAACTTTACTGGGATGGGGCTAGAGACCCCGCCAGTCTCCCCAGCAACCAGTGATGCTTTTCAAATTGGTTGTCTGGCAGCCAACAGCTGCTGGCCTCCATTGGACCAGGGAAATGAGGTCAAAAGGTCTATGTAAGTTAAGGACTGCCCAGAAGGAGTGGCAGTAGCCAGGATGGAAAAACTCAGAGAAAGAAGCTGGACCATCTGAAACTTGCACTTTCTCTTGAAACTTATGATCAATGTACTGCCTGCCTCCAGAGGCAATCTCCACCTGCCTCTGGATGATACTCCTTAGTAATCTACTTCTTGGGAGAGGGGCTAGGTTATGCATTGGGTCCCCTTGGTTCAGCTGATTAAGGGGGAACACTATTTGTGCTTAAAACTGAGGAATGATCCCCAAGTTCTTGAAGTGGGTCAAGTACCTTCAAGGGCTACTAGGCCTGTGTTTCCCAGGAGGCACAGAGTTCTGATCAATCCAGAGCCTGGGTGTTGGTAGCGTTACCGCCAGGCTAGTGGGTGTGCTCCAGGAAGGGGGTCGGCCAGATGTGAGGCACCCCCAAAGAGGCACTCGGAGCCTGGAAGTCAGTTGGGTGCAGTGAGGTCGGTGCCTTAGTGCAGGAGCACCAACGTTCGCCCACCACAAGAGCAACAGGGCAGGGCTGCCGTCATTGTGCATATGCCACATCCCCTGCCTGCCCTCATGCCCCTTGCTAGACAAGTCCAGAGGTTACTGAGTTGCAAAGCTCCTGGGTGTTGAGCATTAGGTGGAGCCAGTGTCCTGGTCCTGTTGTAGTCCTTCTCGCTGTCTCCAGGTCTAGTTGCATACGTCTCCTTTTCATTCTCTCTCTTCACTTCCCCTCCCAAGGGGTCTTTGAACAACCTGCACCAGGTGTTGACTTTCCAGATGGAGTTGGCTATATCCTCTTCACCCTCGCTCACTGATTTCCGGTGGTGAGACTGAAGTTCACTCAGAAACATTTTAACACAGTCTGTTTGATTGAGCTTGGAGGTTCCTGTATTGCCGCACGGCGCTTCTGATAAAGGACACAAACTGATTGAAAAGCACTGACTGGGACCTCTGCTCCTCAGTCAGCTGTCCATAAATCTCCATCTCCCTTGTCATCAGCCTGACTCCCGTCACTCTTTCAAGGAGCCGGCTTACCTTTCCTCCTAGTGACAGGCTCTTCCTCTTCACTCAGCAGCCTGGCTTCTGAAAATCCCTTTCTTTCTTTCTTTTTTTATCCCCTAGCACACCACAGGTATCCCAGGAAACATGAATGCACCCACCACAGGGCTGAAAGTCACATGGACAGGGGATTGCGCCGGGCAGAAGACATCGCGGGAGTCTGTTCCAGACGCTGAACACTAAGTTCATAAAAAAGTTTCTCCTTATGTTCAATTGAAATCAGCCTTTTAGGAGCTTGTCACCATTGGACCTTGTTATTCCTGAGGGGGCCCTGGTGAACAACTCTCCTCCCAGGTCCTGATGCACTCCCCTTATGTACTTCCAGGCTGCCACCAAGTTTCCCCTCAGCCTTCTCTTCTTCAGGCTGAAAAGTCCCATGTCCCTCAGCCTCTCCTCAGAAGGTTTCTCTTTTGGTCACCGATAATATGGTGGCTCTCCTCTGGACTCTCTTGAGCTTATCCACATCCCTCCTGAACTGGGAGGCCCAGAACTGAGTGCAGTACTCCAGTTGTGGGCTCACCACAGCTGAATGAATTGGGAGGAGGCCATCCCAGGTTTTGTTAAAGATGCATAGATGCATTCATGCCAGAGTTTGATTACCTTTGCTGCCCATGCCCTCACATACTGCCCCTCACCCCCAGCCCCTTGGCCAAAGGAAACCTAGGGAGCTGGGAATAGAGTGCTTTCCCAGGACGCTAGGTCCCAAAACTCACTTGCAACAGTCTCCAGTTCCTGTATTTCTTTCTTGGAAAGAGACTGATTTGGAAGAAGAGGGGAAAGATGCCTCCCTTTCTGCCACAGAAGCCAGGCCCAGTCATACCGTATTTGTGGAAGAGACTCACCCCCAGGGTCCCAGGCCCAAACTGGGTGCATGTGTGCAAGTTTCTGTGTGAGATTAGGGGTGCATGATACCACTCGATGTGGTCCTGTGAAATCCCTGGTACCTGGTGAAAAACTAAGCCCATCAACTATAGAAGAGGGACAAAATCCACCCTCAGAAACACAGGCAGAGGTGTCCCAGGATATGGCACTGATCATATTCTGTCTGTCTCTGCAGCCCCTGACTGCTTTGGGGAGGGGAAAGCCTCAAGGCTCCTGCGCAGATCGTCATCAAGGCCTGAAGAGTCCACCCTGCACCAAGCCCCTGCTCTCCACAGCCAGGGCCAGAGCTGGGGTTGGGGCCAGGGCCAGGACCCCGGTTGGGCAGGAGCTACAGGGGTGACCACCCCAGCACCAAACATCAGGTTTGGTGTCCCCAGCTGATGGGCTCAGGTGTTTGTTATGTTTTCGCAACTGGAAGGGGTAAAGGTGCGTCTGGCTGCAGGGCAAGTGAGTAGCTGCACCATCGGGAGGAGCAGAGAAGAACTAGACTGAAGCCAAGCAGCTCTTGACAAGCTGCTCTTCAATGGGCTGCGCTGTGTAGTGTGGTGCAGGGTCACTCTGGTGCTAACCTGGTGTGCATGTTTCACTTGTGTCCTCCCAACACTTTGCTCTCTGCCCTATGATGCATTTGAACTGCCTCCTGCACATTTCCTACTGGGATGGGCTAGCTGGCAGTGACTTAGCCCAGGGGTTTTGAAAGGGCAAAAGATGATTGGCGGACTTGGGATTCCCCTTCCTCACCAATCAGGCCCCAGAAACGCACCCTCCATGTCCCCTGATTGGCCCCTTGGGTCACCTGGAGGGGGATAAAAGGGGCAGCATAGCTGACTCAAGGGAAGACCACTGAGGGACCACAAGGAAGGAGTTTCAAAGACCTGGCAAGAGCTGAGCCAGTGGGGTGGGAGCAGTTGCCCCAGAAGCACCTGAAGGAGTGGGACCTGCAGGCAGCAGTTGGACCCTCAGCAGTGCGGCGTGCAGCCAGCAGGAGAGGCTCCCCACTGGGCTCCTGGGTCACCTATGAGAGGCTGTGGCCAGTAGGAGAGGCTCCCCAGCTCCAGCAAGGATCGGAGCAGCAACCTGAGAGGGTCACAGCCCGGCTTCCAGCTCCTCCAGTAAGAGGCCAGGCAGCTCGACAGGGAAGCAGCAGCTGGGGTGCCCGTCTTGCATAGGGACAGTGGCAGTGGCAGGTGGGGCCGCACTCCTAGCACCTCTTCCCAGTGGACCCACAGCGAACAAGAGCACCTGGAACCCACTGCCACTCTTCTCTCTGGCATACCAAGATGCAGAAAGGGAGGCTTGGGGGAAGAGGATCCACAGGGTGAATCTGGCCTGTGGGGCATATCTCCTGCACCAGTGAATTAAGCATTAACCATTGCTGAGTGGGAAAACCCAAGAGTCTAAGCAGGATGGTCCAGACTCCCAGCCAGCAGCCAGCTTGTCTGTGTGGGAAGCCCGGGATCCCTCCTATCTCAGTAGCTCTTTCTGGCAGGCTCTGCACACTTCCTCCACATCTAACATTGCCTTGGAGAGACTCAGACTTTCTCTGAGGATCTCAAGGTGCCCGAGGGTGCCACAGTCCCTGCTTGAGAAACCCTCTTTCACAAGTCTGGACACGCAGCAGCTCCTTGGGTCCAAGGGGTCGGTGGAGCCCGTGCCCTGGTTTTGGCGCCACCGTGTGGCCAAGCCGGGAACAAAGCTTCAGGACTGAGGGAAAAGCACAGCACATCCTCAGGAGGAGAAAGAGCAAAAAAAAAAGAAGCATTTAGCAGAGAATGGTTTCGATCCATCGACCTCTGGGTTATGGGCCCAGCACGCTCCCGCTGCGCCACTCTGCTGTTCCTGTTCCAAAATTGTCATCATGCTTCAAATAGCATCTTCATGATCCCCTCTGATAGCACAAGTATTTAGTACTGCAGCCTGTGCCTCGGCTGGAGGGACTCTGCGTTGGAAATGCAGCCCTGCCACCTGCTCCTGCCTCGGGTTGTGGACAGACAGCTCTTGCCACTGCTCTGCGACAGCGGTGCCCCAGGACCTGCTCTTGCGCCATCTCTGCCCATGGCACCAGCTGCCGCCATCCCCTCCAAGGCTCTGCATCCCCCACAGGGACAGTTCCCCTGGGGCTCAGTCCTCGGACCTGCACTGTTCAACATCTTCATCAGTGACTTGGACGAGGGGATAAAAAGCACCTTGTTCAAATTTGCTGGTGACACTAAGATGTGGGGGGATGTGGGCACACTATAAGGGAGGAATAGGCTGCAATTGGACCTAGACAGGTTACGGGTGTGGGCGGATGAGAACAGGATGGGTTTCAACACCGACAAGTGCAAGGTGCTGCACCTGGGGAGGAAGAACCAGCAGCACACCTACAGGCTGGGGAACTCCCTTCTCGTCAGTGCAGAGGCCGAAAAGGATCTTGGAGACATTATTGCTGCCAAAATGAACATGGGCTGAGTGTGGGGACGCTGTCAGGAAGGCCAACCACACCTTGTCATACATCCACAGATGCATCTCAAGCAGGTTCAAGGAGGTGATCCTCCCCCTCTATGCGACACTGGTCAGGCTGCAGTTGGAGTACTGCATCCAGTCCTGGGTGCCGCAATTCAGGGGGGTTGTGGACAGCATTGAGAGGGTCCAGAGGAGGGCCACCAGCGTGATGGGGGGCAGCAGGGCAGGCCCTACGAGGAGAGGCTATGGGACCTGAACCTGTTCAGCCTCCACAAGAGAAGGCTGAGGGGGGATCTAGTGGCCTGTTATAACTAGTCAGGGGGGACTAGCAATCATTGGGGGAGTCCCTGTCCCCAGAGCACTACCAGGAGTGACTAGAAATAATGCTCACAAGCTATCAGAGGGTAGATTCAGACTAGACATCAGGAGGCGCTACTTCACTGTCAGGACGGCTAGGATCTGGAACCAACTTCCAAGAGAAGTGGTGGTGGCTCCTACCCTGGGGTCTTTAAGAGGAGGCTAGTCGAACAAATTGCTGGGGTTGTTTGACCCCACTACTCTTTCCTGTCATGGCAGGGGGTCGGACTTGATGATCTGTCAAGGTCCCTTCCTACCCTACAAACTATGAAACTATGAATCTATGACCTGCCTCTGACAACACAAGTATTTTATACTGCAGCCTCCGCTTCGGCAGGAGGGACGCTGGGGTTGGAAGTGCCCACCCCATGCCCGGCCAGCTCCGACCTGCCCAGCAGAGATGAAGCCAGGCCTTGCCGCCACTCTCAGCTGGGGTGGGAGGCAGTTGCCTGGTGTGAGCCGAGCGAAGTAGTGGGAGCCTGCGATGTTCGGGCACCAAAGGCAGCTCAACTCCTCCTGAGGCCTTGCCCCTTGTGTGCAGAGTTAGCTCCCAGTTCACGGCCTCAAGTCTCTTCAGGCCTGTGGAAGACAAGGGCTGATGGAAATGAGATGGTGAAAGAACAATGCTACAAATAACCGTGCCAAGGACCGGAGGGACCCAATGAAAATGAGCACTGTGGCTGAAACTGGAGGGAGAATAGTGACCGGCCCCACCTGGCCCAAGGCTGGAGCCCGCCCAGCAACTCAGACCAGTTGGACCCTCTCCCGAGACCTGCAGGGATCCCCGCTCCCATGCAACACACCCGCTTGTGCCACCTCCCTGCTCAGGGTCTGCTCCTGGGCTGGGCTCTGCTCCTCTCTCCCAGCTCTGTGGTCCCAGACCCTCCTCTGATGTCCAGGGAAGGCTGGACACTCCCCGGGTTGCACCAGTCCGGGATGGGCAGGAGCAGGTGCAAATCCACAGGTTCTGACATGATCCCATATCCCCAGTTGGAGAAATCTGAGAAGCCAGGAGTGGAGCAGGACTAGGGCCCTGGGAAACAGAAACACAGAAGCAGGGTTTCCTCCTTGTTTAGCTGTTTGGCAACCATAGCCTTGGCCTGCGTTGGTTGTATAGTGGTGAGCATAGCTGCCTTCCAAGCAGTTCACCCGGGTTCGATTCCCGCCCAATGCAGTTACTTCTCCTTTCCCCCAACTTTTGCTTCTTTCCTCAGCCCTCAATATCCAGACTGCGAGGGAAGGCAGGGAAGAGAAACATGATGCACAAGAAAAACAGCGAGGATCTCTCCAGTCCAGAGGGGCGGAGGCTTTTTCCCTTGGTTCAGGAATTTGCTCAGGTGCACCAAGAGTTGGATTAGGCCAGTGTTTCTTAACCTGTGGTACGTGTACCCTTGGGGTACGCGAGACACACGCAGGGTGTTGGCGGGTGCTGCATTTCGGACTTTACCTTCATAGACCAGAAGTTCCTGCTGCCACCCCTCCCACTGAGTCCGGTGCACAAGGGCGTTCACACCCCAGCATAAGTGTGCCAGGGGATAGGGAGGGAGGCCCCACGCAGGCTGCTTTGGCCCAGGCCACGGTGGAAAAAGTGGGACTTGGCTTGTGGCCGCGAAAACGGAAGTGCCATGGCAGGGCTTCCAGTTTCCCTTTTGCCGCCTCGCTCGGCAGGGGACAAATAAGGTAGCAGGTGGAGAACCACTGCATTCGCTGACAGGTGGGGAGCGGCTCCCACGGATCCCTCTCTGCACAAGCAGGCCGAGCCGGGGCAGCAGAGAGGGGCGATCTTGGCTCCGGTTCATCGCAGGCTCCAGCAGATGAAACCTTTCACACTCGCTCGCCCTGCTCACCACACTGGCAGACAGTGCAGCCCCGAGTGGAGATGAGCCCCTCGCACTTGGGGTTTTTCAGCTGAAGGGAGGCAGAGGCAAGGCAGAGGAGATGGAAGGAGGCTCAGGGGGAAGAGAGGGACATGGGACATTCACACAGGAGTGACCTTCCATGTGACCGATGCCCGGCAGCCTTTGCCAAGCCCCTGGAGAGGGCTCAGCCCCGTCCTCATCCCCACATGTCCTGGCACCGTTAGAGGGGCTGGAGTGTGAGAGGGTGAGCACCAGCTGTCCAGCCTGAGAACACCTCTGGACAAGGCCAAATCCCCACCTGCCTTCTCCCAGCTGCACCTGCCCCTACAGTGGCCACAAGACACGTCCTTGTCCCGCTCCTGGCAACAGCTGGCTCTTGGGAGCCTGACTCCCTTCTCCATGGCCCAGGGCTGAGCGACAGCTCCAGCACCAGCCTTGTCCTTGTCAGGGTCATGGTGAGTGTCCCTGTTGTCCCACGGGCACCCCAGGTTGGATGCCCCAATGATGTGGTGCTGCTTTTCCCTCTCACCAAACCCCACAGCCCCTCCCCGTGCTCCCTCCACCAGCGCTTCCCTGCCAGGTCCACGGGGCAGCAAATAAAACCCCGGGACCCCACACACACGGGCTTTCCTTGCAGCCTTCAGCCCGGCCACTCCTGCCTCCCACTCCATGCCCCGTGCACCACTCCCCCCGGCAGCCTCCCCCTCCATGCATCCTGCTGGGACCCAGCATGGCGAGTGCTGCGAGGGCTGGTGCAGGGCTGGCACTGCTGGAGCAGGGAAGCGCAGGCACTTGTGTCCCCACAGGATCAGCAGCCACGGGCCCCAGGGGACACTTGTGACCAGCGCAGGGCTGGGCTGGGCTGGGCTGGGCTGGGCTGGAGGAGCCTGGACAGCACGGGGTTAGGTCCGTGCGCTCTGGCGGCGGCGGAGCACGGAAGCAGCCCGCTGCCTGGGACAGGGGCCGGCGGCGCTCATGGCCTGCTCCTCTGCTGCCCGTGTCCTGCGGCAGCTGCTGGGCGGAGCCGGGCAGTGAGAGAGGGGCGGGTCTGAATGACTGCTAGTCCCAGGAGCTGTCGTACGGTGGCCGGTTAGCTCAGTTGGTTAGAGCGTGGTGCTAATAACGCCAAGGTCGCGGGTTCGATCCCCGTACGGGCCACAGAGCGGAGTCCTTTTGTGTCCTAATCCTTGTCCTCCTCTTTCTCGTGCAAAAACCACCCGCCCTCCACCTCTGCTCCTTGGGAGGGAAAGGGAGCAGGAGTTGACTTCCTGCACGGCTCAGCTCCCCTCCAGGAAGTGCTGTTGCAAGGCCGAGGTCCGTCCCCGCAGGCAGCAGGAGTTTTAGCAGCCCTGTCCCAGGCAAAGGGAAGGAAAGTGGGGAGAAGAGTGGGTGGCACAGGTCTCTGTTGCCTGGTCCAGGCACCTAGTGCCGGGAGGGATTTCCTAGGGGTGGGATTCTCCCTCCTGTGCAAGGCTGGTTGGAAACCAATGAACTCAGCATGTACTCTTCCTCACCCACAGCCCAGAGCCCTCTCTCAGGTCAAGAGATGCAGTATAAGCCAGGACTGTTCATAGAGCCTTTAGGAATCTTCCCAGAAGTATTTGCATCACCCCCACTTTCATTTCTACTTCCCAGTGACGTCTCCCTAAGGTGAATCCCTCAGGACCAGCCCCCACAGCTCAACTTCTGCTGTGCTTCTCTCCAGCTCACACTGTCCCAGTCCTCCAGCAGGACAAGTTCTGCACAAGATGAGTCAAACACACAGTCAAGTCTCTACATGAGATGAATGCAAATAAGAGGGTCGGGGGACAGTTCAGGCCTGGGGGAAGCAGGAGCCATTCCTCTCCTCCAACCCCGCAGCAGCCCTGTTTTACCTGGGACCTTCCCCGTTCTCTTGCCTCCTGCGGCCCAACCCTCTGCTGGAGCTAGGCAGGGACATCACTGCAGTCTCATCTTCCCAGGCAGGAGGGGTGCTTTTCCAGATATTTTTTATTCCAGCTGTGCCTTTTATTACAAGGGACAAGCAAGCAAATACTCACTTTAGTGTTTTATAATAAATTAGCTCCATCATTTCACCAAGCTTTTTAACAACAGAGCAATGGTATCACCAAGTCAAAATCACAGTTGACACCAAGTCATTACCTCAAATATTCAAGTCACAAATTAATACTGCAGGCCAGGGCTCTCAAATATAGCACCTACCAGGTGGTTCTAGACTGAGGAGCCATGCCGTCTGGCCCAGGAAGAGGACAGTGAGGTACCTGGTGGCAGAATTAGTTGCCACCACTGTGACAGCCACAACTATTTAGGCTGCTGCCATCAAAGTCCACCCCCGTGGGCCAGATGTCATAGCACTGTGCTCTGCATGCAACCTGCACAATGGCTGGAAAGGGGCCAGATGATTTTGAACTCCGCTGTAGGCAGCTAAATAAGGAAATTTCATCCAAGCCTAGCTGCCCATTGGACTAATGCAGATAAGGCACAAAGGAGTGATGTGGCTGGCATCACATGTGGCTGCCTCTGTGTTGCACAAATGACCAGCTGCCTCGAGTGATGAGTGAGACCTTATGAGGGAGATATGTCAAGATGCCATGTTTATTGATTATAAGATTCAAAAGAGCACTAACACACACACACTCACACTCACAGTCACAATCACTCTGCAGATGTTATAGGACCAAAGTCCGCTGCTCAATGCTACACTCAGTTGGCCAACCTAGTGAACATGAGAAGTTAGGACCAGGGCATACAGACACATCTATGTTCCAGTGAAGTTGCAGAGTGTGCCACGACTTTTGTTTCGAGTCACAGCAGCTGTTCTGTGTCGCTTCGTCAAGAGTTTCCCATTTCGTGCCTGTTTCGACGTTCCGCCCATAGGCTATAATGGGGAAGTTCAAAACAGGCTATAACTTTGTCATTTCTGACTTGATTTTGATGAAACATACTGCAATGGTAGCCCGTTCTGAGCACATGACACCTGCCAACATTCAAGGAGATAGGTGCAGGGGGTTAGGATAAACTGCACCCCAAAATCTTGAGAGCAAAACTCCTGTCATGTGTATGTGTGAAGCCACAGCGGGGTTAAAACTGCAGGCTTGCTAGCCCTGGTGAGGCAACGAAGCCTGCCACGTTCCAACGAGATAGGTGCAGGGGCACTCTGGGCTCTGGGGCCCTGCACCTCTGGCTGTTGACAGGCAAAACTCGTGACACTGGTGAGTGACACTGTGTGTGTGTTCAGGTGTGCTCTTCCTGGCACTGGTGCCCCTGCACAACGTGGCAGTGTGCCGCGCTGAGGCCACAGTGAGGACTGTGTGCATACATTAGCTGGAGGTTATGGTACCTCCTACCCACCTTTAGCCAGGGGATCGTTGGTCCTGGCATTTACAGGGCTGCCACACTGCCAGCAGTGCCACCAACCCTCCCTACAGTGGCAGGGTGCAGTTTTAGTGGTCATGCCCAGGACCTGGTGCCTCCTCCTTCCCCATCCCACCATGCCATACCTCCAAGTTCATCCTGGCAGGAGTAAGAGCTCTCCAGGGACATGTTCTTCCCCTGTTGGCTGGTGATGCAGTTAGTGCCCACTCAAGCTGAGAGCGGGGCATTACCTGGTTTTTGAAAGAGGAAAAAAGGAAATAGGCGTGGACAGAGTGAGGAGGGTGGCACTCAGTCCATCTACACCTGGAGCTTGGGGAACCCCAGCAGCGGGAGGTTCACCTTCAGGAACACCAGCTGCTTCACCAAACCACTGTCCAAGCAGGTGCGGTGGGGTGTCACTACATCCCCAGGGATGCTCAACACCCTCTCACTCGGCACACTGGTCAGTAGGCCAAGGGGTCACACACCAGTGGCTCCACATCCTCGGCAACATAGGCAGCCACCAAGGGGTGAGCACTACCTGCCTCATGCTGGGGTCTGGTGGCTCTGGACCCCACCACAGAAGGCATGCACCTGTGGTGGAGCTCAAGATTGGCTTGTGGATGATGTGCTAGCATGAGACAGTGTATCCCCCTGTTCCACGTCCCCCCGCCTCTGTCATTCTGCCTCCCTGACTTCCTTTACCAGCACCTCCATCCGCTGATACAGTGTTTGGCTGCCAGATCCAGGGCCCTTCACCCTTTGGTCACACATGGCAGCCAGCACGTGGACTGCACTGGACTGCAAGGGATATCAAGCAATTTCCTGATGCCCTCCTTCAGCCGCCTCACCAGTGCCTGCACATCTGGTGACAGTGGCTGGCCCCAGCCAGGATCATTGATCCACTGCAAGCTTGCCATTCGTCTCTGAAGTTCCCTCACTGTGGGGATCACCTGGCTAAGGAGGGCAGCAGCAGCACCGAGGCTCTTGGGGGCCTAAAGGAAGGGCTTGAGGACCACTGAGATCTGGGAGATGGTATCGCACATAACTTTGTTCAGGGGGTGACCAGCCCCAATCTCCCAGAGCAGGGCGATCTCATGGATGGCCTTCTGTTGCTCCACCAGCCTCTCCAGCATCAGGAATGTGGAGTTCTGCCTAATCTCCACATCCTGCATGATTTTGTGTTGCAGGATGTTCAGCTCTGTTTGTTTGTCCCACAGCTTCTTGCCCCCCTTGATGCTCCAGTGGAGGTAGCTGCCACCTTCCTGCATTTGGAAATGAGCTTGCTGGTGGTGCTGGCTGGCGCCATCACCGGCAGCCCTGTCCCCCTCCAAGGCATCCCTGACAACAATGTGCAACTTGTGTGCCACACAGCGGATGTTATCAAAGTTGGCATCACAGACCACCTTGCCCATATTGGCCCCATCGTCAGTGACCATGAACCCACTGGTGAGCTTGCCCTGCACAGCAAGCCACAGGTTAGCATGCTAACTCACAGGAAGGAGTGAAACAGTTAAATATTTGCAACCCTCCCCCCCCACCCAACCCCGCTGTATGTGGGAAACCCAAGTAAGCCTGAGATCAATAAATGAATAAAGTTTAAGGCCAGAGCCAAGAAAGGTTGGATAAAACTGTCTAGAACATAAGAAAAATCAAAAAATCACATTCTTAAGTCTAAGGACATCTCACAAAGACAAGAGGCAAAAGCAAATATTGCAATTGGCATAAGGTATTAAATCTTGAGGCCTGAAACATTTTAGATCTCTTCCAATTTAAAATTTTCTTTAAACTTGCTTCTTCATAGCTTTGGCAACTATATGATATGATGAAAATAATGCCCAGCTTAAAAAAATTCTTCTTATTATTTGAAAAGTAAAAGTTACAGCAGATGCATAACTACTGCTCTACTCATTTTCAAGTTCTCCAGTGATAGTTATGTAAGAACCATTCACTATATGGAGGCACAGGCAGTTATTTAATCCCTTCCTGCCCTCTCCATCTACTTTTGAAAGCTGTTACTGAGAAAATGAGAAGATTCTATAATTGAAGCTTCATTTTGCACCTCCTCAGTAACCAAAGAGCCCTGTCATCTGATCTTGCAGTGTTCTTGCACTCATGCAAATATTCCCACTGGCTTTACCATAAATTACTCACATGAGTAAGAGATGCAGAATTCAGTCTATTTCCTTCATCTTTCATTATTGCAGCAACCTCACAGCTGACTGACAACATGTATGCTATGGCACACCAGCCTCCCATATCTCGGCAGCATGCACTGTAGGATGGTATAAAACACTGGACCCCTTAGATTCAAGACTTTATTAGTTTCCCAGGAAATGCTTTCACATGTAGGATGTTTCTTTACTAAGGTTACCAAAAATTAAAGGCCCAAATGTCCTGGCCTCAACATTTTTTTTAAATTGTTAGGCAAAAACAACAAGCAAAGAAAAAAGCCCCCAAAGTTCTCAACCTAGAGCTTGGAAGCACTGAACTTCAGAAGACTAATATACTGCAGTGTTGCTTCCCTTTCTACGCTATTTGGTTGCTTGCTGGCCGCAACCTCGTTGCTGTGGCTAGTCTCCATCAAGCTGGCATCTGCAACAACTTCCAGGCTGTTGTCTCTTGCTGTCACATATCCTCTGGTTCTCCTCTAAACTTCATTTCCTCTTACCTCAAGTTGTTCTTACCTTTCACCACAGTGGAGGGAATATGGATCTCTTGCTGCACACTGACCTGGAGAGTGACAATGCCCAGTCACAAGCTAGCTATTTAGTAATTAAGCTCCAAAGTTCTTCCAAATACATGGGGAGTGGGGACCTATAAAGGAAATGCAAACTTTAGAAATTGAGCTGGGAAATCATTCTGCCCATGACACAAGTTTCCAGATGGTGTAGAGCGGATTTTCCAAAGTACATAAGAAGAGTATTTGACACATGAAAAAGTTATAAACATTTAAATAGGGCTAAGAAAAATACCACACATCAAGCCGAACCATTTTATTCCACTCGATTCTGAAGTGAGTGTAAGTACAACTTTGGCAATTGTTACAGGTAGAGGCATTTGGGGAGTCTGCAGTTTTATAATCCTGGATCAAGAAAAAACAACACCACAGCAACAAAACTAATTTGACTGGCTTTTCTCCTTTGCACTAACTATAGTGGGCAACTCAGAACAACAGACATTAGCAATCTTTTTATTTTTTAAATCATCTTTACTTCAACAACTGAGCTTCAACATAGACCCAACACAGCTGCAACGTGCTTCTAAGCTCCTTTATAAAGCCCCTGTATCTGGAACTCTGCTGCCTAGCAGCCTAGCATGTCTTCTGGTCTCTAACCCCTATGAAAGGAACAATGCAACACTGACAGATAGCCAGACTACACAGCAACATCAAAAATAAGGGCAAAGAGAGAGTGCTTAAAACTTGATGCCATGGCTCAGTTTAGCTTATCTGTGTGACGCAACCAGTCTGTAGCAGTTAAACCAAATCAGAAAGTGAAGTGTCAGCAAATACAAATTTTCTGCCTTTGAACCTGGTAGAAAATGTAATGGATTCAATGTTGCAAAGAGGAGTGTACATGTCCAGTGGAGCTTTTCTTTAGGATTTAAATACTCCTTCCTAATTTAAAAAGCTGCATTGTTCAAGAAATTTAATGCTTTAACTTGGTCCAGTTTCAGGAGGTAAATCCCAAAAGGCTCAGTGTGGCATTTTTAAACAACTGCCACCACAAATCTGTGGAATTTTGTGTTTCTAACCTTGCTTTTAAGTGCTTGCATGACTAATAAAGTGTGACACTGCTGAGATTTGCTAGCATTCTTTTCTGTAACGTAAGTTCTAGCTGACAAAAATATGGCTAAATTTAGATACCTGCAGCAAACAAGAACCTGCAAAACAAAAGTAGGCTTAAGGATTAAAATTGGCTGTGACATGTTTGTGCTCCAACATACGTAAGTTCACATAACCCCTTGTCTGCTGCCCCATTCGCAAAGTCATAGGCTGTCTGTGAAAAGTATTTTGCTGATGCTAGTTAAATGGTGTTACCTATTGTGATGTGCTGTTACGGTTCCACCACTATGGGCTTCACTGGATCCTTCATCTGAAAAAAAAAATAAACTGCCATTTTACTGGGGGGAAAAGGGCAAAGAAATCTTAGATAAATTCTAGGGAAACACTCTCTCAATTACACCAGAATCTGAATACTGTAAATACATTCAATTAAAATACCGTATTTTTCCAGGTCTTGACTTATTCCATGACCTTTAAAACAGAAAAATGCCAGCAAGTCCTTAATTATTTCCTTATTGGCATCTTTCCAGATAACTTAGTTTAGCATTTTTAAAGGCTACCTAATGGTTCATACCACATAGGGAAAAAATATTACAATGCAAGTTAAGCACTGCAGCAATTAGATACAATAGAGAAGAGGATATTTAACTAACAACCAGATCTCCAAAATGTTTTGTTTCTGCATTGTGCCAAACAGCCACCACAAAAATTGCATAAAGAGAATTTAATGCCAAATGGTTTGGCCTGATAATACAGTGGCTGGTAGAATTTGTCACGTTATTTAAAAGCCATTTTGCTTTTAACTGCTTGTAAAAACAAACATTTATTTAAAAATATATTGAAGTCCCATTGAAAATTGAATTTTTGAGCCATTAACTGTACCTGTCTAATCTGGCCAGCAAATTGAAAGGGTGCTTTTTGGCCACATCAAGACATGCAGGCACGTGAGGTTTCTAGTGCTGCAAACCTCTTTGTGGTGCCACAAACTGCACATGGGGAATATTAAAATGTCTCCTGTGCTGCAAATTTGCAGCATGGGGCCAAAATATTTTACTGGGAAATCCTGGTAGCAAAAAAAAAAGTGCCAGGCATAGGCAACTGATAGGAGGTGCACAGGGGTACACGTGCCCCCCCTGACAGCTGACACTGATGCTGTCAGCAGGGCTTGTGCCCCCCAACAGGGCTGCCACCGTCAGCAGCTTCTGCGGGTACTCCCCAAGATTCAGGAGGCACCAGTCACTCATAGGGCCAGGAAAAAAAGCAGCAAAATGCATGTGCAGGAGTGTACGTCAGAAGTCAAGGGGGCTCGTTCCTCCAGGGAAATTCTCTGACTGCTGGCCAGAGTGTCTCCACCCCTGCAGTTGTGCCCCAGCTCCTCCGGCATGCCAAGAGCTGAGAGGAGCCAGGCAAGGGCAGTTTGCCCAGAGTGCGATAATTTGTCCCTCATAGTACACGTGCAGGGAAGCGCACAGCAGCAAAACGTAGCAGCATAAAGTTGTGCCACTACTATTTTTGTCACTGCAAGCACATGCCCCTGAACATCTGG
Source organism: Alligator mississippiensis (assembly GCF_030867095.1). Classification (NCBI taxonomy): domain Eukaryota; kingdom Metazoa; phylum Chordata; order Crocodylia; family Alligatoridae; genus Alligator; species Alligator mississippiensis. The sequence goes on along the minus strand of NC_081834.1, from coordinate 51,919,513 downwards.
ATGTGGTCTTTAAGACTTTTTATTAAAATGCTATAATAAAGACAATGAGTTCAAGCAACTGGCAAAACTTGAAATATAAAGCTAAAATTATATACACACTAGGCATGTCTACACATATACATTTAATCCACATTAGCCCATTTTAAGGTGCATTAAGGGTGCATGTCTATACAGGCGTGCCCTTAATGTGCTTCAAAAGTGGAACTTTTAGGCTATTTGAACATATGTGTGATACCTGCATAAAGCGCATTATAATGTGCATTAATACTGTGTGTATTCATTGACTTGGGACTAACTTTAGCCCCTAGTCTGCATACCCGTGTTAATGCGCCTTAGCACATGCACGTGTAGACTTGCGCCTAAATTTCCTTAATGCACATTAAGTTTAGGTACACATAAAAACACAGGTTTGTGTTGTAGACAGTGGAGTCCTGATGTGACTACACATGCATAGGATGATTAGAGGGTGGAACTCTCTGGAACACCTAAACTTCTAACCTTAATGATGTTATGACCTACTTTTAAAGGCTGAGCTTGCACAGAGAGTGTTTGAAAACAAGTTGTTTGTTTTGGGAACTGAGGGAATAGGACATTTAGGACCATTATGGTAATGAGTTGTTGCCATAGTTTGAATTGTATAGTCCTTATAATGATTGACTTTGATGGAAGTAGGAGAGGGATAATTGGATCTCCATTTGATGGACAGGTAGGGTGATTTAGTCCTTATAAAAACCTGTCCAGGGTCAGTGTGGATGGGGCTTCTTTCTCTGGGATAAGAGGGGTTCTTTCATTTGGGAACTTGATTCTGCAAAGCAAGAGCTTGGCTTATAAAGATTATATGACTGAGTGTGCAAGTGTCATTAATATGGAACTGATCTACTGCTTGATTGTTTGTGGTTGTCTGGAACCCAGAGTTTCTCGGTGAGGTTGTCGAGCGATTGAGAACAGGGTATGTTGTGACAGTGCTCAGGAGCAATGACAGAGGGTCCAAATCACCTAGGCACTTGCTGGCCACTCAGCTGCTTCTTTGCATTGCATCAGTCAGGGTAAGTATCACCTACCCTTTGTTGAGGTGCTTAATACCCACCTAGAGCGAGGGAACAGCATAGATATCCTCAGGGGTGTGAGATACTGCACAGCAGGCCTTCCCTGCCCATCAGCACTCTAGGGTGATAGTCTGCCACCTAGGGTGACAGACTGGTATTGGGCTCCATAACTGTATATTGTTTATAGTACTGTAGGTTGTTGTGCTTGTTGTTTTAGTGTTTTGTTGTGGTTACTTGTCAATATATATTTACTTCTTGTTGACTTTACAGATGTCTGAAATTTTCATTGGTAGTTTGCACCTCTGGTCGGGGCCATGCAGTACGCCAGCTTCCGGAGGGAATTAACCTTAGGGTGTCTGAATCTAAATGGGAAGTTGGTAAGGTATAGAGGCTTAATGACCCTCTGTGTGTGTGTTTGAGATGTGAGCGGATGTCTGAAGGAGTCCAAGGGGTTCCCTTGCCAGCCCCTCCTGCTCTTCAGTATAAACATGCCCACTGTGAAAAAGTTGTTTTTTCAGTACTAAAATTTACCACGTTTAGCAACAGAAGACATCCACTTAAGTTATTAGAATCCCAAAAGGCAATAAAGTTTACTATGTTATGTTTTTCTGCGTAGAACATTTGTAAATTTGTATAGGAAAAAAACTGGAAGGGGGAAAAAAAGGAAAGTGTACTTAAACTTAAAATCATATTTCTTTCCAGTACAGGAGAACAAATGAAAAACATTTGTATCACAGAACATAGCAACAAATTTCAGCCCAGGTTCTGCCTAAGCTGAATGTACAGCTCCACATGAAACTCCTTGCCAGTTGAAGAGCCTTACATTCCAATTAGATTGCAAACTCATTGGACCAACTTCATTTCAAATGATGACATAGTTTCTCTTGGGATAAATTTCTTCTCCCAAGGTAAATTCTTCTAGTGATAGCCAGTTTTCAAAGGTCTTTTATATAAAGAAATTAGCTTTATGTGACTGGAACTAAGGGTAGCTCTTGTGGACAGAGAACTTGCACAGTTTGATATGGGCACTGCTTTAGGCCAGACATGAAGAACAAGAGCAGCTCACAGAGCATGGTAGTAATTATACTTTTTTGGGGGGGAAAGGAAAAGCCAACACCCCCCCCCGACACATTCATGCCCTCCCCTCCCCCCAAAGGCACATTCATGGCACTGGTTTTGTTATCAGGACCAAAATTGTTACTCCAATACCTCATGATCCTTTGTCTACAACTGACCAGCAGACAACATGCAACAGTCATCAGTGCATATACCCTAGCCCTAGATGCAGACGATGAAACAAAAGAAAAATGTTATTCTAAACTCAATCAAGTCCTGTCATCTGTCTTCAAAGAAAATAAGACAATTCTTGGCAATTTCAGTGCTAGGGGCTAGGGACAGACACTACACATAAACCTGTTTAAGTGATCAGAAACTAGTTTAAACCTGTAACAGAACAGATGTTCAGTGCACATAAACCAGTTTGAAAATGGCTGAAACCAGTTTGAGAGAAACCTGGTTCAATGTAGTATGAGACTTAACTGATTTAGCTCAAACCAGTTTAGGCAATGTCTGTCCCAGACCCCTTGCTGTTTTAACATAAACCAGACTCCCACAGCATCCTGGCATGTTTTCTGGGTTGGGGGGGACTCTCTGCTCCACAGCAGGGCTGGCCCCTCCCCTCTGCTCCCTGGCTGGAGCTCTGGTAGAGACTGCAGGTACAGCAGGGTCTGCTAGGCTTCCCCCTGTCCTACCCCACCTCACTGCTTGCTGGACAAGCAGGGATCCACTCCCTCCCTCCTATCTCCCACAGCACAGACCCTAGCCCCATGGACCATAGGCATGTAGTATGCTAGCTAATGCTGAGAGATGTCTCTGTGCATCTTCAATTTTAGTGGGACAGGCAGACAGAACAGTGACCCCTTAGGACTTTTGGGAGCTAATCAACAGGTCAGTCAGTAAGCTGTTTAAGAAGAGTTTGAATTAATGGAGAGAGGGTATTGTTTTGCTGATGGGGTGATAAACACTTATCAGCTCCCTGCTAGCTTGCTCACCTGTTAGTTTGCTGCAGACAGTATAAAGAAGCAGGGGAGAGGGAGATTGAAAAGCTCCATTTCATCAACAGATGCATACACTGCACACACACCCTGCCTCAGAGTGCTAGCAGGGGGCTGGGGGCTGGCAACACTGCTGCCCCTTGAGCAGCCAGCAGGTAAAAGCCTGGGATGCTGCAGGCAGACCTCCCTAATCAGAGCATCCTGCCTGGGCCTGGGCCTGGCCATGCCCCGCTCAGTTCAGCTCTGTGTAAGGGAAGAGAAGGCTCTCTAGCATCCCCTGGCTTCTAGCCTGAGCCACTACAGGCATGTGCCTAAATTTCAGACAGAATGTCTGTCCAGTTACAAACTGGTTCAGCCTACCCAGGTTAGACTAACCTGCAAAGATTGAATCAATTCAGGCTCAGACTTTTTGAATGCCTGTCCCTAGCCAGAGTGGGCAGGGACTCTAAGCTGTGGAAAGGAACACTTGGAAAGGAAGGGGTGGGGAAAGTCAATTCAAATAGAATTCTCCTGAGCAAGCATGCAGAATATAACCTCACCATCATGAACTCCTTTTCCACCAAAAGGAAAGAAGGAAGACATCATGGATGCACCCCCACTCAAAACACTGGCACTTGATTACATCATTGTGCATGCCTAGAACAGTTGCAATATCCATAATCACCAGAGCCATGACTAGCACAGATGATTGCTGGATGGATCATCATTTGGTATGTTCCATTGTGTCCATTTGTATTGCCCCAAAATGATGTAAACGTATGCTGTTATGGGTAGACAAGGTTCCTTGAGTGAATCTGATATCTTTTATTAGACCAACCCAAATAGTTGGAGAATAGTTATTAAGCAAGCTTTTGGGTTCAAAAACCCTTCATCAGGCTAAGGAAGTTTCAGCAGTTAGTGTGTGCTCTATTTGGGTTGGTCTAATAAAAGATATCAGATTCACCCAAGGAACCTTGTCTGCCTATGTCCTTAGACCAACACGGCTACAACCTACATCCCTGCTGTTATGGGTAGCTTTTGGGCAGATCACAGACAGGCATGTGGTCGTGTCAGCAGAGCTGGCCACTTTTACTTTGGCTGCTGGCTTTGGCTAAGGACCCACTGTTTAGGGCAGAGCTAGTAGATAACACCAGGAGGCCACCTAGGGCTTGTAAGAAATGTGAAAGAAGCAAATGAAGTTAAACAAATCAACTGCTACTTAGCTCTTTGCAGACTTCATGCAGCTTTTCCCAGGTTTCACCTTCTGGTCAACTATTATCTTTCAGAGGCTTTGAAGAGAGCCTGCAGGGCTTCTGCAAACAAAACAAACAAATGAGGAGGCTTGCTCTCTCCCTCCTCTCCGCCCCTGGTGGCTGCTTGGCCTCTGGTAACCTCAGGCTCCAGGCGGCCTTGCTCCCTGCCGGTGTAGCTGCCCCCAAGGCTGCTTTCAATATCTTTTATTTCCCCCCCTCCTGGTTCTCATAGCCAGCTCTTCCTCATTCACCACACCAGGTTTAGCTCCCTTGCTGGGAGGTTCACTGCATCCCTGGACCTGGATCCTCAGCCTTCAGTGACCCCTTCCAGGTCCGGGATGGGTGTAGGAAAGTGCTATCAGGATGTGGGGCAGTTCAGGCTCCCCTACACTGGACCTGCTACAGTAAATCAAAGGAGAAACCAAGGAAGAGATTCAATACTGAGTGAAAAGCAAGCATGTCCAGCAGTGCTACGGTGAGACACTCTGATCTCCCTGATGACCTGGACAAGATTGATCACTGAGAGAAAGGCATCCATGAGGCACACAAAGAATCTCTAGACTTCTTCACAAAGAAACATCAGGCCTGGTTCAATAAGAATGATAGGGAAATTCAAGCTCTCATTGTAGATATGACAGAAAAAGGAGAGGCTTCAAAGCTTGGTAGAATGACATCAGCTCCAAACAAAAGCGAGACACTTGTTGCCACATTAAAGCCAAGACCTGGAGGAAAATTTGAGTGAAAGAAGTGGCAGGAGGACAAAGCAAAACACATTCAAAAGGCTGCCAACCACCACAATGTGTAGTTTCCTCAGTGCCACCAAAGCTGTCTCTGGACCAAGCACACAAGGAGCTGTCCCTCTGAAGTGCAAGGAAATGTGCAAGGTTGGAATGCAGGATGGAAGGAGCACTTTCAAGAGCTCCTGAAACACAACTTTAATGCAGAAGACAATACCATCCAAGCCATTCAACACCACCCTGCTAAGTAATACCTTGCAGATCCACCAATTGCTCAAAAGTCTTTGAAAGCCATTGATGAACAGATGACGAACAACATACATGGTCCTCATGGAATACCAGCTGAAATTTAGAAGCAAGGTGGGAGAAAAATTTTCTCTCTCTCTAACTACATGCCATCCTGAAAATCTGGAAACATGAACAGATTCCCAGTAACTTGAGAGATGCCAGAATCATTATCATATTCAAGAAAGGAGATAGATGCAGCAATTAAGATGGTATCGTACCCCTGTCCATAGCTGAGAAGATTCTCATCAACGTTCTCACTTGTCTCACTGAGCAGATTCTACCTGAGTCCTGGTGTGGTTTCAATCCACTCAGAGACATTATGAACATGCTTTTTTGTTGCTAGACGCCTGCAGGAGAAGAATTGCAAGCAACAAAGATCTTTACATGGCCTTCATTGACCTAAGGCTGTGGATTCACACTCAGAGACATTTTATGGAACATCTTGATGAGATTTGGATGTCTACCTAAATTTGTTTCCATTATCAGACTCCTTCACAATGACATAAAAGCAACCAGCCTAAGCAATGGCTCAGAAATGGACCCCTGCACTATTAGAAGTGGAGTCAAACAAGGATGTGATTACACCAATACTCTTTTCCATCTCTACTGAAATTATTCTATATCTCATTGCTGACAAACTTCCATCTGGAGTCAGCATCCAGTATCACATGGATGGGAACCCTTTAAAAATCAACCAGTCATATTCCAAACCCAAGACAACCAACACCTCCATTACTGATCTGCAATCTGCTGACAAGTGTGTCATGTGTGCCTACTTAATAGAAGAGTTTTCACTTGAATTGAAGGTCACTCTTGATTGCTTCTGTGAAGCATATGAAACCTTTGGATTTGCTGTCAGTTTCACAAAACCCAGGATCTTTTACCAACCCACCCCAAACCAACCAGCTGCATCTCCACATTAAAAATTAGAGGGTAATCTTTGGAGAACGTTGAGCATTTCCCTTACTTGGGAAATGCTCAAAAGGTAAATCTTTCACATATATGACACTATTCAACACTGCATAAAATCTGTCTGCCTTTGGATGTCTCCATGCCTGCGATGATCATGGTATTAAGGAATCAAAAAGAACTTCTCATTTACTATACCCTGTAGTACAGGTGGGTGTGAAACTTGGATGACATTAGAAACACTTGAAAGCTTGAGAAAAGTTACCATAAACAACGTCTTCAGAAAATCCTCCATATCAAATGGAAGGACAGAAGAGCAAATACCAGCATTCTGGCTCAAGTAAACATCACCATCATGATGCTATGTCTATATAACACCAGTTCTGCTGCACAGGACACATCATAAGGATGCCTGACAACCAGCTTCCAAAACAGGTCCTATACTCTCAACTCACCAATGGTAACCATTCTAGAGGTAGGGGAAAAGCTTCAAGAACACCTTGAAGTCCAATATGAGGAAATTAAATTTTAACTTCAACATCTGGGAGATTCAAGCACTGAATTGTCCCCATTGGTTCCATGATGTACAAGGCATCAACCTTTTCAAGAAAACTTGCCTTGCTATGGAAGCAGACAGACAAGAGAGACAAAGCAAAGAGCTGTGACCCGACATCACCATCATCTACTCCTTCCTCCTGGAACTATTTGTCATGTCTACAGTCAAACATGCAGATCTCTGCAGATGATAAAAAAGACATTAATGGCTTGCCTATTTACTGGAAAACTGTCATATTTATATCAATGGACTGCTGCCATCACTGCAATATTATTATTATTATTATTATTATTATTAATTTAGTTAACACTGTTAATAAATTGTGACAACATAAGAAAAGCACTGGAATTACTTCAACAGACTTTAAACATTTGAGTACTAGAGAGCTCATAATGCTACTTTTGGAGAAGGAAGGTGTTTTAAAAGACAATATCATGACACTATGGACTTGATCTCATTTTTCTTTATGCAGTTGTATTATTTAGTGGCTGTATTTTTAAGTTGAAACTATACATATTTGAACATTCTTGAAATTCAAAACTATTTTTGAGGGAAGAAATACATTAAGTAAGTTGGTTGGGAAGAGAACACACTACTTATGCCTTCATGCTATTTATTCAGATGAATATCAGGGAACATTGACCCTCCTTGTGAAGGCAGAAAAAGCAGCCTCAATACCAATTTTAATCACTCAGTGTCACTCATTTATAAGTTTCACATCACCCAGTTATCTCCATCATCTCAGGTAAGCCTCCCACACATTTCCCCTTCATCGGGATGACTGCAATATTAAGTGGCACTGCCACAGTAAATGCTTTTCATTAAAAGCCTCTAGCAGCAGTGGCAGACAAACTCTGATGCTGCTTCTTTTCCTCTGTACTGGGGCCACATGCAGACAACCCAAAAGGGATTGGCAGAGGCAACATCAGGCCAGAGATGCCAAGTGGGAGGATGGCCCCAGGCAATACATGTTGCCATTCAGATTCTTGCTGTTCTAATGGCCTAAGAGCAAGATTAACTCATCTGCCATTCGGTTCCTCCCCCTAGTAGCATTAAACCATACAGTACAAGGATACAAAGCAAGACACCGACTGCATAATCATGCCTCTCAAAAGAACTCACAAGCTCCCAGCAGCTTCTGTGATACCCAGTGTCATCAGAGACTTATGGCAGTGTGGTGCCTGAAGCTTGAAAGCCAGTAAAATTCATCCTACTGCCTCAGGAAAGAAGTGCCAGGGGTCAAAAAAGGGCAGTGGAAAACAGGAGAGCCACAGAGAAAGGCACTTTGTCCTCTAGTGCAACACTACCTGAGAAGAATAGAAAAATACTGAAGGAGAAGCAATGCTTAAAAATATCAATAAGAGGGCAGAAACACTCCTGCCACAATGTTATACTTTAAGCTAATTTTAAGCAAGAACTGTTTGAGAATTTTTTTTTTAAATAATGTGTTTTTAAAACAGTTAAATAATTTTTCTATGAATTTTGGAGATTTCACTCTTCCTTCGTTTTCTCATGAGAAAAAGGGGAAAAGGAGAATCCCTTTAAGAGCTTCATGATTTTAATTTTTAAAAGGAAAAAAACTGAAACAAAATTCAATTGTCAGCTTTGCCATCCTTTAATCAACTTTTCATTTGGAATGACAAATAATTCAGCCACCTCTTATCTTAAATTATATTTCAGTGGTAAGATAGAACTTGTTCATAACATAAAACTGCCTCCTGTCTGACAATAAGTAACAAGTGGTCTACAACAGAACCTGGAAAACCTAACCAATAACTTTGGGTACACACAGACATTCGGGGAGGTTAGATTCTGTTAAAAATGGCCACCTGATCTAACTTAGTTCACCCAGGTACGGTCCCTACACTTAGATCCCTAGTTAGGTGGATCTAAATGTGAACTTTACAGAAGTACAGGTCAGATAGATGTGTCTAAAAATGGCCGACCTGGTCTCAGTTAACTATACCTCCAAAGTAGCCTGGCTTAGATCAAGTCAGGTGAGACTAATATAACTGAACTTCTGTACAGTTCCTAGCACAGCCCTGGGGCTGGGAAAGCCCAGCCACTGGCCCCAGTTCTGAGGCTACGCTTTTCTTATCACCCTCTGCCGCCAAGCACTGGACTAGTTTTGAACTCCAGACCCCTCGCTCCACCCCCAGACAGACAGCCAGATACCTCACCCTGCTCGGACAAGTGCCCCACCCCCGGTGCTAGTTTTACCAGCATTCACCAGTGCTGGGAGCTAAGGAAATAAGTCAGGATGGGGGGCTAAAAACAGCCCCTGGTCTTGGGGACCAGGGAGGAGTCCCCCATCCCCATAAGTCCCTGATCCTGCCAAACCCTACCTGACCTCACCAAGCCCCCCATGGACCCTACTTGCCCCCCTGATCCCTGCCTGCTTGCCCCCACAATTCCCCTACAGATACCACCTGCCCCCAGATCCCTCTAATCCCCTCACAGACTCCATCTGCCCCCAGAACTCCCCTGTGGGCCCTGCTAGCCCCCCTGATCCTTCCTGCGGACCCTGCTTGCCCCCGCTGATTCCTGCAATGGACCCTGCTAGCCCTCCTGATGCCACCCCTGGAGCCTGCCTCTGCTAGCCCCCTACATCCTGACTTACCTCAGATCTGAAGCCATTTTTAACTCAATCTAACCTCCCCATACTCTCCCCCAATGGCTGTACGTAGCCTTTGTGAAGGAGAAGAAACGCAAAGATGAAAGTTTCTGCTGCAGGAATTAGGAAGAATGTATACAGTTGCAAACTCAGATTCAGGCTCTGAAGTCAGTCAGACTTAAACTAGGTTTAGGGCAACCAGAAGTAAAGGTCAATGTAATGAAAAGCAAATTCTTATATTAAAAGAATATGGGTGCGGGGGGGGGGGAGGGGAGAAGGGGGAATGCCAATCAAATACTTTACTGTTTGTAGAAGGAAGAAAAAACTTACAGAGAAAAAAAAAAACAAACTCCAGGAACTTCAGTATTCAGCCTAGCAAAGATCCTAAAAATATACTGGGTATTCAGCCTCGAAAGTCTAAGCTCATCCTATTCACAAATAACTTACTCTCTACTTGAGACTTTATAATGAAAAAGGAGTTCAAACCGACAACTGTTAGGACACATGGCACTTACATGGGTCTTCCTCTGTCACCAGCAGTTGTGCAACAAAATAGCTTAGATTTCACGTTGGAACTTTGCAGACTTGTATTAATGATTTGTTTGGATTTATAACGTTAGGATATTTTGGATTGGACTGTATTTGCTTTTAGGGAAACTGTTACTACACCTTTAATTGGGATCAAACATGAGCCAGGATCATTTCTGGTACCCTGGGGCTGATTTTGTTCAATATCTTCATTGATGACCTGGAAGATGGCATAGAGTGCACCCTCAGCAAGTTTGAAGATGACACTAAGCTGTGGGGAGTAATATATATGCTGGAGAGTACAGCTAGGATTCAGAGAGACCTAAACAAATCGGAGAATTGGACCGAAAGAAATCTCACCAGGTTTGAAAAGGACAAATACAAAGTCATGCGCTTAGAATAGAAGAGTCCCATGTACCAGTACAGGCTGAGGGCTGACTGACTGGGCAGCAGCTCTGCAGAAAAGGACCTGGGGGCTACAGTGGACAAGGAGCTGAATATAAGCCAACAGCATGCCCTTGTTGCCAAGAAGACTAACAGCATACTGGGCTGCATTGGAATATTGCCAGCAGGTCAAGGGAAATGATTATTTCCCTCTATTCTGCACTGATGAGGCCACATCTGGAGTACTGTGTCCAGTTTTGGGCCTCCCACTACAGAAACTATGTGAACAAATTGAAGTGGAGGGCAACAAAAATGGTTAGGGGACTGGGGCACATGACTTCTGAGGAGAGGCTCAGGGAATGGGGTGTATTTAGTCTGGAGAAGAGAAGACTGAGACAGGATTTCATAGCAGCTCTCAGCTACCTGAAGAGGGGTTTGAAAAAGAAAAGACCTAGACTGTTCTCGGGTGGCAGATGACAGAACGAGAAGCAATGGCCTTGTTTAGGTTAGATATTAGGAAAAACTCTCTCAATATTAGGAGGGTGGTAAAACACTGAAACAGGTTATCCAGAGAGGTTGCAGAATCCCCTTCCTTGGAGGTTTTTAAGACCCAGCTAGACAAAGCCTTGGCTGGGATGATATAGCTGGCGATGGCCTTGCCTTGAGCAGGGGATTGAACTAGATGTGACTTCCTGAGGTCCCTTCCAACCCTAATTTTCTATGACTTTATGAAAGAAAAACTTCTTGATCTATTCCAATATTCTAGCTGATAAAAGGAGCTACTTGGAATGTTCCATCTGTGCTTGCCCCCACTCTACTTCTAGCAGTAGCAGTAGGACAACAAAAAGAGTAATGGAAAATTATAAATGGGTGATTAGCCAGTTCATTTACACCAATGGGAGACGGACTAGGTAATAAGAAGAGATCATCCTGATTAAAGATCTTATCCTAGGCTAGTGTACCCAATACTCACCTACGTTTTATTCTTGTATTTATTTTTGCACTGCCTTCCCCCCCCCACCCCAACACACTTAATCATAGAAATTAAGGGATTAAAAAAAAAAAAGGATTGCTTGCAACATACACCATATCAGGATGCTTGGATGGAGCCAGTATATGTAGTTTTCAGGGGTTTTTTTGCTTTCAATAACTTTTCAAGTTATTAAATGACTTTGGGCCTTGTTACATGGTAATTTTAGGTGGCTTTTGGAGGTCAGTCCTTGGACCGTCCGCACATTAACACCTTAAAGTGGCTTAAAGCACTTGTTATGAGGCTCAACGTTACGCCACTCCAGGCAGGATTACCTCTGATCCACACAACCCAGCTCCTGTTCCAGTAAGGTGTGGCCACTCCCCACAGATATGCCTTTCAGGGCTGGCTAGAAGCAGCTGCCCGACAGCTCTGGCTACTTACACCATCCCCTGCGAAGAAAAGCCAAGTTTCAGCTCACTCCTTAACTCTCCTGGTAGGCAAAGAGCTCTAGCCCTGTAGCTCCATCAGTACTCTACCCAGGCACCCAATCCACATACAGTGCAGCTGGAAGCAGCTGCTGCAGGGTGGAGTACAGCCGGCTGCCATAGAAGCCACTGCTCTGGGTTGGGATGGTTGCGAGTGGATCTGAGTTGCAGGTACAAGGCTCTGCTGCTACCTGTGTGGATACAGGAGCCAGCCGCAGGCAGATTCTGCTCCCAGCTGCAGGGTGAAGCTGACTTCAGGGGGAGCTGGCATGCCTTGGTGAGCCCTGCTGCCTCTGCAATGCTCCCTCCTCAATGGATCAGGCATAGCTGCATGCCAGCAAACTACAGACCAGTTCCAGATCCAGACAGTGGGGACAGCCATCCCCCAGGGAGCCGGGGGCAGCTCAGCTGTCCTACCAGGCATGGGAGCACTGGCCCCCCTCAGTGCAACCAGTGCCAAGTCTTAACCCTATGAAAATGGTACCAGGGGTCAGTTGCTAATTTGGTTTCATGGGAGTTGCTTTGCTTTTCACCTCCATCGGCTCCCACCCACCCTGCAGCAAGCATAGGCTCAGCCTCCCCCTGCCAGCCCAAGGGAGCTAGGCACTTGCCCTACCAGCCTTGGCCTTGAAAGCATAGAGAAGTAGGGCTGGAAGGGACCCCCTGCTCACCAGGCCTCTAGTGGCAAGTCACAGCTGTGCAGATGGGGGACAGTCAGAGAGGATTTCTAAATTTAAGGTGCGACTGCTCCAAACTCCAAGCTAGCACTAAGCCGAGCAAAATCTGTGCATGTCACAGCATAGGGCCCTTCTGCTGCTCTTATTGTTTGATCTTGACACTGTTATAAAAGTACTAACGTAAGAAACAGTGACACAGTTCTTTCTAGCAGCGTGTGGCATTATATGCTGCTAAACTGCTCTCACAAGTATAAGCAATATTTAGTCTGAAAAAGATTCCCTGTTGCTTAGAATGGGAAATGCCTGAAAACAATTCAGTAAATGTCACTGCTGAGAAAGATCTATGCCCCCTTCTAATCAGACCTGTATTGCTGCATTTAGGGGCCACACAAAGTCCAATCCGTGGGAGTCTTTAAATCATTGGATCAGGCCCTTCCTGAATAATTTTACTATAAGCTAATTTTCAGAAAGACATTCCCTCTAAACAAGATGATTGCAATATTAGATTATTACTATTATGGTACGTTATTATATCATACACCCACACCAACCAAACATCAGAGGGAACATTGCTTTAGAAGCAGCAACTTGGAAAACATTGTAATGGTTAAAGCTGCTAAGGCTGTTAGCGGGGGAGTGTTGGATCCAAAGACAATCCCTGACATTTTTAAAGATAATGGACATGGCCAAGCATTTCAAGGCTTTCAAGCCTCTATGTATTAAGAACAGTTACAAAACAATGAGAGTGACCAATAGGCTACATAGCAAGTCAGCCCTTACTCCAGCAGATTAAAGGGTGTTCATAGGACTTGGAGTGACTTACTTGGGGATTTCTGACCAATGAAAGAACCAGCTGCTGTGTGTTACTACTGCATTCAGGGAAACATATTTTGTAATTAAACAGCATATCTAATTTGCATAACTGACTTTTCATGCCAATGGAAACAATCTTTCAAGGCCCAACATCTCAGTTAACCTCTCTAGCCAAAAGGGGATATTAATATACACAGGGTAGCCAGAAACATTTAACCCATTTTGACAACCAAATCAGTCAGTACTAGCTTGAGACACAATACTGTGCCCAGCTTGTCTTAAAAGAACAACAAACCTCAGTAAACTGTTTAGTAGGCTCAATTTTCACAAAATATGAGACAGATGTCCAAGAGAGTTGTTTGTAGTTCCAATTCATAGAGGATGATGAGGATGACTCTGAACCAAACATGCAAAGGAGCAGTCTTACTGACTCCAAGTAATAACAATCTCCGAAACACCTTTGCACCTTGAGAAACCTTAGGATAAGCCTGAGGATACTTGCAGTTTTTCACAACATGAAACAAAGTGAGAACAGATATGCCAAGGCCTTGTGGCTAGAAAAGTCATCTGGGATGTGGCCCAGTTCTGACACTTTTCCATATCCCGTGCGAGTGCATAGACAGCTGAGTTCCTCCTAGATTCAGATGCCCAAGTATCCATTGTACATAGATAGAGGCAGAAAGAAGCCTACAACAGAGGCAGAAAGAAGCTTTCAACTCTGTAGGCTAGTGGTCAAGGGAGCTAATGGAGAAGCATCACCAATTCTGGGGGAGTGGCGTACAAGGCCTACAACTTCCAAGGCCTACAACTTCTATGTAAAATTCTCGTAACAAAGGATGCCAATAAAGATGCCTTGTTAAACAATGACTTCCTAAAAAATTATCAGGTTACTATGAATTTTGCAGATTGTTCATGTTCCCTTCTGGGAAGGTGTTTCCCCTTGTATACCACAGATGACCATGTGAAGGCATGTGAAATGGCAGTGGAGAAAAATCTAGCAATACCTCCTAGAAGTGAGATGATCGCCAGCAAACTTTAGAGATGGTGCCATGAAGAGGAGGAGGGATTATTTGAAGCTAAGTTCACTGATGAACTGGAACCGCTAGTGGGAACTGGAATGGGTAAGAGTCACAGAGGAGAAATTCCAGTGTGTGTTGCTAACACATCAACAGAACCACAGGTCACACATAACCGGGATGTTTCAGAGAGGAGGGACTGTCCTGCATGAGGACCTTGGATCAGAAAGGTTGTTTGCTGTAAGAGTACTGAGGTCAGACAAGAGCCAAAACCTTAGCAATGGAATGCAGGAAACATGAGTTCAAATTAAGTCATCATTGCCTGACACCTGAGCAAGTGAGTGCAGTGCAAGAAGTCCTGTTGGAATATGCAAATGTACTCAGCCTTGGAGACCACAACCTGGGACATACAGGCTTAACAAAGCACTGGGTTAATACTGGCAATGCCAAATCTGTCATACAGGTGCCTCAAAGAGTACCTGTACATTCCAGCAGGAATTTAATCAATAGCTACAAGAGACGGAGGAAAGAAGCATCATCAGGCCTTTTGTCAGCCCGTGGGCTGCCCCTGTGGTGCTGTCACAGAAGAAAGGGAGAGGTGTGCACATTTCTGTGGATTATCATAGACTGAATGATGTTACAGCTAAGGATGCCTGCCTTTTACCTCTAATTGATGACATGCTAGACCTTAGCAGCAATGCGTAGGGGGAATGTGCACCCCCTGAGAGCACCAGTGCACCCACTGACTGGCTGCACTCACTGCTTAGGCAATGGGCAGGGGGGGCAGGCAGGAGCACTGGTGCCTCCCCTGCAAGTGCCAGCCGGTCACTGTGATCACAGCAGCCACTTCTGGGAGTGGTGATTGGCTGGTGCTTGCCTCCAGAAGTAGCCGCAGCCACTCCTGTAAGTGGCTGTAGTGATCACAGTGATCAGCTGCAGTGATCCGCTGTCATGGGATCACCCGGGGATCCCCCCCTTCAGGATTGCCCGCGGGGGACCCCCGAAGTCTGCTAGATCATTCACGGGGGGACCCCTCCCCCTCAGTCGGCAAGACTGGTCGCAGGGGGAGCACGTGCCCATCCGGCTAAGGTGGCACTAGTTGCCCATGCTACACCTCCTGGCCAAAGTTCAATGGTTCTCCATCCTTGGTCTGGCAAATGGGTACTGGCAGGTGGAAGTGCATCCAGAGTCTAATGCTAAGACAGCTTCCTGCACTAAGATGGAACTTTTTGAGTTGAATGTTATGTCTTTTGGTTTATGTAATGCTCCTCATACATTTCAGAGACTGATGGATATCATGTTCATGGATTTGCAAGGGACATCCTGTCAGGTGTAGTTGGATGATATCAATGTGATAGGCCAAACCTTTCAGGAGCACTTGCAGAAACTGAAAATAGTGTTTAAGAGGCTGAAGGGAACCAACTTAAAAATTAAACCTCTGAAATGTCAGCTTTTCTGCAGGGAAATGAACTTTTTAGGGACACGTGATCTCCACAGAGGGGATAGGCCCAGATCCAGAGAAAGTGTAGGCAGTTAAGGCCTGCCCAGTACCTCAAAGTGTAACAGAACTATGCAGCTTCTTGCGCTTAGCCTCCTATTATAGAAAATTTGGAGCAGGTTTTGCTACCATTGCAAGCCTCTTACATAAGCTCTCTGGTAAGGTGAAATTCATCTAGACCAGGGAATACCTTGACAGAGATAAAGCAGCAGTTGATGTCATCCCTTCTCTTAGCGTATCCCAATCCTCAGTTACCCTTCTTGTTGGACACTAATGCAAGTGACATTGGCATTGGCGCTGTTTTGTCACAAGTTGAAGGCGGCCAGGAAAAGATACCAGCCTATGCAAGTCAAACCTAAAGCAAAGCTGAGTGTTAATATGCAACTACAAGAAAGGAATTACTCGCTGTGGTGACCTTTACAAAACATTTTGACAATTTCCCCTGGCGAGATGCTTCACATTAAGAACACACCAGTTTTCTACACAATTTCCTATAACATGAAGGACAACTAGCTAGATTGTTAGAAAAGCTGGCTGAGTTTGACTACGAAATGGTGCCTCTCCCTGCCGTGCAAGTTCCAGCACTGCCAGGAATAGGTGGAGCCCCACCCCTGCTTCCCGCAGAGTCCAGCACAGGGCTTCCCTTCTGCAAGTTGCAAGCTCAGGGAGCAGAGCCACGGGGGTAAGGCAGGCTCCACTCCCTGCCCCTGCGCAGTGCTAGCTGGAGCCATGCCTCCCCCAGGAACAAGCACCCTGACCTCCCCATCTGCTGCTTCTGCCAGGCAGTGGGGGCTGCACACCAGGTGGGGGGGGGAGTGTGTGGGAATCCCTACACCCCTCACCCTCCCTTACACCCACACCCTGCCCAGCTGAGCTCCGCATTCCTGCTGCCCCTCTGGGGGGAGGAGGAGGAGGGGGAAGAGTTCCCCCCAGTATGGCACAGAGCCTTCCCCTGCCCTCCTGTACCTGCTTTGGGGTCAGGCAGCATCGCAAGGAGCACTCCCCATTGCAGTCCCACAGAAGCAGCGGGGGAAAGGGAGGAGGAGGAACAATCCCCATCCAGTATCTCACAGAGTCCCCCTTCCCACCCTGGGAGGAGATGGGGGGAAAGAGTTCCCCCCAGTATGGAACAGAGCCCACTCCCCACCCAGCAGGACAACCAATCCAGCGTGGCCCTGTTAAGGTGAAGGGGGAAGGGAAAAGGGTTAATTCCTCCCTCTGTCCCTCCCCTGCAGCCAGGGTCTGCCAGCTCCAGAGGCTACCGCTTCAGCCCTACCCCCCTCTGCTCCCCAGCAGACAGGTTGACCCTGCTGCAGTGGGGGAAAAGGGGAAGGAGGGAAGAATTAACCCCTTCCCTGCCCACTTTATGTTATTGTGGCCATGCCAGCCAGTGTCTCCAGTAGGGCCGGTCTCTGCTCCAGCTAGAGAGCGGAGGGGTGGGGTCAGCCCTGCGGCTGCAGAAGAGAGCCCCATCCAGCCCAGAGGGCATGTCAGGATACTGGGGGAGTCTGATTTACCTTAAACCAGGAAGGCATCTGGGACAGACATTGCATAAACCGGTTTGAGCCAAATCAGTTGAGTCTGATACCACATTCAACCACGTTTATCTCAAACCAGTGTTGACCATTTTGAAACTGATTTATGTGCACTGAATATGTTCTGCTACAGGTTTAAACCAGTGTGGCAAGAGCACCTTTCAGGCCCAGTACTAGTATGGCCCCGCCCTTGTCTCTGGGCAAACAGCCCATCTTGTTCTCCTGCCACACCTTATTTATAAATGATTGTTAAATAGGCAGGAGGCTGCCCTTCATGAGCCCAAATGATTGCGGGTGATAAGTAAACACTCCTTCCACCCCTACACATGTCCCATGCCTTGCTGATGTCTCACAGTGTGTTCCATCTCTGGTTCAAACCCAGGTCCAACTGGACACACAGTTGTGTCTCTCCCACACTGTCTTCTCAGGGCACACATGCATCACCCCGCTCTCACTGGGGTCTCATATACTACTCATGCATCACCAGCTCTCACCAGGTCTCTTGCATATTGCATATCCAGGCCACATTCACTCTGCCCTACTTGCAGAGATCCTCGGGTTTTACTCCCCACCCCTTGGTCAGCCCTGGCATAGTCTTTTGGGCCTCTCCCATGACCCTCACACAAACGGGACTGAGCAATTGCTCAACTATGGGTCTACTTCACCCCTGGCCCCTCACCAGACTACTGCACCCCTCTCTCAGGCCACAACTCTGCCCCTTACACTGGAGCCTGGGATCTTCCATCCCCTTGGGACTCAGCCACTCCCCCCTAAGCTTAACTGGCCCCACAACTCTGCCCTGCCACTCTCAGGCCCTAGTATCTTATACCCTCTTGGGCTCAGGTGCTCCTCTTTGAGCGTGCCTGGCCCACCTCCAGGGTCCAACACCCTATAAGACTCAGGTGCTTCTCCTAAACTTACCTACCCCCCCCCCAACTCTCTCTGTAACCCACTCAAAGGTGCGGGAAGGGGTTTAGGTGCCCCAACACTCCTTACACTAGGTAGGTTCTCGGCCCTGGTATTTGGGTGGTCCTGCTGTGCCACAGGTAGGCCCACCAGGCCTCCCTATCCTGACAGGGTGCAGTTTTAGGTCATGCCCAGGACCAGTGAGGCTTCCTCCTTCCCCATAGCCACACCCTTACCTCCAAGATATTCCTGGAGCAGGAGCAATGCTGAGCGATGTTACTCCCCAAGCAGCCAAACACAAAATGCTCTGCTCTTATAACAGAGCTCTTCAAAATGGCTACTCACCAAAAATGGCCACCCTCATCAGCCACCTGGCAGCTCCCTGCTCCAGCCCCTAAAGTGACAGACACCCAAAGGGGCGTTCTGTCACAACCAGTTTCTGATCACTTAAACCGGTTTATGTGTAATGTCTGTCCCTACCATCCCTTTTATGTGTTCCCTCCCCTTTGGCCTGTTGGCTTGTGACCCTAACCCCTATGATTTTATGTATAAAAGTGGGAAGTCCCCCTTGCTTTTTGTGCCAGTTTCTGGGGCTGCAGGGTTGGCACAGGCTTTACTGCTAACTGAAATGTGCACAATTTACTACAAAGGAAATCATCAATGTACAGTAATTAATAGTTTAACTTTAGAAATCAAGCTAGGCTCATTTTAGTTGTTTGCCAACACATATATACTAATCCTGATGTACATATATTTCCTATTGTTCTTTCTTGTTAATAAGGGGGTGAAACTGCAAATTCACACCAGTGCAAAGAGACAGTGTAGTGTTACAAGAAACAATGGGGCATCTTAGACTGTTTCATTATGGATGTTCACTTAACAGAAAAGATACAGGCAAAAGTTAAAAAAAAAAGGTACTCATCTAGAATGCATACATTTTATTGTACAACTGCCAGTTTAATTTCCTTTTAATTTAGAACATAATGGACTTCTTTTTCTAAACATTTGTTTCTCAGGTGATTAATCATAGCTCTGACCCCTTTGTTGCCAAATTGCTTATCTTTGCCAGCTTATCACTTTAAAATGCTATGGGCTAAGATTTTCAAAACTGGCTGACTGAAGTTGACAATTTAAATAAGTGGCCTGATTAAGAAAAGGTGTGGAATACACAGAACTTCAAAAAGAAGTTGTGCATTACTGGAAATCAGGCCGCTTATTTTAGGAGACTAGACAAATGACAAAATTAAAGCAAATTAGCAAAGGTCAGGCACTTACTGTGGAACAGCTGATGGGTTTAACTTTCACTTCCTGAAAGCTACTATGGGCATATGAACCACTGCTCATTAGTTACTTCTGCAGTAGGTCTACCAGCCCTGTTAATCTGCTGTATTTCTATATTTGTCCAACCCATAAGTATGGACACGTGTCCAACTTTGAGAATCACTGGCTAAAAAACTTTTGAAATCTAGAAATAGACAGACATGACAACATTGTCTCAAGCTAAATCTTCAGTTATCTGATGGGCTACCATAAGCAAAAGGGAAAGCACCTTTTTTCCATTGCTGCAGAGAGCAGAATGTATACCAATGGTTTGAATTTGTAGCAAAGTACGTTTAGATGGGATATCAGAAAAAACTTCTTAAAGTTTAGATTAGTGAAGCAGTGGGATAGATGACTTGGGAAGTTATGGAATCTCCCTCAGTGGAGGTTTTCAAGGACAGATAAGCATTGATCAGGTTTTATCTAGGAATAGCTGTGCCTGGAGTGTGCTGTAAAGAGCGGTGGTAGGAAGCTCAGGAGCCGCTCACACAGAGATCTTGACAAGAGCCGATGATCTCTGAAAGGTAGAGTTTTGCAGTGAAAAGCAGGTGGATATTGAAGAAGACTGTGCTCAGCAGCAGTAGAATGAAACAGAGCTCCACAAGTGACTTAGTTACAAAAGAAAATGAGAGGAGCTGTGATAAATATAAGGAAGGGATAGGATTCCAGAAACAGGAGTTCTGGCTCTTCCATTGGAGAGTGTGATGTGGAGTGATGCTTGCTATCCCCAGGTTACAGACCAGAGTGGAAGGTGGTTGGCTTTTCCCATGCTTCTGGGCTTTGTGCTTGCCACATGGGGCCAGGAAGGATGTTTCTTCCCTCTTCTATTGCTACAGAAGTCAGTAGGGCCCGGGGGCTGCCTTCCTCAGAAGTATTGCGTGCTGGCTGCAGCCAAGACTGAGGATTTTGACTGTGGTGCGCCCAATGATCCTGCAGGAACTAAAACCTGGAGGGGTTCCTGGTTAGAGCCTTGCCTTTTAGCTTAGGATCAGACAATTGTCACATTTGTGATCAGGAAGGAATTTTACTCCACAGTTAGACTGGTACAGATTTGTGTTGGAAGGAGGGAGGGAGTCTGCCTTCTTCTGTAGTGGACTGCATGACCTTCTTCCTTGCTCCTCTTGAGTATATTTCAGCAACCATTGCACTGGCAGGACATTAACAGTCCTTGTCTGTCTGCGTTACCTGTGGTACATTACAGTGATTGGAGACAATATGCCTTGTAGTTGTGTGACAGGCTTGAGCTATAGTATTCATATATCTTCAAATAGCATAGGAGATTGATAAAAAATAAATAAATAAAAATAAAACCACAACTGAGTTTGACACAGAAAGCTGGTTGGACATTTTGAACTGTCACTGTTGAACTGTTGAACATGGAAGAATCCTACTTTTGTGTATGTATTATATTTGTGTGTCACTGCACACCTTCATTTCTTTAATTATGCTTCAGAGATAAACTGATGATGAAAATTCAAAACTGAGATCACAAACCTTGGGCATCAGGTACAACTTGCCTACCTTAAACTTCTGTTTGGATCATCTATTTTAGATTGCTTTAATGTTTGCCTGTTAGCTGCTGTTGATCCTGCAGGGAAAGTGTTAAGTGAGTTTTACTGATTCATTGGCATAGCTGACTTGCTACCACATGTGGATATAAAAGAAGTGGGGCAGCTTTTCTTAGGGGGAAAAAAGAGAGGCGGGGACTGGACTAAAGCTTTGGGACAGACAGATCTTGTGGAACGAATCGTAGGAATAGCTGTGTCTGAAAAGAAAGCTTAGTATTAGTTTTATGACAAGAAGTTGTTAGTTTTGTTTCGTTTCCTTACTGAAGACATACCTCCTGAATTCTGATGCAATTTTTGTGTGTATGCAGTTCAGTTTTGTGTGTATACTGTATTGGGGAACACTAGCTGTCTTCAGAGCTACTGGTTCAAGAACAGAAGAACCTTACATCAATTGTTAAATTAGCCTTTAATTGTGAAGCGTTGTCCCCTACCTGTCTATAGCTGTGTGTTATGTTTAATCTTATACTTAGATTGTAGGTTGTCTGGGCAGGTAAAAAAATCATCTTTTTTTCTATATATGCTCCGTTCCAAGCATGAGAGAGTCCCAGGCACAGGCAAGGACAGGACTCCAGGAACTACTGTACTGTTATTATTATAGGCCCAAAGACACTGTCCCAGTAGGAGATGTATTAGATATTCCAACGCTAGAACCAATAGTTTCCTTCAAGGCCCGATACTTTGAAAGTTCTGATGTCCCTTAATTCCCTACCTACTTTCCACAGATTCTTAGTTCCTTAAGGTACGGGGTCTTATTTAGGGTCTAGTCCTTCAAGTTACTGGGCTTTTGCTCCTAACTTCCATAGGAGGAGTGAATGGACATCACCATGTAGGACAGGCCATCTGGTTTATTCCCAGACATGCATCCAGTTGTACAACCTATATGACCTCAGACACTTAAATTGTTTTTTAATTTCTCATTGTAAAAATTGCTCAAAGATTTTGATGTCATTTGTTAGCCTCTTGCTGTACAAAGCATTAACCAAACATAACATGAACCACAGGTATTTATACTGGTGAAGGATAAAAGAAAGCACAGCTGTGAACACAGCTCTGTTCCTCTTAATCTTTTTTTTTACCCTTTATAATAAAGTTACTACTATTGCTCTTGTCACAGTAATCTTGCTAATTTAGAGCCATAATCTTTCTTTCAGTCCTGCCAGCAAAGGAGGGAAAACTGGAATGAACTGAGATGGTGGAAAACAATGTAGGTAGTACTGACTTCTTATGTCTTCATTTCCCTTCTTTCTTCTAGATCTCTTTCCTGTAAAAGTCTCCAATACCCACAGTGGATTGAAACCTTGAGTTCTTAAACATCAGATAGAAATGTGGCAGGATGGGATGACAGCTACACTATCACCATTTTATACTATAACAAGGGCTACTCTACCTAGCCATTCATTTAGAGCCATTCCTTTAGAATCCTTCTGCCACCCCAGAGAGAGCTGGAAGCAGGTTAAGAGCCAGAACCACTTTTTGCTTTCTGGTAGGGCAATAATCACATCATATGGTGAGGTAAGATACTTCAATGGATTGGCTACATCTCAATTCATGTTCTCATACTAGAGAGTGATGGACCCCAAAATATATCACAGAGGGAGGAGAGAGATGCATCTAACTTCCATGAGTGCAGAAGGAAGACATGTGGGCAGAGGAAATGTGTCTAAACCATATGGCAATCTCTATGACATTTGAAGCATTAACAAAGGTACAGCAGAGATATCAAAAGATCTTCCCTTTCAGCACCGATCACAGTGTAAAAGAGGTAAAAACTAACAATCTCTCCTTTCTGTCGCTCTCTTTGTAAACAATGGCATTGTTTAGACTTAGACTAATTTATCTGGAACATGTCCTAATGGCAGAGAAGCACCCACCCCCACCCCATCAACAGCACAAATCAAAATGTTTTGAAGAGAGGCAGCCAACTAGGGTTTTGCAGGATAGAAGCCAGAAAAACCCAGCTGCTTGGAAACACCTACACCATTTCATCCTCAGCTTTTCCTACTTATAGATCTATATTTGGTGGAAGTACCTTTTATAACTAGGTCTTATATAGCATACAATTTGACTTCGACCTAATGTTTCCCCTCAAAAAAGCTGCTCCCCAGTCCACTGCTCACAAGATGAGGCATTCAGATTGCCGATACATACAGGAACCTTTAAAAAAAAAATCTTTTGTTAATAAAAACTCTCTTGAGTTGAGGTGCATGCAAGCTTGTAAACTATCAACAACAAAGAATTCCTTAAAATAATTTTTCATTAGTTATTTGCTGTTTGTATTTTGCTAGTTCAAAATATGCAACTCATTCTCATGTAGTCAGGATTTCATGCACACTGGTTGGCTTCATTTAAACTTTCTCCTGCACAACAGATACTGTTTTAACTTTTCCTAAATTATGCACACTTTTTAAGTACAAGGCTCTGCTCTCTCATATTTATACCTAAGTAACTGAGCAGAGTTTGGCCTGCTGACAGTTTCCCTTAAACATAGGGAAGTCTATACCAAAAGTATACTGTCAAACCAGTATGCAAGTTGGCAGGTGTCAGTCTTGCTGATGAACAAATGCAGAGATTTTTGTAGAGATGAACATGCTGCCTATATGTCTATAAATAAAACCTTCTATCTTGTTTGTGGAGGAGATGAGCTATAATTATATATTCACCTATACAAACGTATTAGGGGTTACCAAACAGTGTCATGCCTCTAATAGGCTTCCCAGCTCAGTGACCCTAGTCCTGACTTAAATCTTGATCTCTGTCAGGGACTTCTACCTTAGGTGAAGGAACCCTTTGCACCCCTGAGTGAGAGTGTATTTGTTGCAGGAAGTGGGTGGAGAAAAGAAGAAAGGAAGATCTGTGCACAGACGTTTCCCTCCACACCATGTTCTGGAGGCCATAAATTTCATGAAACATTTCACTTTTAAAAACACGTTCAAAATCAGAAGCAGAAAAAGGGAAGAACATATCTACTGAAGACAAAAATAGGGTCAGTTCTGAAACAAGCCAACTCAGGAAGATGGCTGCCCTAGATGGAATAAAAGTGCAGGTATGTAAACATACATCTCTATGTTGTTATATATATTTGTATAATGAATAGCATTCATTTTAGAGATGGTGGTCTTCTATGAACTCCATATCTGAAGAATGACCTCCATCACTTTGGGCACCCTTAATGTTGGCTTAAAAATACGACAACAGAGTACACACTTACCAAAGCATCCTCCCTCTGCATCATTTTACTACCAGTCAGGGAACAGGCTGCTAAATCATCCAGCATACTTTTCCACTACCCAAGAATCCTATGGTTCTCTAGCTCTTCCTTTTGTCAGCATGGGATCAAAAAGATGAATTAGTCTCAATTCTGCAGGCTACCTCACTTTTATGAGGCAAGTATTTTTGTGATATCTTTTACTGGACTAGTTGGGAGAACTGTTGGACAAGCTTTGAGATATCAGGTCACCTGGTCACATTTGATGCCCTAAAGCTTCTCCAACAACTCTCCCAACTGTAGGAGCTGGTTCAGTAAAAAGCTATCACAAAAAATCCTTGCCTCTCATACACTTCCCAGACCATCACAGCTTACACAACACTCTAACTACTCATACACTCACACCGAACATTTATTTCTGCAAAACTGTTTTGCTCTCATCAAGGTAGCTGGGGAGGTTAAGGTAAAACAACCCCTCCACACACTTTTAAAAAAACTTTTCACCTTGTCAGTCTGTTACCTTCTTCCATTCACTGCAGAGCTGAAACACCACAAAACCTCCAATAAAGCTTCACGTGTCTCTTTACCCAGGAATGTAAAATTTAGATGTTCCCAGTACATTACTGGATGCCTCCTGAGAGAGAAACAGGTTTTGATGCCATTTGGTTTCTGTGCATTGCTAACACCCCCAGAGAATGAGTGGACCCTCTTTGTACTCAATAGTATCTGGTCTTTAAGAAAAACCTCTTATAAAGCAAAGGTCTTTGCTTTGATTGTAACATGCTCTTTTAGGACCTGATCCTGTAACATACTCAGTGTTCTTTATTCTCATTAACCTAAATGGATATAGATGTGGCTCAGAACTTTGAAAGACTGGGTAGAAATGCATAGCTATCTACATCAAAAAGTAGTGCAAGGAAAAGTTAAGCATTTTCCCACAAGACAATCAAGGGCCAGTTTGTTTGTTTAAATAATTTTACACTATTATAAGTTCTGATTAAAACAGCCTTACTTTATGTATTTATGTGAATCCAATTGTTCATAAGCCATGAGTTACAAGTATTATCACAAGCTCATAATCATGTTAAAATGTAAATAGTTTGCATAACTTTACACTGTATAGTCTGTTTGTTCAGGACATTGCCTTTAGAAAAATCCTTAAGAAAAACTGTAATTGCACTTAGAGTTGCATTAGAAGTCATGAGGAACTTAGCTACATACTGCTCTGGTACATATTCTGGAACACATGTACAGACATTCAGTTTCTCCTGGGAAAGTTGCTGCTCTACCAGAAGAAACCACAAGTGTATAGATGTTCAGGATTTTTCTCACAGAGCAGAAGAGGCAACTACAGGAGAAAAGTAACCTGGCAACAATGAGGGTTAAATCACTACCGAGAGAGTTTCTCCTGGGAGAGCAAATGTCTGTACACATTCTCTTCTGAGAAGTCACAGCACAGTCCTTCAGCATTCCAGGATGCTTTGCTCCTGCCATCCACCCCCACCAAGAGACAGTGTCTGAGTTGCTGGACTCTGCTGTCTTAACTGAACTGGGAGCAAAACATACCCCCTTCCCATTCCCACATTTTGCTGCAGTCTAGGTCAGCCAGTCAGGAAGCCTGCAGAAAGTTCAAAATGTGTAAAAAGGGACCCCACTGTGCTGATCTACAGCATCAATACTGCAAGCTCTGCTCATAAAGGGCTCAGCATTTGAGTGGAAGTTTTTTGGTAAGTTTGTCTACTAGGAAAATAAACTGGGAGAATTCTTCCAGATCATTTAAACATGTGTATGCAGCCATAGTGCAAAGTGTCCATGCCACATGTATGTGACGTGTCAAAATTTCCACGGAACAATCATAGGTTGAGTGCAGCCTTGTCCATGCCATGGTAGTTTACATGACAGTGTGTGTGTCTACATGTGCAAAAGCTATTGGGTGAGTTTACTGTAGAGTCAACCCAGCCTGAGTAGCCATTAGGGCTGTGCGAAATTTCATCAGCTGTTTCGTTTCGATGGTGTTTCAACTGGTTTTGAGCTCGAAAGAGTAAAATCAAAACAAAACAGCAGACTTCAAAACAGCCTGAAAATGAAATCAGGCCAGTCAAAACATTTTGAAAGTTTTGAAACGTTTTGAGTTTCGAAGCAGCAGCCAGGTGGTGGGAGGCAGGGGAGAGCCAGGGCTGCGCTTGGCAGCTCCATGTGGCTCAGCCCAGCAGGGAGCACAACCCTGGCTCTCCCCACCTCCTGCCACCCGGCTGTGCTCCGATGGGCTCCACCAGCCCTATGGAGCTCAGCCTGGTAGCGGGAGGCAGGCAGAGCCATGGCTGCGCTCTGCCTCCCACCACCAGGCTGAGTTCAAAGGGGCTGCAAGCCGCTGAGACCTGAGCCCAGTGCAGAGGGCAGAGTACAGTCCCAGGGCTGAGCCCCGCCCCCTGTACCAGACTGCAAGCAGCTGGGACCTCTTCCAGCTGGCTCGGGTATGGGCAGATCAGCAGATCAACTGGTGCAGGGACCTGCCACCCCAATCCTGGGGCAGGGAAGAGTCCCCAAACCAGCTGATCTGCCCTGGGCCCCACACCCTCCTCCAGCTGGGGCCAGGGCAGATAAGCTTGTGAGGGGACCTGCCACCCCAATCCCTGATCCCTGCACCAGCTGATCTGCCCCTGGCCCCACACCCTCCTCCAGCCAGCTCCGGTACGAGGCCGGGGCAGATCAGCTGGTGCAGGGAGCTGACCTGATCACATAGTGGGGGAGGGTCCCCACACCAGCTGATCTGCCCTGGCCCCATACTAGAGCTGGCTGGAGGAGGGTGTGGGGCCTGGGGCAGATCAGCTCAGGTCCCAGTGGCTTGCATCCTGGTGTGGGGGTGGCAGGGCAGAGCAAGGAGCAGGTGGGAGGACAGGCGTACTGATCCGGGATGGGGAGGGTCCCTGCATGAGCTGATCTGCCAGGCAGCAGCACTCATCTCCTGTCAGCTGGCAGGCAGATTGGGGTCCTGCAGGCACCCCTGGGAGGGCTGCAGGAGCTGTTCTGGAGTCATCCTGGGGGTGCAAGCCCCTGATCTGCCTGCCGGGTGACAGGAGCCGGGTGCTCCTGGTGCTAGTCCCAGGTGGCAGCACCCGGCTTCTTTCATCTGGCAGGCAGATCAGGGGCTTGCACCCCAGAGAGGACTCTGACACAGCCCCTGCAGCCCTCCCTGGGGTTCTGGTGAGACCCCAATCTGCCTGCCTGCTGCATTTTATGTTTCCCCATAATAACTATGGGCAAAACATCAAAACAGCATTGAAATAGCAAAACAGTTTTGATTAAATGAAATAGCAAATCAGTTTCGATTAAGTCAACATTAGCTTGTCACACCATAGCTCACAGAGTATCTGCAGATTATACAACCATTGAGACAACTGGACCTTTAGCTTGATGGTTCTGACTTCATAAGCCTGTTTATTATCCGTGTGACTAATACAGGTCTGAATCAAATCTGAACAAAAAATCCAGATCTGAGGGCTGAATCTTAATGGGCCAGTACTGAGCACAGGCTCTGCATTTCTTGTCAAATATAAAATATGGTATCTGGAGTAAAAAAGCTACAAACTGAGGACCATCCAGAGCCAGTGTTCTGGTGGTTTTGCTGAGATAGATCTAAGACTCAAAAACATGTTTCTGAGTTTTGGATTGGAACCATGCTAACATGCTGTATAGGACTCATCCATCACCTCGACTTGAAGGAGAGCCCGCCGACAGC
This sequence comes from Alligator mississippiensis, assembly GCF_030867095.1. Taxonomy (NCBI): domain Eukaryota; kingdom Metazoa; phylum Chordata; order Crocodylia; family Alligatoridae; genus Alligator; species Alligator mississippiensis. The sequence continues at coordinate 51,891,430 of NC_081834.1, read as the reverse complement.
CTGACTGGTCGCACCAGTGCCCTGTGAAGGAGAGGCAGGCATGATCTCCACCCCGGCTGCTCCAGATATCTAAGGAGAAGTGTAAAGTCACCTGCAGACCTGTCTTGCACAGCTCCTCCCTCAAGTACCCCCTGCATGCTTCATACAGAGATGGCACCACCTTCCTACTGAAGGTGGTGCATGTGGGCACTTGGTGTGATGGGACTGCAAGTGCCATGAGATGCCTGAACCCTGGTCGCTCAACGAAGAAGGCCTGGTCATTAACAGCAAGCATCTCCCCAATGCATTGGGTGAGCTCGCTCGGCCTTGCAACGTGCCCCACTTTCTCTCCACCTTTCCCCCACTGTTCCAGCGTGGCCTGCCTCTGCTTTGGGGAGACAGGAGATTTGGAACAAGTGGGGGACTTCTCTTTGGGCATGCTCCCACTGCTCCCAGGCTGAGAAGGAGCAAGGGCAAGGGGACTCTCCCTGCAGAGATGCATCAGCATCCCCATAGTGCTCATCTGTTTTGTTCCCTTCCCCAGCTGGTTGTGGCTTGGCATTGCAGGCAGATAGCATACGTGGGATCATCTGCCAGTTCAAAGTGATCCCAGTCCACACTACCCACTCGCTTCTGGGGTGTGGGTGCATCTATGGATGCTGCTGCGCTTTCCCCCCCCTCAGCAGGCAGAGGCACAGCAAGAGGAGGAGCACACTCAGCTGAGCTGCTTGCCTCCACCTCTACACCAACATCCTCCAAAGTGCCTTCTGGAGAAGTAGACCTGGCTTGAAGGGAAACTTGTGGGTGTCAAGCACAAACTCAGCTCTTTTCCCTCCTTCCCCAGAACTTCCTTTGCTAGGGCACTAAGATCCAGCACCAGCTCTTCTTCTGGCACTGGAAGGCTCAGCATGGGAAGGGACACAGGGGTGGAGTAGGCCGCTGGTCTGGTGCTGCTGGTTGTGGTTGTCGTCATGGTTGGGGTGGAGGGGGTTATGGCTGCTGTATGTGGACCGGATGCAGTCTCAGGCACAGGCAGTGGCTGTGGCACTGCTCCCCTCTCCTTGCTGCTGTCCTGGGTAGAGATAAAAGTTCATATTCCATTGGATTTCACAGAGGAATCAAGAGATGGAAAACTTCTCTGGGCAGTCTGTTCATAGCTGGTACGGAGCTTCTCACCTCCCGTGAGGATCTGTGATGATGCAAAAGTTACTTAAGGCACCCGTCTGTCCAGTAAGGTCCAGAACCCCTGATGGGGAAAGTCGAGAGATGTTTCATGGGCCCGGTGGGAAGAATTTCATAACACACCCCAAAATCCAACAGTTCTCTGACTGGCACGTCAGGGAGGAGGGCACGGCTGTGGTCAGCTCTGACCAGAAAGGAAAGTACCCTTGTCATAGCGCTGAGCCTGTGCTTGTCACGTCACATCTTGTAGCTGTATCAGTAGCTGCCCTTTGCACAACTGCTCTGCTCTCCTGGGAGCCCTCACCTCAGTAGAGAGCATGGCATCACTGCCACAACCCACCCCAGAGGGAGACAAAACACCCCCTGCCCCGCTACCGGACATTGCTCCCCTGATTCTAGGTTTGAATGTAGCTTGCTGGGTTTTCAGCCATGTCTTATGTAGGGCTTCCTCAGTAAACAAATGGCCTCACTCTTGTCATCACTGCCTATCAGACATCCCAATAGACTTAAGCACCTAAGTGTAATTCTAGTCCACCTTGCTCAAGTTCCTGAAAAATCCATGCATTAATCTGTTTTTGTAACGATTGCCATCTCCTTAAGGCTGAGGCATTAAAAAAAAAAAGTGAGGAGGCAGCGGTGGTGGCAAACAATCGACCCTCCTTTTGCATCAACTGTTTTCCAGGGACCCAGCAGGGTGGAAGAGAACTGCACTGAAGCACCTAAATCCACCAACCCACTTAGGAGGGGAACAGAGTCTGGGTCTCGGTTTGTGATATAGGGTTGCAGTGGAGGGGTGGGTTGAGTGAACTGTACTCGACCTAGTTTGTTTTGCAAATCCTGAAGACACCCCTGAAAAGCAGAGATCTGCTAAAGCAGTGCTGGGGCTGCACTGTTTTAGACCGGGCCATGAAATACAGTAACCGAATCACACATGCATCCCCATTCTCATTTAGAAACCGAGTAGCTGAGGCTTTGGCCCATGCCATTCCTCCACAGTCAGGTACATCTCCACTGAGGTCACAGCTATTCAAGTAGCTCGATAGAGTCCTGGCAGCAGCCTTACACAGGAGCCCTGGACTCAATATCGGTCTATTTTACTAAATAGCTGGGAGACTACTCCATCCATGAGACCTCTCAGCAGACTTAGGCGCTGAAGTGCGATTTTATTTCCCACCCCCCTCACTGCGTGCCTGAGAAACAGCGAGTCCAGATTTTGACCCAAAAGTTTGAGCCACTTACAAAAATGCAAATAAAAAAACAGACAAATTGCACGGTTTTGACCCAAATATTGAGATCAATGTCCAAAAACCATGATGCAAAGCCTCATGCCCTGAAATGCCAATTTATTACCCCAAAATTGACAAGCGGGGGCGGCAGGGCGGAAAGAGGGGTTTAAAAAAAAATTGCAGGCTTTTGATCATGAAAAAAAAAAATGAAATCAACTTCTAGAAATGTTAATGGAAGGGGAAAATACCCAGAATAGCAGGGTTTGACCTAAAAAAAATGGTCTATCAAGTCAAACTTCCAAAAACATGTTGTTCAAGATTTATAGAAAAAAAAAGCAGAATCATGGGTTTGTTACCCAAGAACCCATAAAATTGACTTCCAAAAGCCAAAATGTATTTATCCCCTCCATGAGATCATTTTACCCCCTAAAAAAACTCTCTCATTGAGGGGGATATAGAATTAATGTCTCCATTTTTCCCTGAAAAAAACCCTGAGGCATTGGCTAAATTATTACTAATCTATTTATATTCCCCTCATATGACATTTTGGGGGGGAGTGGGGAGGGGAAACAGGAATATTGGCTAATTATTATAAGTTTCTCATCTTTCTCACCTTCCAACAGAGTTGTGTAGGGGGGAAATGGAGAAACTGGATGAAGTTAGTACTAATCTATTTATATCCTTCCCCTTGTAGGATCCTTTTTGTGGGGGTGGAGGGCATGGACATTGGCTAATTATTATGTTTCTCATATTTCTCACCCTCCAATAGAAGTTTTTTTTTAGGGGGGAAATGGAGAAATAGGAATAAGTTATTACGAATCTATTTATGTTCTTCCGCACAGGATATTCGGGGGGAGCTGGGGGGGGGTGGGGGCGGAAAGAGAAATATTAGCTAATTACTATAAGTTTCCTATATTTCTCACCTTTCAATAGAGTACTGGGGGGCTAGGGTGAGCCAGTTACTATCATTTCCTGATATTTCTCCCCCAAATCCCCCTCCCAGCATTTTGTGTAAACCAGTCCTCAGGGGGAGAGACCAGTTGTTACAGAAGAAGATGCAGGAGTGGATGCTCAGGCACTCCAGTATGGGGTAAAAGTAAATACATTCGTACATCATTCATACATTCGTACATCAGGAAGGCCCAGGGTGGACTAGGCCTTCTACTGAATGGGCAGAAGCAATTGGTGACGGACAGGGGGACAAGGCTGAACTCCTCAACGAGTTCTTTGCCTCAGTGTTCCTAAACAAGGGACACGACAAGTCTCTCACTGGGGTTGTAGAGAGGCAGCAGCAAGGCGCCAGGCTCCCAAGCGTAGACCCTGAGATGCTGCAGAGGCACTTGGAGGAACTGGATGCCTTTAAGTCGGCAGGCCCGGATGAGCTCCATCCGAGGGTGCTGAAGGCACTGGCTGATGTCATTGCACAGCCACTGGTAGGAATATTTGAACATTCATGGCGCACAGGCCAGGTCCCGGAGGACTGGAAAAGGGCCAACGTGGTCCCCATTTTCAAGAAGGGGAGGAAGGAGGACCCGGGCAACTATAGGCCAGTCAGTCTCACCTCCATCCTTGGCAAAGTCTTTGAAAAAATTATCAAGGCTCACATTTGCGAGAGCCCGGCAGGAAAAATTATGCTGAGGGGAAACCAGCACGGGTTCGTAGCAGGCAGATCATACAAAGCTTGGGTAGATGTGATATCTTTTATTAGACCTGCCAAATGGTTGGGGGGAAAACTTTTTTCCAAGCTTTGAGGTTTTGCAGGCTTCTTCGGGCATTGGAAGACTCTGCTGTTGTGTGGTCCCCAAGGTAGAAAAGAAGCTGAAGTATAACAAGAAATCTGACAATGCAGACGAATGGCTGTTTAAAAGACAATGGGTAGAGATAGGAAGAGCCGGTGAAGGGAGGGAAATGTGTGAAGGGAGGCATTTTCTTCTTTAAGCTACTTAAATGTTCCAGCAAAAAAACACAGAATATCATAGAAATAATTGGGTATCATAGAAAATTAGGGTTAGAAGGGACCTCAGGAGGTCATCTAGTGCAGCATGTCCCAACCAGTGGGTCACAAGAACATATGAACGGGCTGTGAACAAACTTAAAAAATGGATCAATACACTATAAAAATGGTTTCTCCTTTAAAGGAGAAAAACACGGGAAACTGTGGGTTTTCCCTTGCAGATTGGCAGTCCCAGCCTGCAAGGGGCTGCTTGCCCCCTCCCCCGCTGCTTCCCTGCACCCCCACTACCTGCCCCGTGCACTGGGGGTGCTGGTCTGTGGGGTGGGGGGCAGCAGGTCAGGAGTGAGGGGCACTGGGCCAGGATTGGCCATGGATGTTTACAGACGGGTCCTGGTACAAAAAAGGTTGAGAACCACTGTTCTAGTGCTTCTAGTCTAGCCCCCTGCCCAAAGCAGGACTATCCCCAACTAGATAATCCCAGGCAAAGTTTTGTCTAGATGGGTCTTGAAAACCTTCAAGGATGGAAATTGCACAACTGCTCTGGGTAACCTCTTCCATTGTTTTACTATCCTCCGAGCAAGAAACTTCTTTCTAAATGTGACATCTTTTACTAGAGCAGCTAAAGAGTTGGAAAAACATGGTTTCAGGTACAAACACCCTCCTTCAGGCACAGGGAAAAGAGGTTCCTGCTCTCATCAGCAACCTTCCTGCACAGCCTAAGCCAGTGGTTCTCAACCTTCTTTTCTACTAGGACCCATTTGCTAAACACTCATGGCCTGTCCCACCCCAATGACCCTCGCTCCCAACCCACTACTCCCAGCCCCCCGCTGCCCAGTGTGTACAGCAGCAGGTGGGTGTGTAGGGCAGTGGAGGGTGTGTGGGGCATGGGGGGCCCCAAGCAGCCCCTTGCAAGCTGGAACTCTGCCAGCCTGAAAAGGAAAAGCCACATTTTCCCACATTATTCTCCTTTAAGGGGTGTTTGGTCACACGCACTACTCATTTCCTTACCACGCATTGTGAAGATCTGCTGACCACTGCTTTCCTCAATTCACACCTGAATCTCTCAAATTAGGCAAGGCAAAAAGAGTATGTGACAGTGAGAATTGGCATCTCTATTTGATTTACCTTCCTCTCTTTCCAAAGGATCCCATATTTTTCTCCCGGGATAAAAGACTGTCCAGTCTTCTGTAGCTGTATGAAAGAAATATTGAAGAGCAAGTTGAAACCACAACCAGTCATTCCCAGTTACTTGATGTCTGGAGCGAGGGACAGCATCATGGCCGGGGGGCAGGGTACTGCAGTTTGGGGTGAGGGGCACTGGCAGGGCTGGGGTCAGTGGGTTGGGAGTGAGGGGCAGCAGCAGGGCTGGCGCGGGCTATGGCTTGGCACTGAGAGGCAACAGCATGGGCAGGGACAGGGCACTGGCATGTCTCTGTCCCCCACTGTCATATCCCCTGTCCCCCCTCCGCCATGTGACAGGTGTACTGCATTTTGGACCTGGAAATATGGAAACCCTAAAGCAACCATCCGCATCCTCACTGCCTGCTCCGCTGCACCCCTCACCTTGCCTGCCCAGCCAAATAGCATCGCTCCAAGCACTCCCCCCGCCTCCCCCATGTCAGGCCAGCACACCTCGTCTTCAACCCTTGGCTTGTACTGAAGCGGACTGAAGTCATGTTTAGGAAAGAAATGAAAGCATAAAAGTGACAATACCCCCAGCCACAAGTCACCCACCCCTACGACCCCCCAAGTGTGGGTGCAAACACCCCCTCATTTGCCCACACTTACCCTTGCGGTCAGGGTGACACCAAGGACACAGGTGTGACCTGACTCCAAGCAGTGTTGGCTCGGGAGCAGTCCAACTGCTGTGCACGTCTCCAGGAGCCGCACGGCGACGAGCCGGTTCTAGAAGGGGCCATTGTGATGCGCGTCACCTTCTCCGGGTCTCCCCGTGTTCACGTCTCGGCCATGTCCGGCCGCACTGCTGCATCAGCCTCCAGGTGTGAGACAGGGCTGGGCTTGCACGCGGCCTGATGGTGCTCACAACGAGGGACTTCGCACAGGACTGGCCCCTGCCAGGGTTTCCCTCCAGGGCACTGTGACAGCGGATGAGGAAAGGGACTCCAACACCAGGTCCTAACGAACACCATTTCTTGTCTGTGCACAAGGACAGACGGCCCAGGTCTGTCTCACATGTGCTCCCTGCAGTGACTCTAACCTCTATTTCTGGAGGCCGGGGGCTCCCGCTGCTCCCAGCTCTGCGCTGGGGAATACACTGTATTACTTGCCGCCTACTGTCGGCGCTTTGACTGCGTGGGTCCTCCCAGTGTCTCAGCATTGCACCGCTTTCATGGGCAACTTCCCCCAGTTTCCCTTCAAGCCCTTTCACTTTCTGGAGGGCGAACTGTTTAACCAGATCCGTGTCCTGGATCTCCCTCTTCTGCCTTTGGTCAAACAGCCCTTGCACCAGAGCTGTGGCTGAAGAGGATCTTTCATGGATATCATGTGCTTACTGCGCCTCGAGGTAGTGCTCCTTCTCTGCCATCCTCATTTTACCTTTCCTGCCTGGTTCCTTTACCATAACCACGCTCTCACTTTCGTTTTCGATGAACGGACTGGAAGACGGACAGATCTTGGTTGAACGACTGTGTCCTGAGATTAGTCCTCAAGCTTGATGTCTTCAAATCCCTGAGCGGTGGCCATGGAGAGGACAGAGACATGTCCTGTTTTCTTCAGCCACAGAAACAGACGCAGAGGAAATCAAGAACTGCAGCAGGGGACATTTAGGTTCGATACAAGACCTTTCGCACTGTATGAGGGCGATTTTTTTAGGTTTTTTTTGAGCACGGAAAGGGGCTACCCAGAGGGTTGTGCAATCTCCATGCTTGCCAAGGCGTGAGAGCAGGGTCGATACTTGGCTGGCCGGGTTTGTAGGTGAGATCTCGCCTCGAGCAGGGGGTGACTGGACGGCCCCGACGTCTCTTCCAGTCCCGGGTTTGACGATTCAATGCCCTCTCAGTGTGCTACTAAAGGGACAGGAGCAGCGGCATAAGAAGATCAGATCAAACCCCTTTTGTCACAGAAGAGTGAAAGACATGCTCCATTTGTTAGAGAGGCTCCATGGCCTCGTTTGGAAAAGGGGGGTGAAGTAGCAGAATAAAGAGTCATTTGGGGAGCTTGGGGTGATCAGTTCATACAGACATTTAAAAAAGTAACTATAAAGCAGTGCCCACGTGCTAAACACCTTGGAGATTGGCAGCGTGCTCTCCTGAGACAATGTGAAGTTTCATGGGTCTGAAGGCTGATAAAATGGTACACTTGAAGCACTAATTCAGATTCATAGATGCTAGGGTGGGAAGGGACCTCAACGGCTCACCGAGTCCGACCCCCTGCCTGGGCAGCAAAGAGCGCTGGGCCAGACGCCCCCAGCCAGGTGCCGATCCAGCCCTCTCTTAAAGACCCCCGAGGTGGAAGAGACCAACACCTCCCTTGGGAGCCCAGTCCAAAATGTGGCCACCCTTACTGTGAAGGAGTTTTTCCTGATATCTAGCCCAAAGCTGCTCTCTCTCAGTATGTGACCATTGCTCCTTGTTACCCCAAGAGGTGCCCTGGTGAAGAGAGCATCTCTGGTCCCTTGCTGCATCCCCTAATGAACTTGTTGGCGGCCACAGGATCCCCTCTCAGCCTTCTCTTGCAGAGGCTGAAGAGGTCCAGGTCCCTCGGGCTCTCCTCCTAGGGCCTTGCCTGCAGGCCCCTAACCACACGAGTGGCTTCCTCTGCACCCTCCTGACTCTAGCAACGTCCTTCTTGAAGTACAGTGCCCAAAACTGGACCCAATACTCCTAAAAGTGGACCCAATATCCTAATCATACTGTATAGCTCTTTTTAGCTTTGCCTTTGTGTAGATCTGCCAGGTTGTTTTGGCATTTTTTAAAGTGCCAGGTCCAGTGCAATGTCTGGGAAACTGCCTCTGGCGGGTAGATGTCGATGTCCCGTGCAGCGAAGACTTGCAGCTCCAAGAGGCGCACAGGATATTTCTATTGAAACTTCCAAGCAAACATGAAGACGCGTGTGCTTTCCCTAGCTGGCATGACACCGATTTTGTTAGGAAGTGTTTAACTTGCACATTTAGAGCTAGTACTAGCAAAGTGCCCATCAAGACTGACAGGCTCAGGGTCCAGATCCGTCCCCCGTGGGTTAATGGGTACTGGGCCTGGGGTACAAGGGGGTGGGGAGGGGCCCTTCCCCTCCTGGTGCTGGCGGGGGAGGCTGGGGGGACCCTGCTGGGCTGGGGGTGGGAGGCACATGCCCCCCTCTTCTCCCTGCTACCAACCCCCCATCCCCCATTATGGCTAATACACACACACTTACACACAGGCGTGCACACAGACAGGCACACACTCTACTTACCACAGGGGCGATGTGTGGGGGTGCACACAGGTGCACGTGCACCCCCTGAGCGTGGCGGTGCACCCCCTACTAAAAGGCACAGCCCACATTGCTGGCAAGGTCTGTGGGTGGTCGCTGCCCCCTGGCCAGCGCTCGCCACCTCCCCCCACCCCCCGACCGATGCCAGCGCCAGTGCCATCTGCGGGAGCTCCCGCTTAGCCCTGCCACTCTCCCGCCACCACTGCCCCGCTCCCGTCGCCGCCGTAGGCACGTGTCCTTCATGACGCACCATCTCTCTGCACATGGGCACGCTGGCACAAGCATATTCTCCCTGCCATGAACACACACACATACATGCAGGCACACGCACGCACAGACACATGCACACAGAGACAGAGATGGGTGTGCACTCTATTCACTCGCTGTGCACGTGGACACATTAACATGCTCTCCATGCCATGAACACAGATGCATGCACACGCACACACGTGAACAGACACATGCACACATGCAGGCAGGCATGCACTCTACACACTCACTCTCTGCACATGGACACGCAGACACAAATACACTCTCCCTGCTATGAACACAGACACACATGCACAGACAGGCATGTACACATGCAGAGAGGAGCACACGCACAAACATGCATGCACACACATACACACATGCACACACACACGCACATATGCATGCACACATGCATGCAGGCACACACGTGAACACAGATACGTACACATGCAGACTCATGAACAGACACACAGAGGTACATATGAATTCACACAGACATGCACATACACACATGCACGCACAGGCACATGCAGGAACACACACATGCACACAGATACATGCACACAGACATGCATATACACACAGGCATGCAAGAACACACGCATGCACAGACATGCACACAGATGTGCGCAGACACATGCACACACATAGATAATACACATGCACACGCATGCATACAGAAACCTACAAGCACACTCATGCATGCAGACTTGTGCATGCACACATAAGCATGCACAGGTGCACATGCACACACACATGCACACGTGTGTACACATGAATGCACACAAACACATGCATGCGTGTGCATGCAGACATGCACATGTGCATGCAGGCATGCACGCACATAAATGTAGGCACACAGGCACATGCAGGCACACATGTGCGTGCACAAACACACGCACACATGCTCGCGTATGCATTCACACAGATGTATGCAAGCAGACACACGTAAGCACAAACTCATGCATGCAGACGCATGCACAAACACATGCACGTGTGTGCATGCAAACATGCACATGTGCACCTGCACACATGCATGCACATACATGCATGCACAGAGACACACCTGCACACACACGTGCATGCATGTAGACATGTGCCTGCACACATGCATGCATGGAGACATGTACACGCGTGTACGCAGACAGATGCATACACACGAATGCAGACAGACACATGTAAGCACATACTTATGTGTGCATGCACAAACACATGCATGGACAGACAAGGACATGCAAGCACAAATGCATGCACGCACAGGCACATGCAAGCTCACACTTGTGCGTGCAAAAACAAACAAGCACATACGCACACGATCCTGCCCGGCCATGGGGCAGGCTGGGCTGGCGGCAGGGGGAAGGTCCGGAGCCCCCAGGGGTCCCAGGAAGAGCAGAGGGGAGCCGGCCCAGCTCGGCCCCATAGGGGTGGGGGTGGGGGTAGCAGGGCTGCAGCCCCGGCCCTCCCCGGGCCCGGGCACTCCGGCGGGAAGGGGTGCTGCAACGACACCCCCCCCCGCCACCGGTGCAAACGCCCCCTGCTCCCCGCGCACACCCAAGTCTGCATCCCGCCCCCCGCGCCGGGCAGGGGCCGATGGGGCAGCCTCGGGCTGGGGGTCCCGCGACAGGGGTCCGGCTCCTCTCGTGCGGGGCTTTGCTTTTCTTCCTCTCCCTTGCTTTAGTCGCAGGTCAGGTCCTGCCCTGGGCAGAGCCCGTGTGCCCGGGGGCGGGGAGGTGCTGGTGGGGACGGTAAGAGCAGGGTGGCAGCGATCTCGGGGTGTTTGGGGGGATCTTGGGCGCTGCCAGTGTTGTCTCCAAAGGACAGTGTGAGCTCGTGCCCGGTTCGCTTTTGCCAATAAACACACAGGGGTGGAGGATCCAACTTAATCTTTATTGTTTCAAGTCTGCGCAGAGAGGGGTGCTTGGCAATCTTTTGCAAAGCAAGCACCACCGGTTTCTACCTTTGGGTACCTTTTATACATATGTTTGCAAGTGTATCGCTCAGTGATTGGTTACAAGCCACTGACATAAGACGTTCTCTACTGAGCATGTCTCTATACCTATGGTTTAGCCATGTATTTCATTTACATACATATATGTTTCATTAACATACTTTTGCTCTGCCCAGGGGTGTGATTTTTAGCATTATAATGAGACCTTTTTCTCAACTTCTTGCTATCTTACAAGTGTCAGGGAGACATTATCCTGCTGGTGTTAGGGAGGCATTCCAGGAATCCTCCGCATCCCACACGCTGTGCTCTGCAAGCATCTCTTAACACACACATACCACACCCCTCCCAGCACCAGTAAGTTGCCTTAAGTATTCAGTTAGATATAGTTTGCAAAAGCTAGATATACCATAAAAAAGATTACATAAAAAGATTACATCACCAGGAGGAGGAGCAGCACTGACTAGCACCACGGAGATGAAGGGGGTGCAAGGGGCACACAAGAGCCGTGGGTGAGCTGGCGGGGCGTTGCAGGGGAGGGACGAGCTGTGGGGGACCCAGGCCCAGGGGATTGAGGAGCGTTGGCAAAGCCGCATCCCAGGGCAGCCCGGTGCTCGCCGGTGTCCGGTCCCCAGGCGCTGCCCTGCGACCTGGGGCTGGCTGGGGGGAAGGAGGCCGGCGCCCGGCGGCCGCTGGGGACCACGTTCCCTTTGCTGTCGGGAACCCGTCAGGAAGTCCCCGAGGAGCCGCGGGGAGGGAGCCGTCCGCCGGTTCCTGACAGAAGAAAAGAACTTTTCAAGGTGTCCTTTAGGCTTCACAGCACACGGCGAGATTGATCTGCGCTCGGCCCCCCAGAGAAAATCACCGGGCTGGATTCCTCTTCCCTTGCACACAAATGGGCAGCGCTCGCCGCGCTCCTCCCGCAGAGGCTGCAGCCTTCCCTCCCGCTCTTCCAAAAGGCCTCGTGGCTGGGCAAAATAGGCCAAAAAGGCTCCGGGGGTGGCAGAAGCAGCTCCTTGCAGACCCCACTGGGCATGGGCAGGTCTGGGAGAGGGGTGATGTGGTGGTGAGGAAAGGCGAGGTCAGGGAGGAGGGTAGGGAATGCTTCCCCAGCCTTAAATGCACTCCTCCCTGCAACTCAGGGGCTCATACACCAGAACCCCTGGACCAGGAGGAAGGAGAAAGCTGGGAGGCAGCGAAGAAAAGTGCCCGGGTGTCACTTGAAGTCAGCTGTGTGGGGGAGGGCACCCTAGCGTGAACGCACTTCTTCCCCTGGGAGTACTGTTAGAGACTGATGGGGAATGCACAGGCTCCAAGGCTGATGCAAAGATCACCTCCTCTCCTTCCCCTACGTCGGGGCTGACCTCTGCCTGAGGCGTTTCCTCTTAACCCCCTTCCCCGACAATGACACCTTGGGGGCCAGCCTCTGGGCTCTGGACTCCCGCTGTGCCCTACGAGGGACAAAGCCTGGGGGAACTCCTTCTGCAGGCCACCAGCATGAGGGTGCTTGTCTGAACGCAGCCCCTGCTGGGTGCTGAGCAGGCACACATCTCCAAGCCCTTCCTGCACTGCCGGCACAACTAGGGATGCTTCTGGGTGTGGACGTGCTGATTCCAGGATGGGTGGGAGAGGTGGGTGAAGCCTTTCCAATACTCAGAGCACCCACGTCACTTCTCCCCTGCGAGATGCACCGGTGTTCGGCACAGGCTGCAGGAGTAGGTGAAGCTCTTCCCACGCTCAGAGCACGGATATGGCTTCTCCCCTGTGTGGATGCGGAGGTGCCGGGCCAGGCTGGACGGCTGCCTGAAGCTCTTCCCACACTCGGTGCAGCGGTGTGGCTGCTGCCCCCTCCGCACACACCGGTGGTGCGACACGCCTTGCCAGCTGATGAAGTCCTTCCTGCACTCGGTGCAGCGGTGTGTCTTCCTCCCCTGAACCAGCAAGAAGAAAGGGGTGAAGGTCTTAGCACGTGTGACACAGCCGTACTGACAACACAAACCGAGGGAAGTGGCCCCCGCTGACCTGTTCGGGCAGGGATGTCTTTGCAACGTCAGAGCGGTCTCTGTGACGTGTTGCCCGTTTCTCGGTGTCATTGCGCTACAACAGCGCTGCACGTCGCAGCAGCCGCGAGGGGAGACTGCTCGAGCCCTCGGGCTCTCTAGGGGCCAGGCTGCAATGACACGCACCCCCCTGCCCCGTCCGCTTCTACCCCGCGCGGGATGGACACCCTCCCGCAGCCCTGCTCCGACCGCCCACTACCCCTGGCCCCGCCCCTCCGCGCTGACCCGCCCCCCGCGCGTCCATCGCCCACAGCACACGAGGGGGGTTCAACAGCCTCTCCGCCCCGCCCGCCCTCAGCCCGCGCACCTGCGCCGCGGCCAATGGGGAGCTTGCGCGTCACTACAGCGGGAGGAGCAAGGGGGTTCGCGCGTGCGCAGCGCAGCGCCGGCTGGGCGGTGGGAACGGGCCAGAGCGGCGGGAGGCGGCAGTCAGGTGCCCGCGCCGAGGCCCCGGCTCCCCCGCCCCGCCCCGCGCCGCTGCCGGTAGGGCCGGGACTGCGTCCGGCGCCCCGGAAACGCGGCAGGAGCGGCGGGCGGCGGCGGCGGAGGAAGCGTGTCGAGGCTGCCTCAGGCCCGCTTCGACACCCCGCCGCCCCGACACCAGCGCTGGGGCAGCGCCGGCCCCGGCCCGGCCCCGATGGAGGCCGGGTCTCTGCACAGCCGCAGGAGTGGGGGGGGGCAGGAGCAGCCCGGCTGCGCTGGAGTCCGGGACCGGGACTGGCCTCGTGAGAGCGGGTCGTCCTCGGCTGCGAGGGGTTGCCCACGGGTGTGTGTACGGGGGCGGGGGTGTGGATATCCACATATACACTTGTACACGTATACATATACATGTGCATGTCAGTATACACACATGGAAAGAGTGCGTGTGGCAGTGCACATACATGTCTGCCTGTTTGCACGCACCTGCATGCGCACACACGCAGTATGCACCTGCAGGCACGCTGTACCCTATGTGCTACAGGTGCACTGTGTGTATACACCTGCACATGCAGATGCGTGTGCATGCATACACACACACACACACACATACATGCATGTACATGGCTGCATGGGCTCACACACCGAGTGCGTGAGTAGGGGTGGGAGTCAGTCAGCTCTATGAGGCATGTAAACACCTCGAGGTTTCAACCCATAGCATCAGAAGCCGTTGGTATCTGCTGTGGCAAGGGGTAGGGGGATTTAGTATGGGGTAGTTTTAAAATTGCTCTTCTGTGTAAAGTTAAGAGTAACAGTCCTGATTTCCTCAATGCTGAAAAAAGCCCTTCTTCTCCCTGATTTACATACTTAGGAACATGTTTCTATTTTAACACTGATTGATGGAGGTTGGGTGTTTTGCTTTTGTTTTGGCGAGTCTCTGCTCTTACATTGGTATGTGGTATCATAACTGATAGGTGATTTCCCTTGCGGAGTGGGGGGGTGGGGTTCCAAAGAGGAAATCGTCCACTATGAATGCTTTGGGCTTGATTCGGTACTCTGTAAAGTCAGTGAAAAGACTCCCATTCATCTCAGTGTCAATTGGATTGGATCCTTAAAATGGCTTTTCTTGGGGAAACAAGAAAGATTAAAAATAGATTAAAAATAAAACAGACGGATTAAAAATAGAATGAAAAGTTTTGACTTTTAAGCTGCTAGTTCAGGTGTAGTAACGGCTGGTAGGGAATAAAAGTCGTAACTGTTTGGGAACCTTTTGGCCTTTTTGAAGATAGGCTAGTATGATTTGTGGTGGAAAAGCATCAAACCCTACTTTCCAGCTTTTCTTGTGCTGTTTTCAAGGTTGCTTTGAAGACTGTTTGTTGGCTCCGTTAGTATCTTTGGAAATGGTGATTTGTATTGGACACGGAACTTTTGTAACTCTTGGAAAGGATTTCTAAATGTATTGTCTACAGAACTAACTAACCGTGGGTATTTTTAGAGTCCAAAATGTGAACTAATTCACTAATTGAGAAATTAACTTTTTTTTCTTCTTCTTCTTTCAGCGCTACAACTTGTTGTGAAGCATTCACAGCTGCTCCACTTATGCATATTTTCAAACAGGCAGGATCTTTTGAAAACGATACCTAATGTTATGTTATTAAAATGGCTATCCATACAAGGCAGAGAGTGTAAAAATGAAAATGCTGACAGGTATTTTTTAATCTTTTGAGATTTTAACTAACATATCATTGATATTTATGTTTTATTAATTATCTCTGTAAGCAAATACAAATTGACGTATTATGCATCTACTAGACAAGGGTTGCTCAATTTCCATCCCCTGGGCCAAATGCAGCCCCATGGAGCCATCACATCTGGCTTGTGGGGCTCCCCAGGGGTCTGGGGAATTGGCAGCAAGCGAGTGGTGGCCATGAACACAGCCTCCCCCCCACTTTCCCCTGCCAAATCCCCAAGCCCCAGTACCTGCATGGCTGGTCTGAGCCAAGCTATGCCTCTTTCCCCCGTGGGCCTGGGCCATGTTCCCCCACTTCGGGATCAGGGTTGGACCGTGTCCCCTTCCTTTCCTGCAGGGCCGGGTTGGGCCGGGCCACGCGCTCTTTCCCTCCCGACACGGTCACCTGGCTAGCCTTCTTTCCCTCTTGACAAGGATGGGTCAAGCTCCTTTCCCCATCAGGGCTGTGTTGAAGCCAGTTTGTCCCCCACCTGGCCAGATGGTGCCCACCCACGTGCCAGAGCAGGAACACCTGGATCCAGCCCATGAATGTATTGGCCACTGACAGTCTGGCCTGCCGTGTAAAACTGTTGGGGCTGCACTGTACTATCGGTGGTCCATTAAACCAATTTTAAAGAAACGAGTCATGGAATCACAGATTATGCGATCATAATTTTATCACTACTTTAGATTTTCCTTTCAAAGGAAAAAATAGAAGTACTCTGTGACAGGCTCACAGCCACAGGGGCTGCCATGACACCCCTAGCGGCCTTGCTGCTCCTGCCTGGCTCCAGCTCTAATGTCACTCTCTCTTCATTGTTCACCAGCCGTGCCTTGCTCTTAATATTACAGGTTGATTCAAGGAGGCTGCTAGCAGGCCTTAGAGTGAGCCCGAATCCAGTAAGTTTCCCCTGGGTCTGAGGCCCCATTGGCCGCTATCCAGACACCCAACCTTGGTAGGTTCCTCTCGGCCTGACTACAGGTGCCCTACAGGGACCTAGCCTTAAGGGCAAACGGTGCGGTTCCTTTTCCTCCCCTACACCACGCCCTAAGCCTCAGAGGTGTTCTCCCTTTGATTTTCCTTCTTATACACTCTGCCCCCTTGAGCTCTCAGACCCCTCCCCCGCCCAGCCCTGGACACAGGTGGCTCTGGGCCTCTTGGACCTCGTGATCTGGGTCTCAGCCTTTTTTCAGTTCTGGGACCCCTCCCTGGGTCCCACCCTCAGTGTGAGGGCTCCTGGGATACTGGCTGTCTAAGCAAGCCTTGAGTCTGCACCCCCAGGGTTCAAGGCTAAACATAAATCAATAAGAAACATCACGGCCGTCTGGCAGACACCTCAGTCTTTAGAGGTGTAACATAAAGACCACTTGCCTGTAAACCCAGTCTTCCTCAGTCCAAGAAACTTGCCTCTGTTTCCAGACCTGTAGAGTTGTTCAGCCAAAATCCAGTTCCCTTCAGGGACCCGGAGCCAGGAGTTCTGCACTGTGCAGTAGCTGGGGAGAAACGAACAGACTGGTGCAGACTCTGGGCTCATGTAGCTCTAGCCTGAGCCGTCTTCCAGCCAGGTGAGTCCCTCATTAGCTCCCCCCTGCCCCCTAAAAGCAGCCTCTCGGGCTGCTTGCTCTCCTAAAGGGTCAGGCACATCCCAGTGCCCTGCTACATATTCTGTATACTAGATAACCATGGTAGTTGATTACTGTGTTAGTTATTTGTACGTCCTTCGATGAGGAGAGGTGACAATCCCGACTAAAGTTCTGTTGTAGCAGATGCTGTAAAAATGCAAATAAAGACTTAGGGTGCGTGTAGATGAAATGAAAATTCCCGTTTATGTCGACGCAACTGCATTTGTCACTATGGCCTGTTTGTTAGTTCTTATCCTGAAAAGATATAGTCTCAAAAAGCTCCATTTGTATTCGAAGGCCAAGTCTGCGTGTGCATAGTTTTCGACAAATGAGCTGTTAAACTCAGTAAGACTCTTGGCGCATGAGGCTAAATGTTTGCATAATCTTTTGCAGAAGTGGGGTGTGAAACTAGTTTTACAAATACACAGCAAAGCTAAGGCAGGTCTTACCTTTAAAGCCGCTAATCAATCTAGTGTTATGACTTCATTTACTTAGCTAGAGTAAACCAAACAAAGGAAATGAGACTTAATAGATACAGCATGGGATACTGGAGTTTTTACAGGTTAGTTTTATTTTGGTACTGTTTGTAGGCCACATTAGCCCACTGATTGCACTGGTTGCTGTGCAAACACACATGAGCTTCATGCTGATAAATTACAATTTTAAGCCTTGGGACCGTTCTCTTTCTGTCTTGGTTGGAGGATTTGGACCAAAAAGGAGAAACACAGGGAGGGGGGACTTTGGGGAAGTGATTGAACAGAACAAAATCTGAAAAACGATTCTGCAAGAATATCTTCTTTTACCACCTGTCATGATGTAGAAATAGGCAAGAGGTCAGTTTGGCTTTTAAATTCAGGAGCAGTGTGTAGGTCTGGGATGAAAAAAACCACCCCATTTCTTCCACCTGTTCCCTTATATACTAAGCAAATCTGATGTAGAGAAAGAAGGGTTTTGTTTTTACGAAAACTGCACTTAACCTTGACCTGGCAATCGCATAGCATCATAGCTCTTAACTTACTTGAATATTTGATTACTGTAACTTTAAAAAAAATGAAACATCTAGGAATTAAGAACTGTAAAGTAATAGGTAGTGTGTTATTTTATCATCTCAGGTTCAAGCAGGACAGTTTCAGGAAAGTATGACTTGAGAGAGGCAGCCAGACAGACAATCCAAATGCTTCAGTTGGCAGGATGAAGTGATATGCTAATGTAAGAGAAAAGGTGGGTGTACAATGGCAAGGAAATAAATACCCGTTAAAGGGATGGGAGGTCTAGGACAGTGGTTCTCAACTTTTTTTGTACCAGGACCTATTTATGAAGATCAGTGGCCAGTGCTGACCTGCTTTCCCCCAGCCCTGCTAAAGGGAGCCCCCAGCTGCCCCTGTGCCATTCGGGCCGAAGTCCCGCAGTTTGTGCGGATTTCAGCGGAGAGAGTCCAGCCCCAGCACAGGCTGGAGGGAGAAGGGGAGGCCTGTGGCGGCCCCCCCTGCCCTGGTCTGGGGCTGCCATGCCTCACCAGGAGCCTGGTCACGGTCCCTCCAGCCCATCCCTCAGCAGCGTCTCCCAGTTGCTCTGCCCATACAAGTATGAGCACCAGCTGTAGTGCCACCAGCCCAGCTATGCAGCTCCCCCCGATGCCTCCTTCTCTTGCTGAAGGGGCAGGCTCCTACCCGTCCTGTCCCCCCTGCCCTGATGCAGCCTTGGCGCCCGGCTATCTTCCCCCATATCTGGCAGGTACCCATCCCCCCTGCCCACACACACACACACGCACACACAGTCCCCAAGTCCCGGACCTCCAACCCCCACTGATCATACACTTACCTGCATCCAGCTATTGGTGCTACTCCCAGGACCCTGCCTGGGTGCATGCAGGCCATGGGGATGTGTGTGCAGAGACGCACGTGTGCCTGCTGCCTCCAGTCACCCAAAGCAGTGACTTGCAGGCAGGCTGGAATGAAGGTTGTGTGTCTGGGGAATGACAAGCTAGATGTGTGTGGGCTAGCTCGGAAGATGACATTGGGAGAGATTGGGGGTGGAGGGGAAGAGGTGGGAGAGGTGGATTCTTTGCTAGTGAGCTTCCCTGGGAATCAGCCAGCGTGGGATAGCTAGAATCTTCCTGCGAGCCCAGCTGTAGGTGTTCGGATTCAATGCTGGCAAGCATAATAAATATTGTTATAGTGTTTTGCTGATAGTGTTAGAGCACAGGTGCTCAACCTCTGGTCCATGGGCCAATTGCAGCCTGTGGAGCTATGATATCTGCCCCATTGGGCTCCCCACAGTTGGGAAATTTGGGGGTTTCTCACCTGTCAACTCTTTCTTCTGGTGAGACACCCCCCTCCCCCTCCATTGCCTTTGGATTGGTTTCTTGTCATGCCCCTACCTTTCCTCCCTCCATGGGCTTCGATTGGGGCTGGCCAAAAATCCCTGTTCATGCTGGATCAGGACTGGGCTGTCCCCTAGCCCGCTCTGGACAGCTGGATGGGACCCTGTCATGAACTCCTTGGGCCCCAGACTGGAACCACACTGCGTACTGCTTGCATATGGATTGGGCACTGCCCATCCGTCTCACCAGACAGAAAGGTTGAGCACTCTTTGTTAAGAGTGGTGTTTTAGCTGTGATGATCCAGGAAGCATGCAAAAGGCAGGGATTTTTTGGGTGTGGTGACTTTTATTGGACCAACTGCATGGTTGGAATTAAGTTAGATAAGCTTTCAAACACAAGATTCATAAATTAATAGATTCATAGATGCTAGGGTTGGAACGGACCTCAACAGACCATTGAGTCTGACCCCCTGCCTAGGCAGGAAAGAGCGCTGGGGTCAGATGACCCCAGCCAGATGCCTATCCAGCCTTCTCCTAAAGACTCCCAAGGTAGGGGAGAGCACCACCTCCCCTGGAAGCCCATTCCAAATTGTGGCCACCCTTACCGTGAAGAAATTTTTCCTGATGTCTAGCCTAAATCTGCTCTCTGTCAGTTTGTGACCATTGTTCCTTGCTACCCCAAGAGGCGTCCTGGTGAACAGAGCATCTCCGGTTCCTTGCTGCGCCCCCCTAATGAATTTGTAGTTGGCCACAAGATCACCTCTCAGCCTTCTCTTGTGGAGGCTGAAGAGGTCCAGATCCCTTAGTCTCTCCTCATAGGGCTTAGCCTGTAAACCCTTAACCGTATAAGTGGCTCTCCTCTGGACCCTCTTGAAGCTGTCCACATCCTTCTTAAAGTATGGCGCCCAAAACTGGATGCAGTACTCCAACTGCGGTCTGACCAGTGCCGCATAGAGGGGAAGTGTCACCTCCTTGGTTCTAGTTGTCATGCATCTGCTGATGCACGATAAAGTGCAGTTAGCTTTGCTGATGATTTCGTCACACTGCCGACTCATGTTCATCTTGGAGTCCACTAGGACTCCGAGATCCCTTTCCGATTCTGCGCTGCTGAGAGGGTCATTTCCTAGCCAGTAGGTGCGCTGGATATTTTTATGTTCTAGGTGCAGTACTCTGCATTTGCCCTTGTTGTACTGTGTCCTGTTGTGTTCAGCCCACTTTTCCAACCTGTCCAGGTCTGCCTGCAGTCATTCCCTACCCTCCAGAGTGCTTACTTCACCCCACAATTTAGTATCATCTGCAGACTTGCACAGAGGACACTTCACGCCCACATCCAAGTCACTGATGAAGACACTGAAGAGTACAGGTCTGAGGACTGAGCCCGGTGGGACCCCACTACCCAGATGCTTCCAGGTCGATACCGACCCGTCTACTACCACTCTCTGGGTGCGACCCGCAAGCCAATTTGCCACCCACCAGACCGTGTAAAGATCTAAGTCACAGCCTCTTAATTTATTTAAGAGAATGGGATGAGATATGGAATCGAAGGTCTTCCTAAAATCCAAAAAAACAACATCCACCTCTACTTCTGCATCAGCATTTTGTGACCTGGTTATAAAATGAAACCAGATGAGTCAGGCATGATCCACCTGCTACTGATCAATGCTGGTTGCCCTGCTGCATTATTTTTCCCACTGGACACCCACAAATATGATCCTTAATAATCTTTTCAAAGACTTTTCCAAGGGTGGAGGTGAGGCTGACTGCCGTATAATGACTTGTACCCTCTTTCCTCCCCTTTTTGAAAATGGGGACCACATTGGCCCTTTTCCAGTCGTCTGGGACCTGACCCGAGTGCCACGAGTGCTCAAACAGCCGTGCCAGTGGTTCTGCAATGACACCGGCAAATGCCTTCAGTGCTCGCGGATGCAGCGCATCTGGGCCTGCTAACTTAAACACATCCAGTCCATCCAAGTGACTCTGCACCACGTCAGCGTTGACAGTTGGTAGGCTGGTATCCCTCTGATCCCATCTAAGAACCTGTTAGGAGACTGATCTTGACCCTTCTTCAAGGACACTGAGGCAAAAAACTCATTGAATAGCTCAGCCTTGTCCCCCCTGTCTGTCACTAAGTGCTCCTGTTTCTTCAGTAGGGGTCCTGTGCTGCCCTGCGCCTTCCTTTTACTCCCTACATACCTGACAATAGACTTTTTGTTGTCTTTAATTTGTGTTGCCAGCCTCAGCTCTGTAGTTGCTTTGGCCTTTCTAACTGGCACCCTGCAAGTGCGGGTCAAGTAGATACACTCCTCCTTGGTAGCTTCCTCCTGCTTTCACCACCTATATGCCTTTTTTTTTTTTTTTTTTTGCCCTTAGGCTTTTCTGGATGTCTGTGTTTAGCCAAGGAGGTTTTTTGGCCCCTTTCTCCCCTTTCCCTCGCACTGGGATCATCTCCCTCTGTGCCTGAAGGATCGCTTCCTTTAGGAACGACCACCCTTCCTGGACTTCCATCTCGCCAATACTCCTCTCCTGCAGTGCATTGCTGATTAAACTGAGCACACTGAAGTTAGCCTTCCTAAAGTCAAGCACCTCCATCCTATTATTATCTTACCCACTCGACGCCCTATGATGAATTTGATTGAGTGAGTGGTGGTCACTGTCCCCAAGGTGACCACGAATCTGTAGTTCCCCTACCAGGTCATCCCCCATAGCCAACACCAAGTCCAGTGGGACCATATACTTCCTGCGTTAGGTGAGCGGTTGGATTTGGCTGACTGCTCTTCCCAGCAGATGTCAGGGTAGTTTAGGTCCCCCGTGACAACCATGTCCCTAGACTGTACGGCCTCTGAGAGCTGCTGCAAGCATTCCCAGTCTAGCTCTGCTCCTTGATGTGGTGGTCTGTAGCAGACCCCCATCACCAGGTCCCTTTCCCCTTGACCTCCATGTGTCCTAACCCACAATGCTTTAACTTTCTCTTAAGACTCCCTTCTGTGCACTCACCTGAACACTGTCTGAAGCCAGTGATGCTGATGTGCAGTTCAGACTCCTCCTGCTCTCCCCTCAACTAAATAGGGATGGGAGAAAACCCCTTCCCACTTCCCTACAGCTGGCCCAGCTCACCTTATTGCTGCTGCTGGTTCCTTACCACGGCACAGGCACGAAGGGCGCACACATGCTTGCTTCAGCATCCAACTAAAAGTCAAATGTTCTAGGTGAGGCTTGAACTCACAACCTTGGCATCACTTCCCCAGGGCTGTTTTAGAAGTTTCACATGCTAACCCACTGCACCACGAGAGCTGAGCTAAAAGGTTCTTTGTCACTATTTTAGAGCATTGGTTTAAAGTAATTGTATCTCTGCTATTGGCTTTTGGATTTAATAAAGACATTTGAACTGAATTACTGACACGCTCAATCAAATTCTAACACAACATGCAGGGCGCATCTACATGTGTCACTATGGCAACTTTACTGTGCTGTATGTGTGGCACATGATTATTTTTAGCCGCTACTTCACCGTAGTGGCGCGCTATACCAGGGGAGCGTGTTGCAATGGGGACGTAGGTGCTGTTTGCGTGTGGATGCCCATGGATGCTACATCACCAATTTTGTTTCTTATACTGCTGTTTTTCCAAATGTTTCTAATAAATCATAGAAAACTAGGGTTGAAAGGGGTTCCAGTAACTCATCTAGTCCAACCCCTTGCTAAAAGCAGGACCATCCTTAATTTGATCTTGCCAGAGATTTGTCGAGCCGGGCCTTAAAATCCTCCAAGAGTCCACCACCTCTCTAGATAAGCCGTCCCAGCACTTCACCAGTCTCTTAGTCAGAAAGTTTTTCCTAATCTCCCACTTGTTCACATCCTTTCTGTAGTAGGGGGCACAAAACTGAACACAGTACTCCACATGTAACCGCACCAGTGCAGAATAGTGGGGAATAATGACTTCCCTCAGTGCTGACAACACTCCTACTAATGCAGCCCGGTGTGCTGTTAGCCTTCTTGGCAACTAGCACACACTGTTGGCACCTATTCAGCTTATTGTCCACCGTAACCCCCAGGTCCTTTTCTGTGGAGCTGCTGCCAGCCAGTTGGTCCCAAGCCTGTAGCGGTGCATGAGACTGTTCTGTCTTAAGTTCAGGACTTTGCACTTATTCTTCTAGAGCTTTGCCTTCTTCCCCTGCATGGCTGGTTTGGTGCCTGGCCATTCTTCCTTCCATGGGATTGCCGTGGGGATGGGCACACCCCGAACCTGCCGCTGTAGTGGGGCCTTGTCAAGCCCCTTGGGCTCAGGTTGAGGCTGACAAAGCCCCCTTTCTGCGCTGTCTTGGGGCTGGCGTGCACCCTGCCTCCCTCTGCACAGATGGACGGGGCCCTGGCATGCCTTTGTTTAGAGCGATGTTTGAGCACCCCGTGGTTTGAGCACCCGTTTGTGTAGAGTTATGTTCTACCTGTGATGATCCAGGAAGTATGCAAGAGGCAAGATTTTTTGAGTGTGATCACTTTTATTGGACCAACTGAATGGTTGGAATTAAGTTAGGCAAGCTTTCAAACGCAAAACGTTCTTTGTCAGTGTTTTAGAGCAGTTGCTTAAAGCAGGTGTTGTCAACCTGGGGTATGCCTACCCCTGGAGGTAATTTGAAAGGTCCCAAGGAATGTACAGGGGCAGGCGCAGATGTAGGACACCTGCTGCCTCACAGGAGCAGGGCCAGGGCGGAGGGAGAACAGGGCCCACAGAAGCTGCGCTGCCGCTGCTCTGCCACTCACCGTGCCCCTGCTCTGTCTGGCCCTTGCCACCCCCCGCCACGTCTGACCGCTCGCCACCCCCACCTGCTCCACATCCGGCTGCTCCCACCCCCCGGGGGTACACTTTTTAAAAAGGGGGCTGCCGGGGGTACACTTACTAAAAGAAAGGTTGAAAACTACTGGCTTAAAGTCTCTATATATCTGCTATTGGCTGTTGGATTTAATAAAGACATTTTAGCTGAGTTCCTGACATACTCAATCAAACTCTAACACAACATGCAGTGTTGTTCTGGCTTTTGAAGACTTTGCCCAGAAACCTCTGCTTTTTTATTAATTGCTGATCATTTTACAGCTTTTAGAGAAAAAGGAAATTAGTTAAGCTCTTTCTGAGTAGTAAGATACTCTTATGTTTATTAAAAGCTTAATGAAATTTGGGACAATAACCAAATAATACCTTTAAAATATTTTTTAAAAGTTATGATTTTATATTAGGGGCGCACCGTGTCGCTGGGTTTCTTAATCCGCTCCCTCTCTCTGCTCGCCCCTCTTTCCAACCAGACCTTTCCTAGCAAACTTCCTTGTAAACTGGCCTCTGTGCTGCCCCTTGGTCCCAAAAGCTTCCCTTTCCCCTGCTAACCCGCTTCCTCTCTCTAAGTTTACGGTGAAGGAAGGTGAGGGAGAGTTTCCAGATAAATTACCTAGCAAACGCCGCCTCCAACTTCCCTCTCACTCTGGACTCCAGTTAAGCAAGGAGCACAAGAACTGGTCTAATTGCTGTGTATTAGCGACTTACACTAAATAGATGTAGATTAGGTACTCTCAATTAAAGCAAGGTCTTACATTAAAGGCTCCCCTTTAAAGAACGGGGGGCAAACTGACCTGTGAACTAACTTTAAAAAAACATAATATTTCTATATATAAATAGATACATATCTATATAACTGTACCTCTAACACAGTGGTTCCCGAACTGTAGGTCACAACCCCAAATGGGATTGAAAAATCAGCGGGATGGGGTGGCAGGGGTGGGGGGCTATGGGTGGGGAGCGAAGGGTCATGCTGAGGAATGGGGCCATAAATGGGGTCATGCTGAGGAAAAGTTTGGGAGGCACTGCTCTGACAGCCTGCCTTGTGACTGCCATGGTTCGCTTGACAGTCCAAACCACACTTGTACAGTTACACCGCTCTTAGTCTTGTTACAAAGACTGTACTGTGCAGTGTGCACACCCGTCACCGTCACATTGAAACCTGCAAACTGACTTATGAACTGTTTGCAAACTGCCCCGTTTGCTGCCCCTGGTCACGCAGAGCCTCCTTTTCTCCCCTCCTGGGCCTTGTTAAGACTTTTGTCAGACAGAGGTAGCAGTCCCCCAGCTTGCAGCACTCCCAGCTCCTTAGAGCACGTGCCCAGACGAACAGGCAGCCCCAGCTCACTTTCCTTCCAGGGGTTCGGGTCAGGTGCCTGGCTCCTCTTCCCTTGTCTCCTTTGCCCTGTTTGCTGCCCGTTCACCTTGTTTCTCTCTACTGAGCCTTTCAATGTACCTCAGTCTAACGTTTATCTTTAAATTCTCTTTTATTTAGAGCCCTTGCTTTCTGTAAGTGCCTTCGTTGCATCCCAAGACAAAAGCTGCTGCGTCGTTCAACCAGGTAGTCTCCAGCGTGCCACCCTGCCCAGATTTATTCCAAGGAAGGAGTAGTGGATGTGATCTCTGCGAAAAGAAAGCTTGTCTGGTAAAGAGCACTTTTCCTCTTTCAGTAGCTTTTGACATTAAAGCAAAGAACTCTCAATACCATATTTTATGTACTTTTGAAAAATGGGCTGTTTACTTCGTTCTGTCTGTGCGGGATATGCAGATTGAGGACTGTACTGTGTCATACACAGACATCTGCGACCCTGGGTAGAGTATGTAATGCTGTAAACGTTACAGTCCACGTGCTTGCACAGAGCATTGCATAGAAACTAGAAGAGTTTGTGCCAGAGCCAGGGGCACAGGAGTGGCTTTTTAAGAACTGTCCTTATGTCTGTTTCTTTTAGTTTGTAGAGGTTAAAACTTTCTGAAACATTATGCAAAGCTGAGGTATTGCACCCCTGCCTAATACAGTATGTAAATATTCTCATTAAATTTGGGGGGCATATTTCACCATTTTGACATATAGCAGTGCTATAGAGGGGCATCACAAGGAGCAATCTATATCTGCAGCCGTGATGAGGCAGTTATATTTCAGACATAACATCATTCTTTGTAAAAATGGTCCTCACTCTCTCTAGGCTAAAACATCACGGCCACCTGTGAAGTTTGTTATGCTACAGTCAAAACTGCAGTTGAAAGGCATTTCTTCTTTCCTTTTATTTTTGTTAACTTACGGAGGAGGAAATAATTTCAGCTCACTTTAGGAATCGGTCCCGTTCCTTTGCACCTGTTTTTCCTAAATTAGTCCTTGGAACAATACCGGCTCAATTATAGTGAAGTAATATCATGCATTTTGAGCTTGTGGAATCCACAGACCGTGTAATTCTCTGCATTTCCTCCCCCTTCTTTGCATCCCACTTTTTGACAGTGTCATTCTGCTGGAGCTATGCTGGAAAACCTTGCAAGCTTGCGTGTGCGTGTGTGTGCGTGTGTGTGTCCACACATGCTGCATGGAAAATCCTACACTTTGTTTAGTCTGCAGAACCTCTTCTGTTAGCTAATGCTCCAGGCTCCTCAAAGGTGCAGTGAGAGAGGAGCACTAGGAAGTACCTAAGGCAGAAAGCAAACAAGGGCTTTATCACTGATCTTTAACTCCTATCAAAAGGGGAGTGAGGGAGAAGTCATTTAAACATGAGGCTTGAATGAAAACTAGCATGGATTAGTCACAGTTGTCCCAGGAGTCCTGTTATCTCAGTTCACAGGTACTTATGGTAGGGAGTGGGGTACTTTACCTCTAGGGTCCCCAAATGAAAGACTCTTGAGGGAGCCAAGAGGGGGAGGAAGAGTCCTGGGTCTGTTTTTAGCCAAAGGGAATTACCCTTGAGGCATGGCAGGAGTAGTGTGTGTCTCCCTGTCTTTTCCCAGTGGATGAGCTCCCGGGCAGTTCATGCATGGAGGAAGGATGACTCTGTAGCCTGTTCCCCACAGGTAAACTGCAACAAATTGAACTGATTTGGAGAAACAAGTGGGTTACGTCTGAGCAGCTTCCTTGTTTGGTAGTCAGTTGGCTGAAGAGCGGTTGATGCTGATGTTACTTAATACTAGATTTACCCTTCTGTGGCCCCTGGCAGAGAGATCGGGGCGTTCATCCTCCACTTTGCACAGACTGGACGGAACAACCTGGCTCCCATCTTAGTTTTGAAGAACTTCATTGCTGAAAAATCAAATGTGCACGTGTTCCCTAAGGAACGTATCCATTCAAAGGCATGAAAGATAAACGTATATTGTTACGTGCAAATGCTTTGCACAAGTACATTTGCTGGATGCATTTGGTATGTTCTTCAAGCAAGTAGTGTCGTTAGCTGTTAAATTCTTGACTCCTCTGTTAGGCTTGGGACAGAAATTACACACAAGCTGGTCAAAGAGATTGGAAACAGGTTCAGATCTGGAACACAACAGAAGGATGGTGCACATAAGCCACTTTCAAGATTGCCGAAACAGGTTTAAGATAAGCCTGGATGGATGTAGTATGAGACTGAACTGATTTAGATTCAATTGCTTTATTGTACTTCTGACCCAGACCCTCTCCAGATTCATATTAACACATAGTCCCCCAGCATCCTGTCACAACCAAATTAAGTACTGTCTATGCCACAAGCAAGAAATATATTAATCAAAACAGTTTTAGTCTATACAAGGTAACTAAGGGTTAACTAACAAGATGAAAATAACAGGGTTTTTTTCTGCGCATGTCAAAAAAAAATTTATTACTGCGCCACTAACAGAGATAAAAACTTTTGCCTTCTTTGCTTTATATAAATCATTGTAAGTGGTCGGAATGACAGGGGAGTGAGTGTCTGGGAGTGTTCCTATGATAACACCCTAGCGAAGACCACTATACAATTGGCGATTCTAATTAAATTTATGACGTGACAAAAAACAATTGGCTAATATACAAATAAAACCCATCTTCACTTCCGTGAAGAAGGGGGGACCTCCGTACGAACCTTAGAGACCTCTGATCACACGTATCAGAGTAACTGACAACTTGATCACTTGCCAGTGCCCCCCTCGCGTCTCGACCCAATCTTAAGACGTAAATCACCGACCTGCCGGCCCGATTTTTTTTCCGTTTATCTGCCCGACGGAAGACTTTCATGCAGACCGACCTTCGAACCTTAAGCTGTAACTAACCAAATATCTCTGACCTCCGTCTGTCACCACCTTAACAGCGTGAGTAAATAATCTTGCCTTGCAACCGATAAGCGTCTGTGCCTAATTCCACTCCAAGCATCATAAGTACCCGCCTGACGGCCTTCAAAGGTCTCGTACCCTTCACTGCAGTGCACGGCAGTGACATGGCGTCACGAACAGGATATGGGGTAGACGCAATGGAGTTGGAACTAGTAAAGAACTGCCCATGGCGCAGTGGGGACCGCCTGACATCCGATTCGGATGAATTATGGGCACACATTGCCTACCATCAGGCAAGGGGAATAGGACTGAAAGCGGTTACTGGACACTTCTCCCTAAGGGGTGAAGCAGGAGAAGGGAAAGAGTGGAGCGCTCAGCTCGATGTGAGGGCCCTAGGGTGTGTTATGAGCGCTAAAGGGGTTATGTACAGACCCAGGGACGAAGCGGGAATCATATCCCTACATCGGGTGAAGGTGGTGACAGCGGCAAAAGTGCCGGCAGGGGTGGACCCAACCCCTGCCCAAGAGATTGCCCGTTGCATCTGCCACGTACGAGAGGGCGGGGAAGGAACACCCCCCGACAAGTTTAACTGTCCGACCATGGTGCCCCAGTCCCCAGTCACAAACTCTTCACCCAGCTCCGTGAAAACTTGGAGACAGAGGGTTGCACCGCGACCAAATGGGCAGGCCCCAAGTGGAAAAAAGAAAAAATGATTAATGTTCTGTTCCGCGCATTTGCTAACGCAACGCGCTATATTAAAAATTTGAATAGCCAACTTCTGACCCTGGGAAAAGTCACAGCTAAAAATGCTGCTGCGCAGGAATCGCCTACACCATCGCCCCAATATGGCGCCAGCGAAAAACTCAGCTTCTTCAAAGAATCGGAGAAGAAGGGCGGAGCTTCAGAAAAGGACGCGGAGGACAGAGTTGTGGGAGGTCCACAACTACCTCATTCTCTACGGGAGTACAACGGGGCAGACCCAACGGCTCCGACCCCGGAACATCAGCTACCGCCTCCCTATGACGAAGAAAAAAAACCCTCCAAGTTAATATATCCCCCCTCCCTACCAACGGAGAATCCGCCCCCACCGATGAAGTCTTCGCCGACTTCCATGAAAACGGCCTTCCCTATCGTTGTTACAAAATACACAACGGATCCACAAGGCGTAACTCACGCTACTTCCACCTACCGCACCCATAACCGAACAGAGATACAAGATATTTTTCAGCTATCCGAATTTAAACCAGGAGAAACCCTGGCGATTTGGCTTGGCCGACTGGTAGTTGAATTTGGCTCAGAATTACTGGACATGGAAGAGGCCAGCTTCCTCATCCGTCAAGCTGCATGGAGTGGAGGACACGCCACCGACCGCGGCCCAATCATGAAAAACCAACACTGGGCCATACCACTCCCTGTGCTTCTAGCCCGCCAAATCGTGAACAAGTCCCACCTGTGGCACAACGACCGCCCAGAAATAACATCGGCAAAACAACTTTTATTAGCAACAATAGGAACCTCGTACTACACATGGGATGGGGGGCCCACAGCCGACGGGTATTCAACACAACAGGTTCGGCTTGACAGAGCAACAGGCCGCTGGGCCGTGGCCACATCGATTCCTAACGCAACCCGGAATGGTTCCAATCACCCCTAAAGCCTTGGAAGCTTGCATAGACATCTATGGGGGATCTCATGCCATCACTCTTTGCCTCCTCCTTACCCCGCAAATAGACGGACGGGCCGGAAACATCCTCAGTCAATTGGGCCGTATCCAAACCCTCATAAAGCCAACAGCGATAACTCAAGGTGTCAATTGTGCTACAAAACCGGACCCATTGTCAGTGTACCCCATAAAACAACCTGAAGTGAACAGACCACCCTACAAAGGCTCACCACCAGTCCCAGGACGGACCCCTAAAGAAAAGGCCATGTTTTGGTTCCTGATAAAAGAGTCCGGGCTTACCAAACAACAATTACGCGCCCTGAGGGACGATGGGCAAAAGGCCCTAGCAGAAAAGTTGGGATTCAATTACACCCAAAAGCCAAAAAACGGGTAGTGGCCGCCGGGCGAGCCGGCGGCCCTACAAAAAAGCCTGACCCTTCGGATCCTCGCCCATATACCAGCCTTATTATCGTTCACCCCGATAATCCCTCGATACAACGAAAGATTTCTTGTCTCCTCGACACGGGAACACAAATTAACGTCGTAGCACCTGCGACACCTCATAAAAAGACTTTGAAAACCATCATGGTACAAGGGCTAAATGCTATATCAACTGCTAAAAAAGTCAAATTTTGGATACACAATCACAAAAAACCCCTTAAAGAAGTTCTAGGGGGCATGAACATCTTGGGCGTACCAGGCATTAAGACACTCCAGTTAAAAAACTTAATATTTCAAGCTCTTCCATTCTTTATTGCTGAGCCCGACCGACACCAACCTACGCTTCATAACACATCTACATGGCGTTATAAACCAATCCTGACCAAACAACGTCTTCGGGAAGCCCTTGTCACCCTGTTACAGAGGCTCGAACAACAGGGATATATAACACCGATAGCGGCCAGTACCCACCTATCACCAGGGTGGGGAATCGCAAAGCCCGAAAAACCCAACGAAGTCCGACTTATAGTGGATTTCCGCGAGGCGAATAAACGGTGTCTCCCACTTACGCAACCCAATGCTTTTACGCTACCCCAGTGTTTATATAAAATGGCGAGGTTTCAAGGGGGCAAGTAAGACGGGACGACCCTTGACCTCAAGGACATGTTTTTCTCCATCCCAATTATTGACAACAGCGGAATCTTAAACATGTGCGTCGAAGATATGATATACCGATGGACGGTATGCCCGCAAGGATATCGCAACTCTCCTGCATCGGCCACAGGCGCAATGAATGACACACTTAAAGACTTTCGCGCTTCCTATCCTTTGCCAGCGAAAAAACAACTCAAAATTTAGAGTTATGTTGACGACCTTGCCATTATGGGTCGTGACCAGCAAGTTGTTGCTGAGGTCACCCGCCGTCTAGTCGACCATCTCCATGCTAAGGGCTGGACGGTTAATTTAAAAAAAATCAAACTTACAACCCACGATAAATATTACATTCCTAGGTACCAGATTTACCGGCGCAACTAGATCCGGTGTCACACACGACAAAACCCCGGAGCTCGGTACACTTAAAGATCCATTACCAATGCACAAAAAGCAATTTCAACGGCTCTTGGGACATCTCAATTGATATCAACATTACATCACTCCGCGTTACCTTCCGCTATTGGCGAGACTCCAGCGTCAGACCCGCGACAAATTGCGGAAAGCCACACCTTGGACGGACAAAGACAGAAAGGATCTTCATAATCTTCTCCACGCTGTGAAACACACGCCACTTCAAGCACTTAACCTCACCGAGACATTAATAATTACTTTGGGATATACTGCCAGTCATGTATGGGCCACTGCCCATAACCCCCAAAACGAACTGGTGTATGCCTCACACAAAGCTCTCCAGACAACACAACATCGCTACGGAGCCTTTACAAAAATTCTGTTGACAGAAAGACTCGTCACATTACTATCCCAGGGACATGAAACGCTTCGAACACCAGCTGCTACTCTCTTACCTTTGCTAAACGCCACAAAGGTTGACTCACAGTTCCAAGGAGAACCGGATACTTGGAACAAAATGGTATTACATTACCACTATCATTGGTGTTGTTAAAAGTGCGAAGACTTGCCACCCGGTCCCGATACACAAGATGACGCAACGCTCACTCTCTATGAGACCATAGCCCCAGCCTAGGTGGCCTCCGATGACACCACTCGAAATGGACGGGGCTACGGGTTCTACTACAAACCGTGCCATGATGTGGGATTACACAGAGCCCCGGAAGGGGCTACAGCCCCAAAAAATGAACTCTTAGGTTTTAAAGTTGTCATCCGCCACTGTCTTCAACATCACGACGGAACACTTCCGACTCCCATCATAGCTATTGATTCCCAATATGTCTACAAAATTGTTACTGGCACAGCGACTGCGGCGGAAAACCTAGAGGATTGAAAAAAAATCTGGGACCTGTTATCCCAATTTATTGTTCTACCGCTCGTAAAACACACCAAGTCGCATAAACTTAAAACTGATCCAGTACATAAAATCATCGACAAGCTTCTAAAAGACCCTCTCTGGAGTGATGTTGTCTTAGTTGCTAAAGCAAACGACCCCAAACCACAGTTCGATCCGTTCCTTACGTGGCTACATGAACACTGGGGACACCCAGGACCAAGGGCTAGCCACCTCCCAGATGACTCTACAAAACCGCTTAACATTAGACGCCATTCTTCTTCAACAAGGTGGACTTTGTCAATACCTTAACCTTTCTCATAACCATTGTTATATTGCCATTCCCAGTGTATCTCTCCCTCTATCTCTACAAGTTGACAAAATAAAAAAAAATTACAAAAAACGTCAACCGACTTTCGGGTATAGGTCAAGGTTGGCTATCAGACCTCTTCCGTTGGTTTAGATGGGACACATCATCATGGTTTCTCAACTTGTTAATGCCCCTCATTACGCTGTTGTTACCGATTGCTGTGTTTATATGTTTTGGTTATTGGATTTTACAATATCTCAAAACAAAGCTAGCCACGCTTTCTGCTTTTATATACACCCGCTTGCCAAACACTAACAATGGTGAACAAAATGGTCTATACATAAATATGATGTAACTTGCTGTGCCATGGGCAAGGGGGCATGTCACAACCAAATTAAGTACTGCCCATGCCACAAGCAAGAAATATATTAATCAAAACGGTTTTAGTCTATACAAGGTAACTAAGGGTTAACTAACAAGATGAAAATAACAGGTTTTTTTTCTGCGCATGTCAAAAAAAAATTTATTACTGCGCCACTAACAGAGATAAAAACTTTTGCCTTCTTTGCTTTATATAAATCATTGTAAGTGGTCGGAATGACAGGGGAGTGAGTGTCTGGGAGTGTTCCTATGATAACACCCTAGCGAAGACCACTATACAATTGGCGATTCTAATTAAATTTATGACGTGACAAAAAACAATTGGCTAATATACAAATAAAACCCATCTTCACTTCCGTGAAGAAGGGGGGACCTCCGTACGAACCTTAGAGACCTCTGATCACACGTATCAGAGTAAACTGACAACTTGATCACTTGCCAGTGCCCCCCTCGCGTCTCGACCCAATCTTAAGACGTAAATCACCGACCTGCCGGCCCGATTTTTTTTCCGTTTATCTGCCCGACGGAAGACTTTCATGCAGACTGACCTTCGAACCTTAAGCTGTAACTAACCAAATATCTCTGACCTCCGTCTTTCACCACCTTAACGGCGTGAGTAAATAATCTTCCTTTACAACCGATAAGCGTCTATGCCTAATTCCACTCCAAGCGTCATAAATACCCGCCTGACGGCCTTCAAAGGTCTCATACCCTTCACTGCAGTGCACGGCAGTGACACATCCCTGGACCTCTGCCAGCCTGCAAGGGAAAAGCCACCTTTGCCCACGTTTTCCTCCATTAAAAGACAATCCACTTTAAAAGTTTCTTGATCCATTTTTAAAGTTTGTTCGTGACCCTTTCATAGGTACTTGTGACCCCCTTTTGGGACACAACCCGCGAACTGAGAACCGCTGCGGTAGAGCAGCAGGGTCGGTCGCGGAGCGCGCTGCTGCGGAGCAGAGGGGCAGTGCCGCTCAACCCTGTGAGACGGATCCCACGTACCAGATCAGACCTCTTTGTGGGCCAGATTAAGCCTGTGGGCTGGAGATTGCCACCCCCTCTTATAGCTCCTTTTCAGCTGGGGCTTTGTAGATGCTCCTGTTACCTTGTTTCTACATCGAAAGACTCGTGCTACACGGCAGGGTAGGCTTTCACCTCGTAGACTAAGTCAGTCAGAGGTGCGTAAGCTTTTGTAAGCGAACTCGCTTCATACCCCTTTCTTTTTCCTCCCTTCCCTACCCTTTGTTTTCCAGTAACTGCTCTCTGTTTAGAACCGCTGCTTCCTGAAACGTCTGGTTTGACAACAGAGCCGTCCAATTTCTGAGTGGCTGGGGCTGCAGCCCCCCTATCCGCATGCTGTAGGGGCTGCATGCCCACCAGAGCCGCCTCCTGCACGAGCTGAAAGGGGTCTGCAGGACCTCCCCAGCCACAGACTCCCTTGCACCAGGACTGTGCCGCCCTGCCTTGGCCCTAGTGCACAAGGGGTGGCGGGGGGAAGTGGGCACGCAGGAAGCAGATGCTGGGCTAGGGAAGGGGATTTTGGTGGCAGCAGCGAAGCGATGGGGCAAGCAGACTCGGGACTGGGAGTTTGGGAGCTGCACGCAGCCCACAGGCCGCCAGTTGGATGGCCGTAACTAGTTGGCTTTCTGTGGTGTACGCTCCTTATGTGCTGTCCCTATATTCATTTCAGTTCTCGTTGAGTTTTCCTTTTCTTACTCCTTTTTCGAAACATCTCCCAGGTTGATCCTGACGGTAAAACAAGCGTACCCGTTAAGATGACTGCGGGGAAAGTATCCTGTTTTCATCTACGCAGCCTGGTGAGTTCCACGATTTACATTTGAAAAGTACCTCTTACAGCACATGTCCTTAGAGCTGATTTTTTCTATTATCTGATAAGCTTCTCATGGCTTTTCCCTCCCCCGATACGTGTGAAGTGGGTCTAGACTTTTGGGAGATCGCATGTTTTTCTGTCGGAAAACCACAGGGCGGGTCAGCACTGCTACTTAGGACGCCGTAACGTGCGACTTCTCGGAGCGTGTGACAAAGCGTTCCCGTTGACATTACACGGTATTTAGTATTGCCAGCCCCACAACCATTGCTAGTTGTGTCATTGCATTGCTGCTGCGGCTGTTGCATTGGTTAGCAGCAGCCCCTGAACTGACAAGCTCCACACGTCTTCAAGGCTCCCAGGAGGCAGTTTCCGGACTGGCGTTATCACCGACCGCGCTGGGCATGGCTTATGGCGCTAGCAGTGCCGCGGTGCTTGCAGCGGGCTTGCTGACAGCCTCTTATCCCACGGAGAGCTCCTGACGGTCGGTCCGTTCCCGCTGGGGATTTAACGAGCCCTTTGTTGGCAGCGCCTTCCGAGACGGGCAGTTTTCCTGTGCGGGGACAGCCTCCCGCGTCCATCCTGCGTCTCCCTGGATGGAGCAGGGCCGGGCAGAAGCCACGCGCTGCGGTCCTGAGGAGAGCAGTGCCGGGGCAGGGTTCAAGTCAGGATGTCGTCGTCACGCTGGGGCGTTTCTCCGCCTTCCTGCCGAGAGCGTCTCGTCTCCGCTTCCTGTGCTCCAACAGCCAGCGCGGAGGCGAGAGAGGCAGGGAGGCGGTGAGGGGTGGGAACACGAGCAAGGCAGATGCCAGTGCTGTGGGCCCCACGGGGGGGGGGGGGTGGGCGGCGTTGCCGGAGGGATTTTTCCCTGGGGCCGGAGGCTGCTTGTGACAGCCGAGGGAGCGGGGCTCTCGTCTGACGGTCGGGCGCGAGCACACTGGAACGATTCAAACGAGGCAAAGCACAGGCTCCGCGCCCCAAGCTGGAAAGGTGTCGCTGCATTCGAGTTGTTCCTGCGCAGCGTTGAAGCGTGTTCACGCTCGGTGACGAAGCTCGTTCATCCTGCATGATGAAGTACGTTCACACCCAACAATGAAGCACGTGGACACACAACGAAATGTGTGCACACAAACAGCGAAGCCTGGTCACGCGCAGTAGCGAGCGGTCTAAGTGTTGTTAGGCGTGAGCTCGCTGAGAGCAACCGAGATGAAGCAGAGGAGAGGCCCCACACGCCAAACTGGGAAGGTTTTGCCCTGGTTAAATCCTCGGCTCGTTCACAGGCAGCAGTTAAAGCGTGTTCACACTCAATGATGAGACGTGTTCAAATGCAATTAGGTGCGTTCACACTCAGCGATTTAAGAGCGTTGGAACGCGTTTACACGCAGCGTTTAAGCACATTCGCATAGACGAGTGACGCGCCTTCCCTTCCTCCTCAGGGATTAGAGCTTACTAGCAGCTGCCCCTTTGAACCCTGCCCCTGGGGAAGGACTCCCAGCGTGCCTGTGTGCCGCTAAGAGAGCTGTCGCTGGGAGCAGGGCCCCGCTGGACTGGAGAGGGTTGATGCGAGACGCTGCCATCGTGGGGCTGAGGCTTCCTTGCAAAGGTGTGGAGCCTCTCAGTTGTTCACAGCTAGTTCACACCCAACCACGAGAACAATGCTTTTGCGTATGGCCACCAGCCACGAGGCGCCAGGCAAGCTGTTGTAGGGGGCAGTCTTGAATAAGAGCCTTTGACCAGCAGACGGGGCTTGTGCGTCTCCCCTGCCCACGGGGGGTGCTCCTCCCACCGCACCGTCCATCTCCCCCTGCTCCAAGGCCACGCGACGACAAAACGATGCATGCGCTCACCACGTAGGCGGTGTGTAGCGCGTAGTGCTCCAGAAGCCTCGCCTTGGTGTTGTGGCGGCCTCTGGCTCTTCCCAGGCCTTCCAGCTTTCAGTTCTGGCTCGCATCTGACCTCTGAGAGGTACCGTACCGTACCGTACCGCCTGTGTTCAGTTTGGTTCGTTTTGCTTCATAACAGTGTGACGACAACATCCACGGCTTTCTGGCATCCTAAAGCCCACGATTTCTGCTGTGACAGAGGATTTCCGTTGTGACAGAGCTGTTCGCAGGGGGTCACCAAGCAGGCTGCCCCTGACACCCCCCTCAGCTGCACGCTGCTGACCGCACTCTCCATCCAAGCGCAGGCAGAGGGACCGCTTTCCTCCGGGCAGCCAGCCACCCTGTCCTTCTCGGACAAGTAGTAGCCTGCCTGCCAGACTGCTGGGGGCCCCTGCCCGGCACCAGCCCCCCCAGATGTCTCTGAAGAAGCGACGAGATCTACTTTTTGACAGCAGCAAGTTCTCCCCGAGGGGAGGTGCTCCGCTCCTGGAGGCACTGCAATACCAGGCCGATGCGTGGAGTGGATGGAGCAAGCTCCGAGTCCATCTCCCAGTTCCAAAAATCCATTTAATATAAAGTCCTCACATCGAGGACATATCAGATATTAAACTGATAAGAACAGATTTTTTTTTGATTTTTTTTTTATTATATACATTAAAATCATACCTCGTTCACCACCACCACCAAAATGTTCTCTTTTCCCGGTTCGGAGCTCTAAATAACACCATTCACGTCATAGTATAACAAAACTTTCCTGTACAAAACAGAAAACCGCTTCCCCCTTTGTTACAGATTCAAACTACAAAGCGTTTCAGCTCTCTCTTAAATATCAACACTTAACATAAAATAACATAACATAACATACATCAAAACAGTTGTTTCTCTTCACCGTTCCCTCCCCCTTCCTTCCCTCTTACTCAAACAATTTCTTCCAATCAGTACCTTCCCACTCCCCTTCTCCTTTCCGTCGATAGTACCCCAACTCTGCGTACGCCAAAGAAACACATTCCCGTGACGTAAAATAAAGCCCCTTCTGGACCAATGAACATCTCGTTTTCCCACACTGCCATCCGTGTACACAACAGCAAAACCCGAATCTCCCATTCCCACACTTTACGCCTCGCCAGACCGTACACCGCTCCCTCGTACCTCACACAATCCCCCCACCCTATCTCTTTACAAAACCTCGCCACTCTCTGCCAAACCTTCCGTGCATATGAGCGTTCCCATAACACGTGGAACACCGTTTCCTCCCTGCTGCATAGTTCCCTCGGACACTCCCCTGACCTTACCAACCCCCATTTCCGCTGCTCTGCCCTCACCGGTAGC
The DNA here is from genome assembly GCF_030867095.1 of Alligator mississippiensis. Lineage (NCBI taxonomy): Eukaryota > Metazoa > Chordata > Crocodylia > Alligatoridae > Alligator > Alligator mississippiensis. The sequence goes on along the minus strand of NC_081834.1, from coordinate 51,853,462 downwards.
GCCTTCCTGACCTGGGTCCCGACATCGTGGGGGGTGCGTCAGGGTTCGTCGCCGTCTCGGGTTCGCTGGTTCCACCCTCCTGGGAGGGTCCTCCGAGATCCGTAGTCGGCGGTCCACCTAGCTGGGGTCTCCTGACGTGCCTCGAACGTTCTTGCCAGTGGATCGGGGCGTCCTTGGGACCTGGGGGTGTTGACCCACGTTCCGTCCTCCTTATTGGGTCTGGTGAACCGTGAGACCCTTTGGCTACTCACCTGAGCGGCACGGTTGCTTGCGCAACCGGCGCTCGTTCGGACGTACTGGCGGCACCGCCTTCCCTAGCCCGTCATGACTGACGAGACCCCTCGCTGCAGCGGAGGAAGGAAAAGCAAGCTGCTAGTCAGCTCACTTTTTGCTGCTCTTATTCCGGCAGTCTGCCGGCCTGGGTTGGCGCTGGTCCTGGAGAAAGTGCAACAGCAGGCCAAGCGCGGGGGAAAAAAGAAGCGGTTCTCCGTGTTTTCAGCGATTAAACAGGGTGTCTTGCCCTTTTTTACAGGAGCGGCGTGTTGGAAGGAGCGGCGTGTCTGAAGTCCACCTGCACGCTGGACTGCCGAGGGCCCTGCGCAGCACAAGCCCCACCCCCCAAGCAGCTCCCTGGGAAACGGTGAGTTCTGCTTTTTGACACAGGGGTGCGCCGCTCCTGGAGGCACTGCAATACCAGGAGCTTCAGTTGTGGTTGAACACCCTTAATCACCGAGTGGGAACCCCGCTAATTGTACCTGAACAGGAGCACCACAACACAGACACGCTGCTCCTTCAGAAGCCGCTTGCCCTGCTTGCCCTGAAGCTGCTGGCCTGGCCTGGCCTGGCCTGGCCTGCTGCGTGAACGAGCCGAGACCGGTTCCAGTACGGCCAGACGTGGCCCATTTTAACACGCCTTCCAAAAGACAGAACTCGCCGCCGCGTGCTGTGCAGGGCCCTCGGCAGTGCAGCGTGCAGGCGCGCTTCAGACACGCTGCTCCTTTAAAAAAGGGCCAGACACCCGGTGGAAGACTGCCTGCGCCTGCGCCAGGGGAGCAACAAAAAGCCTGCGCTGGCAGGCAGTCTTTCAAACACCCTGAATTGTTGCCTGTGAAGGAGTCGAGGACAATTTAAATGGAGCCAAGCCTTTTCAGTTCTGGGTGTGGAGCCTCTCAGTTGTTCACAGCTAGTTCACACCCAACCACGAGAACAATGCTTTTGCATATGGCCACCAGCCACGAGGCGCCAGGCAAGCTGTTGTAGGTGGCAGTCTTGAACAGGAGCCTTGGGCCGGGAGACGGGGCTTGTGCGTCTCCCCTGCTCACGGGGGGCGCTCCTCCCACCGCACCGTCCATCTCCCCCTGCTCCAACGCCACGCGACGGCAAAACGATGCATGCACTCACCACGTAGGTGGTGTGTAGCGCGTCGTGCTCCAGAAGCCTCGCCTTGGTGTTGTGGCGGCCTCTGGCTCTTCTCAGGCCTTCCAGCTTTCAGTTCTGGCTCGCATCTGACCTCTGAGATGTCCCGTACCGTACCGTACCGTACGGCCTGTGTTCAGTTTGGTTCGTTTTCTTCATAACAGTGTGACGACAACAGCCACGGCTTTCCGGCATCCTAAAGCCCACGATTTCTGCTGTGACAGAGGATTTCCGCTGTGACAGAGCTGTTCGCAGGGGGTCACCAAGCAGGCTGCCCCTGACACCCCCCTCAGCTGCACGCTGCTGACCACGCTCTCCATCCAGGTGCAGGCAGAGGGACCGCTTTCCTCCAGACAGCCAGCCACCCTGTCCTCTTGAAGGCTTCAGCCAAGTAGTAGCCTGCCTGCCAGACTGCTGGAGGCTCCTGCCTGGCACCAGCCCCCCCAGATGTCTCTGAAGAAGCGACGAGATCTACTTTTTGACAGCAGCAAGTTCTCCCCGAGGGGAGGTGCACCGCTCCTGGAGGCACTGCAATACCAGGCCGATGCGTGGAGTGGATGGAGCAAGCTCCGAGTCCATCTCCCAGTTCCAAAAATCCATTTAATATAAAGTCCTCACATCGAGGACATATCAGATATTAAACTGATAAGAACAGATTTTTTTTTTTTTTTTTTTTTTTTTTTTTTTTTTTTTTTATTAAAAGCATCCTTCGTTCACCACCACCAGGAAAAACCTCTCTCCTTCACATCACAGCACAACAAACCTTCCCGTACAAAACTGGAAAGCGCTTGTCTCTTTGTTACAGGTTCAGACTACAAAAACCATTTTAGCTCTCCCGTAAGTAACAACGCTGAACATAAAATAACATCACATAACATAACATCTATCCAAACAGTTGTTTACTCTACCTTTCCCACCCCTTTCCTGCCCTCTCACTCAAACAGTTTCTGCCACTCAATATCTTCCCACTCTCCTTCTCCTTTCCGTCGATAGTACCCCAACTCTGCGTACGCTAAATACACACATTCCCGTGGCGCGAAATAAAGCCCCTTCTGTACCAATAAACATCGCGTTTTCCACAGTGCCATCCTTGTACACAACAGTAAAACCCGAATCTCCCATTCCCACGCTTTATGCCTCGCCAGTCCGTACATCGCTCCCTCGTAGCTCACGCAGTCCCCCCACCCTATCTCTTTACAAAACTTCGCCACCTTCTGCCAAACCTTCTGTGCATATGAGCATTCCCATAGCACGTGGAACACCGTTTCCTCCCTGCTGCACAGTTCCCTCGGACACTCCCCTGACCTTAGCAGACCCCATTTCCGCTGCTCTGCCCTCACCGGTAGCACTTTCCTGACCGCTCGCCACGCAAAATCCTCGTGCTCCCCCTTCCATCTTTTCCCCACTATCCCCTTCCAGGCCCTTCCCACCTGCCCTTCTGACAACTCTCCTATATCAGCCATCTCATCCTTCGCTCTGATTCCTCTCAGCACCTTCTTTGCTTCTCTCAGTCCCTCGCACCCTAACTCCTCCAGCCCCTTCGCTCTCAAAAAGGCCCAGGCCCGTGCATACCACTTGGGCGGTCTCTCGGCCCACAAGCCCGTCCACCTCTCTCCGTATAATCCCAACCTCCTTAAAAACCTTCCCGCCCAATATCTGCACAACGCCGCCGCTTTCCTTCCCTCCAAACCCGCAATTCGCACCACCCCTTTCCAAAAGTGCACGTACAGGAACACCTCTAGTTCCGGCACGCCCCAGCCTCCCAAGTTCTCCCCCTTATATATCTCCCTCCTCGCCACCTTCTCCGTCTGCCCACCCCAGAAAAAGAGACATATCTCCCTTTGCACCCGCCTCACCTGCAACCAGGTAGGCGGGTATACCGTTGCCACAAACAAAATTGTTGGCAGCAGAAACTGTTTCATAATCCCCACCTTTCCCCGAAACGTCAACTTCCTCGTTCGCCATAGCCCTACCACCTTCCTCACCTGCCCTCGAAGCGCCTCCCACGCCCGTTCCCCCTTCCCCTTCACATCCATATAGACTCCCAACACCTTCAAACCCTCCTTCTCTACCTGCCACCCCACCTCCTCCAGCCCGGCCCATTCCCCCACCGCTAACAAACTGCTTTTCCCTGTGTTCACTCGTGGCCCCGCTGCTTCTCCATATTCCTTAATGCTTTCCACCACCCTCTCCAAGGACCCCCTATCCCGCACCATAAACATCACGTCATCCATATACAGAGTCACTCTCACTTCTCCTCCCCCCGGTACCGGTATTCCTCTCACTCTCCCATCTCTCCTCACTCTCTGTGCCAACGGCTCTATGCCGCACACAAACAGCTCCGGAGATAGGGGGCACCCCTGGTGCACCCCTCTCTCCACCCTGAATTCCTCTCCCAAACAGCCCTTCACCGAGATCCTGCTCCTCGCCCCTCTATACAGGGCTCTCACCCACCCCACAAATTTCCCAGGGAAGCCCATCCGGTCCAACACCTTAAACAGGAAACCGTGCTCCAAACTGTCATATGCCTTCTCTAGATCTACACTACCCAGCACCACTTTCCACCCCCTTTCTCCCACGTACTCCAAAGTATCTCTCCATACCCACTGCGTATCCCCCAGCCTCCTACCCTTCACTGCACACGTCTGGTCTTCCCCCACCACCTTTCCCATCACCTTCCCCATCCTTGTTGCCAGCACCTTTGAGAACAACTTGTAATCCACATTCAATAAAGTAATCGGTCTCCAGTTCTTCAACACTTCCTTGTCCCCTTTCTTATGCAACAACACCACCACCCCCACCGCAAAGCCCTCCCCGACCACCCCTGATTCCATTACCTCCCGAAACATCTCCACCACATCCTCCCCCACCACCCCCCAGAAACGCTCGTAAAATTCAGCCGGCAACCCATCCAAACCCGGCGTCTTCCCCTTCTTCATCTGCCCCAACACCTCCTTCACTTCTTCCTCCGTGACGTCCCTCTCCAAATCCACCCTCTCCCTTTCTTCTACCCTCTTTTCCAGCTCCCCCAAAAACCTCTCCCCCGCCATCCCATCCACCTCTCGCTTTTTATACAGCTCCGCGTAGAAACCTGTCACCTCCTTTAACACCTCCCTTTGCGACTCGACCCGCACTCCCTTCCCTGTCACCACCGCCCCCACTTCCTTGCTCCCTTTTCTAACTCTGCCTGCAAAATACTTCCCCCATTCCTCCCCCTCCCCCATCCACGGAGCCCGTGCTAAAAACATCCTTTCCTGTTCCTTCCCCCGAAACCATTCCTCTACCTCCCGTTTCGCCTCCCCCAGCTCCCGCTTCACTTCCTTTCCCCCCATCGCTTCTCGAATCAGCCCCTGAACCTTCCCCTGCAATCTCCCCAGCTCCTTCCTCTTCTCCCACGCTTGCCGTTTTCCAACTCTACTAAACCACCCCTTGATCTTCTCCTTCATAACCCTCCACCAATCCCAATGTGATTTAAACAGCACTCTTGTTGTTCTCCACCTCTCATATTCCCTCCCAAAGGCTTTACACACCCGTTCGTCGTCCAGCACCCTCGTGTTCAGCTTCCACACCCCCTTCCCTCTCCCTCCCCCGACCCGTAACTGTACCCTCAACATCTTGTGATCACTAAAACCCACTTCCACCACCTCCTTCCTTTCCACCCCCACTCCTTCCGAAACCAACACAAAATCAATTCTCGAAACCTTCTGTCCCCTGGGGTCAATCCTCGTTCCCACCCGCTCTCCCTTCCAGACATCCACCAGCCCCTCTTCCCGAATCCAATTCCCCAAACACCTCCCTGTACTATCCAAACTTCCCCCGCCAACCCCCCCTTCCCTATCTCCTCCCTCGAGAATGCAGTTGAAATCTCCGACAAAAACTTTCTTCCCTCCCCCTCCCCCACATATCGCCAATCTCCGAAAGAATTCCCTCCGTTCCTCCTTCACCGCCGGGGCGTAGACATTGAAAACCCCCACCTCCTCCCCCCCCACCTCCACCTTCATGTGTTGCAGGCGCCCCTCAACTAAGACCTCTACCCCGGTTACTGTTACCCGTGTTTCATCCACTAAGATTCCCACCCCCGCCGCTTTATTTCCACCCGCCCCCGCCCACCACGATCTTCCCTTGTCCCATCTTCTCCGTAGCACCCCGTAATCTTCTTCCCACCCGATCCCACACTCTTGTAAACAAATAATATCAGCCCTCACCGCCCTCAAAAACCCTCCCATCCTTTCCCACCGTTTCTTAGACGCTAGACTCCTCACATTTAAGGAGACAACACACAATGCCCCTGCCATGGCGAGTAGCAACAACAAAAACTTCCCCTTTTTCACACTTCTTCCCCACTCTCACTCTCCGATGTCTCCAGCACGGATTCCACCCCTTTCCGCCATTTCCCTGAAGTTTTCAAACGCTCCCCCACTGCTTTTGGGTTCAAAAATCCCAAAATGTCTGCCGTTTCCCTTTCCCCCTCTCCCTTTTCTTTCTTCTTCCCTTTCCCTCTTTCCTTTCCACCGTCGGTTTGTACCCCCGGCTTCTTCGTCTCCTTTTCCTCCCCGCCGGAGTTCTTCCTTTTCTTGAGACTCCCGTCTCGCCCTTGCTCAATGGCCTCCATCTCCTCCAGTTGTTCTACCCACGCTTTCTCTTTTATACGACTCGGCTTTTGTCCCTTTCCATGTTGCCTTTCCAAATCTGCTACCATACCCCTCAAGTGTTGCAATCCCTCAGCCTCCCTTCCTTCCTCCTCTGTTTTCTGTGTCCACTTCTCCACATTTTCCTCCTCCACCAGCTCTTTGGCTGCCTCTTCGATCCCCTCGTAAACCTTCTCCTCGTTCTCGAATCTTTCCTCAACCTGCGTTTCCTCCACGCACATCTCGTCCCCTTGCTCTGGCACCAACCTCTGTGCCTCCTCCTCCTCCTCCTCCAGTATTCTCGTTTCCTCCCGGGCCTCCTCACGACTCCCCGCCATCCGTACGCGGTTAGCGTAGGACGAGGGGCACGCCTGCTGCGTGTGTCCCTCCTGCCCGCACCCTGGACACACAATGCTCCCCTTACAGAATTGGGCTGTGTGCCCCAGGCCCCGACAGCGGTAACACACAGTAAGGCGACAGAACGCCGCCAAATGCCCCTCTTGCCCGCACCGGTTACACAACTTGGGCTGATCGTGATATACCACGTAACCTCTGCATGGCCCAATTTGCACCGCCGAAGCTAAGTGCTTGACTGCCCCGGGCTTTCCCACCACCTCGCAGAGCGTCACCTTTGCTTTCCATGCCCCGGTCCACACCCCCCAGCGATCACACTCTCTCTCGACAACAGCCACCCGTTCCACCCTCTGCTCCAGCCATCTTTTAACTTCTTCTTTTTGGTCCACCTCAGTAAACATCTTGATGTAGAGAATTCTCTCTCGTGCTCTCCGCCCCATGTCAAAAACCAGGCCCTCCAAATCCCCTCTGTTCTGGGCCTCCTCATGTGCCTTCCAAAATGCTGCATAACTGCTCCCATTTTCGAACGTGACATTCCAAACTTTTCTGTTATCGAAAGCAATTACACAGTACAAGTCTCTCGGGTTCACTTTGAGAAGCTTCAGGAGCACCTCTGCCATGAACTCCCCACGCCTCAGTGTCTTACTTCCTTTGTAGCCCTCAGGGCTGAGGGTTATTTTCACCCTCCATTTTGTGCCCTGGCCACCATTTCCTGCTTCTTCAGGCTCTGCTTCTGCCTCTGGCCCTGGTGTCTCCCGACGACTTCCTGCCGCCGGCGAGGCTCCTCCTCCATCTTCAGGGGTCTTCTGCCCCCCCGCTCCCACGTGGGCCTTCCCTTTCCGTTGAACGCGGGTCCACCCCTCCTCCTCCTTCTCCTCCTCCATCGCCATTTGCTCACCATCTCTGGTCTCCGCCCAGTCACCGATATGGTTCGCCAACCGACGTCTCTGCTCCCGGACTCTCTCCGCCTCGGTTCCTGCCTCCGCCGTAATCTGCATACTCATCTGCATATTCATCTGCATATCCGACCTCGCCTTCGAAGCAGCCATTCCACTCTGTGTCACTGTCTCCTCCGTCTCGTGCGCTGCGCTGCTCATGGGTGTCTAAAGACCCCGCATGCCTAGCACGTCAGTTTTTCCACTGAAAACAGCCGAGACTACACTTGATCTGAGCCTTCAAGAGGCCGAGAAGCGATACCGTGAGCCCCTCGGAAACCTCGGGGCCCCCACGGGCAGCCCCCCCAAGCACACCGCAAGCTGCCACGGAGGCCCCTCCGCTCACAGTCGTCACCTGAAGCTTCTGGCACCAGAAACCCACACGGAAAAGTCCTTCCGCAATCTCTCGTGCCCAACAGGTCCAAAGCACCCCCCCCACCCCTCCCACGTAGCCCAATGGCGCCCCCATTCATGCCCTCTCAACACTGCCCTGCCTCTCGCCTCATCCTCGCTGGCCATGAGAGGAGAGATGATTTGCTCAAAGCCAGAGCGAGCGCGATGACGACAGCATCTCGCGGGGCGTTCCTCCAGCCCTGCTCTCCCCGCCAGCAGCAGCACAGCAACAGCAACAGCAACAGCAGCAGCAGCAGCAAGCCCCTGAGCAGAGACGGGTACACTGGGAGCCCTTGTCAAAGGGGCGGGGATCAAAAGGGCAGCTGCTGATCCCTGAGGGGGAACGGGCTCTAATCCCCGAGGGGCAATGCGCTTCACTGGTTGGTGCCACCGTGCTTAGTGGCAGAGCGGGAATGTACTTCAGTTGTGCTTGAACACTGTTAATCACTGAGTGTGAGCCCACCCGGTTGTATTTGTACGGGAACACCCTTAATTGTTGCCTGTGAGAGTGTGATTGTGTTTCAGTTGTGCTTGAACACCCGTTGATCACTGAGTGTGAGCCCACGCACTGGTATTTGAACAGGAACACCCTTAATTGTTGCCTGTGAGACTGTGATTGTGCTTCAGTTGTGTTTGAACACCCGTTAATCACTGAGTGTGAGCCCACCCACCGGTATAATGGGAACACCCTTAATTGTTGCCTGTGAGAGTGTGAATGTTTGCAGTTGTGCTTGAACACCCGTTGATCACTGAGTGTGAGCCCACCCACCGGTATAATGGGAACACCCTTAATTGTTGCCTGTGAGACTGTGATTGTGTTTCAGTTGTGTTTGAACACCCGTTGATCACTGAGTGTGAGCCCACCCACCGGTATTTGAACAGGAACACCCTTAATTGTTGCCTGTGAGACTGTGATTGTGCTTCAGTTGTGCTTGAACACCCGTTAATCACTGAGTGTGAGCCCACCCGGTTGTATTTGAACAGAAACACCCTTAATTGTTGCCTGTGAGAGTGAGATTGTGCTTCAGTTGTGCTTGAACACCCGTTAATCACTGAGTGTGAGCCCACCCACCGGTATTTGAACAGGAACACCCTTAATTGTTGCCTGTGAAGGAGCTGCGGACGACTGAAACAAAGCAAAACCTTCCTTTCCGGTTTCGGCTGCGGCACCTCTCCTTTGCTTCGTCTTAGTTGTTCTCAGCTAGCTCACAGCTAACAACTAGAACAGGCTTGCACGTGATTGCACTTCACTGTTTCTGTGCACACACTTAATTGTGTGTCAGTGGACATCCCTGTTGCATGAAAATGCACTTAATCGCACAGAGCGAACGCTGAGCGAACACGCTTAACGGCTGTGCAGGCACGAGCCGAGAACGACTTGAAGGTAGCAGCTCCTTTCCAGCTTGGGGCGAGGAGCCTCTGCTTTGCCTCGTTTGAGGCGTTCTCAGCGTGCTCGCACCCCGCCATCCCAACGGAGCTGTTGCTCCCCTTTGGAAAAGGCCCCTTTCCTCTCGGCTGTCACGAGCAGCCTCTGGGCCCAGCAACCTGGGGAGAAATCCCTCTCGCAACACCGCCCTCGGCACTGGCGTCTCCCTCGCTCGTGTATCCCAAAGATTCCTGCCCCCTCAACGCTTCCCTGCCTCTCGCCTCCTGGCTGGCTGCGTGAGGAGAGGAGACGAGACAGAGACCGAGACACGCAGGATCTGCATGAAGGCAGTGAAACGCCCCAACGTGATGACGACATCCTGACTTGAACCCTCCCCTGGCAAGGGGACGTGCGTCTGGCCGCCCGCCCTCTCCTCTGCCCGGCCCTACTTCCTCCAGGAGCACGCGCGACACGAGCAGGGGACCGACCCCACACAGGGACCCTGCGCTTACTGGAAGGCGGTGTCAACACAGTGCGCGTTAAATACACAGCTGGAACTGACAGTCAGAAGTCTTCAACGGGACGGGAGGCTGTCAGTCTCCCTGTACGCTGCAAATACCGCGGCACTGCCAGCACAGTAAGCGGGGCCCGTGAAATGCCCAGCGCTGTCAGCGATAACACCAGTTCAGAAACTGACTTTTGGGGGCCTCGAAGGTTCGCGGAACTCGTCAGTTCAGGACCTGCCAGCAAACGTCACAACCACAGCAACAAAAATAACAACAATTCACAGATTCATAGATGTTAGGGTCGCAAGGGACCTCAATAGATCATCAAGTCCGACCCCCTGCCTAGGCAGGAAAGAGTGCTGGGTCTAGATGACCCCAGCTAGATGCCTATCCAACCTCTTCTTGAAGACCCCCAGGGTAGGGGAGAGCACCACCTCCCTTGGGAGCCCGTTCCAGACCTTGGCCACTCGAACTGTGAAGAAGTTCTTCCTAATGTCCAGTCTAAATCTGCTCTCTGCTAGCTGGTGGCCATTATTTCTTGTAACCCCCGGGGGCGCCTTGGTGAGTAAAGCCTCACCAATTCCCTTCTGTGCCCCAGTGATGACCTTATAGGCAGCCGCAAGGTCGCCTCTCAACCTTCTCTTGCGGAGGCTGAAAAGGTCCAGGTTCTCTAGTCTTTCCTCGTAGGGCTTGGCCTGCAAGCCCTTAACCATACGAGTGGCCCTTCTCTGGACCCTCTCCAAGTTATCCGCATCCCTCTTGAAGTGCGGCGCCCAAAACTGCACGCGGTACTCCAACTGCGGTCTGACCAGCGCCCGATAGAGGGGAAGTATCACCTCCTTGGATCTGTTCGTCATGCATCTGCTGATGCACGATAAAGTGCCGTTAGCTTTTCTGATGGCTTCGTCACACTGCCGGCTCACGATCATCTTGGAGTCCACTAGGACTCCGAGATCCCTTTCTGCTTCCGTGCCACCCAGCAGGTCATTTCCTAGGCTGTAGGTGTGCTGGACATTTTTCCTCCCTAGGTGCAGCACTTTGCATTTCTCCTTGTTGAATTGCATTCTGTTGTTTTCTGCCCGCTTGTCCAACCTGTCCAGGTCTGCTTGTAGCTGTTCCCTGCCCTCCGGCGTGTCCACTTCTCCCCACAGCTTTGCGTCGTCCACAAACTTGGACAGAGTACACTTCACTCCCTCGTCCAAGTCGCTGGTGAAGAGGTTAAAGAGTATCGGTCCTAGGACCGAGCCCTGCGGGACCCCACTGCCCACAACCTTCCAGGTCGAAACCGACCCATCCACCACGACTCTCTGGGTGCGACCCTCTAGCCAACTCGCCACCCACCGGACCGTGCAGTCATCCAAGTCACAGCCTCTTAACTTGTTCACCAGTATGGGGTGGGATACCGTATCGAAGGCCTTCCTGAAGTCTAAGTAAACGACGACAACCCCTACTCCTGCGTCCAGGTGTTTTGTAACCTGGTCATAAAAAGAGACTAGATTAGTCAGGCACGATCTGCCTGCCACGAACCCGTGCTGGTTTCCCCTCAGCAGAATTTGTCCTGCCGGGCTCTCGCAAATGTGAGCCTTGATAATTTTTTCAAAGACTTTGCCGAGGATGGAGGTGAGACTGACTGGCCTATAGTTGCCAGTATAGTATTGCGGGACTGGTATTAATACTGCGTGACGTCAAAGCGAACACCTTGTTATACGTTCAAAAAAGTCGCACCTTCCTGTATCCTATAGAGAAGCGCTGACCACCCTCTTATCTGCTGAGCACAAATCGTGACAGAAAAATCTGGTCTCCCCAAAAGTCAAGGCCCAATTCAGAAATAGGGAAAAAACCAAAAAAGCTACAAAAAGTCTATGGTATAAATAAAAGTATGAGGTCTACGGAGATGAGGTGTAAGAGGTGCTTCTGAACAACTGGACAGCCCTGCTGGAAAACGCGATACGTTTCTGAAAGTCTTTTAAAAACACAAAGCACATATTAAGTAATCAACAGCACCCATTTCTAAGGCGCAGCTTCGTCAAGTAACCAGAGTATGAGCATCCACCGTACTCTGATATGCCGTGGCATCAGGTTTCACTCTGGGCTGCAGACCTAAGGGCCTGCCTTCAGCCTGCTCCTTTAAGGATCCGAGTGGGGAGAGGAACTGGCCGCGCTAGCCTGGATTCAGGGGAGATTTGCAGTGCGGATCTGCCCTTCCTAGATTCACTAAACCAGGGATGCATCAGCTTTCGTAAGCAGCAGCTTGCTTCGTCGGATGCTGAGATGCAGCTGGAGGAAGCAACGATGCTAAACCGAAAGCAGGGACTGGAATACCAAAGGGTAGGGAAGGGGAAGGACAAAGAAAGGGGGGCCGCGAGCCCCGCTGACTGACACCTGCAGGGTACCGCAGGCCCTGCCGGCACCTGCTTTTTCCTCCCCTCCCATTCTCATCACTGCTCGAGACAGAAGTGCTGCTTCCGGCACTCCCGTCTGACCAGCCGATGAACAGGGCCTCTGATGAAAAACAATTCCCCAATTTTCAGTTAAAAAAACGCTAACCTCGAACCCCCACATTTCCCATTATGATTAAAATGAAACCCCACTATATATATATATATATATATATATATATATATATATATATATAAAAATATAAATATAAAAATTGGGGATTTTTTTAAATTGGAGAAAACCTGGATCCCTGCTGATGAAGTGAGCTAGCTTACAAAAGCTCACGTGCCTCTGATTTTCTTAGTCTGCAAGGAGTCTGTTTCACTCACAGCCGTTATAGTCTTTGCCCGTGGCCACCAGGTTCCTGGGACGGGGTACTCACCCAGACCTCCATGCCCCTGGGCTTCTGTCCTCGAGCCAGCATTCAGCACAGACGGGTGGGATGGGAGACAGCTTTATCTTTATTAGGAACAGGATTCAGCAATGCACGCACTCACAGCTTGCGGGGAGAACAACAACAACCCACCACCCGCACACCGCACCCACCGGGCATCGGGGGGAGGACTGGAGCGTGCCACCGCAGGCCCCTTCCAGGCGCACGCCGTGGACCGCATCCCCCTTCTTCACTCGGGGAGCTCCCTCTTCCGTAGTTGAAAGTCCCTCAGCGGCTACTTTAACTGGGAACATTTCAGGACCGTGGAGCTAGAGGTTGCTAGCACTTGGCTCACCAAAGGGGTCTGGATCCCATTACGTAATCCTTGTACTTCACAGGCAACCTCACCTCCCATTCACTCTTTGTTTCCGTGGTGCCATCAGGTGTCTGCGTGGGTACTGGTGGATCCTCTGAAATGTAATGAAACTCTTGCTCTTGGTGATCTGGTTTTACTTCCGATGCTTGTTCTGCTGCCGTCTCCTGGGGCGCATCAACTTGTTCTGCTGCTACTGAGGACTGATCTTTCCTTAAATGTCTTCTGTTTCTCCTGTAGACATTACTGCTGGGAGTTTTTGCCACGTAGGAACGGGGTTCATCTGCGACCATGTGGATTCCTGGAACGTCCCCAAAAGCACTCGCGGTTCTTCTGTGGGAATACTTCGCTAGCCGACTCGACACCAAAGGGAAGGCGACTGAAGTGGCACGCAGCTCGGCTGATTCCTTGTCCGGTTTGACTTGCCCGTAGCCGTCCTCTTCATCAAGAACGGTGAACAGCTTTTTACCTGACAAGCTCTTTTGCACATCCTCTACAGCGGGAATAGAAAAGTGCTGCCTCGATACTGCCTCGTTGAGGTCTCGCGGGTATAAACCAAGCGGTAGCGAACCATCCTTCTTTTGTGCAATCACGAGGCTATTGACCCAGGGTGTGTGGGTTTAGTCACCTTCGTAAGGACTCTCACAGCTTCCAGCGTTTCGAGGGCAGTCTTCTACGTGCCTAGGGTTGCACAGGGAATTGTTCTACACCTGTGCACCGCTGGTGGTACTGCCGGGTCAACACAGATGTGGTAGGTACCGGGAAATTGGCCCACCCCTTCGAAAACGTCCGGACATAGTTTGAGAAGGTCCGCCTTGGTTGCGGGTATTGTCGGGGCCATTCCGTGGACTCGTCTGATGAGGTCTGACGTGGTGCATGCCACCCTACCAGGTCTTGGTGGGTCACTATTGTCGGTTAGGTAGAAAGGTACATCGGATTCATTAGCACTAGATTTGCAGCCTGCAATGCCTGCACCTTTTGGTTTCATGGGTGCACCGCCAAATGCGACTAATGTAACATGAGTTTGAGCCTTGCAGTTTTCCCTGCAAAGCCTTTGCTACAGCTACTGGAATAGCGTTTGCCTCCGCTCCAGTATCTAACTTCAAATTAGCTGGCAAGCCAGCGGTCATCACTGTGCTATACCAGGGGTGTAGGTTGTAGCCGTGTTGGTCTAAGGACACAGGCAGACATTCCTTGGGTGAATTTGATATCTTGTATTAGACCAACCCAAATAGTTGGAGAATAGTTATTAAGCAAGCTTTCGGGTTCAAAAACCCTTCGTCAGGCTAAGGAGGTTTCAGCACTTGGTGTGTGCTCTTCCTGGATGGGATGAAAAGTCAAGAAGCCAGGGGCTGGGCTGGGCTGGGCTGGGGAGTCAGTGGCCAGGCAGACTGTAACGTATCAAAACTCCTGTGCTATACCTGCGCTATACCAGGCACTCTGCTTATCAACGGTCGGTGAGTGCTGCTTGGCAGACACTGAGCCCATATAGAGGGTACTGACTCCTTTTGCAGATTTTGGAGCCTCTCCCTTTGATTTGCACATTTCTGCAAAGTGGTTCGCTCCAGAGCATTTGTAACAGGTTTCTCCAAAAGCTGGGCAGGATCTAGGCTTGCGTGTGCTTCCGCATCGTTTGCAAACTTTGCCCTTTGCAGCTTGATGGCCCTCCTGTGGAGCAAACTGCACCGGTGGTTTGCTTTGCTTTTGCAAAGTGCTATGGCAGCTTTCCTTCCGCTCAACTGTTTGCAAGCTTGCTTCTGTAGAGAGCCTTTGGTCTGCCTACTCCGACAGGTCACTTCTGACACCATACAGTGTTGGCCTTGGCCTCGGGGTCCCTGGGACGGGGTACTCACTCAGACCTCCACGCCCCTGGGCTTCTGTCCTCGAGTCAGCGTTCAGCAGAGCGACTGGTGGGACGGCAAACAGCTTCATCTTTATCAGCAACAGGATTCAGCAACACACGCTCACAGCTTACGGGGGGGGGAGAACAACAACAACCACCACCCGCACACCGCACCCACCGGGCATCGGGGGAAGGACTGGAGCGTGCCACCGCAGGCCCCTTCCAGGCGCACGCCATGTACCGCAGCCATCCCCAGCATCCTCTGGCCCCGTGAGCCTGCACGACACCCCTCCCGCAACGTCTCCTGCCCAGCGAGTGCAAGGCACCACGGTGCCCCTGCTCACCCAGGCAGTCCAGAGGCATGCCCAGATTCATTGCCCCCGTCTCTCGCTGGCTGCCAACCGGAGACAGAGGCGCCAGATTTGCAAGGAAGCCTCAGCCCCACGATGGCAGCGTCTCACATCAACCCTCTCCAGTCCAGCGGGGCCCTGCTCCCAGCGACAGCTCTCTTAGCGGCACACAGGCACGCTGGGAGTCCTTCCCCAGGGGCAGGGTTCAAAGGGACAGCTGCTATTAAGCTCTAATCCCTGAGGAGGAAGGGAAGGCGCGTCACTCGTCTATGCGAATGTGCTTAAACGCTGCGTGTAAACGAGTTTCAACGCTCTTAAATCGCTGAGTGTGAACGCACCTAATTGCATTTGAACACGCCTCATCATTGAACGTGAACACACTTTAACTGCTGCCTGTGAAGGAGCTGAGGATTGAACCAGAGCAAAACCTTTCCAGTTTGGTGTGTGGGGCCTCTCCTCTGCTTCATCTCGGTTGCTCTCAGGGAGCTCACGCCTAACAACATTTAGACCGCTCGCTACTGCGCGTGAACAGGCTTCGCTGTTTGTGTGCACACATTTCGTTGTGTGTCCACGTGCTTCGCTGTTGTGTGTGAACGTACTTCATCACGCAGGGTGAACGAGCTTTGTCACCGAGCATGAACACGCTTCAACGCTGCGCAGGAACAAACCGAGAACAACTGGAATGCAGCGACACCTTTCCAGTTTGGGGCGCGGAGCCTGTGCTTTGCCTCGTTTGAATCGTTCCAGCGTGCTCACACCCGACCGTCAGACGAGCGCCCCGCTCCCTCGGCTGTCACAAGCAGCCTCCGGCCCCCTCCAGCAACACCGCCCCCCGCCCGCCCGTGGGGCCCACAGCACTGGCATCTGCCTTGCTCATGTTCCCGTCCCCTCACCGCCTCCCTGCCTCTCTCGCCTCCGCGCTGGCTGTTGGAGCACAGGAAGCGGAGACGAGACGCTCTCGGCAGGAAGGCGGAGAAACGCCCCAGCGTGATGACGACATCCTGACTTGAACCCTGCCCCGGCACTGCTCTCCTCCGACCCGCAGCGCGTGGCTTCTGCCCGGCCCTGCTCTGTCCAGGGAGGCGCGGGACGGATGCGGGAGGCTGCCCCCGCACAGGAAAACTGCCCGTCTTGGAAGGCGCTGCCAACAAAGGGCTCGTTAAATCCCCAGCGGGAACGGACCGACTGTCAGGAGCCCTCCGTGGGATAAGAGGCTGTCAGCATGCCCGCTGCAAGCACCGCGGCACTGCTAGCACCGTAAGCCATGCCCAGCGCGGTCGGTCGGTGATAACGCCAGATTTGAAGACATCAAGCTTGAGGACTACTCTCAGGACACAGTCGTTCACCCAAGATCTGTCCGTCTTCCAGTCCGTTCATCGAAAACGAAAGTGAGAGCGTGGTTATGGTAAAGGAACCAGGCAGGAAAGGTAAAATGAGGATGGCAGAGAAGGAGCACTACCTCGAGGCGCAGTAAGCACATGATATCCATGAAAGATCCTCTTCAGCCGCAGCTCTGGTGCAAGGGCTGTTTGACCAAAGGCAGAAGAGGGAGATCCAGGACACGGATCTGGTTAAACAGTTCGCCCTCCAGGAAGCGAAAGGGCTTGAAGGGAAACTGGGGGAAGTTGCCCATGAAAGCGGTGCAATGCTGAGACACTGGGAGGACCCACACCGTCAAAGCGCCGACAGTAGGCGGCAAGTAATACAGTGTATTCCCCAGCGCAGAGCTGGGAGCAGCGGGAGCCCCCGGCCTCCAGAAATAGAAGTTAGAGTCACTGCAGGGAGCACGTGTGAGACAGACCTGAGCCGTCTGTTCTTGTGCACAGACAAGAAATGGTGTTCGTTAGGACCTGGTGTTGGAGTCCCTTTCCTCATCCGCTGTCACAGTGCCCCGGAGGGAAACCCTGGCAGGGGCCAGTCCTGTGCGAAGTCCCTCGTTGTGAGCACCATCAGGCCGCGTGCAAGCCCAGCCCTGTCTCACACCTGGAGGCTGATGCAGCAGTGCGGCCGGACATGGCCGAGACGTGAACACGGGGAGACCCGGAGAAGGTGACGCGCATCACAATGGCCCCTTCTAGAACCGGCTCGTCGCCGTGCGGCTCCTGGAGACGCGCACAGCAGTTGGACTGCTCCCGAGCCAACACTGCTTGGAGTCAGGTCACACCTGTGTCCTTGGTGTCACCCTGACCGCAAGGGTAAGTGTGGGCAAATGAGGGGGTGTTTGCACCCACACTTGGGGGGTCGTAGGGGTGGGTGACTTGTGGCTGGGGGTATTGTCACTTTTATGCTTTCGTTTCTTTCCTAAACATGACTTCAGTCCGCTTCAGTACAAGCCAAGGGTTGAAGACGAGGTGTGCTGGCCTGACATGGGGGAGGCGGGGGGAGTGCTTGGAGCGATGCTATTTGGCTGGGCAGGCAAGGTGAGGGGTGCAGCGGAGCAGGCAGTGAGGATGCGGATGGTTGCTTTAGGGTTTCCATATTTCCATGTCCAAAATGCAGTACACCTGTCACATGGCGGAGGGGGGACAGGGGATATGACAGTGGGGGGCAGAGACATGCCAGTGCCCTGTCCCTGCCCATGCTGTTGCCTCTCAGTGCCAAGCCATAGCCCGCGCCAGCCCTGCTGCTGCCCCTCACTCCCAACCCACTGACCCCAGCCCTGCCAGTGCCCCTCACCCCAAACTGCAGTACCCTGCCCCCCGGCCATGATGCTGTCCCTCGCTCCAGACATCAAGTAACTGGGAATGACTGGTTGTGGTTTCAACTTGCTCTTCAATATTTCTTTCATACAGCTACAGAAGACTGGACAGTCTTTTATCCCAGGAGAAAAATATGGGATCCTTTGGAAAGAGAGGAAGGTAAATCAAATAGAGATGCCAATTCTCACTGTCACATACTCTTTTTGCCTTGCCTAATTTGAGAGAGTCAGGTGTGAATTGAGGAAAGCAGTGCTCAGCAGATCTTCACAATGCGTGGTAAGGAAATGAGTAGTGCGTGTGACCAAACACCCCTGTCGCTGTCGACTGCAGCACGTGAAGTTCAGGGTGATTAATGCCATCTCCGTGTAACGATTCTGTGTTCATGGCGAGGGGAAGGGCAGGGAGCTGCGCTGGAAAGGAGACGGCCCAGCCAGGTCGCTGCGCATAGCGGTGCAGTGAGCGCTGGAGCAGGGCCAGAAAAGGCAATATACTCCACGCAGGATTCGGAGAGAGCCCGTGCAGAAAGACCGAGGCCCGCAGACACGCAACGACGCCTTACTTCACTTCCATTCCCCTCTTTACTCTAGGGAAGGAGAAGATGCTATTGCTGCTAACTTTGCCCTGGTTGAGCACTGAGGAAAAGGGCGAGGGCTCAACCCAGCAATACCAGTTTTTCTGTTGGCTTTTTTGGTAATTGAACCGACCCCAAAATTCTGCTTCCAGTTTCATTGGTTACTGTCCATTGACTCTGCGGGATTTACATCCATGATGGCATGCTTTTGAACTTAAAGTAAGGATATACATTTATTTAATTGTAACTTTAGGATCTTCCCTATTGTTCTTTACACAAGGATCTGGCAGACTCAATTAATTGAGTCTGCTCCAGCGTGCTGCATGTCCAGCGTGTCAGAGCGGGCTCCCTGCACGCGTATAGGACCTCATAGTGACTCACTGAAATAATAGCAATGTTTTTGCATTTTGCTTTTAGTAGTACATGCATTCAGCAGAGCTCTGCCCAGCCAGCCTGTGTTTCTGGCAGCACACACTGTTGCCACGTGGACCGTGCCGCTTTTGTTTCTTTTCTTTTTTGACACCAGGATCTCCCAACGTCAAACTTCGGCACCACGCTGTAAATGTGCAGTATGGCAAATGAGTGCATGTGCACCACGTGCGGTCTGCGGGGCCTGACATGGGTTTGAAGTGCCACAAACTGCATGAAAGGGGGAGCAATGCTCCCTCTTTCCGCAGTTTGTGCACGCTCATCGGGACACTCATCGGGCCACGCTTTATGCGTACAAAGAAATGGCACCATTGCATTTTGAATTCTTTTCTTTTTTTTTCTCTCTGATTTATTTTGGTTTTATTTTGAAAGGTGTAGATGTGCTTAGTACCTAAGCACCTTGGCTCCTTACGCCAGTAGAAGTAATAATTTCCAATTAACTAGGTTTTGAACTCCTCAACAGGGCATCTCAGGAGGAGGGACAAGGATGGAGATGCATCCCTCTGCCATCCTGCCTCAAGCACTGCCGCACGCGGGAGCCGAGGCCCGAAGCAGGCAGCCAGACAGGGCAGCAGATGTTTGCCACAGCAGAGTCAAGGGCCTGGGACGCTGTGTGGCGGCAGCAGCCGCGGCTGCAGCGGGCAGGCCAGGAGCGGGTAAGACCATCCACCGCTCGGTCTCCCCCACGCACAACCCACCCTCCCTTCTATGCCCCGGGGGCAAAAATGAGTAGTTGTACCCCTGTCTGCCCACTCCGGGACCGCCTCCACTTAAAAATCCTAGATGTTATCCTCCCTTTTGAAGAACCCTTTCCAAACTAACCATGTCCATTTGTAGCCTAACTGGTAAGAAAGCCAATTACTCTTTCAACATCGCAACCAAATGGCAAATTGAGCTAGTACCGGCGGGGCTGTCTTTACCCATCCAGATCGGAAGTTGTTCCAGACTTTGAGAAGCCGTCAGAATTTGACCGTCCCCCACGACAGTCCTGTTTGATCAGAAACCAATTGTATTTGGAGACATCCTGAGGCGGAGGGTTGAGGCCCCATTTTGAATGCAAAGTGCTGAGTTTGATGATTGCTGAGGAGGCAGTTGCAAAGGATGCTGTCTTTATTCACAGAGACTTTTGTCATTCATTTCCATAGCTACAAAAATGGGGTGCTTCTCTGCATCACAACTCATTGCCATTTGTTGCACACCAACACCATAGATTAAAAGTAACACTTCTTTGGTGCCTGCTGCCCAGAGGACTGCTGCTAGAGATGACTACCAGCTGTGATCTGGAGACATCCTCTGTGGCACCCTTGAAAGGTCCCCTGGGGCACCCCGACTACCAATCCTTGATCTAGAACGTGTGCACTTTGACACGTGCTCTCACAGGGTAAGCTGTGGGCAATTTAGTGGACATAGCGTAAAACTTGTGTGCTGTTAAAATGCTCCTTCCTGTTATCAAAGAGAATAGCTCCTGCACTATGGAATATCTTCTGGATCGGTTTGATATTCCACAGCTAAAATATAAGCACATGCACAAAGTGGAGAGCACTCAGATCAAGTCACGCATAACTCAATGCACCTCAGTCTTAAGGTGCAGGCAGACATGACATTTGAAATGTCTCCAGGCATAGCTGGCTTGGGGCTGTTTCAAAAAAGGAACCACTGCAGGACATTGCACGGCCTCTGCAGTGGCCCCTGGCTGGAGCACTTGGAAATCTCCACGAGGCTGCAGCAATCGGTGGTTTGCTCCCCCTTTCCGCCTCCCCCCACAGGGCAGAGGAACGGAGGATGCTGCCAGTGCTGCTCCGCTCCCATTCCCCCACTCCCCCAAACCCTCTCCCTTACTGACATGGGCTCGAGAGTGGGAGTGCAGGGAGGGCAGTGGTGGGGGTGTGGTGGTGTGGTAGGAGGTCACACAGGGAGGAGCCATGGGGGTGTAGTGGTGAAGGAAGCAAGGAGTCTAGTGCAGGGGCTTGCAGAGTTTGGTGGATTTGAGTCTCCTGCGTGGGGCGGGGAGCTACCTGTAGTGCAGTGCCAGGGAGGAGTGGCCCAGCTCTGTGTGTGCTGGACCTGGAGACGACTGTTTTCCAGGTAGCTCCAGGGGGTTTTTGTGGCCAGTCTTCTTCGTGGCCACCTCCTCCCCCTTCTCCTCCCCATCCTTCTTCTCTGTGCCGTTTCCCTGGAGTAGGGCCCGGCGGTAGTTGTCGATGTGGTCTTCATAGGCCCCGATGTGCACAGCTGGCGTCCCTCCTGCTCAGGCTCCCGCACTCGGCCCTCCAGGGACTCCAGCAAGGAGCACATCCCACAAGTGGGGGAGCGCCTGTGCTCGGGGCCAGCACCGCTGCCACCCCAGGCAGCCCCGCCGTCCAGGGCCAGGGCTGCACGCTCTGTCTGCCTGGGGTCTGGGCGCAGGGCAGCTGAAGCTGACAGGCACGGTGAGCCACTGCCACAGCTGCGAACTACGTCTCGTACTTACCTGGTCTCAGCAGCTGCTCTTCAGGCCCGTGGGCTCAGGCCGCTTGCTTGGACCAGCCCTCTGGGTGCCCTTTGCACGCCCCTCTGCACGAGCTCCTGTGCAAACCGCTGCTCCCCAGTTGGGCTGCACCTGTTCGTGCGCTCTGTTCCCGGGGCTCCCGGGGGGGCTCAGCTAAGTAGGGACTTGCGGGGGGGGTTCCCTCCCGGGCTCCACTCAGCTGACATGTCCTGCCCAGCATGGCCCCAAACACACACATGCACACACTCACTGACGCACACACTCGCACTTCCTCACGCTTTACAAGCACCCCTGGGCTCACTCGCCCCCTCTCACGGCCGAGCTCCTACCTCCTGGCTCTTCGCTGGGGCGCCCGGGTCTTCGGCTCCCAGGGACACAACAGGCATGAACCCATGTGTCCCCCTGGGGAGCAGACCCAATAGCAATATTGACTAATGGAGGCCACTGGATGTTCCCCACCTCCCGTGTCTGGGACAGCACCGCACCTACTGCCGCGTTGGAGGCATCCGTATGCAATAGAAATGGTTTGGTGAAGTCGTGTGTGTACGCCCCTGGCTGGGTGCACAGAGCCTTTTTAACTGAGAAATGCCTGCTCCAGCTCAGGTGTCTCAGGTGTGCAGCACCCCGCTCCCTCCCAGCCCTACCGGCATCCCTCACTCCTGACCTCCCCCAGCCCTGCTGGTGCTCCTCATTCCCAACCCACGTTTCCCTGCTCCCCCTGGTAACCCTAGATAGGGGGGCATTGGCAGAGGGGCAGGGGGCAGGGGATGTCTGCAGGGGAAGGGGGTGGGGGGGTGCAATGCATGGGGGGTTGGGTGGGGAATGGGTAGGCACAATCTTGGAGGGTGGAGGGTAAGCACAATCCACGGGAGGGATTATGGGTATGCAGGATCTGCAGGGGATTTCTGGGCTCTGGGAAGGTTTGGCAGGATCAGGTTTTTAGCCCCCAGCCTGTGTCAGTTCCGGTTTTCATCTACATGTGGCAAAAGCACGGACGTGCATCCAGACAGGGTCTGCAGAATGGCTGTGCAACCTCCATTCCTGAGATGGCCAACTGTATATAGTTAAAACATTTCTGTTTCTATTATTTAATGCAATAAAATATTTATCAGTTAAACAGTCTGGTTAAAGGTCATCTTTTTCAGCAGTTGCACTCTCATGAACAAGATGTCTAAAAGGTCAGAGTGCTTCTTAACAAGATGTATTTGCAACTCTACTGCTCCTCTTTCTTCCTCCTCCCTTTGATTCAGCATTCATTAATATTGTACTGAAATTATGATAACATTAGGAGTTAGCTGGTGTTTTGTGCGTGGCTGGCCCTGGGATGTTCAGGCAGCCGCCAGGTGTTCAGACATCCCTTGGGGAAGTGAAAGTCATTGGAGTGAAAGCAGACAGTTGGCTCTTGGATGGCTCTGGCGTCAGGACCCCAGCCTGCTGCTCAGAGCATGGCAGTAGGAAATGAAGAAAACCAAGAACCATTTTCACAATTTGTTCCTCATCACATTTTTCAGAGATAACACTTGGTATTTGGGAAACAAGTACAGCAGAAAGCGGCATGGAGAACGAGCAGCCTCCTTCTCAGACTCTTGAGGGAAACCAGTACCCAACGATTTCCAATTAGTTCGAGTTTTCTCCATTATTCTTCGGGCCATTATGGATGAGATAGATCTAGATACAGATATAATCAAGGATTGAGAAGGGTACGACTCCCAGCAGGAACACAGCTTTACAACGTAAGACCTCGTTTTGGATTGTGTACAACCGCCACCTCCCCTTTCTTCTGTCCCCACCACCCCGTGGCCCTTTCTCATCTCTGAAGTGTCTGGAGTGGACATGTTGAACTCTTAAGTCAGCTCAAAGTTCAGCTTACCTCTGAAGTGTGGCCTGGTAGCTGCACCCACCCACAATTTCCACATCTATGTACTCTTACCTGCAAAAAGGCTCATCCTTGATGAACTGCAGTGCTTACACAAAGGTCTCTAATGACCAGAACCACAGGTCCAGGCCCCAAAGACTTGCACACCATCTTGATGCATTAAGCAGATGTTTGAACACAGTGCCCCGTGCCTCAGCACAGCTGCAGACCCAGGTCCGTTTGGGCTAGTTGCAGCCAGTTCAGGTCTGAGGTATGACCTGTGAGTGCAGCCGACAGGAAAGTGCCGTTTTCCCCTCTCACGCATGGACACAAAACCAGGGGAGCTAAACTCACTGACCATTTCCAGGAACTGTATTTATTTGTTGGTGAGATGAAGCATGAGCACTTTTAATCTGGAAAGAAAAAGTGTTCCAAAGTTAAGAGGAAGTGAAAAAGGGACGGTGAAAGAAGTGGTTATCCCAGATACTGCAGGGTGATATCTTCTATTAGACCAAGTATAGTTGCAAAAAAAGTTATTATTTGCAAGCTTTTGGGCTCCCTCACCCTTCTTCAGGCAAAGGGCAAGGCACAGATTGTACCACTTCTCCCGGGTAGAAATGTCCCTGTCCTGGATCCTGGCACTTCACCACCACTGGAGATGTCCCTGTTCCCACTCAGCTAGTAGACGACCGGGGGAGAATTGTAGGAAGAATCGGTGCCGTTCTGCAGGGAGAGGTGGAGACGACTGCAGGATTTCCCTAATCAAATGTGCACAGAATAAGTGCTGTTATGTGTGACATTATACAGGGTTAGCTCTTTCCTTTTCTGGCATAAAGCAGTGCCATGTCCTTCACTTCCCTGTAATGGCAGGAGGGAGCAGACATTTCTCAAGGATCATTAAAAGTTCTGTTTTTAGGAAGGCACGACTGCTGCAAGAGCTGAGACATGACAAACCGCTATCATTTTATGCTTAACTCAGATTCCTCCTCACCCATCTAACAGCTTGGTCTTCATCTATCACACGTTATCCCACCTCGGTCCCCTTCTCCACGTGAAGTGTTTTACGTGCAAAGGCAGGTGCACCGCGTAGCCTGAGTTGTAAGATGTGAGTTGCCGACCCAGGGGCCTCCCATTGTCCAGCACGTGGAGCAGACCATGGTGGGAAATCTCTGCCTTGACACACAGCAGGGAGCTCAGTCATGCTCCAGAGGTTATTGTGTGTGCTGTGTGTGTGAGTGTGTAAGGCAGGCACTTACATCACGGCCAAGAAATGATCAGGCAGTTTTCTCTGGTCACTCGAGTGTACTTTATTTAGCACACCCCTCACAGCGATCTTCCTGTCTCACTGAGAGCCTCGTCTTGCCAGCCTGACTCAGGCCAATTCCCGCTGCGGGTGAGCTCTGGCATCAAGCCTTCAAAGGGGCACGAGTCACTGTCCGACATCCACGCGCAACAGCAGACATCCTTGCGGAGCTCGTCTCCTGCTGTGCAGGGCCTGTGGGACCGACTACGTGTGCATCGTGAAACCTGCCCCTGGGGTCTTGGTGTTCAGGACAGGGGTTGGCAGCCTCCAGCCTGCTCCGCGCTGGGATCCAGCCTGCAGGACTGGGGGGGCATTGGCAGCACATGGCAGCAGGGGCCGCTGAGGTGGCACCCCGGGGTCCGTCTCCTGCTGGGTGCCATTCATTGCAGTACATGCCTGTGCCATGCTTCATCTCTTGCCTGCGCAGCCCCTGCGGATGCCCCAGCCCTGCCTGCCTGTCTCTCAAGCCCACCAGAGAGTGGATCAAACCGCGGGAAGCTCCGCCAGCCCCAATGCAGAATGAGAAAAGGGAAAGGTGAACTGAAAATACTGAAGCTTGACACAGTGGTCGTTGCAAAACATTTGGAAATAAGTGCACATAGCTTAGTCTGCACTGGTTGCAAAGCAGTATTTCTATGAGCCCTGTACTACGGCGTATGATTTGTTCAAGCCTTCACCATAAACCATTCCACCTGGGGCTGGGGCTGTCTGGCACTTCAGGCCTGAGCTATCACCAAGCACAATGAGATAAGGTAAGTGGCTAGGGAAGGAATAAGAGTTACGCTGGACTCACACGTACCCACAACAGCAGCTGCTGTATTCAGAGGAAGTGCCGCTTATCTTAGAGCAATGGTTCCCCAGACATGATCCGCAAATGCAAGAGACCTGCTTCCCTGCAATTAAAAGTTTCATGATGAAAGTGAAAGGTGAACTGAAAACTACTGAAGGTTGACAGTGGTCATGGCAAAGAAGTTGGAAATAAGTGTCCTAGAGAGTGGTGGGGAAAGCACTAGACACCGGTCTCTGTTTTCTTGGCTGTCCTCAAGAAGGGGACGTGCCAGCACTGAACACGTACAGGGGCGATGTGTCGAACCTACAGCGTGTCCTAGCCTTTGTTCCCACCACGGGCAGCTTGACCTCTGCAACCAAAGGGAACAGAGATGGTCCCAATGGAAAAGGTACTGATCTCAAGATTTCCATACTTGTCCTGTGCAAAGCCACCTGCATTGAAAAGGCATCCCATTTCTGAGGGAAATCTGAAATTAAGTGAAATATTTGTGATGCCATGTTCATACCTACAAGTCTACACAAAAAAGCTGAGTTCTGCATTGCTTTCCCCCGTTTTTGCGGCTATGATCCCTCCCCCTAGTTTCGGCTCCAGTTCGGGCTCCCACCTGACATTCTGCTTCAATGCCGCTACAGAGTGGCTGGCACAAACGTGCCTCCGTCTCTTCCTGGAGACCACGTTAAAATTCCTCCTTATCTCATGCAGGCCCTTTCTGATGATTAGCACGACTACTCACTTCAATTTAAGTTTTTCAATACATTTTCATGCTGTTTGGGTTCTCTAATATGCTACAAGGCAAGCAGTTTACTGTTGAACACTGACACCCGCTCCCTGCCCCGGCTGGAGATGCAGTCGATGCAAGCACAGCTGGCTGGAAAACCGAGCCCTGATTGCGGCGCTGGAGTTTTTTCCAGGGGGAACCCCCTGCCCCTCCAAAATCATGAACTATGGCCCGGGGAAGACCCCCGCCCCTTCTACCCCGTGTCAGCAATTCTCAGCCAAGGTGCCAGGAGATCCTGGGAGGGGTCTGGAGGGCGACTCACTATTCCCACTCTTAGTTGTGCACACACCTGCACAGGAGAAACCCAGATTTCACATAGGAAATAACAGTGACAAAAGCATTCTGGCCTGCTGTGGTCTGCCTGAGGTCTTTACAAGAGATTTGCTTTTTTTTTTCCATAGTCTAAACAAAAGCTGACATTTTCCAAGGGGTGACTTGAGTCTGAAAAGTTGTATTAGACTGCAAAAGGCAGTGGCAGATGTGGAAGTGCGCAGCGTAGGGACTGGGCACGGCGTGTGACCTGGATGCAGACAAAATCAACCCCATCCTGGGACCGGCTCCCCTGGAAAGTCCAGTGCAAGTTTCCCTTCCCCGCAGCGAGAGCTCGCACATGCCCCAAAATGCTTCCCTGCCATTTGTGAGTGCTCCTTTTGTTGAGAGATGCCGTGGTTAAATGCTGCCCGGGGGTTGGGCCCAGACCAGCGTGGGGAATTCAATCCTTGGTTGGTCCCCACTCAGTCAGAGGAAACCACGCCGGCGTTCAAGTATCAGAGCCCGTGCCACGCAAACGCAGACGACACACAGCCAAACACCTTCCACCTCAGATCTAGGTATTATCAGCCCTGCTGAGAGGAGGAAATATGTCTTCTTTAGCAAAGAGCACAACATTATCAGCGATTATTAAAAAACCCACAAAATAAAAAGTAACCACACACTCAAATGTACCGATCCCCCAGCAGCTGACACGGTCTAAAGTCATTTAAAGCCAGGAGGGTTTTTCCCTCGGCTCTTCATGTTGCACAGAAAAAGACCTAATCTACCATTAGATAAAGTGAAGTTATATAGTCTATAATCATCTGAATTATGGGATCACTTTATAAACTAGAAGATTTACCATGCTGACATGTTAGCCAATACTGAGCATAGAAGAACTCATCCCAAAACGTATAAGCTTGCTCCTCAGACGTAAAAATACACCACCGCCCAGTTGCCTTGTTGTCCGGTGTGACACACGTCTCATGAGGCTCAAACAACGCCCTGCAGAGCTGACACTTCACATTTGCATCTTTTTTCCCTTTCAATGAACACTGTCAAGTTGGTTAAGCTCCAAATGCATAGAAATATTTTTTTATGATTTATGTATGTGAGCGAAAGCTTTTTTTTTTTTCCTCTTTTTTTGGTTTCTGGTTTTGTTTTGTCTGTTTGTTAGGTAAATGTACTAATTGGGAAGGAAATGCAAGAAACAAGAAGTAAATCGGATTGATTTTCTTCACTCCTCAACAAGCAAATGCCATGAGAGGCGACAAGCACGCTGGATCTTGAACTAGCTTTCAGTGCTAGTAAGCCAAGGCATCGGCTCTCAAGCTAAGGCCTTGGCTCCAGAGCCCGTACACGTGTTTCAGGGTTTTCAAGCACCCTCCTCCTCCCCTGGGCCCGTGGGATTCAGCAATGTCTACTTTGACAGGAAAGAAAACCTGAACTCGGGCAGGGCACATCACAGACAAGGCTGAGAAGCGCTGGTGTTGACACAGAGGTGGCCACGTGGGAAAGACACGTTCATCTTGACTCTGATCCTTTCAAAGGGAAAAAGGAAGGACCCCCACTCCCTCGCATGCGCACACACACGACAGCTGCAGCTGCTTTCAGGGAAAGGGGCACAAACCCCTCAACCTACAAGAGTCAGTGCTTCGCAGCAGCATGGTGACAACAATGGGGAAAGGCGCTACGCTTGTCCACGCACAGCCCCTATATATTAATCGTTACAAATACAGTCTTTGACACGAGGAACGGCAGACACTCGTCATTCAAGGAATTGCTGCGATGACTCCTGCAAAGGAAGCGTGCGTGGAGCCAGGTCCCTGCCCCACGGGAGTGTGGACAGCACAAGCCCACGTGAGGACGGACTGCAGTTTGCCGAACGCTTTTGGAGAGGTCTCTGTTCTTCTGCCAGCCGGGAACGTTTTGGCTCAACTCCAGACCCAGAAAGAGGAGACCAGGCCCCACTCCACTTGCTTTTGCATTCAAGGCAGTCAGAAGGAGACCACGGGAACAGCTCTCGAAGCGTCTAGGAGAAACCTCAAGGCTGAGGCCAGAGCGGCGGTGGTTAGAGTCACCCAGCAAGGTGGGAGTCCTAGCTCGTCCTGCGAGGAAGACGTGTCCAGAGATGGTTGCGCTGGCGAGGCATCTTTGTTGTGGGCATCGCTGTGGATCTGGCCCTCCTGCCAGGACTCCCAGGAGCGTGTGCCGTCCCCACTGGCAGACAGCGTCTCAGCATCCCAGATAGCGGAGGTTTCTGCGTCATGGAGCTGACCTGGCCGCCCCTTTTAAAAGGCTGGAAAAACAAGCAACAGCTCTCCTGACGAAGCTTTCAAGTCTCTGAGCTTGTAGTTCTCCGTGGACTTTGTTCTGAAGAGGAGAAAACAGTATTGCTAGCAGGAACAACACACGTGTGGCACCACTGGACTCTCTCTGCCTTTCCTGGCTCACAAGTCGGTCCACCGAGCACTGCCAGGCTGGGCACCTTCCCTTCTTCTCGCAGGACCTGGGCAAGTCATTTAAGACTGAAGTGTACAGAAAGGTAGGAACACAATTATCGCTCCTGGAAAAAATGATCTTTCCGTGGTTAGATGAGGACAACCTTGCACGGAGGCATTTCAGACACCAACATCCCCGTCCGCTAAGAGCCACCCCTCTCTGGAGGGGGACACGGCCTCTGTTTCCACGATCTGGGCGATGTGCCACCAGACCAGCACGGCTGGAAGCAAAGCTGTTGATCGGCTCCCTTTGGAGAAGGGTTTCTGGCAATGGAGACCCCTGGGGCAGTGCAAGTTGGGAAAGCCTTGGGGCATGCAGGTTGGCTTCTGAATCTTTCAGCTACGTTCCCAAATGACCTGTGTCGGGGATTTCTAACAGAAATGTTACCACTGAAGTAAAATGAGTCTTCTCAGCCTTCCAGACGGGCGCCGGTTACATCTCCTCCCCCGGTGCAGTGGGGAGTGTGGAGGTCTCTGTCCATCCCATGAATGACATTGGCATGCCCTCCACCCCACTGATCCCTCTCCACCTTCTGACGCTGCCTCAGTTTCCATGTCCAGTCACTGGGGGAACTTTAACCAAAAAAGGTTGAAAACCCCTGGAGGAGTAGGTTGGAGTACCAGGAAAGCATGAGCAGATCCTCCTGCCTTGACATCCGCCCAGGCCCCTCATGGGTGGAACAAGCACTGGACCTGACTGCTTACAGACTCCTTCTCCTGGTCCATGCACACAGTGATGTGCAAAGCTTCAGGACACAACAAGGGCAGTATTTTATGTTCCCTCTCAGCTGTTGCTGTGAAGAGCAACAGCATCACCTTGCTAAAGGGGACTGATGTGCCTCACTCCTTTTTATGGACAGAGAATACTGTACTCCATCAGGTCCAAACTCAAAGTGCCGGGGAAGCGTGAAATCACAGCATGTCCAAGCACCACCCATGAGTCCAAGTGGAGACCAACACAACGAGTCAAAGACACACCTGGATATGCACTTAAATAAATATTTATTTTTTATTAATTAAACATAATTCTCTTAATTACAGAACTACAGCATTATGGAGGATGGCCCAGGGCATGGAGGCGGAGGGCAGACCCGCAGCAGCAGGAGAAGTCAATGCACTGGCCAGCAAAGTGGCTACACGAGCCATTCCTGGAGGACGAGCAGGACACAGCGAATGTCCTGGTTTCTTGCCACAAGCAGCAGTGCTGTGGGAATACTGCATTGCCCCACTTCAGAGACACGGCAGAGGCAGCGAATGTCCTGGTGTCTCACCACAAACACAGGATCGCCTCATTTCAGAGAAAGCCGCAGCAGTGCTGGAGACACACTGGATCCCCCCGTTTCAGGGAAGGAGCAGCAGCGCTGTGCAGACACTGGATCTCCCTGCTCCTGAGGACAAGCAGCGGTGCTGTGGAGTCACTGATCTCCTGGAGGAGGAAGAGGAGGAGACGACACGGGATCCCCGGACTTGTCCTCCTCCCCTATGCTGCCAACACCTCTGTTCAGTTGTTGCAGAGTCAAGAAGGAAGAAGCCTTCTGGGACAGCCGCAGTGATGGCCTCCCATGATGCATTCTGCCTGCCACCATTTGCAACAGCTTCCACTTCTGTTTTACCTCGAACAGCCTCTTGCCATGAGCGGACAAGCTCCTGACGGCCACCAAGCCCCAGCAGTGGGAGCACCCCATGTCTGGGAGCAGCTTCCCACTCGGGTCACTAGCCAGAGCTTCAGCTGGCCCTATTTATAGAGCAGCTGCTGACTGCAGCTGACCAATCACATAGGCTCTATCCATATATGGCCATCAAACTGTCCTATAGCCATCCAAACGTCCATATATGGCCATCAGGTATGGTGACCATGGATTGTTCAGATTTGGACAGCTCCTCCCCAGTTAATCCCGGTGAGAAAATGGGGAAAGCCCAGGTGCATCCCACACCCGTCTTTCACCCTTGCAAAATCAGGACTCTGGCTGCAACCAACACTTGTAATCATAAATGTCCTTGTCTTTGGCTTTCCCCTCTTTGGGGTTTGCTGCTGTGCTCCAGACATGTGGGGCACAGCCCCACTCCTCATTGGCAGCGCGGTTCTGCCACAATCACAGGCCTCCAGGAGCTGGGGCTTGAAAGGACACACCCACTCCCAGGAGAGTCACGCTAAAATCCCACTTGGCCGTATTCATTTCATCCTCCCCCTCAGCTTGTGGGGACATCCCTTCCCTCTGGGTTCGTGCCTGGGCCCACGAGCTCTTCTTTCCCTAAACCCCCTCCTCTCTGGGCACAAACCGACTTGGGACTGAGCACGAAGCTCCAACTCTTTGGTCTCTCTCAAGTCAAGGGGAGAGCTGGCATTGAGCTGTCACTGCCTCCCTCCTCTTCCTGCCCCTATATGTCAGTGGTATGTGAGCTGTTTTACTGAGACTTATACTTGAATGTAGTTACAAGAGTCCGGAGGAAATCAGTCCGTCCGTCAGTCCTTAGTGAGACACCTCACAAGTTCATCTGTTATGAGATCACCCTGGCGGTTTCCTCACAAAGGCCTAGGCTAGGCTCTGACATCAGACCCCTAATTCGAGACACAGGGCCAGTGACTTCATAGACACTTGGGTCTTCTGGCCAGCTGAGTACCACAGAGGAGCTCACTTATGTACATCACAAAGCATCCCAGCTAAGTAAGGCAACCTCACGCAGCCCTCTGCAGTGACCTCCCTCGAGGTTTTCCCCTCACAACCCCTCTTAGCATTTGTTCTTCCAAGAGACACTTGGCCAACTTCTCAGATCAGATTTGGGGATCAGGCTGAACCCAGGAAGAGCACAACATGGCATGTCTAGGGAGACAGGGACAAGCAGAGGGTAACAGGGTGGATTTGGTAAGGTGGGGTCGGCTGCTGCCACGCTGTGGGAGGGGGACGTTCTGTGCTTCCGGTAAGCACAGACCTCGGCGTGAGATAGGGGTAAAAGGAGAGCTCAAACGCAAGCAAGAGATGAGCGCGTAGGTGAACCACACTTGGTGACAACAGGGAACGTCATTTCGGTTCTTTTGTGACGGGGATCATACAAGTGGCAGCAGGCTTCTTGCAACGGAGAACTCAGCACTGACCACGGCCACAGAAAGCGTCTGGATTTGCTGAGATCAGAACGGAGAGGAGCGATGAATGAACAGAAGAGGACATCTCAGGGGAGCCACTGGCACCCCACCCCCCATCTCCAAATCAGGAGGCTGAATGCAGTACTCCTCCACTGAAAGGAGGGGATCTGATACTTCTCCAGAGCACCAGACCACTGTCTCCACTGCTCCCATGTCCTAGTCCCAGGGATCCACATGGCTTTTGGCCACCTTTGGCCATATAAGAAAACACACATGCATGGCCAAACATGGCCATAAACCCACTCAGAAGTCCTGTGCCCATGTAAGGGCAATGCCCACAGTCATAATAGCTGTGTGCTCCCCTATATGGGCACTTGGACTGGATGGGGACCCATCTGAAGACCATATATGGACAAGCCGAGTCTGGTTGGCCCCTGGTGAGTGATGACATGGGACTTGGCTGGCCAGCAGCTCCCTTATAAAAGGGCCCAAGTGCTGAGCCCCTCTCTGAAGCCAAGGACTTCCCATCAAAGCGAGAAGCTCCTCGACAGTAGTGTTGTCACAAGAGAAACCACATGCGAATGGCTCGGGGGAAACGAGGCAGAAGGACCGGTGCAGAGAGGGGCCGCCACAGGCTGCGGAGGGCAGAGCATAGGCTTGGAGAGAAGAAATGGCGAAGAAGGATCTGGCTGGAGAAGACGCCAAGGCAGGCACTCCTAAAGGAGGAGGTGGTGGAAGAGAGGCCGGACCACCGTGTTTGGGACATAGATGAGGGGGCCTGTGGACACAACCAAGCTCCTGCTTGGGCAGAAGATGAATATCCTAACGAGGCACGCCCCCGAATAATGACCTGGAGGATTCTGCAGCTATGAGAGTCTATCAGATGGACTGTGTGTACTGACCGATGTCCCCAGAGCCTTTTAGTTTCATTAAATAAAGAGCATTTTCTCAGGATTGTGATGTTCTCCTTATTTTCTGTGATCATTCCTTGTTTTTATAAGATAAATACAAATCAATAGATGAACTGTTCAGTTCGTCTATTTGGAGCAAGTCTTGATAAGAGAATGTCCTCCCATGTCTCAGGCACAACTCGTGACATGGGTGCTTGTGCAATCGTGTCTGTCTTGTGGCACAGGGTGGGGGGACTACTGCAGTCCTGGCTGCTAACCTACTGCGTTACCAGTTACCAATCAATCATGATTCACTGAGGGACCAGCTCAATACACAGGACCTAGCTACTAGTAGCAACTAGATAATTAGACAATTATCAACCATTAACACCTACAAACCCGCAGACTAAGGAGAGGGAATGATCAATACAATCAATTGCCCCAAGACAGAGACAGTCATTCCCACAAGCACCCTCGGCATGAGTTTTGCCTGTCCGCAGCGAGGGGTTAACTAGGGCCCCAGAAGCCCCTGCCCCTACCTCCTCCACATTTCATCCAAATCACACAAAAAACAACAGCGTTATAGATATTTCATTGATTCCCCATGATACTCTATGGCCGGATCTCCGAAGCTTTTCCGAAGCGCTTTGGAAAGCCTAACAAAGCCAGCGCTTTGATCCAGACATGCTGCTTCGGATGCCGAAGCGTCCAAAGCTTCTCCAGATCTGAAGCACGGTCCGAAGCCTCGCACAGCCCTAAGCCAACCTGTAACACAAGTGTCCCACTTGGAGGCAAGGCCCTACGAGGAGAGACGGAGAGACCGAATCTCCTCAGCCGGCACCAGAGCAGGCTGAGAGGTGATCTTGTGGCTGCCTAACATTTCATCAGGGAAGCGCAGCAGGGACTAGGAGATGCTCTATTCACTAGGGCACCCCCTCCAGTAACTAGGAACAACAGCCACAAATCGATGGAGAGCAGGTTTAGGTTGGACATTAGAAAGAGCTTCTTCATGGTGAGGGTTGCCAGAATCTGGAAAGGGCTCCCAAGGGAGGTGATGCTCTTCCCCACCCTGGGGGGCTTCAAGAGGAGACGGGACCAGACTGGATATGTGCAGTGACATCCTCTGCAAGGCCCTGGGGATCCCTCCACTCCTGTGACATGATTTCGTCTGCTCCAGTGTATTCCAGGCTCAGCCCATACCTGAAAGGTCTTCCCTTGGCAATAAAATCCTCAGTAAGGGCCTGGGGTAGTTTTTAGAAGCCATTTACCATGTTGCACATAAGAGAGGACGGTCCCTGCAGGGTCCCAGGCACCATCCCTGTCTCAGATGACGTGATGTCCAGGAATCAGAGGGATCTTCAGGCCCCAAGGCTGCAGCAAGAATGATTATAACAAACCTGGCGGCTGCCCTGTCCTCAGCACAAAGAGGACTTCCAGCCCCAGCCCCTTTCCCTTAGGGCACTGGGCAAGAGCTCCACATTTAAGGCACGTGGACAGGGCATGTTTAACTCCATGGCTGTCTCTGGAGCAGCCAGCAGGGCCCTTGCTCATCATAACAGTCACTTTACTGCCTCCAGAAATCTTCTTGTGGCAGATCGAGTGACTTCAGCCACAATCCTGGAACAGACACCCCCAAAATAGACCGAGTAGCATCCTCCCTTCTCTGTGCTGTCCCGCCGTGAGGACCGCCCAGCTGAGCAGCGCAGCACCCCCATGCCTACAGCAATGCCCAGGGGGGTTTATTTAACAGACAGCAGCTGCACTCTGAGCAGAGAAGAAATCTGTATGATGCCAATGATATCTACTGGCCTCAGTTGGGTGTAAATGGTGTGTTGACCCCGTGGCTTTCTCAGACCATGGACTGGGGAGGACAAGGAAACATGGGACTGGAGGGGACCGCTTCGTTCTTGGCCATATCCTTGCCAGTGCAGGCAATCCCACTATATGATCCCATGCTCAAATCCGTCAATCGGTATTTTAAAACTAGTTGTTCCCTCCCACGGGGAACCTGCTCCAGAGCCTCCTGCTCTGATGGTTACAATCCTTCTTCTGAGCTTCAGCCTATTTGTATGTGTGACCCCTATTTCCCCACTTCTCCTGGGGCTGGCGTTGTCTTGTCTCTTGTGTGGCTCTTCTCCCTCTCAGCAGTATTTCCAGAGAGCGGTCAGCTCCCTTCTCAGCCTGCCGCTCACTAGGATGAACAAGCCGGTTCATCCCAGGAAGTCTCTGCTGCTCTTGTTCCACTTGTGGCACGTGGGGGCTCCGATCGCACACGGCCGACTTCCTTCCACAAACGGATGTCTCACATCTGCCTGCACTGCTGCCTCTGCTTTTGTGCGCCTGCTTTTCAGCTGTACATTCCCAGTCTGGGGACCCAGGCATATGCTGTGTGTGAAGGGGAGCTATCACATCACTTGCATGTATATGTAGCATGTACACACAGCAGGTACATATAGCTAGCACATCACTTGCATGCATATATAGCATGTACGCACAGCAGGTACTTCTAGCTAGCACATCACTTGCATGCATATATAGCATGTACACACGGCAGGTACATCTAGCTAGCACATCACTTGCATGCATATATAGCATGTACATACAGCAGGTACATCTAGCTAGCACATCACTTGCAGCACATATAGCAATATCTCTTCTCCCTTGGTTCCAGGGTGTCCTGGATCTGGCAATGGGGTTTTCCAAGAGACTGGAGGCAAAGCAGATAGGAGACCGCTCACAGACACCAGCTCTGATCTCTTCCTCAGCTACGGAGGAGGTTGCGTGGAGCCACAGCCCCCAGAAGACCGGGGTAGCAGAGCCACGCTGACAGCCCGCTCTGCCTCTCCTCCCACTCCCTGCATCGGGCAGAGCTGGAGGTCGCTGCATCCCACAATTGCATCCTGGTCCAGAGAGCAAGTCACTGCAGGGAGACCGAGCGACTTCAAACTCTCCAGCTGGGAGGCACAACAGGGGTCATACTTCTGTTCGCATCAGAAACACCCTGGTTTTGAAGTGTACACCTGTACGGGGAAATGCTTCAAATGCTACATCTGCCTGCACCCACACCGTGATGGCTAGAGAGCAGTGTCTATGAGACAAAGCCAGGGCGGCAAGAAACTCTTCATGAATGACAGTCAGCATTGACTTTGGCAGCACAGGACATCTCTGTCTGAACTACCAGTCCCTTCCATTTTACATCCCCTGGCCACCGCCACGTCCCACCACCACAGCACTGAGCCCAGTGGCATTGCCCTTTCACTTGCGTGGCTCGTTTCCCTCTCAGACGGATTTCCAGAGAGCAGTCAGCTCCCTTCTCAGCCTGCCTCTCACTAGGATGAACAAGCCAGTACCTTCACTCTCTTCCGTTCAGCAAACTCCACATTTCCCTCATCAGCCCAGGAAGTCTTGTCTGGACTCGTTCCACTTCTGGCACCCGGGGGGCTCCAATCGCACACAGCTGCCGTCCTTCCAGAAGTGGATGCCTCAAGTCTGCCTGCACTTTTGCCTCTGCTTTTGTGCACACACTTTGTATCTATAACTCCCCAGCCCTGGGCACTCAGGCCGATGCTGTGTTTAAGAGGAGCTTGCATGTAGAGATACCCCAGTCACATTTAGTGATGCCTCCTGTCCCCTGGTCCCATGGGCTCCTAGATCTGGCAATGGGGGTTTCCAAGACAGCGGAGGCAAAGTGGAGAGGAGACTGCTCACAGACTTCAGCTCTATGATCCCCCTCAGCCACTGAGGAGGCTGCACAGAGCCACTGTCCCCAGGACACCAGCGGTGGCAGAGCCACAACGACAGGCCACTCCGCTTCTTCCCCCGTTCCCTGCATTGGACAGAGCTGGAGGTCGCTCCATCCCACGGCTGCATCCCAGTGCAGACAGCAAGCCACTGCAGGGCACCTGAGACATTTTAAAGCACGACAGGGGTTCTACCTCTGTTCACAGCAGAAACACCCCATTTTTTAAGTATTTTAGACTGCAGCTGCACAGTGAAATGCTTCAAATATTACATCTACCTCCACCCCTATGTGATGGATAGAGAGCACCATAGATAAAAGCCAGTGCCAGGACTGCAGGGAAGTCTTCATTAGTGACAGTCAGCATTGACTTCAGCAGCACGGGACATCTCTGCCCAAACCACCAGTCCCTTCAGCGGTACCTCACCTAGTGTGGAAGCAAGATGGATGAGCGATGACCTTCTTTGTGCCCAGGAGTCTCGCGCTGGGATTCTTCACACTCATTGACGAGTCTCTGTGCTCCAGCTCTTGGCACACAAGCAGAGCTTACATTTTGCATCAAGGGAACTCCTGTCTCAGGGAAGAAGAGGGGAGAAGGTTTTGGCAAGGTTTGGTCCAAGCGGAGATGACTCTTGAATCTGAGCTGTGTCTCTCTGTAACACAAACCCATCTGTGGCTTGTTGAGACAAATATTTCGGAGCCTCCAGATTTCTGCAGGCAAGTTGGCAGAGGACACCTCTCCGTAAGGCCCTGACAGACATCTTGGGAGACACAAAACTAATAAGCAGCTCTGCCCACACGTAGGGAGTATAACAGCAGACGAGGTCACGATGGGCCCTGGGAGGGGTGAGAAGCTGCATGCCAGGATCCAGATACAGCTCCTTTGTGGGCACTCGAAGCTCTGCCTGGAGCCCAGCTCTGATGTGAGCACAGCCGCAGGGAGGGCAGGGGAGGGGTTTGTCACAGTGGCACTGTGAAACCCGAAATTGCCACTAATGCTATCATCTACACCACACCAGTAAGTGGCCTCGTCGTCTGCTTGGGCATCGGTGATGGTTAGATAGCGAATGGCACCGGAGCTGGAGACAGTGAATTGACCTGAGGCTCTATCCCCTTTGCTGCCTGAACCGTACTTTAGAAATCATGGGGCCTGGTCAGGTCTCTGTTGGTACAACCAACACTGTAACTCCTGTACTGACTGCTCAGCGGGCAGGAGAGTTTAATGGTGTTTCCCAGGGACAGACTCTGACGGCGCCTGTGTCAGGGTGGGCTGCGAGAAGGAACCTGGAAGGATGACAGCCATTAATCTATTATCATAATTACACCTCTATTATGCAGCACATTACAAGAGAATAAAGGCATGAAACAATGAAAATTAATTAAGCAAAGCAATGCAGACATTTGCAGAAGTGTTTTATGGATTACCCGAGCAGTATACACGAGCAGCATGAGGAGGAGCGGGGCCCAGGCCATGGCAGGAATCCAGACTAGCTCAGCTTCCCCCGGCTTGGACCCTCTTCTCGTCTGTTCAATCCCCACCGCTGAGATCAGCCCCTTCGTGCAAATCTGACCCCAGTCACTGGCTGCTGCTGCCAGTCCTTCCCCCCTCTTACTCCAAAACTACCACCAATGCCTCCATGTTACTGTGAAAATAGGAACAAACTCTGGTATTATGACAGTGTAGGACACAGAATGCAAGAGCTGGTTAGCCAGATGCATGCATTATCCAGAGGCTATCCTCTCCCCACAAACTACCCACAGAGTAAGATCTACCTGCTTCTTTCCTGCGCCTTTGCACTGAATTCAAGCACAGGCTCCCAAAACCTTGGCCAGCCAAAGCCCATCCTCCATCAGGACGAGCTCTCACAGAGGTGTGTTGCACAGGTGTACAGCTCAGGGCACCACTGTGTGTTTTAACTGGTTTTTTCTTGGCTTAGAAACAATTTGCCATTCCAGGGCCATGCAGCACCCCATGCCCACCCATTTTACCTCCCTTTAAACCAACTGTGGGCAGAGAAGTGGTTCAGAGAGGGAGTCAGAACAGAAGCATGTCCGATCTGACGTGAAACTTCATGCCTCCCCATGGAGCTGTTGCTCTGATGTTATGTCCCCATTAATGGGCTCCAGGGATTTGCTTATAGAAAGCTCTCTCACTCTGCAGAGAAGGGTACATGCATCTGTGGGGATCTGAATGGAAGCAAGGCTTGGTTTAGCACAGCGTCTAATGGAAATGATTCCTTCACCCCCATCCTGGGGGTGTGAATGCTGGGAGAGCTGAGGGGCTCCCGACCTACAGCCCTTGGCAAGCAAGTGAGGAGGGAATGAACAAGTGTCCACGATGGAGAGCAGAGAACTGATAAAGGGAAGCAGCTGCGTTGCCTCTCAGCAAAGGATGTAATGGCAGAGCAAGACGAGACAAGACCCATTGCTTTGTTGACTCGCAAAACTGCATTGCATAGAGCGCTGGTCCCAGCCCTGCGCTGTCCTGTGGAGCACGGGAGGATTTTTCCTCTTTATGTAAGTTGCCTGAAGTCTTTTTTGGGAGAGGCACCATTTAAATCTAATAAATTAATAAATACAACATAATAAACAAGTGGCCAAACTCACACCTATTCCTGGTAGGAAAAAATCCCAGAGGCAAAGCTCCAGCATGGACCCCAGCATGATCCCAGCAAGGGGATGTGCCCCAGCCCTTCGCAGTGGTGAGAGCAAGGGAGACATGCTGGTGCAAGAAGGAATCTAGGAAATGCCATCTTTGAAGGAAGAGGACTTGAGACGGCTCATCCAAATTGGGCCAACAGGGGTGTTATTTGCTCTGGTCTTTGGGATGAACTGGCTTTGGTTTTCCATTTCAGACTTCATGGCCCTGGAGTCTACCAATTCTCTCAGACCTGAGTGCATATGTGATGACACCTGGGCATCTTTATATGTGCCCTGGGATGATGGAGTGGTGGGGGAGGAAGGATTTGAATTAGAGAGGCTCTCAAGAGCCACTCTAAATAAATCACCAGCAATGTCTCATGTATTCAGCATCCTGGGCTTTGAAATGGCAACAGGGGCTCTTTAACTAAACCTTGTTGAAGGAGTTTTAGTGAAAGGGCTCCCACAACCATTTTGAAACGTGCGGACACTACAGACATGCGATGCCAAGGCTGCTGGGCTGCTCTCATTCGAACGCGGCAGCAGGCTCCATTTCAAAAGCCATCGATCCCCTTGCACATAGAGGGAGGTGCCCTGTGGGCTCCCAGGCACCATACGTGTCCCAGATGGCTTGATCTCTGGGAACCAGATGGGTACCTGCGCACCACGGGTAAAGAGAGAATGATTACTGTTGCATGTGGAAAGCAGGTTTTTAAACCTAGTGCCCCAAGAATTGCCACAACACCCGGTTGTTCAATAGCAGAAAGGTTTTAATAACAATACCGCAATCAAGCTTATCAAACCAAAGGACACAAAAAGACTCCTTCCCAAAATAAAAGGAGCTACTCCACAAAGTCCTAGTACATATTCAGCAGCAACAGTGTTCTCTCACCAATGCCGGCGAAGGAAGCTGGTCCAGTTGTGCAGCTTTCACCACGCAGGATCCGGTGCTGGTTACGCTGGGTGCGATGTAGCAGTGATCTCTCTCTGCTTCTCCTGCAGCGCACACTTTGCTGGCAAATTCTGTTAGTTCTTATACTGTTTCATTGTATAACTTCAAAGCATTTTTCTTGATAGTTGCCCACTTAGAGTCCAGACGAACAGGGAGAAAAGGGCATTGATCATCATATCATAACTAGTAATTGCTGGCTCCTGTTCTTGCATTGTCTAGGTGTAAAACTTGTGCATCCCTGCAGACCCTATAATTGTCGGTCTGAGCAGTTGGACAGGATACTTAGAGGTGTCACCAAACCTGTCGTGGGGTATCTGTATATCAACTGGGCACATTTGCAGTAGCTTGTATAGGTGACGGTTTGTTTTTCAAACTCCAGACATACATTGAATGGCTCAGACATTTTGAACGCCCTACCCCTTAGGATGTTAGTTGGGAGAAGTGTTTGTCACAGACAGGACATTGTTTCTGTATCTTTTACAAGTTTCTCTTGAGATGCATATTTAGCCTTTTGTTCCCTGTAGCTGCTAGGTCAATTGAAATGCCTATGTAGCTTTCTTTTTTGGATTTTAAACTTCATTGCAGAACAAGAAGGAAGTTTTTGTTACTTCCCCGCTTGCCATCTGACACCTCCAGGGAAGGAGTCCTACCTGACCAACACAGCAAAGAGCTACTTGGCACAGCTCACAAAGACACTCTCACGGCCCCAGAGGGACAGTCTTCCATCTCCAGCTCCCTCCGTGCAAAAATGAAGTTGATTTCCTACCTATAGGGACTCCTTACCATCTTGTACCACCTATACTTTCCCCAGAGCTTGACAAAGGGACTTTGATCCCTAAAGCTTGCAGAAAAGGACAATTTTCTTGTGATTCTCCAGTTGGTGTCATGAAAGGTATCATTTTGGAAGGAAGAGCTCTAGTTTTTTGTACGTCTATGTAGCTTTCTTGCCTTTACTGGCTTCTGAGACACGCGTACATGTGATGAGCGTGGCAGTTCTCTGTGCTCCCTGGGATGGAGAGGGAGCTTTAAGTCTATTGCTGTCTTTGGGGGAGCCACCAGGACCCTTTCCCATCAAAACAGTCATGCTCCTGCCTCCAGAAATCTTGTTGGAAGAGGTCGAGTGGCCTCAGCAAAAACGCTGGAGCAGCCCCCCCACAACAGACCTGGCAGCGTCCTGCCTTCTCTGTGCTCCCTGCGATGCCCACCCCCGTCTCCCCGCCCCTTCCCGGCTGAACAGCACATCGCCCGCACCCTAGCGCCTCCAGCACTGCCCCCCGGACCAGTTTCCTCCTGTGTAACACACGGGCACAGAGCAGGCAGCCGCACTCCGGGCAGGGAAGGGATTTGTGTGACACCAACGACATCTCGGGGCCTCTTCCGTGTGCAACGGGTGAGTCGTCTTTCTCTGAAGATGGACTGGAGCGGACAGGGCAACACGGGCCTGGACGGGACCTCCTGGCTCATGCCCACACCCTTGCCAGCACAGGCAATCCCACATATCATCCAATGCTGAAATCTGTCAATCTGCTTCTTCAATCGAGTCATTCCCTCCCACGGGGAACCTGCTCCAGAGCCTCCTGCTCTGCTGGTTACAACCCTTCTTCTCAGCGTCAGCCTGTTTCTATGTGGGACTCCTATTTACTCACTTTTTCTGGAGCTGGCACTCTCCTTTTCTTCTGCATGGCTCTTGGCTTTCTCGGATGTAATCGCAGACAGCAGTCATCTCCGCTCTCGGTCTGCTTCTCACAAGGTAGGACAAGGCAGTTCCTTTACTCTCCTCTCGTACAGCGGACTCCCCATTTCTCTGTTCATCCCAGGCAGGTCTGCAAAAG
The DNA here is from genome assembly GCF_030867095.1 of Alligator mississippiensis. NCBI lineage: Eukaryota > Metazoa > Chordata > Crocodylia > Alligatoridae > Alligator > Alligator mississippiensis. Next base: position 51,811,685 of record NC_081834.1, on the reverse strand, counting down.
TAATCTGCAGCACGCAGCCTTTGATGAGCTACCCGAGCAGCACGTGAGCAGCACAAGGAGGAGAGGGGTTATGGTGGGAATCCAGACTGGGACAGCTTCCTAAGCCAAGGAAGTTTCTCGCTGGGACCCTCCAAGTCTCTCTCTGACTCCCAGACCTGAGATCTGTTCCTTCACGCAAATCTGCTCCCTGCTCCCTGGCTGCTGCTGCCTCGACCTCCCCCACTTACTAGAAACATCACAGAATGAGCCCACGTAGTTGTGAATGTAGCACGGTGATGTAGGTTATGTGAAACACCAGCTAGTCAGGTGGGATCACATTTACCCACAGTGTGTGTCTGCCTCTGTTATCTGCCTCTCTCTCGTGCCTTTGTAGAGACCCCCAAACAAGTCCCCAGATTTGGCCAAAGCCCACTGTCCCCCATGACAAACATCTCACAAGGTGTATTTCCCAGGGCACCGGTGGGAACTTCAACTTTTGTTGAGTTTAGAAACTATCTGAAAGTCCAGCACCCTGCAGTGCCATCATCCACTGATTTTCCTTCCCTGAGACTGAACCTGGAAGAGAGAATTTGCTCACCGAGTGTCAGGATGGAAGCACACATGATCCGAGATTACACTCCACATTGCTATGTATTCATTGTTCTGATTTCCCATCCTCATCAGGACGTCCATGGGGTCCAATGCTTTGTCTACAGAAAGCTCTCACCCTGCAAAGAAGGGCACATGCACCCAAGAGGTCTCAAGAGAAATCAGTTTTGAGTTGAAATGACACCTGATGGAGATTGGTCCTTTACCCAGGACGCCACCCTGAGCTTCTGAACGCTGGGTGAGCGGAGGGGCTCCTAAGCATACAGACCTCGGCAAGCACCAGAGGAGGGGATGAATGAGTCTCCACCATGTACAGCAGAGAACTGCTAAGGGGAAGCACTGACAAGTTCTTTTGCCCCTGGGCAAAGGATGCAATGACAGAGCAGGACAAGATGGGACCCAGCAGGCAGCACGAGGAGGACAGTAAAAGAGGAGAGGTCACTCGTTTCTTCCCAAACGAGAATTCCTTTCCCTTGTCTTAACCTCTGAGCAGAGATGTGGGACGAAGGCTGGATACAAATGGGATTATGTGTGATTCGGGATGACACTCTGCACAGTCTTTAACCCGGAGCTGGGATTGCCCTTCCTCCTCAATGGGTGTATGGGTTTAGCTCTTTGCTTAAAGAAAGGGATTCCCTCTGAAGGGGCACCACACATCTGTCAAGGAATCAGAGGGGAGAAGGCTGCAACCACACATTTTGGAGATGTTTCCTGAATCTGTGCTGGGTTTGTGTATCACGCATTCCCATCCTTCGTTTGCTAATAGTGGGTGTGGAAAGGTGTCTCTGAACCTTTAGTCCTTTCTACACAAAGAGAAGAGGAGGAATGTATGTTGACAGTCAAGGGCAGAGAGCTGCTAGGCGGGAAACAGTGAAAAGCTGCTGTGCCTGTCCAAGAGTACAATGACAGAGCAGGACAAGGAAGGGCCTGTTAGACTGCGAGTAGCTACTCGAGGGGCTAGCAGAGCTTGCTGACATGCAAACTCGTCATGGAGCACAGGTCCAAGCCGCACAGAGCCCCGTTGAGCCCAAGGGAGGATTTTGTCTCAGGTCCTCATCTGACTGTGTCACGCTGACATACCCATAACTACCTCCAATCTTGTAATCTGCACCACACCTGGAAATGGCCTCATCTTCCCCAGGGACATTGGTGGTGGTTAAACAGCGTATGGCGCTGGAGTTGGAAACAGTGAATCCGTCTGGGACTCCATTCCCTTCGATCCCCTCGCTGTGCCAGAGAAATTGCGGGGCCTGGCCCTGGTTTTGTTGGTCCCAGTGGACACAGTAGTGCCTGTGCTCACCGCTCAGTGTCCGAGAGACTGGCAGTGCTGCCCAGAGTCACGGACTTTGCGGGCGCTTGAGTCAGTGGGGATGCGAGAGGGAACCTGGAAGAATGACAGGAATTAACCCCTTATCTGCACTGAGCCTCTGGTTTTGTGGCAGACAGGGCAGGACCAAAAGGCAAGGAACTGGAAAAAACACCTGTGGGAAGAGAACCAGGGATTCATAAAGCCCAGGACGTGGCTGACCCTCCCCTTCGGGGTACCCGAGCAGCGTGTGAGCAGCACGAGGCGGAGCGGCGCCCAGGCCACGGTGGGAATCCAGACCAGCGCAGCTTCCCCAGGCAAACAGGTCTCTGGCTCGGACCCGCGGAGTCTCTCTGAACCCCCCAGAGCTGAGATCAGCCCCTTCACGCAACTCTGCCCCTGCTCCCTGCCCACAGGGGCCAGCGGCTTCCAGCTGAGCTTGGCAGGAGGAGCGAGAGTATTCAAGAGGTCAGGAAGTGCAAGCACAGAGGAATTCAGATGTTACCAGCACAAGGGCTGCCTGGGGACCTGCCGGGGGAAGTCAGAGACCATCGGCCCCCTGCCGTGACAGCTCTAATGAATACGTGTGTGCCAGGCCCAGCCTGGACCGGAAATGCCTTCCCTCTGCAGGGGTGTGCTCTGCAGGGCCCGGGGGATGCTAATCCCTCCCCGGTCACTAGATGCCATTTATCACCTTGCACCTGTGGATCCCAGGCACCATCCTTGTCCCAGATGGCTCAACTGCAAGGGCCCAGATGGATCTCCTGGGCACAGGGGTACAGAGAGAGCTACGACAACAGCACTGGTGCTTGGCCTGTCCTCGGCCCAAGGGGGTCTTCCCGGCCAGTACACGTCCCTTAAAGGGTATAGTTGTGGGTGGGCCTGTTCTAAGCAGGTGGTTGGACTAGACCAGGTGACCTCTTGAGGTCCCTTTCAGACATCATTGTCTATGATGGGACAAGCCATGTGTCTTACAGGGAAGCTCTTTCCATCCCCATGCCTCAGCCCAGTCTGTCTGTCCACTGCAATCTCAGGGGTGTCCCTCCTGCCAGTACTGTGAAGCCCCACTCTTACCCCTTCAGAATAAAACCCATCACGAGCCATTTTTCCTTTATTATATTTTAATATAATCTTCTTGGGTGGAAGCAAAACAAGGCTCAAGCCATTCTCCAGACTGGGGGGGGTGTCACAACCCAAAGTTGTGATTTTTTGTTTGTGTGTGCTTCGGCACTGCTAAATTATGTTCCCGCTAAATTGCAGCTTCCTTGCACGGTGGAGTTTTCTGCTGCAGAAGAGAACCCCGGTGCAACGGAGAATTTCCCACCAATTTGAAGCTTTCTTTGCATGGTGCATTTCTTTTGCATCCAAGAAATGCACAGTGCAAAGGAGTTCCCGCCATTTGTATGAAGATTTGTGCCACGTTATTGGCCGATTCTAATACATGCACACGTGGCGGCTAGCGATTGGCTTGCTAGCCGTATAAAGAGCTTGGGTGGTTTCCACCCAAGTCGGAGGAATTAGAGAACTCACCAGGAGGAGGAGACTTCGCCCTGTGTGAAGATCTCTAAGTGCTGCGGATCCTTACGGACCCAACGCATTTGTTAAGAAGGCAACAGAGGTCTAAACAGCCTCTGGCCTCTCCCCGTCGCCAAGCGTAATCCTAGACGTATCTCTTTTCCTGTATACTAAAAATTCGAACCCACAGAGCTTTAACAACTCCGGGGCCAGAGAACCGAACCGAACCCACGGAGCTTCGACAACTCCATGGGAAAGAAATTACCAAACCCGCGGAGCCTTAACAACTCCGGGGCCAGAGAACCAAATTTGTCATAGTCCTCCAACGAGGATTTAAGCGGAGCTGCACCTGGAAACTGTCCAGCCTACACCACGAACATCTTGGGTGTAAGTAAATAATCTTTAAATCAACCATTACGCCTCTGTGACTAATTCTAGCTCGCCCCTGGTCTCCTCCGGCCCCGCGTGCCCGGGCTGCTGGCCACAGCCCGCACGCGCAAAGACGGGCCCAGCTCGCCCCCAGCCCTCACAGGGGGCAGGGAACCCAGCAATGGGACAAGGACAGCCCTCACTCCTGCCTAAAATAGACCATTCCAGTACAACCCCCTCCCTCCCATTCATATAAATTAAGTCTCTCTCTCCTGGGAAAGCAGCAGGTGTAGAACAGCTCTAAAAATAAACATGTCTTGCATTAGCCCCCACCCCACATCTTCAGAGTTCAACCCGCAACCATGCCTGCAGCCCTGCCCCCTCTACACGGAGGCCTTTGGGTGTGGGTGCACGTGAAGCTGTGCAGGCAGGTCTCTGAGAGGGGATGGGCAGGTCCTCGAGGAGCCTCCCCACAGCAAGGTCACTCCCGAGGCCAGTTAATGCTGACCTGGCCTGAGGCCTCCAGCACCTCCCGCTTGCAGTCGAAGTCGCCGTTGATGTGGCTGATGGACTGCTCCTCCACCACCCAGAGCTGGCAGCTGGTCTGCGTGATCAGTCATGCATCATGGCTCACGTTGATCACCGCTGTGAAGAGGAGACAGGAGGCAAAGCATGAAGGGGGTGGGAGGCAAAGCAGAGGCCATTTCCATGCTGAAGGAGAATGGAAAGACCCCACGTTTTCCCCATCAGCCACTGCCAGGACAGGGCTGGGCAGTGAAGGGCACAACTGGGACCCAATGGGGACCCTGGCAGGAGGGCACTGCTTGTAGTATACAAACCCTCCCGTGGGACCCACGGGCCCACCCCCAGCCAAGTAACCCTTCCGCTTCCCTGCAGCCCCAGACAGGAACCCCATCCATGCCAGCCGGGATCTGACCCATGCACCTATTACTACCTTCCTCTGCCTGACAGATGGGACCCATGAGGCCACCCCAGCCCAGTATCGCCATCCACCCTTCAATCCGATCCATGGGCCCAGTATTCCCCCAACCCCGGCCTCCTCTGATCAGGGCAGTGGACACCTCCCACCGCGCTGCTTCCACTCACCTCCATGTACGTGCTGACAGCATCACCCAAGGGATCAACTGACTCAATGCACAGATGATTTGTGGGTTCATTCTGGGGAAGTGACAGATCCCAAAAAGAAGCCAGGAGTCCTGAGCCACAAAACCTTCCTCCCACCCCTTCCACCCTCCCCTTGCCTCAGCTAGAAACAGGACCCAGGAGTCCTCCCAAACCATGCCCCTCACTATAGCATGCTGGACAGCACTCCTATCGAAGAGCCAGAGCAGGGCACAACCTGCAAGTCCTGGTCCTCACGCCTGCTCTGCTCTAACGCGCTTCCTTCCCAGAGCAGCGAACCCGACACAGCCCCGTTCCCATCCCCTGGGTCCATCAGGCTCCCTGCAGGTCAGCTCAGCAAACATCACACGGGCTGTCTGCCCCCTGGCTAGGAAAGAAAAGGGCCCTGAGATAAGTGGGGTGAAAGGAGCGTCCAATCCCTTCTCCTTCCCCAAAATGCCGGGATCCAACTTCCCACCCACCTCCCTCCACTAACAGCAGCTCAAAGTCCTGTGCTCCCACCCAGGGCAAGGGCAATGCGCTCCCACCCAGGGCAAGTCTCCGCTCCCTGCCCCAGCTCTCCCCTGCATGGCCGAACCCACGGCGCTCCCAGGGCCACAGCTCCAGCCTCTCCCTGACTTCTTCCTCAGTGGCCACCCCTCACTCCTGGATTCCCAGCCTGTCTCCCCTTTGCCTCAGCCCTCACATCCTGATCAGCCCCCTGCACCCTCAGGCCCTAGCTCCTCCATACTCACCCTCTCCCCCCTGCCTGGAAGCCCCAGCCCCACACCTGGCAACCTGCAGATCTGCATGGTGAGGGCATGGCTCGTCAAGGCTGAAGCGCCCCAGGCACTTGTGAGCATCCTGGTAGGGCAGGTGGATTTGTTTCGGCCACGTTGTCCTCTAAATCGGACTTGGTGATCTGGTGCAGAATGACACTAATTCTACAAGGCCGTGAAGTAATGAATCTTGAAGCATTTCATTTTGAGCAAGATAACGGAGAATACCAAAGAGCGGCGGTTCCCCTACTGTAACGCACTTCTTTGATCGTAAAAGGTCTCTCTCTAAAGTACTCTATTGCTCATATATGATAGTGGGTTTACATGATTCTGCTCATACACATTTAAATTATCACACACTTATAGCAGACGGTGTCAAGAAAATCCTGAGCCTTACAGTAGAATAGGGTAAGTCCTGCCTGGATCTTGTCCGTCATCAGGTATGAAAGGCCAGCTTCTTCCTCCTCTTCACCCTCCCCCAAATCTGAACCTCCATCATCTTCATCTTCTTTGTACTCTCCTGGTGGACCAGCTTCATCTTCATCTGCTTCATCCTCCTCATCCATCCTTCTGAAAGGCAGGTAAATTAATTCCTTACAGCTTTGCTTAAACCTCAGAGGCTTGTTTGTAAACTCATCTTAAATGAGCTTCTGAAATCTGACTTAATTCAGCTACAAAACCTTCTCCAGAAATCTTTAGAAAAAGACAGGACAAGAAGTAACATCCCACTTTTTCCTCTTTCTATAGGAAGAGAAAACACAGAACTGAATGTGCCACAGCATCGAATATGAGATGATGGGTACGGAAAAAAAAAAAAAAAGCAGCTTTTGGTACCAGCAGTAACTGCTTTTATGTAGTTATATCTCAGTGTAAAGATGTGTACTCATGTTTTCCTAAGTGCAGCTCTCCTTTAACTGTGCACAGCATCCACGACTACATTCCTTGCAAGTGCATTGCCCCACACCCCGGCATTACTCAATAGAAGCAGTATGTGATACTGGCCTTCACCTGACACACGTAGCTGATTTGTGCTCCAGCAGTTCCACAGTCACTTTAGTCTCAATTTTGTATTTAGATCCTGACTGAATGGCATAACTAATGACTGCATGTTTAGAGACATCACCCTCATCATCTTCATCTTTTGAGTTGGGGGCCTCGCTATCTTCCTGATCAAATCAATCTAGGTAGGTGATCTCCTGAACAGCTCAAAAATCCTTTCCCTGTAATCCTTCAGGTTTGTGATGGCACAGCTGAAGAAGTCCAGGTCTTCAAGTTTTTAAGATTTTGCTGAAAATGAATTAAAATTGCTCACCAAGATGAAATAACTACTTGGTACCTCCAAGTACTGCAATGCTGCCTCCTAAATGTCACTGATCTTGCTGGCTACCTCCCACCACCTCTTCTCCGTTGCTGTTTCCCATTGTATAGAGCTCATGTAAGAAGGCTTCGTGCTGACAGTCAACATCCCTTCCCCATAAGATCAGACACTCTCTCTACACTCCCTTTGAAACAGGTTTGACCCACTTTCCATCCCATTGAAATGTGTGTCTTTGCTTCTGGATGCCCCAAAAGTACATCTGTCTTCAGAAATATGATCCTATAATCACCCGGGGAGATGCAAAGTTCTCCCATTCTCTGAGGTCAGCACAGCCAACTGTCCCAGCGCCGATCCTGCCATGCCCGGTGCACAGACAGCTTTCCATGGCCTGAATGGGGCAGCTGTGGATGTGATGATAGAGGTAATCCTGCTTAGAGTAGATCTGGCATCTGTAGTCCATTATAGTCACTAGTCAGCCTGTGTGAGTAGGAAGCTTTGGAGCCGCCTCGGAGACCCGGCCATAGGGTATAATGGAGAAGGAATGAGATATCTACAACTTTGTTGTTTTTTGTCTGATTTAGATGACACTTGCAGGGGTGGTAGCCCCTGTTGAGAGCATGAATCCTGCCAAGTTTCAAGATTGGTGCAGGGTTTTGGGGGGAACTGCATCTCAAGCTGCTGACAGGCAAAACTCGTGCCATGGGTGACAGTGTGTGTGTTGAGGCGCAGCAGGGGTGACAGCTGCAGCGATGGTGGCCCCTGCTGCGGCCACGAGGCCTGCCAGCTGTCAAGGAGATTGGTGCAGGGCTTCTGGGCTCGGGGGCCTGCACCTCTGGCTGCTGACAGGCAAAACTCGTGACATGGGTGCTCGTGCAACTGTGTCTGTTTTAAGGCATGGGACCTGGGATCACTGCAGGCCCGGCTGTTACCAGTTACCAATTAATCATGATTCCCTCAGGGACCAGCTCAATACACAGCACCAAGAACAATCCACTGCCCCAAGACAGACGCCGTCAGTGCACTTAACAAAAGATGAAGCCTCTTCAGACAATCGACAGGAAAACCGGTCTCAGTTCTGTGCATCTCCATTTGATTTTGTAAGCATGAGTGCCTTGAGGCTGGCCAGAACCAAAATGGCTCAGGATTAAAAAGTTAAGAGAAAACGTCAAGATGCTGTTTCATAGACACCTTGTTGTAAAAGGAAGAGGATTGGAAAAAAGAAAATAAAACCCCATAAAGGTTCGCCGTCACTGGCTTCCATGGGACTTTTGGTTTCAAGTCATGCTACAGAGGCAGGGGATGGCATTTTCTGCACCACTGGAGCACCACTCCCAGCACCCAGTTCACAGAGGGAAAGAGCTACCTGGCTGTAGCTGCATGGAGGGCAGGGAGAAGAGCCCTCCTCTGCTCTCGGGTGGGGCGGGGAGGGAGTCTGCAGGACTCACAGACCAGCCATGAGCCAATCTTGTCTCTGATGACTGAGCAGGACCCAGCAGCAATCCCCTTCTTGCCTCTAGCCATTAGGAAGGCCGGTTATGTGGTTGCAAGGGAAGGAGGGGAGGGGGTCAACCTCAGTGATCCAACTCCCCCTGAAGCAAAAGTCTTACCGGGAAAAGAGATCCCGGGGCGCGCCTGACATTCGTTCCGGAGGAGCGGCTCTCTGGTCGTCAGGTAGTCCGGGCAAAGCCTTATCTGAGGCAGTCCCATCTGGGGTGCCAAAACTGTTGAGCCCCAGCTCAAGTCTGGGATCGTGCCCGGTATGCAAAGGCTAATAAAGATACCAGGGGTGAAAGGATAAAGAAGGTTTATTGCTAGCAATAAAAGGTGCAAGCGGAATAATTTATGTAACAAGCACCCCCCACTATTACTTCTAAGCATCTTTTATACAGGAGTTTTTAAGTTTTTACAAACGTGCTTGTTTGCTGATTGGTTATAAGTGAGTGACGCAAGGAGTTCTTTACTGAGCATGTCTCTATACCTGTGTTTTAGCCACGTATCTCATTTACATACATATGTGTTTCATTAGCATACTTCTTCCCCACCTAGGGGCGTGATTTTTAGTATTTTAATGAGCCCTTTAACCCAGTACTCTGCTTCTTCTTTTGTTTTCAAGCCTCCTTTATCTAGGACTGTCTCCTCCTTATCATTGTAGATGGGCATTTTTTACATAACATTCTCTTCGGCTTCGTCTTCAAGTAGAGGTTTCTAAGTCACTCCTTATAGTGGGGGCGGGGAGGAGAAAGAAAAGAATAATACTAATAATGCCACTAATCATCAGAATAATAATCATAATAATAAAAGATCAAATCCAGAATAAACAGCCCCAAACTCCAGCTAATAAAGAGGCAAATTTTGACAAATGAGGGTTTTTATTCTTTCTGACCACCGGCTGGAGGAAATCAAAGTCAGCTACCCAGATTATGCTTTTTTTTAAATTTAAAGATGGATTCGGTGCCGCTACGACTTGTTTACAACCAAAGTTAAAAATAAATGAAGACCCATCATGCCAGCCATGCCAACACGGGAATGAGGCTGAAGTTGGCTGCTTATTCCCAGTTCCTTATTCCTTAGTCTCGGTTCCCTTTTCAAAGCTAATCTAGACCCAATAAAAGCTTCTTATTAATGAATTACACATCCTGAAGTAAGTTTGTTCATGCCAGGCATCCATCTGACAGCCCCCCAGGCACTGTACTAAGTATCTGGGCTTGAATAAGGAATTGGCTTTGGGGCTGTGTTGCCTGCCAGCTCTGTGGTCCCGAGGGAGCCCTGGCACCCAGCTTGCTGGATTTACAAAGGACTTTTTCTATTTCCACCCCCTCCACTCACACACACACCTCATCAAAGTGACAGGCAAATCTGGTAACAGCTGGGATTATGGCTGGAAATCCATTTTGGGCCACCCCACACCATCTGAGCCAGGCAAGACACTGGTCATCAATTCAGTCTGTAATCTCAGCCCAAATGCCAGGTCCTTAGTCAAGAGTGTATACTTAGTACCATGGGAATGAGGGGGTGTTAGTTGGCAGCCTGGCAGGAAGAAACCACACTCTGGTCTGGGCCAGACTGGTCAGTGATGTCTGGGAGAGTCCCCCGGTGCCATAGAGGCATGGTGTGGGGTGGCCCAAGAAGGATTTCCATCTCTAATCCCAGCCCATGAGAAATTCCTTCCTTGAGCCTGTCTACTTGGTACAGTGGGGATGGGGGAACTGGCCCAAACAGTATTTGCAGCCGTAACCCCAGTCCAAAACCAGGTCCTTATTTGGGTCCATGTACTGAGTACAGTGGGCATGGGGGGCTGTCAGTTGGCAGCTTGGCACGCACAAACTGCACTTTGGGACAGGCAAGACTCTGGTTGTGGGGTGTGGGATAGTATCCAGTGCCACAGAGGCATGGTGTGGGGTGGCCCAAAGAGGATTTCCTGTCGTCAACCCAGCCCAAAACCCAGTTCCTTATTCAAGCCCATATACTTAGGACAGTATTTGTGGGGGCTGTCAGTTCAGGGCCTGGCACAGCCAAACCATGTCTTCAGACTAGCAGGACTGCCCAGAGTGCATAGAGTGCATGCTTTGCATGTATGAGGTCCTGGGTTCAATCCCCAGCATCTCCACTTTTCATGGGGCAGCAGGGCAGGCCCTACCAAGAGAGGCTAGAAGGCCTGAACCTATTCAGCCTCCACAGGAGAAGGCTGAGAGGGGATCTGATGGCCATTTACAAACTCCCCAGGGGGGACCAGAGAGAATTGGGGGAGGCTCTGTTCCCCACAGGCACCACCCAGGGTTACTAGGAATAACACCCTCCAATTGTTAGAGAAAATGCTCAGGCTGGACATCAGGAAACGTTACTTTACGCTTAGGGCTGCCAGGCTCTGCAATGGGCTCCCAAGGGAGGTGGTGCTCTCCTACCTTGGGCGTCTTCAAGAGGAGGATGGGCAGATATTTGGCTGGGGTGACATGATCCTGGCACCCATTCCTGCCTGAGGGAGGGAGTCGGACCTGAAGATCTGTTTAGGTCCCTTCCACCCCCAAGTACTATGATACTATGACTCTGGTCAGAGAAGACCAGGAGAGTCCCCTGATGCAACCGGGACATGCTGTGAGGTGGCCCAAAACAGATTTCCAACCATAATCCCAGCCCAAGATCCAGTTCCTTACTCAAACCCACATACTTAGTACCGTGGCTGGGGGGAGCTGTCCGTTGGCATCCTGGCAGGGCCAAACCACGAGTTGGGCCAGGCAAGCTGTGGTCAGGGATGTCCAGGGGAGTCCACTGGTACCACAGAGTGACAGCGTGGGGTGGCCCAACAAGCATTTCCATCTCTAATCCCAGCCCAAATCCCAGTTCTTTATTCAGGCCTCTGTAGTTGGTGGCGTCTGGGTGGACTATCAGCTGGCAGCCTGGCACAGCCAAACCGTTTCCTGGGATGGGCAGGACTCTGCAGAGAAAACCAGGAGAGTCCCATGTGCCACAGAGGCATGGCGTGGGCTGGCCCAAGAAGGATTTCTAGCTGTGATCCCAGCCCTAAATCCAGGTCCTTATTTGGGTCCATATACTCAGCACGGAAGCTGGCACGCTGTCGGTTCGCAGTCTGTCACGGGCAAGCTGCGTTTTGGGTCGGGCAAGACTGGTGAGAGACGTCCAGCAGAGTCCCCGATGGCACACAGGTCTGTCATGGGGTGGCCCAAGAAGGATTTCTGGCTATAATCCCAGCCCAAAAACTAGTTCCTAACTCACGCCCGTATATTTAGTACAGGGGCTGGGGGTGTCAGCTGGCAGCCAGCACGGCCAAACCGCACTTTGGGCCGGGCAACGCTGTGGTCAAGGTGCTTCGGGACAGTCCCCTGTGGCGCCAACAGGCTGTTTGGGGTGGCCCAAGAAGTATTTTGCCCCATAATCCCATCCTAATCTGACCTTTATTTAGGGCTCTGTCCTTGATGAAGAATATTATTTTGCATATTCATTAACAAATATGCAATGAAATTCTCTCTATTTAAAGATGTGTAATTCATTAACAACAAGCTTTGATTGGGTCTAGATTAGCTTTGAAAAAGGAACTGGGAATAAGCAACCACCTTCAGCCTGGTGGGCGGGATGGAGGAGCCGGGGCCCCGCAGGCAGCTTTGGGCTTCTCCCTGATGAGCACCCCTGAACCTTCACTATGCATCCCCAGCCCCCAGAAAAGCAGCTTGAGATTTATTTATTTATTTTTTAAAGGATTTTTACCTCCCCAAAATCTCACCCCCAACACAACCAAGAAATGCATGGAGGAAATTACCTTCAAGATGAAACTGGATGCTTATCTTGCTGGGATCCTATGACCCCAGCTGACGTCCTGCCCTTTGGGCGGGGGGCTGGACTCGATGATCTTCCGAGGTCCCTTCCAGCCCTAATGTCTATGAAATCTATGAAATCTATGAGGGCGAATTGCAGCGGGTGACCCAGACTCAGAGTTAACTGAAGAAAAGGGGAGGAAAAAAGAAAATAAGTTGTTCACCTGCATCGAGTGCAGAAAACACCCCGTCTTTCAAAAACAGGAATACTACATAGCCAATCACAATAATGACAATACTATATCAAGAATAATTATGACATAGCAGTACCGCAATAATAGCGATTAGCTGATGCCCAGCCCAGGGTTTCTAGCGCCCACGCAACTGGTTTAAAAGAAGCTGGATGTGCAGAGTGCGTTTTGCACGCCCAATGGATTTTAAAAATCATTTCATTAATGTCATGATAATAATTTTAAAAATCATCTTATTAACGTCATGATGATCGTGCACCGCTAGAATGAGAAATAATTAGAATAGTAAGCAACATGAACGTTAATTAGCACTATGTAAACATACAGTAATTAGTGAATAGCCACGTGTAAAAGGTAGCACTAAGCATCCAGGAGGCGCTGAGGAGGCGGGTCCCCGGCTGTTCTGGGGCCGGGGTGGGGAGGGAAGGAGCAGGCGGCCCCGGGGCTCCCGCATGCCGGCTCGGGGCACGTGCAGCGCCGTGCGGGCGGGCGGGCGGGCGGGCGGGCGGCTCCGGGGCACTCGGCTGCAGCTGGGCTCAGGCCTCCAGGAGCAGAGTGACAGGTGTTTCCCCAGCACTTGAGCGTCCCCCAGCCCTGCTGCGGCAGCGCGGCTGTGCGGAGGGCGCTTTCCTTAGTCACCGCTGCAGTTAATTCGTGGATTAAACTCTTTACTCCCGTTAGATGCTGCGGCCCGGGGGAGGGTGCCAGACGACAGTCACGGTGTCAGCTCTGCACGCCCATTCGTGAGCTGGGATGTCAGGTAGGAGCTCGGAGAGTTCAAATCGGTCTGAGCTGTCGGGGTTTCTTAGCCACAGCAAAAACATTCTTTTCCTTGTCAAAAATTCGAGTGAAACGAGTGTTTTTTGAGGGGCTGCCCTTGAGCCGCAAAGAGGGGCTCCCCGTGAGCTACAAAGCTGCGGGGGCACTGGCTGAGTCGCCACAGCCGGGTCTGCCACTTCTCTCGTGTCGAAACCGAAAGGTCCGGCTGGGCACTCAAACGCGCCTGCGCTGGAGCAGCAAGTGGGGAAAATAAATACTGCCATTATGCTGAATTTGGTCTGTTCAAGATTTGCTCTCCACTTCCACAATTTGAAGAGAGACCCCCTTGACTCTTACCTGTGTCGTGGAACTAAATGCCACGCTGACATTTTGTCCAAAATGTGCGTGCCAGTGTACCCCCGCCGTACAGGGACTGTTTTGCTTGTGCGTTGCTCGGGGGAAAGCTGCCTTTAAGGGAAGGAGCCATGGCTTCAGCGTATGCCCTCTAGGACGAGGCATTGCTATTAATGAGGAACTTGAAGCCATACCACAAGGCAAATCACAGATAGTACCTTACGCTCTGAAAGGGTTGATTTTTTTATTTATTTATTTACTATTTTTAAGCATTTCTTTTCAAAACGTGGGTTGGAAGTTGTATCTAAACCAGACAGGGGCCAGAATGTCCTGTTTCCCCACGCCAAGCTGTAGAGGAATAAAGAGCAGCCAGGAGAAAAATGACTCTGTGGGGGGGATGGGCAATGGAGAGTGGCGTTCTCGGTAGTGCAAGGGGCTAGTACGATCAGAGAACCTAGGCGATAAATGCCTTAAAGGTAATGACTGCAAACTTGTATCAGGTGTAACGGTGAAGCAGTGCGAAGCCTGTAGGGAGAGAGAATATGGTCAGGGTTACCCAAGCAACAAAGCTTGAATGCCAGAAATGAGGAGGCTGCAGTAGGTATTGGGCCATGAAGACCTAGGCAGAAGTCACTAATGTGGGTATTGAAGTGAAAAAAAAAAAGGTTTTAGTGATTACTCCAAAGAAGGCAGTTGACGTACCCCTTGGTCTCCGAGTGAGACGTCACGTACCCCTTTCAATGGGAAATTAATTTTTATGTCAAACTATGTGTACTCGTGTATTATAAAAACAGCAAGATACTCATACAAAGACTTCTTCGTCTTAAAGAAGGTTCATTTATTCAATGCACATAAAAAGTGCAAAAAAACACCACTTGGTGTCAAATGCCAAAACATGCCCAAACTTATTAGTGCAAACAGTGCTGCTGCTTACTATCAACCAACATTTTGATTCTAGGCGACATTTTCGAGAGCGCCACATGCACGTCATGTTCAGCTTTCAGTTTGTTCCTCGCTTTGGTTTTTGCAAAAAGCACTGAAAATCCCGACTCGCAGAGATGGGTTGTGACAAACGGCGCTAGAACTTGGTAAGCTCGCTTGGTCCAAGTGGGATATGTCTCCCCAAGTCTGCAGCAGAATGGATCCAATTTCATTGATTCAAAATCGACACAAAGTTTCTGATTATTGTGCAAATCAAGTAGCTCATCTTTTGCCAGGTCGGCATCGCTGATTTGTTCAAGAGAAGCGGTAAAGAGGTGTTTACCCAAATGTCAGCTACCTGAATAGTTGGGATAATTCCTTCTGTGATGACTTTCAGATTTTCAAGATGCATAACAATACTCTCGGGGTGTAGGCTGTATTCATGTTGGTCTTCATTCATTCCATCCAGGAAGAGCGCATGCCAATTGCTGAAACTTCCTCAGCTCGACAAATGGTATTTGAACCCAAAAGCTGGCTTAAAATTTTTTTTCCAACTATTTAAGTTGGTCTAACAGAAGATCAGATTCACCCAAAGAACCTTGTCTGCCTAATGATACTCTCACGAACTCTTGGTTCCCCTGGATGCACTGGATCTAAAGTGATTTCATTAAAGAGAGGAAAATTGGCCAAGTTACTGGAATTCCCTCTTCTTCCCCAGAGAGCCAACTTCTCTTGAAAGCATTTGACTTTTTTGTCCTCCAAGATAGTCACTTCTTCACCTTGGACTGAAATGTTCAACGAGTTTGGACTGAAATGTTCAATGAGTTTAGAATTCTGAACACATCTGCGAGGTATGCCAAACAACCCGCAAAGTTCGGACCTATGAAACACTGAAGCAGAATTAATCCATTTTCATGCAGAAACATTTCAATTAATCTCAAAGTTCAAATACTCTTGTCAGAACTTTTTGTGTGGATAACCAGCGTACTTCTGTGTGAAGCAGAAGTACAGTGTGTTCAGACCCAACCTCTTCCTTCGCACAGCGCTTTGAACACGCAGTGATTCAATGCCCTTGCTCTGATCAAGTTGACGGCCTGGATGACAACATCCAACACGACTTTCAAATAAGAGGGAGGAGAATGCAATGACTAGAGATCACATTTGGATTCACCTTTTTGACGAGAGCGGTAAACTCTGAATATTTCCCCAACATAGCAGGAGCACCACCAGTACAAATAGCTCCTACAAGGTCCCAGGAAAGGCTGGAAAAAAGGAAAAAAATTAATTCATCGTAGCCATAATGTCTGCTGCCTTCGTTATTTCTTTCAGCAGTTCACAAAAGAGAAATTCTTCTTTGACACGATTCTCATGCACATATCGAGCAAAAACGAGAAGTTGTGCGCAATGTAGGCCATCAGTTGATTCATCCAACTGCAAGCCAATTTTACCAGACTTTTCTTGACTTGCTCCACTACTTGTTTGCGTATGTCCTCTGACATGTCCTTGATTCGGTCGTGAATGGTGTTGTATGGGGGATCTGTGCTATTTTTAGTTGTGCATCTTTACCACACATCAGCTCGGCCATTTCCATGGCACGGTTTCACCAGGGTCTCTGCGATGGTATGCAGCTTTTTTCTCTGTGGCCATCCTTAATGCCACGTGATAACTTGCCTCCAGTGCTGGCTTCTGGGGAGTAAATCCATGATCGGAGAGTATGCTCGTTTCAAGTTGCGATCGCTTGATTTTGAATAAAGCTTCTGGGTCTTTAGTATTTTCAGGGTGAACAGTCTGAAGGTGCTCTTTAAGTTTAGATGGCTTCATATATCCATTGCAAAGTACCTTTTGAGTGAAGGAAGCATTGTGGCTTCTGTCAATCATCTGTATCAAGCATGAACGTAAAGCCAAACTGCACATGCAAATCCTAGTAATAACACTTCTTTGACATGATAAATTGATGGACGAAGCAAGAATTCAGTCCCTGAAAAATAGTGCAAAGTAAAACCCTTAAAATATACATCATAGGTTGGTAACAATGTAAAACTGAACATAGGTACTTACCAAAATGAAAGGAAAAAGCAGATGTATACTGTTACTTGCGTGGAACCGCCACGTGCATAAAAAAAAGACGTAAAAAACTCAAATGCAAACACAACAACTTCGAACACACAACTATGTTCAAAGACTTGACTACACGACTGAGTGACAGGTGTTTGGAGCAACGTTTCTGGTGCAAGGTTGAGGCATGGAGCAGGAGTAGGATATCTGGTTTCCATGCGCGTGTGCATTTTAACGACACTAAAGCCCCAGCATTTTCACATTTTTTAGGCCCTTCGACCTGTGTTAGATGGTGTATGAAACATATCTCATTTACCCCCGATGAGGCTTCATGTACCCCCTGGGGGTACATGTAGCCTGGTTCAGAACCGCTGGTCTAGAACTTGATTCTCGATCGGGGGTCGCAGCAAACCCAATTCACAAGATAAAACTAGAGGTTTCAAATGGGAATCTGTTGTATTAAAAAACAGCTCTGCCCTGTCTGTGGCGATTGATCTTTCTGAGCTCTTCGCAACAGAAAAATTATTCTTACTTACGTCAAAAAATGAGCGAAAATTAAGCGCAGGCATCCTTCATGGGGGGCCTTGAATCTAATGGCCAGTACTTGGGCATCTGGTGTGTGAGGTACTTCAGATTGAGACAGGAGATGAGTTTCACAGATCTTCCAAGCAAACTTTTTAGAAATTGCTGCAAGCTAGCTTGTGGTATCATACCCCGCGTTGGCATGAAAACCCAGCAGTCTGTCCCTTAGTTCATCACAGCACTCCACCTTGTGCACAGCAATGTATTGTTGAGTTCTTGATGGGCTTGCTCTCATCCACAGCTCACTGCTGAGACAAGGCCAGAATGCAATCAGTAGCAATAGGACTTCGGTGTCACGGCTTGTTGTCGTGGAAAACACATGCAGCAAACTTTTGGGTCAGGTCAGCAGAAGCTTTATTTGGATAGAGCTACCACATTGTGACAATGACTGTGTTATATCCTTCTGACTTTGCTTCAGAAAGAAGCAAGATCACGCGGGTGCCTGCCGCCTCTTGTGTGGAGTGGAGGTGGGCCGTGTTTCTTCCAGTTGAGGAGGCAGCATAACCATCATTACCACCACTGACTGTTAGTTCTAGTATAGTCAACCAACTAGTCGGTCACCTTCAAAGTGAGGGATGGACGATCAACGAAGAAAAGTCATGCCTACATCCTGTAGATGACATCACGTTCCTCAGCACCCAATATATTGGTTCCATCCGCCACAGAATCTCACATGATGGTCCTAACATTGATCCATTAAAGACATTCCTCCCTGTTACTAAGAGACACTTCCAACAGCTTTTAGGTCATATAAATTGGTACCGGCATTATGTTGAACCCAGACATTTGGCGCTCCTCACTAAGTTGCAGCGACAGATCCATGACAAATCCGGAAAATCCACACCCTGGATGAAAGGAGATCAGCGGAACCTGCTTCGCCTGCTAGCCACGGTTAAAAACACACAGCTCCACGCCATCGATCTGGGTGAGCCATTAACTGTAACCCTTGGGTTCACCACAAACCACGTGTGGGCTGTTGTGCACAACCCTCGCGATGAGCTAGTATACACTGCCCATAAGACGCTTCAGGCGGCACAACATTGGTATGGAGCTATAGGGAAAATCCTCCTAGCTGGACAGCTAGTGGAGCCATTAGCAAGGGGTATGGAACACTACGCGCTCCCGGTGCCACATTGTTACCCTTGCTGGGTGCGGAGAAAGTCGACCCGCGTTTTCAGGGGGAGCCTAAAACGTGGAATACATTGGTGCTTACCCACCATTACAACTGGCACTGCTGGAAGTTTGAAGATACGACGCCCAATCCTAGCCCGGGAGATGAGGAAAAGGTCCCTACACTGTATGGAACCTCTGCCCCGGCATGGATGGCTTCAGATGGAACCTCCCGACACGGCAGAGGCTATGGGTACTATTGCAAGGCTTGTCACGATAAGGAAATATTTCAAGCCTACCTGGATGACAACTCGGCCCAAAAATGTGAGTTGTTAGGATTCCTCACGGTACTGGAGCATTGTCTGACACATCATGACGATACGCTCCCAGTTCCAATCATCGCAATCGACTCGCAGTACATTTACAAGATTCTTACTGGTACAGCCCTTCCTACTGAAAATTTGGATGATTGGCAAGACATCTGGAAAACGTTAACTAAATTTGCACGGCTCCCATTGGTTAGGCACACTAAGTCACACCGTCTGGATACTGATCCAGTACATGAGGTCATCGATAAACTCTTAGAAGACCCACTCTGGACCGACGTAGTTTTGCCTATCACATCTACCTCCGGTCCTGAAGTAAACCCATTCCTCATGTGGCTTCATGAAAATTGGGGCCACCCGGGACCACGAGCTTGCCATCAACGTCGGCGACAAACCATTACGGAGCCGGCCTCGTATGGAGTTCGGCATGATTGGGAAAAGGTAGCTCAGGCCTGTGAGATATGTGCTAAGGAGAAGTGTCATAGAACCAAACATCAGCTCGGAGCTTTCGACTCTTCGCAGTTCCAGGCAGGAAAAGTCTGGCAGGTAGATCTGCTAGGACCCCTCCCAGGGTCTAATCCGCCAAATAAAGGATTAGTCATTGTTGACTTGGGAACAAGACAGTTACAAGTCATTCCCTAACGGAAAAGCAATGCCACTGCTGTTGTTTCTGCTTCAACTGCTGTATTTGCCACCTGGCAACCTCCTCATGAGATTCAGTCTGATGGGGGACCCCCGTTTAACTCTCACGCTCTAGACAGATTTGCTCGTCTTCACAATGTAGCATGGCATCTCCATCTGCCGTACCACCCGCAGTCCAATGGCGTTGTAGAAAGACACATAGGCCTGTACAAAGAACAACTTCGTCTCAGAGGAGGAGGGACGTTTAAAAACTGGACTAAATTCAATCATGATGTTCTCATCTCACTGAACACCACAAAACCGTTATGGGACAAAGCTAATGTCAAGAAACCTCTACCTTGGGAACCTAAGTTCCAACCAGATGAGTTTGTGTGGATCTCAATACCACACCCCCACCAAGCTCATCCGCAAGTTCACAAGGGAACAGTTCAACGGTCGGGACAGTATCCTAATACCTATTCTGTCCTATTAGAGGAAAAGCCCGATCATCCCCCTATTATCGCTCATCACAACTGGATGACTCGTCGTTCCGACGTTTACCTAGTATCTTTATAGTAAATTCAATTATGATTTTCTTTTCTTTTCTTTTGTTGTTGATTTCTTTCTTTACAGGCCTAACCTCAACAAAGCAGTAATCTACAACCGCTCGATTGTGAGATCCATCGAGCACCCAACTGCGGTTCCCTCGAGTCAACGTAGTGACGGCCATGGAGGGGGCACCGAGGCAGCGAATGTCCGTCGGGTCAGAACTCGCTCTGGCGCTGCTCCTCTCTCATTTCTGCTGCAGTGTGTTAGTTAGACCTACTGTTGATCCGTACGTAACAACAGTTTGGGGGAAGAATGTCACATTAAGGTGTATAATTGACATGAATGAAACCATAATACAAGTTTCATGGGAAAAGATATATGATAAAAGTGCACAAACTATTGTTGTGCATCATCCCGAATATGGGGTCTCTATTCAAAGAAAATACCACAGGAGGGTGTTATCTAGAAGTTCTTCGCCCATTGATGCGACAATCAGTCTGCACAATGTGAGTTTCTATGATGAAGGAAAGTATATATGCAAAGTAACTACATTCCCATTGGGAAATACACAATCGGTAACAATTGTAACTGTACTGGTTGAGCCCACTGTAAGGTTTACCAAGGGGCCAAATTCTCTAATAGATGATGGAAAGTGGGCAGTGGCAGCCATTTGTACAGCAGCCACTGGGAAACCCGCTGCAAATATAAGTTGGGAAGGAGACTTTAGTAAAGTGGAGTGTAGTTCAATTTCCTTTCCAAATAGAATGGTAACAGTTATAAGCCGATATAAAATCATTCCCACTAAATTTGCGAGGGGAAGACGTATAACTTGTATCGTGAAACACCCAGCTTTAAACAAAGAAATAAGATACGCTCACGAACTAGACATCCAATATGCTCCTGAAGTGTCAATAACTGGCTATGATAAAAATTGGTTTGTTGGACAAAGAAATATTCAGCTTAAGTGCAAAACTAATTCCAATCCACCACCTATAAAGTTTACCTGGGCCAGATTAGATGGACAATGGCCTAAAGGCTTACTGTCTGTAAACAATACTCTGCATTTCAATAGCCCACTAACCCACAATCATGGCGGGACTGACATTTGTAGGGTGACAAATTCCCTTGGTAAAAGAAGCAATCAAAAGACTATTTACGTATTAGATCTCTCCACCATCACTACCACACGATCACCCACAGTTTCATGGTATCCTTCAACGAATAGCATTATGGGTTTAGCGTCAACATTAACCTTAACAGTAACGCAGGGACGCAGTCGGGGTACCATCATCGGTAGTGCAGTAGGGATAAGTCTCTTTCTAGTACTGGGAAGTATTTTAATTGGCATTGTCTGCTATGGGAGAAGATGGACGTTTCGCTACGAGTACTTCGTTATGAACTGCATTTCACTAGCTAATAAGAGGGGGGAGTCCCAAACAGATGTTCTCCCATCAGATGATGACCAATAGTTGTTGTTATATGTTTAAGTTACTGTATTTTGTAGTTTGTTAAAAAGACCGGTCTGTAGAAATTGTTTGTTTGTATTGTGCCCGCCTCTGCTCCAGAAGGCACTCTCGGGCAACTCTTGTGTGGGTGACTAACCGGACCTGCCTCGCTCTTGCTGGGGATGCCTTGGGGTGCTGCTTTGTTTCCCTTGCGGGTCGTACCTGTAGGGTCGGTCCACCCTTTCCCTGGATCCTTTTGGTCCCCGGCCTGGTCTTCATTTCCACACCTAGATAAGAAGTCCGCCACGGTGTTGGTTTTCCCGGGTCAGTATGTGACGCGGAATTTATACGGTTGGAGCGCTAATGCCCACCGGGTGATCCGAGCATTATCGGACTTGGCTGTACTTAGCCACTTCAGTGGGGCGTGGTCCATCACTAGTGTAAATTCCCTGCCCATCAGGTAGTACCTGAAGTAATCCACCGCCCACCGAATTGCCATGCACTCGTGCTCGATAGTGGCGTACCTTTTTTCTGCCGGTAGTAGCTTGCGGCTCGCGTATGCCACAGGTCTTTCGCCCCCCCCCCCCCCCCGCTTGGGTGAGGACTGCACCCACCGCCGTCTCCGAGGCGTCCGCCTGCAAGATAAAGGGTTTTCGGAAGTCAGGGGTATGAATTATGACGTCTTCGCATAATGCCCTCTTCAACTTTTCAAAACTTTGTATCATTTCCTCCGACCACCTGACTACTCCCGTTTTCCGCCCTTTGAGGGCCCCCGACAGGGGTGCTGCTAATTCTGCGAAATGGGGTACAAATCGCCTATAATAGTTGGTTAGTCCCAGAAAGGACCATAACTGGCGACAATCTTGTGGGGCCGTAAAATTTCGGATAATTTCTACTTTGTCGGCCAAAGGTTTAATTGTGCCCCTGCCGACCAAGAATCCCAAATATTTTGTTTCTTTCTGCGCAAAAGCGCACTTCCGAGGATTTGCGGTTAGGCCGACGCGCCTCAACTCTGCGAGGACGGCCCGAAGGGCTCCCTTGTGTTGCTCTCAAGTCCGGGTGTATATGATGATGTCATCTATATACACCGCTGCATATTCGGTGTGGGGCACCAGGATTTGGTCCATCAAACGTTGGAATGTTGCGGTGGCGCCGTGCAATCCAAAAGGCATCCTAACAAATTCGTACAGCCCCCACGGGGTGCCGAATGCCGTCTTCTGCTGGTCTCTCTTGGCTACCGGAATCTGCCAATATCCCTTGGCCATGTCAAGGGTCAATATATACCATGCGTCTCCTATCCTTTCTACCAGCTCTGCCATGTGGGGCATGGGGAATGCATCAAAGACTGCCATGGCATTCAAGCGCTGGTAGTCCACACAAAGTCTTAATGATCCGTCCGGCTTATGCACAGGTATCAATGGGCTTCTCCAGGGACTTCTGGAAGGCCGGATAACTCCTAGCTGCAACATGGACTCAACTTCTTTGCGGACCGTTTCCAGGAGATGGTGGGGAATGGGTCGCCATCTCTCCCTCACTATTGCCCCAGGGGGTGTTTTTGTGGCATGGCACGCATTCCGAACCCAGGCGGGCTCTTCGCGAAAGACCCCTCTGAATTCATTTATCAGGGTTTGGGCCTCTCGCTGTTGTGCCAGAGTTAGTTCCTCCCCCAGCCTGACCGGGGTATTTTCTGAAGCGGGCTCCATCCTTCTTTCCGGCCCTTGGGGTCCTAGTTCTTCGTCCTCGGCCTTGGAAAAGGCTGCCCAGCCCTTGGGATCCCGCCATTCCCGCAGGAGGTTTACGTGATAGATCTGCTTCTCCCGGAGGTGTCCGGGTCTGTGAACCTCATAATCTACGGGCCCCACCCGGCGGAGGATCTCGAACGGCCCCTGCCACTGCGTTAGGAGCTTACTGGTGGACGTGGGGAGCAATACCAGGACCCTCTGCCCCAGTTCGAATTCTTGCTCCTTGGCCCGGCGATCATACTGGCCCTTTTGGCGGGTTTGGGCTTCCCTGAGGTCCTCGTGGGCCAGATCCCGGGCCAATCTGATCCTCTGTTGGAACGTCTGCTGGTATGTCTTCGGCTCCTGGGAGGGTCCTTCTCCTCGCTCCCATTCTTCTCTTAGGACCTGTAATAGGCTCCGCGGGCGATGCCCCAATACTAGCTCGAATGGTGAGAACTTTGTGGATTCTTGGGGGGTGTCCCTGAGAGTGAATAGTATTAGGGGGAGGAGGAGGTCCCATTTCCGGGGATCCCCCTGTATGCACCGGCGCAATGCCCGTTTTATGGTTCCGTTAAGGCGTTCTACCAGCCCGTTGGTCTGGGGATGGTAGACCGAGGTGCGGAGCTGCTTTATCTGAAGGGTCTGGCATACCGATCTTAGAACTCCAGACATGAAATTTTTCCCTTGGTCTGTCAGGATTTCTTGTGGGATCCCCACTCGGGCTATCCAGTTTATTAGTTCCTCCGTGATACGCGGGGCCGTTACCGTTCGCAGGGGGATTGCCTCCGGGTATCGGGTGGAATAGTCCATGATAACTAGGATATATTGGTGACCCGAGCTACTGCGGGGCACAGGGCCCACGACGTCTAATGTGATCCTCGAGAACAGGGTGGTAATAACAGACATGGATTGGAGGGGGGCCTGAGGAGGGCATTCGGTTCTGGTCTTTTGACAAATGGGGCAGGCCGCACACCGGCGGGCTACTTCCTCCCTCATCCCGGGCCAAAAAAACCATCTGTTCACCTTCGCGAGGGTTTTGTCTCGGCCCAGATGCCCCCCTACGGGGCTTGCATGCGCCAACTTCCAAATAGCCTGGCGGAATTGGGCGGGCACCACTAGCTGCGGACCCTCAACCTCCTCCCCCCTGTCCCCCTGTAGGCGGTACAGGAGTCGATCCCTTACCTCAAAGTGGGCTCGTCCTTCCGTTGTCAACGTAGAGGCCCTCTGGGTACCTTGGGCCTGCTCTCGAAGTGCCCCAATCTCCGGATCCTTCTCCTGGGCGTCGCGGAACAGGAGACTACTCGTGAGGTTGTCGAGGTCCAACATATTCGCCTCATCTGCTGGCCCTTTGCCTTCTTCCAGCTCGCCCAACCAGCCCTCTCGGCCCTGGATCCTTTTACAGGCCACTTCTGCGTCCCTTACCCTGTCTAAGACGTCGTAGATCGGTGCCCAGTCGTGCCCCAGGAGCATTTCACAGGCTAACCGGGGCACCGCGCCCACCAGGAGTTCTCCCTGATGCTCCGTTACCTGTAGGCGGACCCACTGGCACTCGGTCTGCTTCGCATCCCCATGGAGGCAGGGAATTCTCATGGGGGAAGCTGTCCCCCGACGGTGCGGTGGTATCAAATCTTCCCTGATGAAGGATTGAGCACATCGCGAATCCAAGGTAGCTCACACGGGGCGGCCTTCCACCCACGCTGTGACAACTGGGCACTTCCAAGCCACGTTCCCTCCGCCAACCACATAACTGCAGTCCATAGGCTCACTGAGGCCTTGGCCTCGCCACCGCTCTGCTGGGGCTTTTGTTTGGTTATCCGGGGCCCACCATTCTGTGGCCTGCCGCGGGCATTCTCTGGAAAAATGGCCCTTCTGCCCGCACCGGAAACATACCGTATCCCTGGGAGTCCCTCGGTCGGGTGGACGCCTGCGCTCCGGTTCTCGTGGGGCTGCCATCGAGGGGCCCTGGCTCCTTCTCTCCCTGGGGTAGTATGCCTCCGAGGCAGAGAAAACTTCGGCCAACCTCAGAGCTTCCTCACAATTCTGTGGGGTATGCTGCCGGACCCATCGTTGCGTCCGCTCCTCTAAGTCGTTCTTGAACTGCTCCAGGACGATCTGGTCGGCTAGTGCCTCTCGGTCATGCCCCGCTGGGCTCACCCACTTATCCAGCAAGTCATGCAACTGTTGTAACAGCTGTCTCGGCTGTCTTATCTCATGGCCCTTCTTAGCTCGGAATCGGCGCCGGTAGTGCTCGGGGTTGATCTCCAAGCGATATAAGATGGCTTCCTTTACGGACTCGTAGTCCAGGGCATCCTCCCTCAACAGGGCCCGGTACGCGGCTTGGGCCTTGCCCACTACTAAGGCCCCCAGCTGGCTGGCCCAGTATCTCTTATCCAACCCTGCCACGAGGGCATTCCGTTCAAAGGCCTCAATATATGCCTCCGGGTCATCCTCTTTAGTCATTTTAGGCATCTTAAAGGATGCCAGGCTGTGCTGGCGCCAGTCTTGTTGCTGGTCCAACATCAGAAAAACTCAGAGAAAGAAGCTGGACCATCTGAAACTTGCACTTTCTCTTGAAACTTATGATCAATGAACTGCCTGCCTCCAGAGGCAATCTCCACCTGCCTCTGGATGATACTCCTTAGTAATCTACTTCTTGGGAGAGGGGCTAGATTATGCATTGGGTCCCCTTGGTTCAGCTGATTAAGGGAGAACACTATTTGTGCTTAAAACAGAGGGATGATCCCCAAGTTCTTGAACTGGGTCAAGTACCTTCAAGGGCTACTAGGCCTGTGTTTCCCAGGAGGCACAGACCTATGATCAATCCAGAGCCTGGGTGTTGGCAGCGTTACCCCCAGGCTAGTGGCTGTGCTCCAGGAAGGGGGTCGGCCAGATGTGAGGCACCCCCAGACAGGCACTAGGAGCCTGGAAGTCAGTTGGGTGCAGTGAGGTCGGTGCCTTAGTGCAGGAGCACCAACGTTCGCCCACCACAAGGGCAACAGGGCAGGACTGCCGTCACTGTGCATATGCCGCATCCCCTGCCTGCCCTCGTGCCCCTTGCTAGACAAGTCCACAGGTTACTGAGTTTCAAAGCTCCAATGTGCTGAGCATGAGGTGGAGCCAGTGTCCTGGTCCTGTTGTAGTCCTTCTCGCTGTCTCCAGGTCTAGTTGCATATGTCTCCTTTTCATTCTCTCTCTTCACTTCCCCTCCCAAGGGGTCTTTAAACAACCTGCACCAGGTGTTGACTTTCCAGATGGAGTTGGCTATATCCTCTTCACTCTCACTCACTGATTTCCGGTGGTGAGACTGAAGTTCACTCAGAAACATTTTAACGCAGTCTGTTTGATTGAGCTTGGTGTGCCTGTATAACAGGAGGTTCCTGTATTGCCGCACGGCGCTTCTGACAAAGGACACAAACTGATTGAAAAGCATTGACTGGGACCTCTGCTCCTCAGTCAGCTGTCCATAAATCTCTACCTCCCTTGTCATCAGCCTGACTCCCATCATTCTTTCAAGGAGCCGGCTTACCTTTCCTTCTAGTGACAGGCTCTTCCTCTTCACTCAGCAGCCTGGCTTCTGAAAATCCCTTTCTGTCTTTCTTTTTTTAACCCCTAGCACACCACAGGTATCCCAGGAAACATGAATGCACCCACCACAGGGCTGAAAGTCACATGGACAGGGGATCCCTCCTATCTCGGTAGCTCATTCTGGCAGGCTCCGCACACTTCCTCCACATCTAACATTGCCTTGGAGAGACTCCGACTTTCTCTGAGGATTTCAAGGTGCCCGAGGGTGCCACAGTCGCTGCTTGAGAAACCCTCTTTCACAAGCCTGGACACGCAGCAGCTCCTTGGGTCCAAGGGGTCAGTGGAACTCATGCCACGGTCCCTGTGTGTGGCTGCACCAGGTACTGGTGGCTGTGTCTGAATTTGTTGCTGGTTTCTCGCCCTTGGTTTTGGCACCACGGTGTGGCCAAGCCAGGAACAAAGCTTCAGGACTGAGGGAAAAGCACAGCACATCCTCAGGAGGAGAAAGAGCAAAAAAAAAAGAAGCATTTAGCAGAGGATGGTTTCGATCCATCGACCTCTGGGTTATGGGCCCAGCACGCTCCCGCTGCGCCACTCTGCTGTGGGTATCCTAAAGTTGTCATCATGCTTCAAATAGCATCTTCATGATCCCCTTTGATAGCACAAGTATTTAGTACTGTAGCCTGTGCCTCGGCTGGAGGGACTCTGCGTTGGAAATGCAGCCCTGCCACATGCTCCTGCCTCGGGTTGTGGACAGACAGCTCTTGCCACTGCTCTGCGACAGTGGTGCCCCAGGACCTGCTCTTGCGCCATCTCTGCCCATGGCACCAGCTGCCGCCATCCCCTCCAAGGCTCTGCATCCCCCACAGGACAGTTCCCCTGGGGCTCAGTCCTCGGACCTGCACTGTTCAACATCTTCATCAGTGACTTGGACGAGGGGGTAAAAAGCACCTTGCAGCATACCTACAGGCTGGGGAACTCCCTTCTCGTCAGTGCAGAGGCAGAAAAGGATCTTGGAGTCATTATTGCTGCCAAAATGAACATGGGCTGAGTGTGGGGACGCTGTCAGGAAGGCCAACCACACCTTGTCATACATCCACAGATGCATCTCAAGCAGGTCCAAGGAGGTGATCCTCCTCCTCTATGCGACACTGGTCAGGCTGCAGTTGGAGTACTGCATCCAGTCCTGGGTGCCGCAATTCAGGAGGGATGTGGACAGCATTGAGAGGGTCCAGAGGAGGGCCGCCAGTGTGATGGGGGGCAGCAGGGCAGGCCCTACGAGGAGAGGCTACGGGACCTGAACCTGTTCAGCCTCCACAAGAGAAGGCTGAGGGGGGATCTAGTGGCCTGTTATAACTAGTCAGGGGGGACTAGCAATCATTGGGGGAGTCCCTGTCCCCAGAGCACTACCAGGAGTGACTAGAAATAATGCTCACAAGCTGGCAGAGGGTAGATTCAGACTAGACATCAGGAGGCGCTACTTCACTGTCAGGGTGGCTAGGATCTGGAACCAGCTTCCAAGAGAAGTGGTGCTGGCTTCTACCCTGGGGTCTTTAAGAGGAGGCTAGATGAACAAATTGCTGGGGTCGTTTGACCCCACTACTCTTTCCTGTCATGGCAGGGGGTCGGACTTGATGATCTGTCAAGGTCCCTTCCTACCCTACAAACTATGAATCTATGACCCGCCTCTGACAACACAAGTATTTTATACTGCAGCCTCCGCCTCGGCAGGAGGGACGCTGGGGTTGGAAGTGCCCGCCCCATGCCCGGCCAGCTCCGACCTGCCCAGCAGAGATGAAGCCAGGCCTTGCTGCCACTCTCAGCTGGGGTGGGAGGCAGTTGCCTGGTGTGAGCCGAGCAGAGTAGTGGGAGCCTGCGATGTTCGGGCACCGAAGGCAGCTCACCTCCTCCTGGGGCCTTGCCCCTTGTGTGCAGGGTTAGCTCCCAGTTCAAGGCCTGGAGCTTCTTTAGGCCTATGGAAGACAAGGGCTGATGGAAATGAAATGGTGAAAGAACAATGCTACAAATAACCGTGCCAAGGACCGGAGGGACCCAGTGAAAATGAGCACCGTGGCTGGAACCGGAGGGAGAATAGCGACCGGCCCCACCTGGCCCAAGGCTGGAGCCCGCCCGGCAACTCAGACCAGTTGGACCCTCTCCCCAGACCTCCAGGGATCCCCGCTCCCATGCAACACACCCGCTTGTGCCACCTCCCTGCTCAGGGTCTGCTCCTGGGCTGTGCTCTGCTCCTCTCTCCCAGCTCTGTGGTCCCAGACCCTCCTCTGATGTCCAGGGAAGGCTGGACACTCCCCGGGTTGCACCAGTCCGGGATGGGCAGAAGCAGGTGCAAATCCACAGGTTCTGACATGATCCCATATCCCCAGTTGGAGAAATCTGAGAGGCCAGGAGTGGAGCAGGACTAGGGCCCTGCGAAACAGAAACACAGTACCAGGGTTTCCTCCTTGTTTAGCTGATTGGCAACTGCAGATTTGGCCTGCGTTGGTGGTATAGTGGTGAGCATAGCTGCCTTCCAAGCAGTTGACCCGGGTTCGATTCCCGGCCAACGCAGATCCTCCTTTTTTCCCCCCACTTTTGCTTCCTTCCTCAGCCCTCAATATCCACACTGCGAGAGAAGGGAGGGAAGAGAAACATGATGCCAAGAAAAACAGTGAGGATCTCTCCAGTCCAGAGGGGCGGAGGCTTTTCCCCGTGGTTTAGGAATTTGCTCAGGTGCCCTAAGAGTTGGATAAGGCCAGTGTTTCTTAACCTGTGGTATGTGTACCCTTGGGGTACGCGAGACACACACAGGGTGTTGGCGGGTGCTGCATTTCGGGCTTTACCTTCATAGACCAGAAGTTCCTGCTGCCACCCCTCCCACTGAGTCCGGTGCACCAGGCATTCACACCCCGGCATCAGTGTGCCAGGGGATAGGGAGGGAGGCCCCACGCAGGCTGCTTTGGCCCAGGCCACGGTGGAAAAAGTGGGACTTGGCTTGTGGCCGTGAAAACGGAAGTGTCACGGCGGGGCTTCCAGTTTCCCTTTTGCCGCCTCGCTTGGCAGGGGACAAATAAGGTAGCAGGTGGAGAACCACTGGATTCACTGACAGGTGGGGAGCGACTCCCACCGGATCCCTCTCTGCACAAGCAGGCCGAGCCGGGGCAGCAGAGAGGGGTGATCTTGGCTCCGATTCACCGCAGGCTCCAGCAGATGAAACCTTTCACACTCGCTCGCCCTGCTCACCACACTGGCAGACAGTGCAGCCCCGAGTGGAGATGAGCCCCTCCCACTTGGGGTTTTTCAGCTGAAGGGAGGCAGAGGCAAGGCAGAGGAGATGGAAGGAGGCTCAGGGGGAAGAGAGAGACACGGGACATTCACACAGGAGTGACCTTCCATGTGACCGATGCCCGGCAGCCTTTGCCAAGCCCCTGGGGAGGGCTCAGCCCCGTCCTCATCCCCACATGTCCTGGCACCGTTACAGAGGGGCTGGAGTGTGAGAGGGTGAGCACCAGCTGTCCAGCCTGAGAACACCTCTGGACAAGGCCAAATCCCCACCTGCCTTCTCCCAGCTGCACCTGCCCCTACAGTGGCCACAACACACGTCCTTGTCCCGCTCCTGGCAACAGCTGGCTCTTGGGAGCCTGACTCCCTTCTCCATGGCCCAGGGCTGAGCGACAGCTCCAGCACCAGCCTTGTCCTTGTCAGGGTCATGGTGAGTGTCCCTGTTGTCCCACGGGCACCCCAGGTTGGATGCCCCAATGATGTGGTGCTGCTTTTCCCTCTCACCGAACCCCACAGCCCCTCCCTGTGCTCCCTCCACCAGCGCTTCCCTGCTGGGTCCACGGGGCAGCAAATAAAACCCCGGGACCCCACACACACGGGCTTTCCTTGCAGCCTTCAGCCCGGCCACTCCTGCCTCCCACTCCATGCCCCGTGCACCACTCCCCCCGGCAGCCTCCCCCTCCATCCATCCTGCTGGGACCCAGCATGGCGAGTGCTGCGAGGGCTGGTGCAGGGCTGGCACTGCTGGAGCAGGGAAGCGCAGGCACTTGTGTCCCCACAGGATCAGCAGCCACGGGCCCCAGGGGACACTTGTGACCAGCGCAGGGCTGGGCTGGGCTGGGCTGGGCTGGAGGAGCCTGGACAGCACGGGGTTAGGTCCGTGCGCTCTGGCGGCGGCGGAGCAGGGAAGCAGCCCGCTGCCTGGGACAGGGGCCGGCGGCGCTCATGGCCTGCTCCTCTGCTGCCCGTGTCCTGCGGCAGCTGCTGGGCGGAGCCGGGCAGTGAGAGAGGGGCGGGTCTGAATGACTGCTCGTCCCAGGAGCTGTCGTACGGTGGCCGGTTAGCTCAGTTGGTTAGAGCGTGGTGCTAATAACGCCAAGGTCGCGGGTTCGATCCCCGTACGGGCCACAGAGCGGAGTCCTTTTGTGTCCTACTTCCTTGTCCTCCTCTTTCTCGTGCAAAAACCACCCGCCCTCCACCTCTGCTCCTTGGGAGGGAAAGGGAGCAGGAGTTGACTTCCTGCACGGCTCAGCTCTGCTCCAGGACGTGCTGTTGCAAGGCCGAGGTCCGTCCCCGCAGGCAGCAGGAGTTTTAGCAGCCCTGTCCCAGGCAAAGGGAAGGAAAGTGGGGAGAAGAGTGGGTGGCACAGGTCTCTGTTGCCTGGTCCAGGCACCTAGTGCCGGGAGGGATTTCCTAGGGGTGGGATTCTCCCTCCTGTGCAAGGCTGGTTGGAAACCAATGAACTCAGCATGTACTCTTCCTCACCCACAGCCCAGAGCCCTCTCTCAGGTCAAGAGATGCAGTATAAGCCAGGACTGTTCATAGAGCCTTTAGGAATCTTCCCAGAAGTATTTGCATCACCCCCACTTTCATTTCTACTTCCCAGTGACGTCTCCCTAAGGTGAATCCCTCAGGACCAGCCCCCACAGCTCAACTTCTGCTGTGCTTCTCTCCAGCTCACACTGTCCCAGTCCTCCAGCAGGACAAGTTCTGCACAAGATGAGTCAAACACACAGTCAAGCCTCTACATGAGATGAATGCAAATAAGAGGGTCGGGGGACAGTTCAGGCCTGGGGGAAGCAGGGGCCATTCCTCTCCTCCAACCCCGCAGCAGCCCTGTTTTACCTGGGACCTTCCCCGTTCTCTTGCCTCCTGCGGCCCAACCCTCTGCTGGAGCTAGGCAGGGACATCACTGCAGTCTCATCTTCCCAGGCAGGAGGGGTGCTTTTCCAGACACTTTTTTATTCCAGCTGTGCCTTTTATTACAAGGGACAAGCAAGCAAATACTCACTTTAGTGTCTTATATTAAATTACCTCCATCATTTCACCAAGCTTTTTAACAACAGAGCAATGGTATCACCAAGTCAAAGTCACAGCTGACACCAAGTCATTCCCTCAAATATTCAAATCACAAATTAATACTGCAGGCCAGGGCTCTCAAATATAGCACCTACCAGGTGGTTCTAGACTGAGGAGCCATGCCGTCTGGCCCAGGAAGAGGACAGTGAGGAACCTGGTGGCAGAATTAGTTGCCACCACTGTGACAGCCACAACTATTTATGCTGCTGCCATCAAAGTCCACCCCCGTGGGCCACATGTCATAGCACTGTGCTCTGCATGCAACCTGCACAATGGCCGCAAAGGGGCCAGATGATTTTGAACTCCGCTGTAGGCAGCTCAATAAGGAAATTTCATCCAAGCCTAGCTACCCATTGGATTAATGCAGGAAAGGCACAAAGGAGTGATGTGTCTGGCATCACATGTGGCTGCCTCTGTGTTGCACAAATGACCAGCTGCCTCGCGTGATGAGCGAGACCTTATGAGGGAGATATTTCAAGATGCCATGTTTATTGATTATAAGATTCAAAAGAGCTCTAACACACACACAGTCACACTCACAGTCACAATCACTTTGCAGATGTTATAGGACCAAAGTCCGCTGCTCAATGCTACACTCAGGTGGCCAACCTAGTGAACATGAGAAGTTAGGACCAGGGCATACAGACACATCTATGTTCCAGTGAAGTTGCAGAGTGTGCCCCGACTTTTGTTTCGAGTCAAAGCGGCTGTTCTGTGTCGCTTCGTCAAGAGTTTCCCATTTCGTGCCTGTTTCGATATTCAGCCCGTAGGCTATAAAGTGGAAGTTCAAAACAGGCTATACCTTTGTCATTTCTGACTTGATTTTGATTAAACATACCACAATGGTAGCCCGTTCTGAGCACATGACACCTGCCAACATTCAAGGAGATAGGTGCGGGGCACTCTGGGCTCTGGGGCCCTGCATCTCTGGCTGTTGACAGGCAAAACTCGTGACACTGGTGAGCGACACTGTGTGTGTCTTCAGGTGTGCTCTTCCTGGCACTGGGGCCCCTGCACAACATGGCAGTGTGCCCCAGGGAGGCCACAGTGAGGACTGTGTGCATGCACTAGATGGAGGTTATGGTACCTCCTACCCACCTTTCACCAGCGGATTGTTGGTCCTGGCATTTACAGGGCTGCCACACCGCCAGCAGTGTCACCAACCCTCCCTACAGTGGCAGGGTGAAGTTTTACTGGTGATGCCCAGGACCTGGGGCCCCCTCCTTCCCCATCCCCCCATCCCATACCTCCAAGTTCATCCTGGCAGGAGTAAGAGCTCTCCAGGACATGTTCTTCCCCTGTGGGATGGTGATGCCGTTAGTGCCCCCTCAAGCTGACAGCGGGGCATTACCTGGTTTTTGAAAAATGAAAAAAGGAAATAGGTGTGGACGGAGTGAGGAGGGTGGCACTCAGTCCATCTACACCTGGAGCTTGGGGAACCCCAGCAGCGGGAGGTTCACCTTCAGGAACAACAGCTGCTCCACTAAACCACCGTCCAAGCAGGTGCGGTGGGGTGTCACTACATCCCCAGTGATGCTCAACACCCTCTCACTCTGCACACTGGTCAGTAGGCCAAGGGGTCACACACCAGTGGCTCCACATCCTCGGCAACATAGGCAGCCACCAAGGGGTGAGTGCTATCTGCCTCATGCTGGGGTCTGGTGGCTCTGGACCCCACTATAGAAGACATGCACCTGTGGTGGAGCTCAAGATTGGCTCGTGGATGATGTGCTAGCATGAGACAGTGTATCCCCCTGTTCCACATCCAACCACCTCTGTCATTCTGCCTTCCTGACTTTCTTTATCAGCACCTCCATCCACTGATTCAGTGCTTGCCTGGCACATCCAGGGCCCTTCACCCTTGGGTCAGACATGGCAGCCAGCACGTGGACTGTACTGGACTGCAAGGGATATCAAGCTGGAGCCAGCCAGGATCATTGATCCGCTGCAAGCTCGCCATTTGACTCTGAAGTTCCCTCACTGTGGGGATCACCTGGCTAAGGAGGGCAGCAGCAGCACCGAGGTTCTTGGGGGCCTAAAGGCAGGGCTTGAGGACCACCGAGATCTGGAAGATGGTATCCCACAAAGGGGATACCGGGGGTAGGGGGGCAGGAGTGCGATTCCAATCTCCCCAAGCAGGGCAATCTCATGGATGGCCGTCTGTTGCTCCACCAGCCTCTCGAGCATCAGGAATGTGGAATTCTGCCGAATCTCCACATCCTGCATGATTTTGTGTTGCAGGATGTTCAGCTCTGTTTGTTTGTCCCACAGCATCTTGCCCCCCTTGATGCTCCAGTGGAGGTAGCTGCCACCTTCCTGCATTTGGAAATGAGCTTTCTGGTGGTGCTGGCTGCCACCATCACCGGCAGCCCTGTCCCCCTCTAAGGCATCCGTGACAACAATGTGCAACTTGCGTGCCACACAGCGGATGTCATCAAAGTTGGCATCACAGACCACCTTGCCCATACTGGCCGCATTGTCGGTGACCATGAACCTGCTGGTGAGCTTCCCTGCACAGCAAGCCACACCTGAACCGGGCAGTTCATGGCGCCCATGACCTCTCCTGCTGTATGGGACTCATCCATCTCCTCGACTTGAAGGAGAGCCCACCGACAGACTGACTGGTCACACCAGTGCCCTGTGAAGGAGAGGCAGGCATGATGTCCACCCTGGGTGCTCCACATATCTAAGGAGAAGTGTAAGGTCACCTGCAGACCTGTCTTGCACAGCCCCTCCCTCAAGTACCCCGTGCATGGTTCATACAGAGATGGCACCACCTTCCTACTGAAGGTGGTGCATGCGGGCATTTGGTGTGATGGGACTGCAAGTGCCATGAGGTACCTGAAGCCTGGCCGCTCAACGAAGAAGGCCTGGCCATTGACAGCAAGCATCTCCCCAATGCTCTGGGTGAGCTCGCTCGGCCTTGCAACATGACCCACTTTCTCTCCACCTTTCCCCCACTGTTCCAGCGTGGCCTGCCTCTGGTATGGGGGGACGGGAGATTTGGAGCAAGTGGGGGACTTCTCTTTGGGCATGCTCCCGCTGCTGCCAGGGTGAGAAGGAGCAAGGGCAAGGGGGCTCTCCCTGCAGAGATACATCAGAATCCCCCTGGTGCTCATCTGTTTTGTTCCCTTCCCCAGCTGGTTTTGGCTTGGCATTGCAGGCAGATAGTGTACGTGGGATCATCTGCCAGTTCAAAGTGATCCCAGACCACACTACGCGCTCACTTCTGGGGTGTGGGTGCATCTATGGATGCTGCTGCGCTTTCCCCCTCCTCAGCAGGCAGAGGCACAGCAAGAGGAGGAGCACACTCAGCTGAGCTGCTTGCCTCCACCTGTACATCAACATCCTCCAAAGTGCCTTCTGGGGAAGTAGACCTGGCCTGAAGGGAAACTTGAGGGTGTCAAGCACAAACTTAGCTGATTCCCCTCCTTCCCCAGAACTTCCCCTGCTAGGGCACTAAGATCCAGCACCAGCTCTTCTTCTGGCACTGGAAGGCTCAGCATGGGAAGGGACAGAGGGGTGGAGTAGGCCGCTGGTCTGGTGCTGCTGGTTGTGGTTGTCGTCATGGTTGGGGTGGAGGGGGTATGGCTGCTGCATGTGGACCGGATGCAGTCTCAGGCACAGGCAGTGGCTGTGGCACTGCTCCCCTCTCCTTGCTGCTGTCCTGGGTAGAGATAAAAGTTCATATTCCATTGGATTTCACAGAGGAATCAAGAGATGGAAAACTTCTCTGGGCAGTCTGTTCATAGCTGGTACGGAGCTTCTCACCTCCCGTGAGGATCTGTGATGATGCAAAAGTTACTTAAGTCACCCGTCTGTCCAGTAAGGTCCAGAACCCCTGATGGGGAAAGTCGAGAGATGTTTCATGGGCCCGGTGGGAAGAATTTCATAACACACCCCAAAATCCAACAGTTCTCTGACTGGCACGTCAGGGAGGAGGGCAGGGCTGTGGTCAGCTCTGACCAGAAAGGAAAGTACCCTTGTCATAGCGCTGAGCCTGTGCTCGTCACGTCACATCTTGTAGCTGTATCAGTAGCTGCCCTTTGCACAACTGCTCTGCTCTCCTGGGAGCCCTCACCTCAGTAGAGAGCATGGCATCACTGCCACAACCCACCCCAGAGGGAGACAAAACACCCCCTGCCCCGCTACCGGACATTGCTCCCCTGATTCTAG
This sequence comes from Alligator mississippiensis, assembly GCF_030867095.1. Classification (NCBI taxonomy): domain Eukaryota; kingdom Metazoa; phylum Chordata; order Crocodylia; family Alligatoridae; genus Alligator; species Alligator mississippiensis. Next base: position 51,775,668 of record NC_081834.1, on the reverse strand, counting down.
GTTTGAATGTAGCTTGCTGGGTTTTCAGCCATGTCTTATGTAGGGCTTCCCTAGTAAACAAATGGCCTCACTCTTGTCATCACTGCCTATCAGACATCCAAATAGACTTAAGCACCTAAATGTAATTCTAGTCCACCTTGCTCAAGTTCCTGAAAAATCCATGCATTAATCTGTTTTTGTAACGATTGCCATCTCCTTAAGGCTGAGGCATTAAAAAAAAAAGTGAGGAGGCAGCGGTGGTGGCAAACAATCGACCCTCCTTTTGCATCAACTGTTTTCCAGGGACCCAGCAGGGTGGAAGAGAACTGCACTGAAGCACCTAAATCCACCGACCCACTTAGGAGGGGGAACAGAGTCTGGGTCTCGGTTTGTGATATAGGGTTGCAGTGGAGGGGTGGGTTGAGTGAACTGTACTCGACCTAGTTTGTTTTCCAAGTCCTGAAGACACCCCTGAAAAGCAGAGATCTGCTAAAGCAGTGCTGGGGCTGCACTGTTTTAGACTGGGCCATGAAATACAGTAACTGAATCACACATGCATCCCCATTCTCATTTAGCAACCGAGTAGCTGAGGCTTTGGCCCATGCCATTCCTCCACAATCAGGTACATCTCCACTGAGGTCACAGCTATTCAAGTAGCTCGATAGAGTCCTGGCAGCAGCCTTACACAGGAGCCCTGGACTCAATATCGGTCTATTTTACTAAATAGCTGGGAGACTACTCCATCCATGAGACCTATCAGCAGACTTAGGTGATGAAGTGCGATTTTATTCCCCACCCCCCTCACTGCATCCCTGAGAAACAGCGAGTCCAGATTTTGACCCAGAAGTTTGAGCCACTTACAAAAATGCAAAGAAGAAAAAAGACGAATTGCAGGGTTTTGCCCCAAATATTGAGATCAATGTCCAAAAACCATGATGCAAACCCCCATGCCCTGAATTGCAAATTTTTTAAACCAAAATTGACAAGCGTGGGCAGGACGGGGGGAGGGGTGGAAAGAGGAGTTTAAAAAAAAAATGCAGGCTTTTGATCTTAAAAAAAAAAAAATCAAATTCTAGAAATGTTAATGGAAGGGGAAAATACCCAGAATAGCAGGGTTTGACCTAAAAAAAAAAAAACGGTCAATCAAGTCAAACTTCCAAAAACATGTTGTTCAAGATTTACAGGAAAAAAAAGCAGAATCATGGGTTTGTTACCCAAGAACCCATAAAATTGACTTCCAAAAGCCAAAATCTATGTAGGAATGCATGCCCTGGTGCCTTTTCTTATATGCTTCTAGCCACACATTGCAGACGTTCTGTTGCAGACCCTGGGCACTCGGACCATGACCAAGATTCTCCTTCTGTTCAATCTAAATCAGCCTTCTAGGAGTTTGTGGCCATTGGACCTTGTTATTCCTTGGGCAGACCTGGTGAACAACTGTTCTCCCAGATCCTCAGGCACTCCCCTTATGTATCTACAGGCTGCCACCCAACCTACCCCTGTGCCTTCTCTTTTCCAGGGTGAAAGTCCTATGTCACTCAGCCTCTCCTCATAAGGTTTGCTCTCTTCATATTTGATCATACGGTTGGCTCTCCTTTGCTCTCTCTTGAGCTTATCTATGTCCCTCCTGAACTGTGGGGCCCAAAGCTGGACACAGTACTCCAGTTGCAGACTCACCAAGGCCAAGTACAGTGGGAAGACAACAGACCTGGTTTTTCATCGATGAATGCATGGCAGAGTTTGGTTAGCTTTGATGGCCATGGCATGGCAAACTGCCCTGCCCCGCCGGAGTCCATCTTGGATGGGGACAGTGCCAGTGGCAGGTGGGTCTGCACTTCTACCACCTCTTCCCAGGATGCCAGGGCCACCCAGTGCAATGTTGCAGCCCGTAAAGCAAACCAACTTCTGGCTTGCATCCATAGATGCTTCTCAAGTGATTCTCCCCCAAACCTTCCCCTTGGACCCAAATAGACCTAGGCACCTGGGGATGGACAGCTCTCAGGGAGGCTAGGTCCCAAAATTCAATCACCACAGTGTCCAAGTTCTTGGCTCTCTTCTTAGGAAAGAGGCTGATTTGGAAGAAGAGGGGAACGGTGCCTCTATTTCTGCCACAAAAGCCAGCCCCAGCCATGCCATGTTTGGGGAAGAGCCTTTCCCCCAGGGTCCCAGCACCGCAGTTGGTGTCTTGGTGCATGTTTGTGTGTCAGGAGAGGGGGGCATCATAACACTCTATGTGGCCCTGTGAAATCCCTGGTATGTGGTGAAAAACTAAGCCCATCAACTGTAGAGTGGGGACAAAATCCAACCTCAGAAACACAGGCAGAGGTGTCCCAGGATATGGCACCGCTCATATTCTGTGTCTGTCTCTGCAGCCCCTCAATGCTGTGGGGACGGGACAGCCTCAAGGCTTCTGCATAGATACTCACCAAGGCCTGAAGAGTTCACCCTGCACCAAGCCCTTGCTCTCCACAGCCGTGGTCAGAGCCAGGGCTGGAGCCAGGGCCAGGGCCAGGGCCCCAGTTGGGCAGGAGCTACAGGGGTGCCCACCCCAGCACCAAACATGAGGTTTGGTGTCCCCAGCTGATGGACTCAGGTGTTTGTTATGTTTTCACAACTGGAAGGAGTAAAGGTCAGTCTGGCTGCAGGGCAAGTTAGTAGCTGCTCCATCGGGAGGAGCAGAGAAGACATAGACTGAAGCCAAGCAGCTCTTGACAAAAGCTGGCTCTTGAATGGTCTGCGCTGTGTAGTGTGGTGCAGGGTCACTCTGGTGCTAACCTGGTGTGCATGTTTCACTTGTTCCCGCCCAATACTTTGCCCTCTACCCTATGATGCATTTGAACTGCCTCCTTCACATTTCCTACAAAGGGGAAAGCAGTGCATACTTTGGAAGCAGAAGTCTCCGGCTCACTGCAGGCAGGAGCACCTTACACTTTCCTGTACCTTAGCAACATTTACTCCATGCCAGGCTGCAAGCAAGGCTGAGATGCCCCTGGAGCATACTTTGGTTTCACTTGCCTTACAGATTTGTGAGGTGAGGCCAGGGGAAGCTCTAGGAATTGGAGAAGCAGGTGCAAGAGCTGCCACCAGTGCCACCTTCCACACTGTACAAGTACAGGAGGACACGATAGCATTAACCTATCATAATTTGCAGTCCCTGAAGCAATTCGACTTATCTGAGCACAGCTCAGCATCCCCTGCTCTTCAGTGCCAGTACTTCCCTCCACTCCCACAGTGTCCAACAGGACTTTGCTAAGGGTGGAAGCAGCATGGAGCTTCCTGCTGTCTGGTTTCTGTGGCTTACCAAGAGGTGGTGGAGAGCCAAGCCTGCCCCTGCCCTCCTCCAGCTGGGAGAGCAGGGAAGCAGCAGCTGGGGTGCCCGTCTTGCATAGGGACAGTGGCAGTGGCAGGTGGGTCCGCACTCCTAGTACCTGTTCCCAGGACACCAGGGCCACCCAGTAGACGAACGGGGAACAAGAGCACCTGGAACCCACTGCCACTCTTGTCTCTTGCATATCAAGGGTCAGACATGGGGGCTTGGTGGAAGAGACTCCACAGGCTGAATCCAGCCTGTGGGCCATATCTCCTGCACCAGTGAATTAAGCATTAACCATAGGTGAGTGGGAAAACCTGAGAGTCTAAGCAGGATGGTCCAGACTCCCAGCCAGTAGCTGGCTTGTCTGTGTGGGAAGCCTGGGATCCCTCCTATCTCGGTAGCTCTTTCTGGCAGGCTCCGCACACTTCCTCCAGGTTTAACATTTCCTTGGAGACGATCAGATTTTCTCTGAGGATCTCAAGGTGCCCCAGAGTGCCACAGTCCCTGCTTGAGAAACCCTCTTTCAAAAGCCCAGACACGCAGCAGCTCCTTGTGTCCAAAGGGGTTGGTGGAGCCCGTGCCCCGGTCCATGCGGGTGGCTGCACCAGGTACTTCTCGCCGTGTCTGAATTTGTTGCCTGTTTCTTGCCCTTGGGTTTTGGCACCACTCTGTGGCTAAGCTGGCAGCAAAGCTTCAGGCCTGAGGGAAAGTCACAGCACATCCTCAGGAGGAGAAAAAGCATAAAACACAAGCCTTTAGCAGAGGATGGTTTCAATTCATCAACCTCTGGGTTAGGAGCCCAGCACGCTTTCGATGCGCCACTCAGCTATCAGGGCCCCAAACCTGTGATCATGCTTCAAATAGCATCTTCACGATCCCCCCTCACAGCACAAGTATTTAGTACTGCGGCCTGTGCCTTGGCTGGAGGGACTCTGCGTTGGAAATGCAGGCCTGGCACATGCTCCTGCTTTGGGCTGGGAACAGACACCTCTTGCCACTGCTCTGCCACGGTGGTGCCCCAGGCCCTGCTCTTGAACCAACTCTGCCCACGGCACCAGCTGCCGCCGTCCCCACCAAGGCTCTGCATCCCCCACAGGGACAGTTGTAGGAGCTGGATCTCCCCGGGCCTGCAAGGACCAGCTGAGGACTGGTCACCCTTTGCTGGGGGTCTCCAACAGAATGACACGAGGGATTTTTGAGGGAAATCACTCCTGGCATTAGGAGCCCCCTCCTGCCCCCTGGCCTGGGTCTGGCAGCAGAGACCCTCCTCTCCCTGCCCCACCTCTGCCCTTCCCTCTGCCCAGCAAAGGAAGTGCTAAACCACCTGCTGCCAGAGGAAAGCACCTCCTCGCGCTGCCCACCCCACCCAGGAGTGCTGCTGTTCTCCACTTTGCACCTCAGCCCTTTGCAGCTGCGGTGCACACAAGCACAGGAGTTTCCCCGGCGAACTGCCTGAGAGGAGGGCACTGATTCTGGCACCTGCCTGGTCCCCAAATATCCCCGTCAGCACCGCAGCACCCTGGGACCGGCTGTGGTGTGCAGGCTCCCTGACACCTTGTAGTGTCAATCTTCTGGCTGCTCCTGTAAGCACAGGGATTGGGCAGCTCTGACTGCGCACTGAAGCTTTTCTTGAGTTGAAAGGGAATTGGGTCTCTGGGCCACTGCTGGGTGTCCCTGCTCCATACAGCGAGGGAGACTGCTCCAAGGGGATCATAAGGGCCGGGTCTTTTCCTCCAAAAGCCCTAGAGCTGCTGCCAGCTTGAGGAAAGATGCACACAGTGCAGAGGAGCCCTTCTTCTCCAGCTGGATGACCCTGGTCTGGTAACCCTGCATTGATGCTAAAGTGTCAAGCGCAGCTGTTCCCAGCCGTTGATCTGGATTCAATTCCTGGACATCGTGCTCCTTATCTTTTTCTCCCAATTTTGCTTCCTCACTCTGCCTTCGAGATCCCAACTGTGGGGGATGGCATGGAAGAGAAATGTGATTCACCAGGAAAACATCATCCCTCCCTCCCCAAACAGGCCAAGAACTGGCAGAGGACAGTGGCTATATCAGCTTCTCTTCCCTGTGGCCTCCAGCAGATGAAACCTTTCAGCCCTGCCTTTTAGCCCAGGCCAAGCCCCAAATCCCTCAAAGTAGACAAGGTGTGCAATGCAAGACATTCCTGCTCAGGTCTCGCCCAAGTCAGACAACACCAGGGAAGCTGACAGGCAACTCTCTGGCCGGCACCTTGCAGGGAGCAGTGTCCTGTATTGCCCTGGGATTCCTTGGGCAGGGGCAGGAGTCCCAGCTGGACAGATGCCAAGAAAGAGGCAGATGTCCATGGTCTGTGGTTGCAATATTTTCTGCCCTCGTCACAAACATTGAGAAGAGGGTTGGGGGAGCCTGGGATGGAATAGCAGTATTTCTTCCCCTTTGAATCAAATATGGACCAAACCTTCAGGATGGAGGGAAAAGCACAGCACAACTTTGTACTAGTGTGAGGTCTCTCCCTAAAAGGGGAACGGGGCAGTCTGGCATGTACAAGAATTGATGGGTGACTTTGGCCTGCCCAAGATTACAGGTCATTGGCTGTAGGAAGGGTCGTGTTACTGCCTTCCCTGTAACCCCTACCACCGGCACAGTCTTTTTACTTAAAGGTTTCAGTTTTTGAGTTAAGACGGAATGGGCAGCACCTGTATCAACGAGAAAATCTACCAATTCATCTCCGTCCCCTAGTTGCATTTTAACCAGAGGCTCGTCAGGGGACACTGGGATCTGGGTTATCTTTCCCTCCCGGGCCTCCGGTCCCGTTCAATATGAATCCCTTCCAAAAGCAAACAGTCCACTGCTCTCCTCTCTTTTCTTTTCACCTTCACCAACTTTCCGATAGGGGCATTCCCGCTTCCAGTGTCCCTTTTGTTTGCAATAGGCACACTGATCTTTCTCTAATGGACCCTGTCTCTGAGGCTGTCTCCGGGATCCCTCATTTCTGGGTTTTTCCGTGATTGCAGCTGCCACTAGGGCTGCCTGCATTTTCATCTTTCTCTCCTCTTTCTTGTCCTGTTGCTTTTCCTGAACACTTTCTCGGTTAGTAAATACTTGGTAAGCAATGTCTACTAGTTGGGAAATAGGCATACCTGTTGCTCCGTCTGTCTTCTGCAATTTCTTTCTAATGTCTGGTGCACTCTGACCTATAAAGATCATATTTACCATGCGAGCGTTCGATGCATCCTCCGGGTCCTCGCGAGTGTATTGCCTGAAAGTAGTGTAAATTCTTTCCAAAAAAGCACTCGGGGTCTCATTAGTCTCCTGTCGAACCTCCTACACCTTACTGAGATTCTGAGGTTTTTTCACAGCATCTCTCAATCCTCAGAGGATATATTCTCGATAGGCACAGATGGAGGTCATATCTTGGTCTGGTTTCCAATCTGGCTCCTGGATGCGGACATGATTGTCTCTATTTCCTTGCAGGTTCCCTGCAGTAATTTCCTTTTCCACGTACTCACGAGCTTTGTTCACTACCGTTCTCCTTTCCTCTGGTGTCAACAGGATATCTAAAAGAGACTGAACATCTGCCCAGGTTGGGTTATGGGTTTTGAAAATCATTTTAAACAGGTTTCGTACCTTTTCAGGATTCTCTCTCAAGCTGGGGTTATTGTTCTGCCAATTATACAAATCTGATGTAGTGAAAGGAACATGCACAAAGGTTCGACGGTAGGTTGGCTCACCGTCATCTTCGAGAGGCCCGGGTACCACTTGTTCTCTTAGGGGAAATACCCCATTTCCCTTCCCATGGCCAGGATCAGATTCCCTGTGATGTTTTCCCTTAACCCCGGAGTCTGCTCCTAACTGTACTCTCCACCCACCTCCCAGGGTTATATCAGGAGAAGTTGGGGAGTCTGGAGATTGCCAAGCACCTGACGGCCATGGTTGGTGCTGTTCCAGATCCCTGGGTCGGGGAGTATTCTCAACCTCCGCCTCGGGGGGGGGAAGAAGCAGGAAGAGCAGATGCCAACGAGGAATCAGATGAATCAGGAGGAGGAGGAGGAGGAGGGGGAAGAGGAAGAGAATAAGGTAAAGGCAGCAGAGGGGGGGGAGCCTCCGGCTCCGGACAGTCCAGGACAGGATTTGCAGTTGGTCAAGCCACAGCCATCTCACAGATCCCAACCCCCTCCCCCAATCCACATTCCTCCAAAATCTTTCTATCTCTACAAAGAGACATAAACGCTTGCGCATACATCAATTCCTCCCATTTACCATTCTGCCGGCAGAACAAAATCAATTGTAAGATGGTATTATAATTAACACTTCCCTCCCGAGGCCAATATTCTTGATCATCTAGCTGATAGCATGGCCACGCAGTTTCACAGAAGAATTTAGCTTTCTTCTTAGTCATAGGATCCCCACCAAACTCTGCCCAATGTCCCAATACACAAGAGAGGGGGGTACATTTCCTAACCTTACTCTTAATAGTACCCATCTCAGGGCTGCCTTCCCGGTTCTGACCGTCCGACTTACCTGGGATCCAGGGATCTGCTCTTAGTCCTTGTCCTCACAGGGGAAAAATCACTGGTCTTGGACTCGGGCCAGACAGAATACTTACAGAGATAATCCCAGGCAGGCGTACTGACAGTAGGCCTTATGCCCTTTCTACCCTCTCACCCAGGTGCCTGTTACTGATACTTTCACTCTGTGGCACTGCACCATTATGCTACTGCTGCCTCAGCGATCCAGCTCCTCCTGAAGCAAAAGTCTCACCGGGAAAAGAAATCCCAGGGCGCACCTGACATTTGATAAGGAAGAGCAAATCAGCTGGTCGTCAGTTAGTCCGGGCAAAGCTTATCTAAGGAAGTCCCATCTGGGTCGCCAAAAACTGTTAGGCCCCAGCTCAAGTCTGGGTTCGTGCCCGGTATGCAAAGCCCAATAAAGATACCAGGGGTGAAAGTATAAAGAAGATTTATTGCTAGCAATAAAAGGTGCAAGCGGAATAATTTCCCAGAACAAGCACACTAGATTACAATTCTAAGCCCCTTTTATACAGGAGTTTTAAACCTTCATAAGCATCCTTGTTTGCTAATTGGCTATAAAGGAGTGACGCAAGGAGTTCTTTAGTGAGCATGTCTCTATACCTGTGTTTTAGCTATGTATCTCATTAACATACATGCATGTTTCATTAGCATATCTTTTGCCCACCTAGGGGCGTGATTTTTAGTATTTTAATGAGCTCTTTGACCCAGTACTCTGATTCTGCTTTTTGTTTTCAAGCCTCCTTTATCTAAGACTGTCTCCTCCTTATCATTGCAGATGGGCATTCGTCACATAACATTCACTTTTGCTTAGGCTTTGCATAGTAGTTTCTAGGTCAAACCTCACACTAGGATGTTATACTGGAAAAATAAGTATGAGACTTACAGAGTTAGGGCCACCCGCTTGGTGAGAGGGCAGCAGGACAAGAACTATGAGGAGAGACTGAGGGACCTGAACCTGTTCAGCCTCAGCAAGAGGAGGCTGAGCGGGGACCTGGTAGCTGCCTACAAACTCATCAGGGGGGATCAACAGCAAATAGGCAGAGCCCTTTTCCCCCCAGCACCACCTGGGGTGAAAAGGAACAATGGACATAAGCTGGTGGAGAATAGGTTTAGGTTGGAGATCAGAAGGCAATATTTTACAGTTAGGGTGGCCAAAATCTAGAACCAGCTTCCCAGGGAAGTGGTCCTCGCCCCTACCTTCTGCAAACTCAAGAGGAGGTTGGACGATCACCTGTCTCGGGTCTTGTAAACCCAGCATTCATTCCTGCCTGTGGCAGGGGTCAGGCTAGATGGTCTATTCAGGTCCCTCCTGACCCCAGCTACTATGAAACTATGAAACTGCTGGTACTGTTCCAAGCTGCTAGGGGTCTTAAACTTCCTGGAGCCCCGGCCTCACGTGGAGCTGCCTGGCCTCTGATTGGAGGAGCTGGAAGCCAAGCTGGGACCCCTCAGGTCGCTGCTCAGATCCTCCTGCTGGCCACAGCCTCTTGTAGGGGATCCTGGAGCGCAGCAGGACGCCTCTCTTGCCGGCCACACACTGTGCTGCTAAGGGGCCCACTGCTCCTTCAGGCTCTTCTGGGGCAACTGCTTCCGCCCCGCTGGCTCAGCTCTTGCCAGCTCTTCAAAGCTCCTTCCTCGTACTCCATCACTGGTCTCCTCTTGAGTCAGCCGTGCTGCCCCTTTTATCCCCCTCCAGGTAACCCAAGGGGCCAATCAGGAGACATGAGGGGTGAATCTCTGGGCCTGATTGGTGAGGAAAGGGAATCCCAAGTCCTCCAATCGTCTTTTACCCCTTCAAAAACCCTAGGCCAAATCATTACCAGATTGCTGAGAAAAGGGAATCCCAAGTCCTCCAATCATCTTTTGCCCTTTCAAAACCCCTGGGCTAGGTCACTGCCAGCTAGCCGATCACATGAGTTTTTAGGCAGCCACCAGGTCCCCCCTCAGGCTCTGCTTGCTGAAGCTGAACAGGTTCAGGTCCCTCAGTCTCTCCATGTAGGGCCTGTCCTGCTGCCCTCTCACCAAGCAGGTGGCCCTCCTCTGAACCCTCTCCAGGCTGGCCACATCCCTTTTGAAGTGCCGCACCAAGTACTGGAAACAACGCCAACTGCGGCCTGACCAAATTCGCATAGAGAGGGGGTATCACCTATCTGGACCGGCATGAGATGCACCTTTGGATGCATGACAAGGTATGGCTGGCCTTGCTGGCTGTGGTCTGGCATTGGCGGCTCATGTTCATCTTGGAGTCAATAATGACTCCAAGATCCCTTTCTGCCTGTGTGCTTTCAAGAGGGGAACTCCCCAGACTGTATGTATGCTGTGGATTCCTTCTCCCAAGGTGCAGCACCCTGCACTTGTCTACATTGAACCCCATCCTATTCTCATCTGCCCACTTTTGTAGTCTGTCTAAATCTGGTTGCAACCTCTCTCTCCCTTCAAGTGTGTCCGCCTCGCCCCACATCTTAGTGTCATCAGTAAATTTGGACAGCATGCTTTCCACTCCCCTTCTCCAAGTCACTGATGAAGATGCAGTGCAAGCCCAAGGACCGAGTCCTGGGGTACTCCACTGCTCACATCTTGCCAGGTTGAGTACAACCCATCCACCACTACTCTCTGGGTCTGCTCTATCAGCCACTTTTTTACCCATCCAACTGTGTAGGCATCAATGCCACTGTCACTTAATTTATTGATGAGGTTGGGGTGAGAAACAGTATCAAAGGCCTTCTTAAAGTCTAGAAAGACAAGGTCCACAGTGACATCATCATCCAGGGATTTAGTTACTAGGTCATAAAAGACAATCAGGTTGGTCAGGCAGGGCCTGCCTTTGATGAACCCGTGCCGATTGCCCCAGAGCATGATCTCCCCTGCTGGCCCCCATAGATGTGCTCCTTGATGATTCTCTCCAAGATCTTCCCCAGCACCGAGGTAAGGCTTACAGGCCTGTATTTACTTGGTCCTCCTTCCTCCCTTTCTTGAAAATTGGGACCACATTAACCAATTTCCAATCCCCCGGCACCTGGCCAGATGACCATGAATGATCAAAGAGCCGGGCCAACAGCTCCGCGATGACCCCTGCCAGCTCCTTCAACACCCTTGGGTGGAGGGCATCTGGACCTGCAGATTTAAAAATGTCTAGCCTTTCCAGAAGATCCCTAACTACCTCTGCACTGATTGAAGGCCTGACAGAGCTATCCCCAAGATTGTCCCTACCTCTGGTAAGTGGGATATCCTGGTACCTGCTCAAGAAAACAGAGGCAAAGAAACTATTAAAAATATCCACTTTCTTGCTTGGCATAGCCACAAGATTACCATTTGCATCTTGTAGGGGCCATACATTGCCTGGTGCCCTCTTGCTGCTCCCAATCTACTTGAAAAAGGACTTTTGTTTCAATCCATTGGCCTCTGGGTTATGGTCCCAGCACGCTTGGGCTGCGCCACTCTGCTGCTGCTGCCTATGCATTCTCATCGTGTTTCAAAAAGCATCTTCATACCCCCTCTGAAAACACGAGTATTTTTTACTGCAGCCTCCACCTTGTCTGGAGGGACTCTGGGGTTGGAAGTGCCCACCCCATGCCCGGCCAGCTCCGGCCTGCTGAGCAGGCTGTGATTGAGCCAGGCCTTGCTGCCCACTTCCAGCTGGGGTGGGAGTCAGTTGCCTGGTGTGAGCTGACTGGAGCTGTGGGAGCCTGCGATGTTCGGGCACCAAAAGCAGGTCACCTCCTCCCAGGGCCTTTGCCCCTTGTGTGCAGGGTTAGGGCAGAGACCCTTCCCCTGGGGCCATGGGCAAAGCTGGGGCTGGGCTCTGTGTGTGTCCTACTCTCTGCTGCGGGACACATCGCAGCTCTGCCCCAGCGAATTGTCTCCCAGTTCAAGGCCTGGAGCCTTCTCCAGCCTGTGGAAGGCAAGGGCCAATGGAAATGAGATGCTGAAAGAACCATGCAACTAATAACCATTCCAAGCACTGGAGGGACCCAGTGACATAAGCATCGTGGCAGGAACTGGAGGGACAATAATGACCTGCCCCACCTGGCCCGAGGATGCAGCCCGCCCAGCAGTTTAGACCGGTTAGAGCCTCTCACCTTTCCCGAGACCTGCAGGGATCCCCGCTCCCATGCAACGGACCCACTTGTGCCACCTCCCTGCTCAGGGTCTGCTCCCGGCCTGGGCTCTGCTCCTCTCCCCGAGGTCTGTGATCCCAGACCCTCCTAGGCTGCCCAGGGCAGGCTGGACACTCCTCGGGCTGCACCAGCTTGGGATGGGTGGGAGCAGGTGCAAATCCACAGGATCTGATATGATCCCATATCCCCAGGTGGAGAAATCTGAAAAGCCGGGAGCAGAGCAGGCCAAGGCTCCTGGCGAAACAAAAACACAGTACCAGGGTATCCTCCTTGTTTAATTGGTTGGCAAGCTAGACCCCTGCCTGTGTTGATGGTATAGTGGTGAGCATAGCTGCCTTCCAAGCAGTTGACCCTAGTTTGGTTCTCAGCCAAAGCATATCCTTTCTCCAACTTTTGCTTCTTTCCTCAGCCCTGAAGATCCAGACTGCGAGGGAAGGCAGGGAAGAGAAACATGATGCACAAGAAAAACAGCGAGGATCTCTTCTTCAGGTTAGAGGGACGGCGGCTGTTTCCCATGGTACAGGTATTCGCTCAGGTGCCACAAGGTTTGGATTAGGACAGTGTTTCTCAACCTGTGGCACGTGTACCCTTGGGGTACGTGAGACACAGGCAGGGGGTTGGCGGGTGCTGCATTTTGGGCTTTGCCTGCATCGGCCAGAAGTTCCTGCTGCCACCCCTCCCATTGTGTCCGGTGTACCAGAGCGTTCACACCCCAGCATCAGTGTGCCAGAGGATAGGGAGGGAGGCCCCATGCAAGCTGCTCTGGCCCAGGCCACAGTGGAAAAAGTGGGACTTGGTTTGTGGCCGCGAAACCAGAAGTGCCACAGTGGGGCTTCCAGTTTTGATTTTGCAAAAAAGACCCCGAGAAGGGAGCTGCCTGGTTCAGTCACAGCCTGCTCGGCAGGTCGGAGCTGGGCAGGCATGGGGTGGGCACTTCCAAAGCTTCACACAGCCCTAGTGCTCACCCCAGGTAGAAGCTGGTTTAGCAATGGAAACACCTTCTGTCCGGGGTGTTGACAAGGTGAGAGGGGAGAATAGGTGTGGGAGGGGTGTCTGTTGCCTGGTCCAGGCACCTAATGCCAGGAGGGATTTCCTAGCGGTGGGATCCGACATTTCTGCAGCTGCCAGGTCCAGCTGCTGCTCAGGGACTGCACCCGAGGTTCTCTCCAGGCAGCTCCATGGATCCTGCAAAGCACCGGGGCATGGGGCATGCTGGGAGAAGCAGATATGTGGCAGTGGCTGTGGTGAGCTCAAAGGTCAGCCTGGAAGCAGCTGAGGGGCCTGGCAGAGGGAAGGCAGCAGAGGCGGGGGTGGGCAGAGAACAGCCCCAGTCGCCGGGTGGGCAGAGGTGGAGGCAGAGACGGAAGGTGGGAGGTGCCTGAAGGCCCCGCCCACCCATGCCTGCCGGCAACCTGCCCGCCACACTGGCCCCTCCACTGGCCGAGCATCCGAAACCCACCACATGCTCCCTACCTTGCCACACCCCTTGCCGAAGCCCCCGCAAGCACGCAACGTTCCCAGGGGGCAGAAGCAAGGCCCACCCCATGCGGCTATCTGTGGTGACACAGATGCCCATGAGGGTCTCAGGCCCATGCTCCTGCCCCTCAGGGACAACTCATGCCTGCGGGCATGTCGGGGCTACAGCGAGGGGTGTGGCAAGGAAGGGAGCATGCTGTGGGGTTCAGACTCTCAGCTGGTGGGAACGTGAATGCAGCAGGAGGCAGCAGGCAGGCGTGGCTGGCCGGGGCCTCTGGCCTTCAGGTGCCACACGCCTTCTGCCTCTGCCCACCCGGTTACTGGGGCTGTTCTCTCCACCCCTCTCCTCTGCTGCCTTCCCTCTCCTGGGCCCCTCCCACCCCACGCATCCTGGGCCCCCACGCCAGGGGTGGCATATGCAGCCACAGTCCCTCAGGGCCGTTCTCCACAGCTCCCTTCCATCAGGCCTCCTCCAGGGACAGCACACTCTCCTGCAGCCATGGTGGGTAGGACTGCACTCGCTCATGGTGGGCCAAGGGCCCAGGACAGCCCCATCTGGTCCCATCCTTCTTGGCTGCCCAACCTAGCAGCCATCTCCCTAGCCCGAGCCCTCCCATCCAACTGTGACCACAGATCAGACTTGGTTACCCGCTGAATTTAAGCATATTAGTCAGAGGAGGAAAAGAAACTAAGCAGGATACCCTCAGTAATGATGAGTGAACAGGAAGGAGCCCAGAGCCAAATCCCCATCCTGCGGTGGGGCGCGGGAAATGTGGCGTTCAGAAGACCCACTCCCAGGTGCCACTCAGAGGGTCCAAGCCCTTCTGATCAAGGCACAGCCTGTGGACAGTGTGAGGCCGGTAGCGGCCCCCAGTGCACTGGCACTGGGTCTTCTTGGAGTCAGGTTGCTTGGGAATGCATCCTAAAGCAGGTGGTAAACTCCTTCTCAGGCTAAATACTGGCATGAGACCAATAGTCATCAAGTACCCTAAGGGAAAAGTTGAAAAGAGCTTTGAAGAGAGAGTTTAAGAGGCCACGAAATCATTAAGAAGTAAATGGGTGGGCTCTGCACAATCTGCCCAGAGGATTGAACCCGGCAGGTTTGGCTGGCTGGCTGGCCTGGGACGATGGACCCCACTTCCCCGACCTCCACATAGTGGGGCGTTTGGGAACCACTGCCCGGCAGGCCCTGGCCCCAGTAGGTTGCATTTCTATGATGGCAGTGCACCGCGACCTGCTCTGGGAAACCTGAGGAGGAGTGGTGGGCAGTGTTACAGACCCCAGGCATCAGCTCTCTCAGCATCCCAGATTCGAGCGAGATGATCACTGCCATGCCTTCCCCCATGGCCCCCTATTCTCCCCTCCTTGCAGTGGGGGCCACATGAGGGCCCGCCACTGGACAGGCCCCCTCACTCCCAGTGCGACTCCCAGTGAAGCCAGGCCCTTCCTGTGGATCATCCCAGCATTGCCCAGTGCAACTGTTAACCAAGGCAGACTGTCCTCATTGCGCCCCAACTGTGTCACGCTGCTGGGCTGGAAGGGCCATGCTCGGTGCCTGGGGCTTGCAGCAATGTCGGCCAGCCACCCGACCCATCTTGAAACACGGACCAAGGAGTCTACCACATGCTCAAGTCAGAGGCTCAAACGAAAGCCCATGGTAGTAAGAAGGTGAGGGCCAGCAGGTGCCAGCTGTGGAGGGATCCCCAGGCCACTGTTTGCAGAGGACGCACCACCGGCACATCTCGCCCACCCCATCAAGGAGGTGGAACATGAGCATTGATGCTAGGACCCGAAAGATGGTGAACTATGCCCGGGCTGGGCAAAGCCAGAGGAAACTCTGGTGGAGGTCCGTAGCAGTTCTGATGTGCAAATCGGTCATCCGACCTGGGTATTGGGGTGAAAGACTAATTGAATCATCTAGTAGCTGTTTCCCTCCGAAGTTTCCCTCAGGATAGCTGGCACTCATCTGTCTCTGCAGTTTTATCTGGTAAAGTAAATGATGAGGTCTTGGGGCTGAAACAATCTCAACCTATTCTCAAATTTTAAATGAATAAACCCAAGTCCCTGGAGAGGAGCTGGGCACGGAACAGGAGTGCCTAGCGGGCCACTTTTGGTAAGCAGAACTGGCACAGCAGGATGAACTGAATGCTGGTTTAAGCTGCCTGATGCCAACGATCATCAGACCCCACAAAAGGTGTTGGTTGATGTAGACAGCAGGACAGTGGCCATGGAAGTTGGAATCTGCTAAGGGGTGTGTTACAACTCACCTGCCAAATCAACTAGCCCCTGAAAATGGATAACACTGGAGCGTCGGGCCCAAACCCAGCTGGCACCAGTAATGAGATCCAGGAGGGCTAGACTGCGATGAGTAGGAGGGCCACTGCGGTGGGCATTGAAGCATAGGACACGGGCCCGGGTGGAAGCACCACATGTGCAGATCTTGGTAGTAGTAGCAAATATTCAAATAAGAACTTTGAAGGCTGAAGTGGAGAAGGGCTCCATGTCAACAGCAGTTGAACATGGGTCAGTCGGTGCTAACAGATAGGCAAGCGCCATTCCAAAGGGACAGTCGATGGCCTCCGTTGCCTTCAGCCGATTGAAAGGGAGTCAGGTTCAGATCCCTGAATCTGAAGTGGCGGAGATGGGCACCGTGAGGCATCCAGTTCGGTGACACAACCAATCCCAGAGAAGTGGGCAGGAGCCCCGGGGAGAGTTCTCTTTTCTTTGTGAAGGGCAGGGTGCCCTGGAATGGGTACGCACTGAGAGAGGGGCTCGAGTCTTGGAAAGAGTCCTGGTTCTGGTGGCATCTGGTGAGCTCTTGATGGTCCTTGAGAATCCAAGAGAGAAGGTGTAAGCCAGGCCCTTCCTGTGGATCGTCCCAGCATTGCCCACCTCTCCTCCTCCAGCTGACTTAGAGCTGGCACAGACCAGGGAAATCTGACTGTTTAATTAAAGCAAAGCATCATGAAGGCCCGCGGTGGGTGTTGACGGGATGTGATTTCTGCCCAGTGCTCTTAATGTCAAAGCGAAGAAATTTAATTAAGTGTGGCAAAATGGCAGGGGTAACTATGACTCTCTTAAGGAGGTGTCTCTTTTAAGTGCAATGGTTTGGTTACATGGTCATAGCAGGTGTCTTCCAGGTACCTTCAAGTGGTTCGCGCCGGGTGCTGAAGGCTTTGGTCTGTCAGTGCTGTTGAGCACCTTGCAAGCATTTGGCAGCCCTCGTTGTTTCGTTGCGAAACTCACAATGTCTTCAGTAGACTGGTTGCTTGACGGGTTCGCCACTAGACAAAACTGTTTGCCACACAGTTACCAGATGGCATCTGTGCCGTGCAGTGGCCCCGTTTGTCTGGCGGTACAGGATAGGCCAGCTCATCACTGTGCCAGATGCGGGGGCCTCAACAGCGAAGCCCCCATACCAAAGGCAGGCATCACCCAATGTGTGTCCACCTGCAGGTCACCCCGGCGCCCGCTCCCAACACAGAGAGTTCCCCCTCGCAGGCTGACAGGACAGTGCCAGCTGGGGAGGGCCATGGCCTTGGTCGTGAGTCCCCCTCAGTGCAGGGGCCCAAGGCCAATACCACTGCTACTGTCAGAGTGAGCCCACCAGGGAGTGTGAACCACTCTCCACCAAGGTTTTCCTGGTGAGGCTGCCTGATTCAAACCCTCCATGCCCGGTCTGCATGGACAATGTAGGTAAGCCCTCCGTGTTGTCCCTCCACTGTGTGGCGGACCATGCATGGGTGGATGTGCAGTACCAGTGCACCCACTGCAACAGGGTCAGTGCTAACAAGCACAGCATCCTCTGCCACATGCTGCATTGCCAGCAAAGGATGCCAGAGCAGACCGGGAAGGACTGGGCTTGTCCTGGGTGCACAGCCTCCCTTGATAAGAAAATGGGTCTGTTGCAGCACACACGGCACATGCATCCAGTAACACATAATGCAGTAGGGGTTGCAGACAGCCTGTTGAGAACCAGTTTAAGGCCCCAGAAAAGACATGGGTGCTGGAAGGTAGAAGAAGAGGAATCTCACCGAACTTGACACAATGTTCCATGGTGCCCAGAACATCAACCAGCTGATCGCTGCTGAGATGGTGTCCAAGGCAACTAAGCAGATCAATGACAAATGGAGGTTGCTCGGTCTGTTTCTTGAGCAGACCACATCAGGTTGTGAAGCTGAATCTGCCTCCACGATGGAGGTGGAGTCCATGACACCAGAGACAGAAGCTCAAATCCCAATTGAACCACCCAAGAAAATCAAGAAGATCCTGGCCCACACAGGGCAGGGTCTGTCGGACAAGGTACGGGAAGTCTTGGGCGCACAGGTGGAGGTTCAACCCAGGATTTTGTGCTTGGGTCGACTCCATCTCACTTGATGTTTTGACTTCATTCTTGGGAGTGCCCCCAGGACTGCAGACGGCTCTGAGCAAGAAGGGGCCCAATGAGGGTGGCAAACAAATGGCCTGCATGAACAAACATGCTGTCAAACAGGGTACTTTCCATTGGTAAGAGCACCTGTTTTGTATCAACAGGAAGTTCCTGGAGGCCATCATCCTGGACGGCGCTGAGCATAATCTGTGCACCCTCCCATTCAAGGAGGTCTTCCAGGCCTACCAGGGAAAGTGGAAGGCTGAGCTGCCTTTCAAGGGTCTCTGACTGTTCGGGGTCCAAAGCAATGTGGATAGCTGCGCATTCAAGGCCCTGATCACTCTGGAGGAGGGTGTCAAGCACATGATGGCAATGGCCAACAACTCAGTCCCAGGCAGCTCACCCTGAAAGATCTGCGCCAAGCAGACCCTGAGGTAGATGCTCTTGTCGAACTGTTCAACCTCTGGCTGATCACCAGCATGGTCCTGGATGGACTTAAGGAGCGTTGGACCGTGCTGATACTAAAGGTGGTGGACTTTGAGAAGCTGAGGTAGCTAGGCAACTGGCGCCCCTTCACTAGCGGGTCCATTGCGTTATGACTGTTCTCACGAGTGTTGACCACATGGCTCACCATGGCCTGCCCCATTAACACCCACGAGAGGGGCTTCATCTCAGCACCCAGGTGTGCCGAGAAGCTGAAGTTGCTTGAGTTCATCTTGTGCGAGATAAAGCAAGAAAGGAAGCTGCTGGGGATAGTATTCATGGATATAGCTAAAGCTTCCAATTCAGTCACATGATCACATTTCCTGGGTCCTAAAAGCCAAAGGGCTCCAGGCAGGGGGAGGCAGAAGCCAAGAGCTGGCTGAGAGGAGAGGCTGGGAATAAGCACTTTCCAAGGGGGGACTGACTTGTGCAGGTCCCGCTTGGAACCTCTCCCGGAAGGGGCACTGGCACTTCCAATTCCCCATGTTCCCTTCACATGAGAACGGGCCCATGATTGGAGGTGGGCTGAAGCAGACCCGCAACCCTGGGCCTGTTCTTCTCTCTGTCCTTGGCCAGCCCCATGCGCAAGCTAGCTCTGAACTGAGGTGCAGCTCCTGCTGCCCAACAGCTTGTGTAGGCAAATGGCTCTCTCTCCTTGCCAAATGGAGGGGAAAAAAGAGACAGGCAGTGGGCAAGAGGGAAAAAAAAGCGGGGAGGGGGCGTGGCGGGGAGGGTGGTTTTTGTGCCTGGGAACTGATCTTTTGCCAGAAAGGTGAAAGCACCAAAGCAGTCCAAGCCCCTGGACCTGTGAATTCCCACGTTTGTTGACTCACTTTCGGCTCTCTTGTCCTTTCAGGAGCGTTTGGACTGCTCCAGGAGTAGAGATGAGAGCTAGATGAGCTCAGGGCTGCAGGAAGCTTGACTACCCAAAACCATAAGCAAACAAAACCCGCACCTGGTCCTCCTCCTGTTCTGTGGCACGTCCTGGCCCCAAGTTCCTCCTCCTCCTGCCACAGCGCCTCTCGGACCCTTGCACCCGAGCCCTGCTGGCAGAGGCTGGGCCTGCCGGGCCCTGGTGCTGACAGCTGCTGCAGCCGTTCCCTGAAGACAGTGCAAGGGCAGAAAGGCCAGCTGCAGCTCACATCATCCTGGCCTGTGTGGCTCTGTTGGTAAGGTGTGTGACTCTTAATTTGAGGGCTGTGGGGTCAGGCTTCTCCTTTTGTGAATCTTGCCGATTTTCCCAACCTTGGATTTTGAACTCAGGATGTGACTCAGCACAGCCTTCTTCAGATCCCTGCTCTCGGCTGCAAGGTACCATGCATTCCCTGCCTTTACTTTCCATTCTGTCCTTACACATACCTCAGTCTGGGATTGTACAGCCCTGGGAGGCTGGGTATGTGCTAGGAACACAGTGCTGTTTCAGGCACAGCTCCCTCCAGGCAAAGGGTTTACCAGTTCCTCTAGGAATTGATTTGATCCAGAATCACCTCGTTCCATGCCCACATCTTCTTGGAAAAGCATTGCTCAGGGTGAGGAATTTCCCACAACCTGGGCAATTGAATCTTCCACTGTGTAGGGCAGGATGGCATCCTTCATCTCACAGGCTGTAAAGTGTTTAGGCTGCCTGACTGGTCTGCAGTTTGAAGCCCTCAGTGCAGGAGCAGGTGGGGAGGGATATGCAGTTTGTGGGCTACCCTGTATTCAGCATCCAGGAACATCCCTTACCTTCCTTCTTCAGTTGTCAGGTGAGGGTGAGCCTGCACAGCTACAGCTTAGAAGGCTATGGATCAAAACCCTCCTATGAATCAAACGTAGCCCAGGTAAACCCCGCGGTGTGCCCTGTATACCGATGGCAGTGGTGCTCACCAGGCAGGGTGCTGAGGAAGCGGTCAGGTACTGGAACAGCTTCCTCACCCTGTATAGAGTTGGCCAAAACCAGATACTTAACTATGTGCAATTAATTACAAGAATAAATACAGATGTGGATGCTTTGCCCCAAAGTTTGGTGTCATCGGCAAACTAGGCCAGTCTGCTTCTGACTCCAATGTCCACATCATTAATGAAGATCTTGAACAATATGGGTCCAAGGAGAGAGCCTTGGGGGACCCCACTTGTAACAGGGCACCATTATGACTTATTTCCATCAATTACTACCCTCTGGGTCTGACCACAGAGCCAATTTCCCAGCCAATGGATCGTGGTGGTCCCAAAGCCACGATTGGCCACTTTCACCAGGAGGTGATCGTGGGATACCAGCTCGAAGGCTTTTCTGAAGTCAAGATATATGATATCAATCTCTTCTCCCAAAGAGAACATATGAATCCATACAGATTTATAAATGAAGGTTGTTTATATTACCAGTACCGCCTGTGCTTCACTGGACTCTGGGATGCTATTTGCACCATAGCAATGTTTCTTTATGGACGATGTAGGAGAGTCTGGGGGGTGTCAACCATCTGCATGGCAGGTTTTTTTATTGAGGTGATATGAAACAGAACAGAGTTGATGTTGCAATTTTTCAAAACGTTTTGGTATTTAATAATAAACTAAAATGTACATACGTGCCATCTATCTCACAATGCAATACACCTACCACAATGGAATCGTAATGATTGCTCTCAGTTTCTACAATGTTGGTTTCATCATTGGAATTAATTTTCTATCGCTACTGAGGTCTGAAATATTGACCACAAGGGGAATTCAGAGCAGCCATCTTGGATTCCAATGTGGCAGCTATACGCACTTCTTGCCAGATTGGCAACATAACTGTCCTCAGATGGGTAGATCACCTTTACCTGGAACACACTGCTGTCATTTGTGGCAATGAGTTTCCTATGGAGCTGTTGGCTACAAAGCACCAACTCACAGGATCATCATAAAATTCGAGTTTATTGGATGGATGCAAAAGTCAGACCATAAACCTTGGTGGTGATCCCTCCAAACACACAAATTCACACACACAAACACACACACAGTAGCTAGCTATGAATACTAAGCACCAGAATCAAGATATACCTATCCCCAAGTGCTGGAGTCCACCATCGATGGCTAGTTGAGGCTTCTTACAGCGTGATGTTGCTTTGGAAGGGGGTCACCAGCTGGTCCTTCTGGTTGGACAGGCAGGGTGCTGGTCACGTCAAAGAGAGCACCATTGTGGGATATTCTTTGCTGCCTTTTATCCTTCTCTGGCAGACTTTGGTGACTCCCCAGTTCTCAGGCTTACCCAATCCAGGGGTCATTGACCTCGAGGGATGTCCCTCTTGGTAGTTGCTGGATGGCAGCTGTCAGCCCCAGGGGTCACATCCGCACGTACGTGCAGTCTCAGAAGTTCATTGATGAATTTTGATTGATTCACTACTGTGATGAATAGAGCTCTAGAAGTGGTTGATCAGCAGGGATTTCAGCCCTGAGGGTCTGTTTCCAGCCTTGATTAGTTCAAACGGGGGCTTTCACACCTTTAACAGTGAAGTTTCCTGGAATTCCTAGCTCTTTATTAATTCTTTCCTCTTCTTGGCCTGTAGTTTTGTAGGTGTTAATTCCCACTCATTAACATGCTTCTCCAGACTAGCTACTGTGTTCCACAACCAACCACGATTCATTCAGGGACCTACTCCATACAGAGATTCCTGTTCTTGCTAACATTGTTCAAGGGTACAACTTAACTTTAAACATAAAGTACATTTGTAAAAGTATCTACAACTGTATTTTCACTACAAATGCACCTTATATAAAAATAATAATGATATAATAAAAAGAAAAGGGATGTCTGAACACCTGGCGGCTGCCTGAACATCCCAGGGCCAGCCACGCACAAAACACCAGCTAACTCCTAATGTTATCATAATTTCAGTACAATATTAATGAATGCTGAATCAAAGGGAGGAGGAAGAAAGAGGAGCAGTAGAGTTGCAAATACATCTTGTTAAGAAGCACTCTGACCTTTTAGACATCTTGTTCATGAGAGTGCAACTGCTGAAAAAGATGACCTTTAACCAGACTGTTTAACTGATAAATATTTTATTGCATTAAATAATAGAAACAGAAATGTTTTAACTATATACAGTTGGCCATCTCAGGAATGGAGGTTGCACAGCCATTCTGCAGACCCTGTCTGGATGCACGTCCGTGCTTTTGCCACATGTAGATGAAAACCGGAACTGACACAGGCTGGGGGCTAAAAACCTGATCCTGCCAAACCTTCCCAGAGCCCAGAAATCCCCTGCAGATCCTGCATACCCATAATCCCTCCCGTGGATTGTGCTTACCCTCCACCCTCCAAGATTGTGCCTACCCATTCCCCACCCAACCCCCCATGCATTGCACCCCCCCACCCCCTTCCCCTGCAGACATCCCCTGCCCCCTGCCCCTCTGCCAATGCCCCCCTATCTAGGGTTACCAGGGGGAGCAGGGAAACGTGGGTTGGGAATGAGGAGCACCAGCAGGGCTGGGGGAGGTCAGGAGTGAGGGATGCCGGTAGGGCTGGGAGGGAGCGGGGTGCTGCACACCTGAGACACCTGAGCTGGAGCAGGCATTTCTCAGTTAAAAAGGCTCTGTGCACCCAGCCAGGGGCGTACACACACGACTTCACCAAACCATTTCTATTGCATACGGATGCCTCCAACGCGGCAGTAGGTGCGGTGCTGTCCCAGACACGGGAGGTGGGGAACATCCAGTGGCCTCCATTAGTCAATATTGCTATTGGGTCTGCTCCCCAGGGGGACACATGGGTTCATGCCTGTTGTGTCCCTGGGAGCCGAAGACCCGGGCGCCCCAGCGAAGAGCCAGGAGGTAGGAGCTCGGCCGTGAGAGGGGGCGAGTGAGCCCAGGGGTGCTTGTAAAGCGTGAGGAAGTGCGAGTGTGTGCGTCAGTGAGTGTGTGCATGTGTGTGTTTGGGGCCATGCTGGGCAGGACATGTCAGCTGAGTGGAGCCCGGGAGGGAACCCCCCCCGCAAGTCCCTACTTAGCTGAGCCCCCCCGGGAGCCCCGGGAACAGAGCGCACGAACAGGTGCAGCCCAACTGGGGAGCAGCGGTTTGCACAGGAGCTCGTGCAGAGGGGCGTGCAAAGGGCACCCAGAGGGCTGGTCCAAGCAAGCGGCCTGAGCCCACGGGCCTGAAGAGCAGCTGCTGAGACCAGGTAAGTACGAGACGTAGTTCGCAGCTGTGGCAGTGGCTCACCGTGCCTGTCAGCTTCAGCTGCCCTGCGCCCAGACCCCAGGCAGACAGAGCGTGCAGCCCTGGCCCTGGACGGCGGGGCTGCCTGGGGTGGCAGCGGTGCTGGCCCCGAGCACAGGCGCTCCCCCACTTGTGGGATGTGCTCCTTGCTGGAGTCCCTGGAGGGCCGAGTGCGGGAGCCTGAGCAGGAGGGACGCCAGCTGTGCACATCGGGGCCTATGAAGACCACATCGACAACTACCGCCGGGCCCTACTCCAGGGAAACGGCACAGAGAAGAAGGATGGGGAGGAGAAGGGGGAGGAGGTGGCCACGAAGAAGACTGGCCACAAAAACCCCCTGGAGCTACCTGGAAAACAGTCGTCTCCAGGTCCAGCACACACAGAGCTGGGCCACTCCTCCCTGGCACTGCACTACAGGTAGCTCCCCGCCCCACGCAGGAGACTCAAATCCACCAAACTCTGCAAGCCCCTGCACTAGACTCCTTGCTTCCTTCACCACTACACCCCCATGGCTCCTCCCTGTGTGACCTCCTACCACACCACCACACCCCCACCACTGCCCTCCCTGCACTCCCACTCTCGAGCCCATGTCAGTAAGGGAGAGGGTTTGGGGGAGTGGGGGAACGGGAGCGGAGCAGCACTGGCAGCATCCTCCGTTCCTCTGCCCTGTGGGGGGAGGCGGAAAGGGGGAGCAAACCACCGATTGCTGCAGCCTCGTGGAGATTTCCAAGTGCTCCAGCCAGGGGCCACTGCAGAGGCCGTGCAATGTCCTGCAGTGGTTCCTTTTTTGAAACAGCCCCAAGCCAGCTATGCCTGGAGACATTTCAAATGTCATGTCTGCCTGCACCTTAAGACTGAGGTGCATTGAGTTATGCGTGACTTGATCTGAGTGCTCTCCACTTTGTGCATGTGCTTATATTTTAGC
Source organism: Alligator mississippiensis (assembly GCF_030867095.1). Classification (NCBI taxonomy): domain Eukaryota; kingdom Metazoa; phylum Chordata; order Crocodylia; family Alligatoridae; genus Alligator; species Alligator mississippiensis. The sequence continues at coordinate 51,751,321 of NC_081834.1, read as the reverse complement.
TGTGGAATATCAAACCGATCCAGAAGATATTCCATAGTGCAGGAGCTATTCTCTTTGATAACAGGAAGGAGCATTTTAACAGCACACAAGTTTTACGCTATGTCCACTAAATTGCCCACAGCTTACCCTGTGAGAGCACGTGTCAAAGTGCACACGTTCTAGATCAAGGATTGGTAGTCGGGGTGCCCCAGGGGACCTTTCAAGGGTGCCACAGAGGATGTCTCCAGATCACAGCTGGTAGTCATCTCTAGCAGCAGTCCTCTGGGCAGCAGGCACCAAAGAAGTGTTACTTTTAATCTATGGTGTTGGTGTGCAACAAATGGCAATGAGTTGTGATGCAGAGAAGCACCCCATTTTTGTAGCTATGGAAATGAATGACAAAAGTCTCTGTGAATAAAGACAGCATCCTTTGCAACTGCCTCCTCAGCAATCATCAAACTCAGCACTTTGCATTCAAAATGGGGCCTCAACCCTCCGCCTCAGGATGTCTCCAAATACAATTGGTTTCTGATCAAACAGGACTGTCGTGGGGGACGGTCAAATTCTGACGGCTTCTCAAAGTCTGGAACAACTTCCGATCTGGATGGGTAAAGACAGCCCCGCCGGTACTAGCTCAATTTGCCATTTGGTTGCGATGTTGAAAGAGTAATTGGCTTTCTTACCAGTTAGGCTACAAATGGACATGGTTAGTTTGGAAAGGGTTCTTCAAAAGGGAGGATAACATCTAGGATTTTTAAGTGGAGGCGGTCCCGGAGTGGGCAGACAGGGGTACAACTACTCATTTTTGCCCCCGGGGCATAGAAGGGAGGGTGGGTTGTGCGTGGGGGAGACCGAGCGGTGGATGGTCTTACCCGCTCCTGGCCTGCCCGCTGCAGCCGCGGCTGCTGCCGCCACACAGCGTCCCAGGCCCTTGACTCTGCTGTGGCAAACATCTGCTGCCCTGTCTGGCTGCCTGCTTCGGGCCTCGGCTCCCGCGTGCGGCAGTGCTTGAGGCAGGATGGCAGAGGGATGCATCTCCATCCTTGTCCCTCCTCCTGAGATGCCCTGTTGAGGAGTTCAAAACCTAGTTAATTGGAAATTATTACTTCTACTGGCGTAAGGAGCCAAGGTGCTTAGGTACTAAGCACATCTACACCTTTCAAAATAAAACCAAAATAAATCAGAGAGAAAAAAAAAGAAAAGAATTCAAAATGCAATGGTGCCATTTCTTTGTACGCATAAAGCGTGGCCCGATGAGTGTCCCGATGAGCGTGCACAAACTGCGGAAAGAGGGAGCATTGCTCCCCCTTTCATGCAGTTTGTGGCACTTCAAACCCATGTCAGGCCCCGCAGACCGCACGTGGTGCACATGCACTCATTTGCCATACTGCACATTTACAGCGTGGTGCCGAAGTTTGACGTTGGGAGATCCTGGTGTCAAAAAAGAAAAGAAACAAAAGCGGCACGGTCCACGTGGCAACAGTGTGTGCTGCCAGAAACACAGGCTGGCTGGGCAGAGCTCTGCTGAATGCATGTACTACTAAAAGCAAAATGCAAAAACATTGCTATTATTTCAGTGAGTCACTATGAGGTCCTATACGCGTGCAGGGAGCCCGCTCTGACACGCTGGACATGCAGCACGCTGGAGCAGACTCAATTAATTGAGTCTGCCAGATCCTTGTGTAAAGAACAATAGGGAAGATCCTAAAGTTACAATTAAATAAATGTATATCCTTACTTTAAGTTCAAAAGCATGCCATCATGGATGTAAATCCCGCAGAGTCAATGGACAGTAACCAATGAAACTGGAAGCAGAATTTTGGGGTCGGTTCAATTACCAAAAAAGCCAACAGAAAAACTGGTATTGCTGGGTTGAGCCCTCGCCCTTTTCCTCAGTGCTCAACCAGGGCAAAGTTAGCAGCAATAGCATCTTCTCCTTCCCTAGAGTAAAGAGGGGAATGGAAGTGAAGTAAGGCGTCGTTGCGTGTCTGCGGGCCTCGGTCTTTCTGCACGGGCTCTCTCCGAATCCTGCGTGGAGTATATTGCCTTTTCTGGCCCTGCTCCAGCGCTCACTGCACCGCTATGCGCAGCGACCTGGCTGGGCCGTCTCCTTTCCAGCGCAGCTCCCTGCCCTTCCCCTCGCCATGAACACAGAATCGTTACACGGAGATGGCATTAATCACCCTGAACTTCACGTGCTGCAGTCGACAGCGACAGGGGTGTTTGGTCACACGCACTACTCATTTCCTTACCACGCATTGTGAAGATCTGCTGAGCACTGCTTTCCTCAATTCACACCTGACTCTCTCAAATTAGGCAAGGCAAAAAGAGTATGTGACAGTGAGAATTGGCATCTCTATTTGATTTACCTTCCTCTCTTTCCAAAGGATCCCATATTTTTCTCCTGGGATAAAAGACTGTCCAGTCTTCTGTAGCTGTATGAAAGAAATATTGAAGAGCAAGTTGAAACCACAACCAGTCATTCCCAGTTACTTGATGTCTGGAGCGAGGGACAGCATCATGGCCGGGGGGCAGGGTACTGCAGTTTGGGGTGAGGGGCACTGGCAGGGCTGGGGTCAGTGGGTTGGGAGTGAGGGGCAGCAGCAGGGCTGGCGCGGGCTATGGCTTGGCACTGAGAGGCAACAGCATGGGCAGGGACAGGGCACTGGCATGTCTCTGCCCCCCACTGTCATATCCCCTGTCCCCCCTCCGCCATGTGACAGGTGTACTGCATTTTGGACATGGAAATATGGAAACCCTAAAGCAACCATCCGCATCCTCACTGCCTGCTCCGCTGCACCCCTCACCTTGCCTGCCCAGCCAAATAGCATCGCTCCAAGCACTCCCCCCGCCTCCCCCATGTCAGGCCAGCACACCTCGTCTTCAACCCTTGGCTTGTACTGAAGCGGACTGAAGTCATGTTTAGGAAAGAAACGAAAGCATAAAAGTGACAATACCCCCAGCCACAAGTCACCCACCCCTACGACCCCCCAAGTGTGGGTGCAAACACCCCCTCATTTGCCCACACTTACCCTTGCGGTCAGGGTGACACCAAGGACACAGGTGTGACCTGACTCCAAGCAGTGTTGGCTCGGGAGCAGTCCAACTGCTGTGCGCGTCTCCAGGAGCCGCACGGCGACGAGCCGGTTCTAGAAGGGGCCATTGTGATGCGCGTCACCTTCTCCGGGTCTCCCCGTGTTCACGTCTCGGCCATGTCCGGCCGCACTGCTGCATCAGCCTCCAGGTGTGAGACAGGGCTGGGCTTGCACGCGGCCTGATGGTGCTCACAACGAGGGACTTCGCACAGGACTGGCCCCTGCCAGGGTTTCCCTCCGGGGCACTGTGACAGCGGATGAGGAAAGGGACTCCAACACCAGGTCCTAACGAACACCATTTCTTGTCTGTGCACAAGAACAGACGGCTCAGGTCTGTCTCACACGTGCTCCCTGCAGTGACTCTAACTTCTATTTCTGGAGGCCGGGGGCTCCCGCTGCTCCCAGCTCTGCGCTGGGGAATACACTGTATTACTTGCCGCCTACTGTCGGCGCTTTGACGGTGTGGGTCCTCCCAGTGTCTCAGCATTGCACCGCTTTCATGGGCAACTTCCCCCAGTTTCCCTTCAAGCCCTTTCGCTTCCTGGAGGGCGAACTGTTTAACCAGATCCGTGTCCTGGATCTCCCTCTTCTGCCTTTGGTCAAACAGCCCTTGCACCAGAGCTGCGGCTGAAGAGGATCTTTCATGGATATCATGTGCTTACTGCGCCTCGAGGTAGTGCTCCTTCTCTGCCATCCTCATTTTACCTTTCCTGCCTGGTTCCTTTACCATAACCACGCTCTCACTTTCGTTTTCGATGAACGGACTGGAAGACGGACAGATCTTGGGTGAACGACTGTGTCCTGAGAGTAGTCCTCAAGCTTGATGTCTTCAAATCTGGCGTTATCACCGACCGACCGCGCTGGGCATGGCTTACGGTGCTAGCAGTGCCGCGGTGCTTGCAGCGGGCATGCTGACAGCCTCTTATCCCACGGAGGGCTCCTGACAGTCGGTCCGTTCCCGCTGGGGATTTAACGAGCCCTTTGTTGGCAGCGCCTTCCAAGACGGGCAGTTTTCCTGTGCGGGGGCAGCCTCCCGCATCCGTCCCGCGCCTCCCTGGACAGAGCAGGGCCGGGCAGAAGCCACGCGCTGCGGGTCGGAGGAGAGCAGTGCCGGGGCAGGGTTCAAGTCAGGATGTCGTCATCACGCTGGGGCGTTTCTCCGCCTTCCTGCCGAGAGCGTCTCGTCTCCGCTTCCTGTGCTCCAACAGCCAGCGCGGAGGCGAGAGAGGCAGGGAGGCGGTGAGGGGACGGGAACATGAGCAAGGCAGATGCCAGTGCTGTGGGCCCCACGGGCGGGCGGGGGGCGGTGTTGCTGGAGGGGGCCGGAGGCTGCTTGTGACAGCCGAGGGAGCGGGGCGCTCGTCTGACGGTCGGGTGTGAGCACGCTGGAACGATTCAAACGAGGCAAAGCACAGGCTCCGCGCCCCAAACTGGAAAGGTGTCGCTGCATTCCAGTTGTTCTCGGTTTGTTCCTGCGCAGCGTTGAAGCGTGTTCATGCTCGGTGACAAAGCTCGTTCACCCTGCGTGATGAAGTACGTTCACACACAACAGCGAAGCACGTGGACACACAACGAAATGTGTGCACACAAACAGCGAAGCCTGTTCACGCGCAGTAGCGAGCGGTCTAAATGTTGTTAGGCGTGAGCTCCCTGAGAGCAACCGAGATGAAGCAGAGGAGAGGCCCCACACACCAAACTGGAAAGGTTTTGCTCTGGTTCAATCCTCAGCTCCTTCACAGGCAGCAGTTAAAGTGTGTTCACGTTCAATGATGAGGCGTGTTCAAATGCAATTAGGTGCGTTCACACTCAGCGATTTAAGAGCGTTGAAACTCGTTTACACGCAGCGTTTAAGCACATTCGCATAGACGAGTGACGCGCCTTCCCTTCCTCCTCAGGGATTAGAGCTTAATAGCAGCTGTCCCTTTGAACCCTGCCCCTGGGGAAGGACTCCCAGCGTGCCTGTGTGCCGCTAAGAGAGCTGTCGCTGGGAGCAGGGCCCCGCTGGACTGGAGAGGGTTGATGTGAGACGCTGCCATCGTGGGGCTGAGGCTTCCTTGCAAATCTGGCGCCTCTGTCTCCGGTTGGCAGCCAGCGAGAGACGGGGGCAATGAATCTGGGCATGCCTCTGGACTGCCTGGGTGAGCAGGGGCACCGTGGTGCCTTGCACTCGCTGGGCAGGAGACGTTGCGGGAGGGGTGTCGTGCAGGCTCACGGGGCCAGAGGATGCTGGGGATGGCTGCGGTACATGGCGTGCGCCTGGAAGGGGCCTGCGGTGGCACGCTCCAGTCCTTCCCCCGATGCCCGGTGGGTGCGGTGTGCGGGTGGTGGTTGTTGTTGTTCTCCCCCCCCCGTAAGCTGTGAGCGTGTGTTGCTGAATCCTGTTGCTGATAAAGATGAAGCTGTTTGCCGTCCCACCAGTCGCTCTGCTGAACGCTGACTCGAGGACAGAAGCCCAGGGGCGTGGAGGTCTGAGTGAGTACCCCGTCCCAGGGACCCCGAGGCCAAGGCCAACACTGTATGGTGTCAGAAGTGACCTGTCGGAGTAGGCAGACCAAAGGCTCTCTACAGAAGCAAGCTTGCAAACAGTTGAGCGGAAGGAAAGCTGCCATAGCACTTTGCAAAAGCAAAGCAAACCACCGGTGCAGTTTGCTCCACAGGAGGGCCATCAAGCTGCAAAGGGCAAAGTTTGCAAACGATGCGGAAGCACACGCAAGCCTAGATCCTGCCCAGCTTTTGGAGAAACCTGTTACAAATGCTCTGGAGCGAACCACTTTGCAGAAATGTGCAAATCAAAGGGAGAGGCTCCAAAATCTGCAAAAGGAGTCAGTACCCTCTATATGGGCTCAGTGTCTGCCAAGCAGCACTCACCGACCGTTGATAAGCAGAGTGCCTGGTATAGCGCAGGTATAGCACAGGAGTTTTGATACGTTACAGTCTGCCTGGCCACTGACTCCCCAGCCCAGCCCAGCCCAGCCCCTGGCTTCTTGACTTTTCATCCCATCCAGGAAGAGCACACACCAAGTGCTGAAACCTCCTTAGCCTGACGAAGGGTTTTTGAACCCGAAAGCTTGCTTAATAACTATTCTCCAACTATTTGGGTTGGTCTAATACAAGATATCAAATTCACCCAAGGAATGTCTGCCTGTGTCCTTAGACCAACACGGCTACAACCTACACCCCTGGTATAGCACAGTGATGACCGCTGGCTTGCCAGCTAATTTGAAGTTAGATACTGGAGCGGAGGCAAACGCTATTCCAGTAGCTGTAGCAAAGGCTTTGCAGGGAAAACTGCAAGGCTCAAACTCATGTTACATTAGTCGCATTTGGCGGTGCACCCATGAAACCAAAAGGTGCAGGCATTGCAGGCTGCAAATCTAGTGCTAATGAATCCGATGTACCTTTCTACCTAACCGACAATAGTGACCCACCAAGACCTGGTAGGGTGGCATGCACCACGTCAGACCTCATCAGACGAGTCCACGGAATGGCCCCGACAATACCCGCAACCAAGGCGGACCTTCTCAAACTATGTCCGGACGTTTTCGAAGGGGTGGGCCAATTTCCCGGTACCTACCACATCTGTGTTGACCCGGCAGTACCACCAGCGGTGCACAGGTGTAGAACAATTCCCTGTGCAACCCTAGGCACGTAGAAGACTGCCCTCGAAACGCTGGAAGCTGTGAGAGTCCTTACGAAGGTGACTAAACCCACACACCCTGGGTCAATAGCCTCGTGATTGCACAAAAGAAGGATGGTTCGCTACCGCTTGGTTTATACCCGCGAGACCTCAACGAGGCAGTATCGAGGCAGCACTTTTCTATTCCCGCTGTAGAGGATGTGCAAAAGAGCTTGTCAGGTAAAAAGCTGTTCACCGTTCTTGATGAAGAGGACGGCTACGGGCAAGTCAAACCGGACAAGGAATCAGCCGAGCTGCGTGCCACTTCAGTCGCCTTCCCTTTGGTGTCGAGTCGGCTAGCGAAGTATTCCCACAGAAGAACCGCGAGTGCTTTTGGGGACGTTCCAGGAATCCACATGGTCGCAGATGAACCCCGTTCCTACGTGGCAAAAACTCCCAGCAGTAATGTCTACAGGAGAAACAGAAGACATTTAAGGAAAGATCAGTCCTCAGTAGCAGCAGAACAAGTTGATGCGCCCCAGGAGACGGCAGCAGAACAAGCATCGGAAGTAAAACCAGATCACCAAGAGCAAGAGTTTCATTACATTTCAGAGGATCCACCAGTACCCACGCAGACACCTGATGGCACCACGGAAACAAAGAGTGAATGGGAGGTGAGGTTGCCTGTGAAGTACAAGGATTACGTAATGGGATCCAGACCCCTTTGGTGAGCCAAGTGCTAGCAACCTCTAGCTCCACGGTCCTGAAATGTTCCCAGTTAAAGTAGCCGCTGAGGGACTTTCAACTACGGAAGAGGGAGCTCCCCGAGTGAAGAAGGGGGATGCGGTCCACGGCGTGCGCCTGGAAGGGGCCTGCGGTGGCACGCTCCAGTCCTCCCCCCGATGCCCGGTGGGTGCGGTGTGCGGGTGGTGGGTTGTTGTTGTTCTCCCCGCAAGCTGTGAGTGCGTGCATTGCTGAATCCTGTTCCTAATAAAGATAAAGCTGTCTCCCATCCCACCCGTCTGTGCTGAATGCTGGCTCGAGGACAGAAGCCCAGGGGCATGGAGGTCTGGGTGAGTACCCCGTCCCAGGAACCTGGTGGCCACGGGCAAAGACTATAACGGCTGTGAGTGAAACAGACTCCTTGCAGACTAAGAAAATCAGAGGCACGTGAGCTTTTGTAAGCTAGCTCACTTCATCAGCAGGGATCCAGGTTTTCTCCAATTTAAAAAAATCCCCAATTTTTATATTTATATTTTTATATATATATATATATATATATATATATATATATATATATATAGTGGGGTTTCATTTTAATCATAATGGGAAATGTGGGGGTTCGAGGTTAGCGTTTTTTTAACTGAAAATTGGGGAATTGTTTTTCATCAGAGGCCCTGTTCATCGGCTGGTCAGACGGGAGTGCCGGAAGCAGCACTTCTGTCTCGAGCAGTGATGAGAATGGGAGGGGAGGAAAAAGCAGGTGCCGGCAGGGCCTGCGGTACCCTGCAGGTGTCAGTCAGCGGGGCTCGCGGCCCCCCTTTCTTTGTCCTTCCCCTTCCCTACCCTTTGGTATTCCAGTCCCTGCTTTCGGTTTAGCATCGTTGCTTCCTCCAGCTGCATCTCAGCATCCGACGAAGCAAGCTGCTGCTTACGAAAGCTGATGCATCCCTGGTTTAGTGAATCTAGGAAGGGCAGATCCGCACTGCAAATCTCCCCTGAATCCAGGCTAGCGCGGCCAGTTCCTCTCCCCACTCGGATCCTTAAAGGAGCAGGCTGAAGGCAGGCCCTTAGGTCTGCAGCCCAGAGTGAAACCTGATGCCACGGCATATCAGAGTACGGTGGATGCTCATACTCTGGTTACTTGACGAAGCTGCGCCTTAGAAATGGGTGCTGTTGATTACTTAATATGTGCTTTGTGTTTTTAAAAGACTTTCAGAAACGTATCGCGTTTTCCAGCAGGGCTGTCCAGTTGTTCAGAAGCACCTCTTACACCTCATCTCCGTAGACCTCATACTTTTATTTATACCATAGACTTTTTGTAGCTTTTTTGGTTTTTTCCCTATTTCTGAATTGGGCCTTGACTTTTGGGGAGACCAGATTTTTCTGTCACGATTTGTGCTCAGCAGATAAGAGGGTGGTCAGCGCTTCTCTATAGGATACAGGAAGGTGCGACTTTTTTGAACGTATAACAAGGTGTTCGCTTTGACGTCACGCAGTATTAATACCAGTCCCGCAATACTATACTGGCAACTATAGGCCAGTCAGTCTCACCTCCATCCTCGGCAAAGTCTTTGAAAAAATTATCAAGGCTCACATTTGCGAGAGCCCGGCAGGACAAATTCTGCTGAGGGGAAACCAGCACGGGTTCGTGGCAGGCAGATCGTGCCTGACTAATCTAGTCTCTTTTTATGACCAGGTTACAAAACACCTGGACGCAGGAGTAGGGGTTGTCGTCGTTTACTTAGACTTCAGGAAGGCCTTCGATACGGTATCCCACCCCATACTGGTGAACAAGTTAAGAGGCTGTGACTTGGATGACTGCACGGTCCGGTGGGTGGCGAGTTGGCTAGAGGGTCGCACCCAGAGAGTCGTGGTGGATGGGTCGGTTTCGACCTGGAAGGTTGTGGGCAGTGGGGTCCCGCAGGGCTCGGTCCTAGGACCGATACTCTTTAACCTCTTCACCAGCGACTTGGACGAGGGAGTGAAGTGTACTCTGTCCAAGTTTGTGGACGACGCAAAGCTGTGGGGAGAAGTGGACACGCCGGAGGGCAGGGAACAGCTACAAGCAGACCTGGACAGGTTGGACAAGCGGGCAGAAAACAACAGAATGCAATTCAACAAGGAGAAATGCAAAGTGCTGCACCTAGGGAGGAAAAATGTCCAGCACACCTACAGCCTAGGAAATGACCTGCTGGGTGGCACGGAAGCAGAAAGGGATCTCGGAGTCCTAGTGGACTCCAAGATGATCGTGAGCCGGCAGTGTGACGAAGCCATCAGAAAAGCTAACGGCACTTTATCGTGCATCAGCAGATGCATGACGAACAGATCCAAGGAGGTGATACTTCCCCTCTATCGGGCGCTGGTCAGACCGCAGTTGGAGTACCGCGTGCAGTTTTGGGCGCCGCACTTCAAGAGGGATGCGGATAACTTGGAGAGGGTCCAGAGAAGGGCCACTCGTATGGTTAAGGGCTTGCAGGCCAAGCCCTACGAGGAAAGACTAGAGAACCTGGACCTTTTCAGCCTCCGCAAGAGAAGGTTGAGAGGCGACCTTGCGGCTGCCTATAAGGTCATCACTGGGGCACAGAAGGGAATTGGTGAGGCTTTACTCACCAAGGCGCCCCCGGGGGTTACAAGAAATAATGGCCACCAGCTAGCAGAGAGCAGATTTAGACTGGACATTAGGAAGAACTTCTTCACAGTTCGAGTGGCCAAGGTCTGGAACGGGCTCCCAAGGGAGGTGGTGCTCTCCCCTACCCTGGGGGTCTTCAAGAAGAGGTTGGATAGGCATCTAGCTGGGGTCATCTAGACCCAGCACTCTTTCCTGCCTAGGCAGGGGGTCGGACTTGATGATCTATTGAGGTCCCTTGCGACCCTAACATCTATGAATCTGTGAATTGTTGTTATTTTTGTTGCTGTGGTTGTGACGTTTGCTGGCAGGTCCTGAACTGACGAGTTCCGCGAACCTTCGAGGCCCCCAAAAGTCAGTTTCTGAACTGGTGTTATCGCTGACAGCGCTGGGCATTTCACGGGCCCCGCTTACTGTGCTGGCAGTGCCGCGGTATTTGCAGCGTACAGGGAGACTGACAGCCTCCCGTCCCGTTGAAGACTTCTGACTGTCAGTTCCAGCTGTGTATTTAACGCGCACTGTGTTGACACCGCCTTCCAGTAAGCGCAGGGTCCCTGTGTGGGGTCGGTCCCCTGCTCGTGTCGCGCGTGCTCCTGGAGGAAGTAGGGCCGGGCAGAGGAGAGGGCGGGCGGCCAGACGCACGTCCCCTTGCCAGGGGAGGGTTCAAGTCAGGATGTCGTCATCACGTTGGGGCGTTTCACTGCCTTCATGCAGATCCTGCGTGTCTCGGTCTCTGTCTCGTCTCCTCTCCTCACGCAGCCAGCCAGGAGGCGAGAGGCAGGGAAGCGTTGAGGGGGCAGGAATCTTTGGGATACACGAGCGAGGGAGACGCCAGTGCCGAGGGCGGTGTTGCGAGAGGGATTTCTCCCCAGGTTGCTGGGCCCAGAGGCTGCTCGTGACAGCCGAGAGGAAAGGGGCCTTTTCCAAAGGGGAGCAACAGCTCCGTTGGGATGGCGGGGTGCGAGCACGCTGAGAACGCCTCAAACGAGGCAAAGCAGAGGCTCCTCGCCCCAAGCTGGAAAGGAGCTGCTACCTTCAAGTCGTTCTCGGCTCGTGCCTGCACAGCCGTTAAGCGTGTTCGCTCAGCGTTCGCTCTGTGCGATTAAGTGCATTTTCATGCAACAGGGATGTCCACTGACACACAATTAAGTGTGTGCACAGAAACAGTGAAGTGCAATCACGTGCAAGCCTGTTCTAGTTGTTAGCTGTGAGCTAGCTGAGAACAACTAAGACGAAGCAAAGGAGAGGTGCCGCAGCCGAAACCGGAAAGGAAGGTTTTGCTTTGTTTCAGTCGTCCGCAGCTCCTTCACAGGCAACAATTAAGGGTGTTCCTGTTCAAATACCGGTGGGTGGGCTCACACTCAGTGATTAACGGGTGTTCAAGCACAACTGAAGCACAATCTCACTCTCACAGGCAACAATTAAGGGTGTTTCTGTTCAAATACAACCGGGTGGGCTCACACTCAGTGATTAACGGGTGTTCAAGCACAACTGAAGCACAATCACAGTCTCACAGGCAACAATTAAGGGTGTTCCTGTTCAAATACCGGTGGGTGGGCTCACACTCAGTGATCAACGGGTGTTCAAACACAACTGAAACACAATCACAGTCTCACAGGCAACAATTAAGGGTGTTCCCATTATACCGGTGGGTGGGCTCACACTCAGTGATCAACGGGTGTTCAAGCACAACTGCAAACATTCACACTCTCACAGGCAACAATTAAGGGTGTTCCCATTATACCGGTGGGTGGGCTCACACTCAGTGATTAACGGGTGTTCAAACACAACTGAAGCACAATCACAGTCTCACAGGCAACAATTAAGGGTGTTCCTGTTCAAATACCAGTGCGTGGGCTCACACTCAGTGATCAACGGGTGTTCAAGCACAACTGAAACACAATCACACTCTCACAGGCAACAATTAAGGGTGTTCCCGTACAAATACAACCGGGTGGGCTCACACTCAGTGATTAACAGTGTTCAAGCACAACTGAAGTACATTCCCGCTCTGCCACTAAGCACGGTGGCACCAACCAGTGAAGCGCATTGCCCCTCGGGGATTAGAGCCCGTTCCCCCTCAGGGATCAGCAGCTGCCCTTTTGATCCCCGCCCCTTTGACAAGGGCTCCCAGTGTACCCGTCTCTGCTCAGGGGCTTGCTGCTGCTGCTGCTGTTGCTGTTGCTGTTGCTGTGCTGCTGCTGGCGGGGAGAGCAGGGCTGGAGGAACGCCCCGCGAGATGCTGTCGTCATCGCGCTCGCTCTGGCTTTGAGCAAATCATCTCTCCTCTCATGGCCAGCGAGGATGAGGCGAGAGGCAGGGCAGTGTTGAGAGGGCATGAATGGGGGCGCCATTGGGCTACGTGGGAGGGGTGGGGGGGGTGCTTTGGACCTGTTGGGCACGAGAGATTGCGGAAGGACTTTTCCGTGTGGGTTTCTGGTGCCAGAAGCTTCAGGTGACGACTGTGAGCGGAGGGGCCTCCGTGGCAGCTTGCGGTGTGCTTGGGGGGGCTGCCCGTGGGGGCCCCGAGGTTTCCGAGGGGCTCACGGTATCGCTTCTCGGCCTCTTGAAGGCTCAGATCAAGTGTAGTCTCGGCTGTTTTCAGTGGAAAAACTGACGTGCTAGGCATGCGGGGTCTTTAGACACCCATGAGCAGCGCAGCGCACGAGACGGAGGAGACAGTGACACAGAGTGGAATGGCTGCTTCGAAGGCGAGGTCGGATATGCAGATGAATATGCAGATGAGTATGCAGATTACGGCGGAGGCAGGAACCGAGGCGGAGAGAGTCCGGGAGCAGAGACGTCGGTTGGCGAACCATATCGGTGACTGGGCGGAGACCAGAGATGGTGAGCAAATGGCGATGGAGGAGGAGAAGGAGGAGGAGGGGTGGACCCGCGTTCAACGGAAAGGGAAGGCCCACGTGGGAGCGGGGGGGCAGAAGACCCCTGAAGATGGAGGAGGAGCCTCGCCGGCGGCAGGAAGTCGTCGGGAGACACCAGGGCCAGAGGCAGAAGCAGAGCCTGAAGAAGCAGGAAATGGTGGCCAGGGCACAAAATGGAGGGTGAAAATAACCCTCAGCCCTGAGGGCTACAAAGGAAGTAAGACACTGAGGCGTGGGGAGTTCATGGCAGAGGTGCTCCTGAAGCTTCTCAAAGTGAACCCGAGAGACTTGTACTGTGTAATTGCTTTCGATAACAGAAAAGTTTGGAATGTCACGTTCGAAAATGGGAGCAGTTATGCAGCATTTTGGAAGGCACATGAGGAGGCCCAGAACAGAGGGGATTTGGAGGGCCTGGTTTTTGACATGGGGCGGAGAGCACGAGAGAGAATTCTCTACATCAAGATGTTTACTGAGGTGGACCAAAAAGAAGAAGTTAAAAGATGGCTGGAGCAGAGGGTGGAACGGGTGGCTGTTGTCGAGAGAGAGTGTGATCGCTGGGGGGTGTGGACCGGGGCATGGAAAGCAAAGGTGACGCTCTGCGAGGTGGTGGGAAAGCCCGGGGCAGTCAAGCACTTAGCTTCGGCGGTGCAAATTGGGCCATGCAGAGGTTACGTGGTATATCACGATCAGCCCAAGTTGTGTAACCGGTGCGGGCAAGAGGGGCATTTGGCGGCGTTCTGTCGCCTTACTGTGTGTTACCGCTGTCGGGGCCTGGGGCACACAGCCCAATTCTGTAAGGGGAGCATTGTGTGTCCAGGGTGCGGGCAGGAGGGACACACGCAGCAGGCGTGCCCCTCGTCCTACGCTAACCGCGTACGGATGGCGGGGAGTCGTGAGGAGGCCCGGGAGGAAACGAGAATACTGGAGGAGGAGGAGGAGGAGGCACAGAGGTTGGTGCCAGAGCAAGGGGACGAGATGTGCGTGGAGGAAACGCAGGTTGAGGAAAGATTCGAGAACGAGGAGAAGGTTTACGAGGGGATCGAAGAGGCAGCCAAAGAGCTGGTGGAGGAGGAAAATGTGGAGAAGTGGACACAGAAAACAGAGGAGGAAGGAAGGGAGGCTGAGGGATTGCAACACTTGAGGGGTATGGTAGCAGATTTGGAAAGGCAACATGGAAAGGGACAAAAGCCGAGTCGTATAAAAGAGAAAGCGTGGGTAGAACAACTGGAGGAGATGGAGGCCATTGAGCAAGGGCGAGACGGGAGTCTCAAGAAAAGGAAGAACTCCGGCGGGGAGGAAAAGGAGACGAAGAAGCCGGGGGTACAAACCGACGGTGGAAAGGAAAGAGGGAAAGGGAAGAAGAAAGAAAAGGGAGAGGGGGAAAGGGAAACGGCAGACATTTTGGGATTTTTGAACCCAAAAGCAGTGGGGGAGCGTTTGAAAACTTCAGGGAAATGGCGGAAAGGGGTGGAATCCGTGCTGGAGACATCGGAGAGTGAGAGTGGGGAAGAAGTGTGAAAAAGGGGAAGTTTTTGTTGTTGCTACTCGCCATGGCAGGGGCATTGTGTGTTGTCTCCTTAAATGTGAGGAGTCTAGCGTCTAAGAAACGGTGGGAAAGGATGGGAGGGTTTTTGAGGGCGGTGAGGGCTGATATTATTTGTTTACAAGAGTGTGGGATCGGGTGGGAAGAAGATTACGGGGTGCTACGGAGAAGATGGGACAAGGGAAGATCGTGGTGGGCGGGGGCGGGTGGAAATAAAGCGGCGGGGGTGGGAATCTTAGTGGATGAAACACGGGTAACAGTAACCGGGGTAGAGGTCTTAGTTGAGGGGCGCCTGCAACACATGAAGGTGGAGGTGGGGGGGGAGGAGGTGGGGGTTTTCAATGTCTACGCCCCGGCGGTGAAGGAGGAACGGAGGGAATTCTTTCGGAGATTGGCGATATGTGGGGGAGGGGGAGGGAAGAAAGTTTTTGTCGGAGATTTCAACTGCATTCTCGAGGGAGGAGATAGGGAAGGGGGGGTTGGCGGGGGAAGTTTGGATAGTACAGGGAGGTGTTTGGGGAATTGGATTCGGGAAGAGGGGCTGGTGGATGTCTGGAAGGGAGAGCGGGTGGGAACGAGGATTGACCCCAGGGGACAGAAGGTTTCGAGAATTGATTTTGTGTTGGTTTCGGAAGGAGTGGGGGTGGAAAGGAAGGAGGTGGTGGAAGTGGGTTTTAGTGATCACAAGATGTTGAGGGTACAGTTACGGGTCGGGGGAGGGAGAGGGAAGGGGGTGTGGAAGCTGAACACGAGGGTGCTGGACGACGAACGGGTGTGTAAAGCCTTTGGGAGGGAATATGAGAGGTGGAGAACAACAAGAGTGCTGTTTAAATCACATTGGGATTGGTGGAGGGTTATGAAGGAGAAGATCAAGGGGTGGTTTAGTAGAGTTGGAAAACGGCAAGCGTGGGAGAAGAGGAAGGAGCTGGGGAGATTGCAGGGGAAGGTTCAGGGGCTGATTCGAGAAGCGATGGGGGGAAAGGAAGTGAAGCGGGAGCTGGGGGAGGCGAAACGGGAGGTAGAGGAATGGTTTCGGGGGAAGGAACAGGAAAGGATGTTTTTAGCACGGGCTCCGTGGATGGGGGAGGGGGAGGAATGGGGGAAGTATTTTGCAGGCAGAGTTAGAAAAGGGAGCAAGGAAGTGGGGGCGGTGGTGACAGGGAAGGGAGTGCGGGTCGAGTCGCAAAGGGAGGTGTTAAAGGAGGTGACAGGTTTCTACGCGGAGCTGTATAAAAAGCGAGAGGTGGATGGGATGGCGGGGGAGAGGTTTTTGGGGGAGCTGGAAAAGAGGGTAGAAGAAAGGGAGAGGGTGGATTTGGAGAGGGACGTCACGGAGGAAGAAGTGAAGGAGGTGTTGGGGCAGATGAAGAAGGGGAAGACGCCGGGTTTGGATGGGTTGCCGGCTGAATTTTACGAGCGTTTCTGGGGGGTGGTGGGGGAGGATGTGGTGGAGATGTTTCGGGAGGTAATGGAATCAGGGGTGGTCGGGGAGGGCTTTGCGGTGGGGGTGGTGGTGTTGTTGCATAAGAAAGGGGACAAGGAAGTGTTGAAGAACTGGAGACCGATTACTTTATTGAATGTGGATTACAAGTTGTTCTCAAAGGTGCTGGCAACAAGGATGGGGAAGGTGATGGGAAAGGTGGTGGGGGAAGACCAGACGTGTGCAGTGAAGGGTAGGAGGCTGGGGGATACGCAGTGGGTATGGAGAGATACTTTGGAGTACGTGGGAGAAAGGGGGTGGAAAGTGGTGCTGGGTAGTGTAGATCTAGAGAAGGCATATGACAGTTTGGAGCACGGTTTCCTGTTTAAGGTGTTGGACCGGATGGGCTTCCCTGGGAAATTTGTGGGGTGGGTGAGAGCCCTGTATAGAGGGGCGAGGAGCAGGATCTCGGTGAAGGGCTGTTTGGGAGAGGAATTCAGGGTGGAGAGAGGGGTGCACCAGGGGTGCCCCCTATCTCCGGAGCTGTTTGTGTGCGGCATAGAGCCGTTGGCACAGAGAGTGAGGAGAGATGGGAGAGTGAGAGGAATACCGGTACCGGGGGGAGGAGAAGTGAGAGTGACTCTGTATATGGATGACGTGATGTTTATGGTGCGGGATAGGGGGTCCTTGGAGAGGGTGGTGGAAAGCATTAAGGAATATGGAGAAGCAGCGGGGCCACGAGTGAACACAGGGAAAAGCAGTTTGTTAGCGGTGGGGGAATGGGCCGGGCTGGAGGAGGTGGGGTGGCAGGTAGAGAAGGAGGGTTTGAAGGTGTTGGGAGTCTATATGGATGTGAAGGGGAAGGGGGAACGGGCGTGGGAGGCGCTTCGAGGGCAGGTGAGGAAGGTGGTAGGGCTATGGCGAACGAGGAAGTTGACGTTTCGGGGAAAGGTGGGGATTATGAAACAGTTTCTGCTGCCAACAATTTTGTTTGTGGCAACGGTATACCCGCCTACCTGGTTGCAGGTGAGGCGGGTGCAAAGGGAGATATGTCTCTTTTTCTGGGGTGGGCAGACGGAGAAGGTGGCGAGGAGGGAGATATATAAGGGGGAGAACTTGGGAGGCTGGGGCGTGCCGGAACTAGAGGTGTTCCTGTACGTGCACTTTTGGAAAGGGGTGGTGCGAATTGCGGGTTTGGAGGGAAGGAAAGCGGCGGCGTTGTGCAGATATTGGGCGGGAAGGTTTTTAAGGAGGTTGGGATTATACGGAGAGAGGTGGACGGGCTTGTGGGCCGAGAGACCGCCCAAGTGGTATGCACGGGCCTGGGCCTTTTTGAGAGCGAAGGGGCTGGAGGAGTTAGGGTGCGAGGGACTGAGAGAAGCAAAGAAGGTGCTGAGAGGAATCAGAGCGAAGGATGAGATGGCTGATATAGGAGAGTTGTCAGAAGGGCAGGTGGGAAGGGCCTGGAAGGGGATAGTGGGGAAAAGATGGAAGGGGGAGCACGAGGATTTTGCGTGGCGAGCGGTCAGGAAAGTGCTACCGGTGAGGGCAGAGCAGCGGAAATGGGGTCTGCTAAGGTCAGGGGAGTGTCCGAGGGAACTGTGCAGCAGGGAGGAAACGGTGTTCCACGTGCTATGGGAATGCTCATATGCACAGAAGGTTTGGCAGAAGGTGGCGAAGTTTTGTAAAGAGATAGGGTGGGGGGACTGCGTGAGCTACGAGGGAGCGATGTACGGACTGGCGAGGCATAAAGCGTGGGAATGGGAGATTCGGGTTTTACTGTTGTGTACAAGGATGGCACTGTGGAAAACGCGATGTTTATTGGTACAGAAGGGGCTTTATTTCGCGCCACGGGAATGTGTGTATTTAGCGTACGCAGAGTTGGGGTACTATCGACGGAAAGGAGAAGGAGAGTGGGAAGATATTGAGTGGCAGAAACTGTTTGAGTGAGAGGGCAGGAAAGGGGTGGGAAAGGTAGAGTAAACAACTGTTTGGATAGATGTTATGTTATGTGATGTTATTTTATGTTCAGCGTTGTTACTTACGGGAGAGCTAAAATGGTTTTTGTAGTCTGAACCTGTAACAAAGAGACAAGCGCTTTCCAGTTTTGTACGGGAAGGTTTGTTGTGCTGTGATGTGAAGGAGAGAGGTTTTTCCTGGTGGTGGTGAACGAAGGATGCTTTTAATAAAAAAAAAAAAAAAAAAAAAAAAAAAAAAAAAAAAAAATCTGTTCTTATCAGTTTAATATCTGATATGTCCTCGATGTGAGGACTTTATATTAAATGGATTTTTGGAACTGGGAGATGGACTCGGAGCTTGCTCCATCCACTCCACGCATCGGCCTGGTATTGCAGTGCCTCCAGG
Source organism: Alligator mississippiensis (assembly GCF_030867095.1). Taxonomy (NCBI): domain Eukaryota; kingdom Metazoa; phylum Chordata; order Crocodylia; family Alligatoridae; genus Alligator; species Alligator mississippiensis. The sequence goes on along the minus strand of NC_081834.1, from coordinate 51,733,073 downwards.
AGCGGTGCACCTCCCCTCGGGGAGAACTTGCTGCTGTCAAAAAGTAGATCTCGTCGCTTCTTCAGAGACATCTGGGGGGGCTGGTGCCAGGCAGGAGCCTCCAGCAGTCTGGCAGGCAGGCTACTACTTGGCTGAAGCCTTCAAGAGGACAGGGTGGCTGGCTGTCTGGAGGAAAGCGGTCCCTCTGCCTGCACCTGGATGGAGAGCGTGGTCAGCAGCGTGCAGCTGAGGGGGGTGTCAGGGGCAGCCTGCTTGGTGACCCCCTGCGAACAGCTCTGTCACAGCGGAAATCCTCTGTCACAGCAGAAATCGTGGGCTTTAGGATGCCGGAAAGCCGTGGCTGTTGTCGTCACACTGTTATGAAGAAAACGAACCAAACTGAACACAGGCCGTACGGTACGGTACGGTACGGGACATCTCAGAGGTCAGATGCGAGCCAGAACTGAAAGCTGGAAGGCCTGAGAAGAGCCAGAGGCCGCCACAACACCAAGGCGAGGCTTCTGGAGCACGACGCGCTACACACCACCTACGTGGTGAGTGCATGCATCGTTTTGCCGTCGCGTGGCGTTGGAGCAGGGGGAGATGGACGGTGCGGTGGGAGGAGCGCCCCCCGTGAGCAGGGGAGACGCACAAGCCCCGTCTCCCGGCCCAAGGCTCCTGTTCAAGACTGCCACCTACAACAGCTTGCCTGGCGCCTCGTGGCTGGTGGCCATATGCAAAAGCATTGTTCTCGTGGTTGGGTGTGAACTAGCTGTGAACAACTGAGAGGCTCCACACCCAGAACTGAAAAGGCTTGGCTCCATTTAAATTGTCCTCGACTCCTTCACAGGCAACAATTCAGGGTGTTTGAAAGACTGCCTGCCAGCGCAGGCTTTTTGTTGCTCCCCTGGCGCAGGCGCAGGCAGTCTTCCACCGGGTGTCTGGCCCTTTTTTAAAGGAGCAGCGTGTCTGAAGCGCGCCTGCACGCTGCACTGCCGAGGGCCCTGCACAGCACGCGGCGGCGAGTTCTGTCTTTTGGAAGGCGTGTTAAAATGGGCCACGTCTGGCCGTACTGGAACCGGTCTCGGCTCGTTCACGCAGCAGGCCAGGCCAGGCCAGGCCAGGCCAGCAGCTTCAGGGCAAGCAGGGCAAGCGGCTTCTGAAGGAGCAGCGTGTCTGTGTTGTGGTGCTCCTGTTCAGGTACAATTAGCGGGGTTCCCACTCGGTGATTAAGGGTGTTCAACCACAACTGAAGCTCCTGGTATTGCAGTGCCTCCAGGAGCGGCGCACCCCTGTGTCAAAAAGCAGAACTCACCGTTTCCCAGGGAGCTGCTTGGGGGGTGGGGCTTGTGCTGCGCAGGGCCCTCGGCAGTCCAGCGTGCAGGTGGACTTCAGACACGCCGCTCCTTCCAACACGCCGCTCCTGTAAAAAAGGGCAAGACACCCTGTTTAATCGCTGAAAACACGGAGAACCGCTTCTTTTTTCCCCCGCGCTTGGCCTGCTGTTGCACTTTCTCCAGGACCAGCGCCAACCCAGGCCGGCAGACTGCCGGAATAAGAGCAGCAAAAAGTGAGCTGACTAGCAGCTTGCTTTTCCTTCCTCCGCTGCAGCGAGGGGTCTCGTCAGTCATGACGGGCTAGGGAAGGCGGTGCCGCCAGTACGTCCGAACGAGCGCCGGTTGCGCAAGCAACCGTGCCGCTCAGGTGAGTAGCCAAAGGGTCTCACGGTTCACCAGACCCAATAAGGAGGACGGAACGTGGGTCAACACCCCCAGGTCCCAAGGACGCCCCGATCCACTGGCAAGAACGTTCGAGGCACGTCAGGAGACCCCAGCTAGGTGGACCGCCGACTACGGATCTCGGAGGACCCTCCCAGGAGGGTGGAACCAGCGAACCCGAGACGGCGACGAACCCTGACGCACCCCCCACGATGTCGGGACCCAGGTCAGGAAGGCGCTACCGGTGAGGGCAGAGCAGCGGAAATGGGGGTTGGTAAGGTCAGGGGAGTGTCCGAGGGAACTATGCAGCAGGGAGGAAACGGTGTTCCACGTGTTATGGGAACGCTCATATGCACGGAAGGTTTGGCAGAGAGTGGCGAGGTTTTGTAAAGAGATAGGGTGGGGGGATTGTGTGAGGTACGAGGGAGCGGTGTACGGTCTGGCGAGGCGTAAAGTGTGGGAATGGGAGATTCGGGTTTTGCTGTTGTGTACACGGATGGCAGTGTGGGAAAACGAGATGTTCATTGGTCCAGAAGGGGCTTTATTTTACGTCACGGGAATGTGTTTCTTTGGCGTACGCAGAGTTGGGGTACTATCGACGGAAAGGAGAAGGGGAGTGGGAAGGTACTGATTGGAAGAAATTGTTTGAGTAAGAGGGAAGGAAGGGGGAGGGAACGGTGAAGAGAAACAACTGTTTTGATGTATGTTATGTTATGTTATTTTATGTTAAGTGTTGATATTTAAGAGAGAGCTGAAACGCTTTGTAGTTTGAATCTGTAACAAAGGGGGAAGCGGTTTTCTGTTTTGTACAGGAAAGTTTTGTTATACTATGACGTGAATGGTGTTATTTAGAGCTCCGAACCGGGAAAAGAGAACATTTTGGTGGTGGTGGTGAACGAGGTATGATTTTAATGTATATAATAAAAAAAAAATCAAAAAAAAATCTGTTCTTATCAGTTTAATATCTGATATGTCCTCGATGTGAGGACTTTATATTAAATGGATTTTTGGAACTGGGAGATGGACTCGGAGCTTGCTCCATCCACTCCACGCATCGGCCTGGTATTGCAGTGCCTCCAGGAGCGGAGCACCTCCCCTCGGGGAGAACTTGCTGCTGTCAAAAAGTAGATCTCGTCGCTTCTTCAGAGACATCTGGGGGGGCTGGTGCCGGGCAGGGGCCCCCAGCAGTCTGGCAGGCAGGCTACTACTTGTCCGAGAAGGACAGGGTGGCTGGCTGCCCGGAGGAAAGCGGTCCCTCTGCCTGCGCTTGGATGGAGAGTGCGGTCAGCAGCGTGCAGCTGAGGGGGGTGTCAGGGGCAGCCTGCTTGGTGACCCCCTGCGAACAGCTCTGTCACAACGGAAATCCTCTGTCACAGCAGAAATCGTGGGCTTTAGGATGCCAGAAAGCCGTGGATGTTGTCGTCACACTGTTATGAAGCAAAACGAACCAAACTGAACACAGGCGGTACGGTACGGTACGGTACCTCTCAGAGGTCAGATGCGAGCCAGAACTGAAAGCTGGAAGGCCTGGGAAGAGCCAGAGGCCGCCACAACACCAAGGCGAGGCTTCTGGAGCACTACGCGCTACACACCGCCTACGTGGTGAGCGCATGCATCGTTTTGTCGTCGCGTGGCCTTGGAGCAGGGGGAGATGGACGGTGCGGTGGGAGGAGCACCCCCCGTGGGCAGGGGAGACGCACAAGCCCCGTCTGCTGGTCAAAGGCTCTTATTCAAGACTGCCCCCTACAACAGCTTGCCTGGCGCCTCGTGGCTGGTGGCCATACGCAAAAGCATTGTTCTCGTGGTTGGGTGTGAACTAGCTGTGAACAACTGAGAGGCTCCACACCTTTGCAAGGAAGCCTCAGCCCCACGATGGCAGCGTCTCGCATCAACCCTCTCCAGTCCAGCGGGGCCCTGCTCCCAGCGACAGCTCTCTTAGCGGCACACAGGCACGCTGGGAGTCCTTCCCCAGGGGCAGGGTTCAAAGGGGCAGCTGCTAGTAAGCTCTAATCCCTGAGGAGGAAGGGAAGGCGCGTCACTCGTCTATGCGAATGTGCTTAAACGCTGCGTGTAAACGCGTTCCAACGCTCTTAAATCGCTGAGTGTGAACGCACCTAATTGCATTTGAACACGTCTCATCATTGAGTGTGAACACGCTTTAACTGCTGCCTGTGAACGAGCCGAGGATTTAACCAGGGCAAAACCTTCCCAGTTTGGCGTGTGGGGCCTCTCCTCTGCTTCATCTCGGTTGCTCTCAGCGAGCTCACGCCTAACAACACTTAGACCGCTCGCTACTGCGCGTGACCAGGCTTCGCTGTTTGTGTGCACACATTTCGTTGTGTGTCCACGTGCTTCATTGTTGGGTGTGAACGTACTTCATCATGCAGGATGAACGAGCTTCGTCACCGAGCGTGAACACGCTTCAACGCTGCGCAGGAACAACTCGAATGCAGCGACACCTTTCCAGCTTGGGGCGCGGAGCCTGTGCTTTGCCTCGTTTGAATCGTTCCAGTGTGCTCGCGCCCGACCGTCAGACGAGAGCCCCGCTCCCTCGGCTGTCACAAGCAGCCTCCGGCCCCAGGGAAAAATCCCTCCGGCAACGCCGCCCACCCCCCCCCCCCCGTGGGGCCCACAGCACTGGCATCTGCCTTGCTCGTGTTCCCACCCCTCACCGCCTCCCTGCCTCTCTCGCCTCCGCGCTGGCTGTTGGAGCACAGGAAGCGGAGACGAGACGCTCTCGGCAGGAAGGCGGAGAAACGCCCCAGCGTGACGACGACATCCTGACTTGAACCCTGCCCCGGCACTGCTCTCCTCAGGACCGCAGCGCGTGGCTTCTGCCCGGCCCTGCTCCATCCAGGGAGACGCAGGATGGACGCGGGAGGCTGTCCCCGCACAGGAAAACTGCCCGTCTCGGAAGGCGCTGCCAACAAAGGGCTCGTTAAATCCCCAGCGGGAACGGACCGACCGTCAGGAGCTCTCCGTGGGATAAGAGGCTGTCAGCAAGCCCGCTGCAAGCACCGCGGCACTGCTAGCGCCATAAGCCATGCCCAGCGCGGTCGGTGATAACGCCAGTCCGGAAACTGCCTCCTGGGAGCCTTGAAGACGTGTGGAGCTTGTCAGTTCAGGGGCTGCTGCTAACCAATGCAACAGCCGCAGCAGCAATGCAATGACACAACTAGCAATGGTTGTGGGGCTGGCAATACTAAATACCGTGTAATGTCAACGGGAACGCTTTGTCACACGCTCCGAGAAGTCGCACGTTACGGCGTCCTAAGTAGCAGTGCTGACCCGCCCTGTGGTTTTCCGACAGAAAAACATGCGATCTCCCAAAAGTCTAGACCCACTTCACACGTATCGGGGGAGGGAAAAGCCATGAGAAGCTTATCAGATAATAGAAAAAATCAGCTCTAAGGACATGTGCTGTAAGAGGTACTTTTCAAATGTAAATCGTGGAACTCACCAGGCTGCGTAGATGAAAACAGGATACTTTCCCCGCAGTCATCTTAACGGGTACGCTTGTTTTACCGTCAGGATCAACCTGGGAGATGTTTCGAAAAAGGAGTAAGAAAAGGAAAACTCAACGAGAACTGAAATGAATATAGGGACAGCACATAAGGAGCGTACACCACAGAAAGCCAACTAGTTACGGCCATCCAACTGGCGGCCTGTGGGCTGCGTGCAGCTCCCAAACTCCCAGTCCCGAGTCTGCTTGCCCCATCGCTTCGCTGCTGCCACCAAAATCCCCTTCCCTAGCCCAGCATCTGCTTCCTGCGTGCCCACTTCCCCCCGCCACCCCTTGTGCACTAGGGCCAAGGCAGGGCGGCACAGTCCTGGTGCAAGGGAGTCTGTGGCTGGGGAGGTCCTGCAGACCCCTTTCAGCTCGTGCAGGAGGCGGCTCTGGTGGGCATGCAGCCCCTACAGCATGCGGATAGGGGGGCTGCAGCCCCAGCCACTCAGAAATTGGACGGCTCTGTTGTCAAACCAGACGTTTCAGGAAGCAGCGGTTCTAAACAGAGAGCAGTTACTGGAAAACAAAGGGTAGGGAAGGGAGGAAAAAGAAAGGGGTATGAAGCGAGTTCGCTTACAAAAGCTTACGCACCTCTGACTGACTTAGTCTACGAGGTGAAAGCCTACCCTGCCGTGTAGCACGAGTCTTTCGATGTAGAAACAAGGTAACAGGAGCATCTACAAAGCCCCAGCTGAAAAGGAGCTATAAGAGGGGGTGGCAATCTCCAGCCCACAGGCTTAATCTGGCCCACAAAGAGGTCTGATCTGGTACGTGGGATCCGTCTCACAGGGTTGAGCGGCACTGCCCCTCTGCTCCGCAGCAGCGCGCTCCGCGACCGACCCTGCTGCTCTACCGCAGCGGTTCTCAGTTCGCGGGTTGTGTCCCAAAAGGGGGTCACAAGTACCTATGAAAGGGTCACGAACAAACTTTAAAAATGGATCAAGAAACTTTTAAAGTGGATTGTCTTTTAATGGAGGAAAACGTGGGCAAAGGTGGCTTTTCCCTTGCAGGCTGGCAGAGGTCCAGGGATGTGTCACTGCCGTGCACTGCAGTGAAGGGTATGAGACCTTTGAAGGCCGTCAGGCGGGTATTTATGACGCTTGGAGTGGAATTAGGCATAGACGCTTATCGGTTGTAAAGGAAGATTATTTACTCACGCCGTTAAGGTGGTGAAAGACGGAGGTCAGAGATATTTGGTTAGTTACAGCTTAAGGTTCGAAGGTCAGTCTGCATGAAAGTCTTCCGTCGGGCAGATAAACGGAAAAAAAATCGGGCCGGCAGGTCGGTGATTTACGTCTTAAGATTGGGTCGAGACGCGAGGGGGGCACTGGCAAGTGATCAAGTTGTCAGTTTACTCTGATACGTGTGATCAGAGGTCTCTAAGGTTCGTACGGAGGTCCCCCCTTCTTCACGGAAGTGAAGATGGGTTTTATTTGTATATTAGCCAATTGTTTTTTGTCACGTCATAAATTTAATTAGAATCGCCAATTGTATAGTGGTCTTCGCTAGGGTGTTATCATAGGAACACTCCCAGACACTCACTCCCCTGTCATTCCGACCACTTACAATGATTTATATAAAGCAAAGAAGGCAAAAGTTTTTATCTCTGTTAGTGGCGCAGTAATAAATTTTTTTTTGACATGCGCAGAAAAAAAACCTGTTATTTTCATCTTGTTAGTTAACCCTTAGTTACCTTGTATAGACTAAAACCGTTTTGATTAATATATTTCTTGCTTGTGGCATGGGCAGTACTTAATTTGGTTGTGACATGCCCCCTTGCCCATGGCACAGCAAGTTACATCATATTTATGTATAGACCATTTTGTTCACCATTGTTAGTGTTTGGCAAGCGGGTGTATATAAAAGCAGAAAGCGTGGCTAGCTTTGTTTTGAGATATTGTAAAATCCAATAACCAAAACATATAAACACAGCAATCGGTAACAACAGCGTAATGAGGGGCATTAACAAGTTGAGAAACCATGATGATGTGTCCCATCTAAACCAACGGAAGAGGTCTGATAGCCAACCTTGACCTATACCCGAAAGTCGGTTGACGTTTTTTGTAATTTTTTTTTATTTTGTCAACTTGTAGAGATAGAGGGAGAGATACACTGGGAATGGCAATATAACAATGGTTATGAGAAAGGTTAAGGTATTGACAAAGTCCACCTTGTTGAAGAAGAATGGCGTCTAATGTTAAGCGGTTTTGTAGAGTCATCTGGGAGGTGGCTAGCCCTTGGTCCTGGGTGTCCCCAGTGTTCATGTAGCCACGTAAGGAACGGATCGAACTGTGGTTTGGGGTCGTTTGCTTTAGCAACTAAGACAACATCACTCCAGAGAGGGTCTTTTAGAAGCTTGTCGATGATTTTATGTACTGGATCAGTTTTAAGTTTATGCGACTTGGTGTGTTTTACGAGCGGTAGAACAATAAATTGGGATAACAGGTCCCAGATTTTTTTTCAATCCTCTAGGTTTTCCGCCGCAGTCGCTGTGCCAGTAACAATTTTGTAGACATATTGGGAATCAATAGCTATGATGGGAGTCGGAAGTGTTCCGTCGTGATGTTGAAGACAGTGGCGGATGACAACTTTAAAACCTAAGAGTTCATTTTTTGGGGCTGTAGCCCCTTCCGGGGCTCTGTGTAATCCCACATCATGGCACGGTTTGTAGTAGAACCCGTAGCCCCGTCCATTTCGAGTGGTGTCATCGGAGGCCACCTAGGCTGGGGCTATGGTCTCATAGAGAGTGAGCGTTGCGTCATCTTGTGTATCGGGACCGGGTGGCAAGTCTTCGCACTTTTAACAACACCAATGATAGTGGTAATGTAATACCATTTTGTTCCAAGTATCCGGTTCTCCTTGGAACTGTGAGTCAACCTTTGTGGCGTTTAGCAAAGGTAAGAGAGTAGCAGCTGGTGTTCGAAGCGTTTCATGTCCCTGGGATAGTAATGTGACGAGTCTTTCTGTCAACAGAATTTTTGTAAAGGCTCCGTAGCGATGTTGTGTTGTCTGGAGAGCTTTGTGTGAGGCATACACCAGTTCGTTTTGGGGGTTATGGGCAGTGGCCCATACATGACTGGCAGTATATCCCAAAGTAATTATTAATGTCTCGGTGAGGTTAAGTGCTTGAAGTGGCGTGTGTTTCACAGCGTGGAGAAGATTATGAAGATCCTTTCTGTCTTTGTCCGTCCAAGGTGTGGCTTTCCGCAATTTGTCGCGGGTCTGACGCTGGAGTCTCGCCAATAGCGGAAGGTAACGCGGAGTGATGTAATGTTGATATCAATTGAGATGTCCCAAGAGCCGTTGAAATTGCTTTTTGTGCATTGGTAATGGATCTTTAAGTGTACCGAGCTCCGGGGTTTTGTCGTGTGTGACACCGGATCTAGTTGCGCCGGTAAATCTGGTACCTAGGAATGTAATATTTATCGTGGGTTGTAAGTTTGATTTTTTTTAAATTAACCGTCCAGCCCTTAGCATGGAGATGGTCGACTAGACGGCGGGTGACCTCAGCAACAACTTGCTGGTCACGACCCATAATGGCAAGGTCGTCAACATAACTCTAAATTTTGAGTTGTTTTTTCGCTGGCAAAGGATAGGAAGCGCGAAAGTCTTTAAGTGTGTCATTCATTGCGCCTGTGGCCGATGCAGGAGAGTTGCGATATCCTTGCGGGCATACCGTCCATCGGTATATCATATCTTCGACGCACATGTTTAAGATTCCGCTGTTGTCAATAATTGGGATGGAGAAAAACATGTCCTTGAGGTCAAGGGTCGTCCCGTCTTACTTGCCCCCTTGAAACCTCGCCATTTTATATAAACACTGGGGTAGCGTAAAAGCATTGGGTTGCGTAAGTGGGAGACACCGTTTATTCGCCTCGCGGAAATCCACTATAAGTCGGACTTCGTTGGGTTTTTCGGGCTTTGCGATTCCCCACCCTGGTGATAGGTGGGTACTGGCCGCTATCGGTGTTATATATCCCTGTTGTTCGAGCCTCTGTAACAGGGTGACAAGGGCTTCCCGAAGACGTTGTTTGGTCAGGATTGGTTTATAACGCCATGTAGATGTGTTATGAAGCGTAGGTTGGTGTCGGTCGGGCTCAGCAATAAAGAATGGAAGAGCTTGAAATATTAAGTTTTTTAACTGGAGTGTCTTAATGCCTGGTACGCCCAAGATGTTCATGCCCCCTAGAACTTCTTTAAGGGGTTTTTTGTGATTGTGTATCCAAAATTTGACTTTTTTAGCAGTTGATATAGCATTTAGCCCTTGTACCATGATGGTTTTCAAAGTCTTTTTATGAGGTGTCGCAGGTGCTACGACGTTAATTTGTGTTCCCGTGTCGAGGAGACAAGAAATCTTTCGTTGTATCGAGGGATTATCGGGGTGAACGATAATAAGGCTGGTATATGGGCGAGGATCCGAAGGGTCAGGCTTTTTTGTAGGGCCGCCGGCTCGCCCGGCGGCCACTACCCGTTTTTTGGCTTTTGGGTGTAATTGAATCCCAACTTTTCTGCTAGGGCCTTTTGCCCATCGTCCCTCAGGGCGCGTAATTGTTGTTTGGTAAGCCCGGACTCTTTTATCAGGAACCAAAACATGGCCTTTTCTTTAGGGGTCCGTCCTGGGACTGGTGGTGAGCCTTTGTAGGGTGGTCTGTTCACTTCAGGTTGTTTTATGGGGTACACTGACAATGGGTCCGGTTTTGTAGCACAATTGACACCTTGAGTTATCGCTGTTGGCTTTATGAGGGTTTGGATACGGCCCAATTGACTGAGGATGTTTCCGGCCCGTCCGTCTATTTGCGGGGTAAGGAGGAGGCAAAGAGTGATGGCATGAGATCCCCCATAGATGTCTATGCAAGCTTCCAAGGCTTTAGGGGTGATTGGAACCATTCCGGGTTGCGTTAGGAATCGATGTGGCCACGGCCCAGCGGCCTGTTGCTCTGTCAAGCCGAACCTGTTGTGTTGAATACCCGTCGGCTGTGGGCCCCCCATCCCATGTGTAGTACGAGGTTCCTATTGTTGCTAATAAAAGTTGTTTTGCCGATGTTATTTCTGGGCGGTCGTTGTGCCACAGGTGGGACTTGTTCACGATTTGGCGGGCTAGAAGCACAGGGAGTGGTATGGCCCAGTGTTGGTTTTTCATGATTGGGCCGCGGTCGGTGGCGTGTCCTCCACTCCATGCAGCTTGACGGATGAGGAAGCTGGCCTCTTCCATGTCCAGTAATTCTGAGCCAAATTCAACTACCAGTCGGCCAAGCCAAATCGCCAGGGTTTCTCCTGGTTTAAATTCGGATAGCTGAAAAATATCTTGTATCTCTGTTCGGTTATGGGTGCGGTAGGTGGAAGTAGCGTGAGTTACGCCTTGTGGATCCGTTGTGTATTTTGTAACAACGATAGGGAAGGCCGTTTTCATGGAAGTCGGCGAAGACTTCATCGGTGGGGGCGGATTCTCCGTTGGTAGGGAGGGGGGATATATTAACTTGGAGGGTTTTTTTTCTTCGTCATAGGGAGGCGGTAGCTGATGTTCCGGGGTCGGAGCCGTTGGGTCTGCCCCGTTGTACTCCCGTAGAGAATGAGGTAGTTGTGGACCTCCCACAACTCTGTCCTCCGCGTCCTTTTCTGAAGCTCCGCCCTTCTTCTCCGATTCTTTGAAGAAGCTGAGTTTTTCGCTGGCGCCATATTGGGGCGATGGTGTAGGCGATTCCTGCGCAGCAGCATTTTTAGCTGTGACTTTTCCCAGGGTCAGAAGTTGGCTATTCAAATTTTTAATATAGCGCGTTGCGTTAGCAAATGCGCGGAACAGAACATTAATCATTTTTTCTTTTTTCCACTTGGGGCCTGCCCATTTGGTCGCGGTGCAACCCTCTGTCTCCAAGTTTTCACGGAGCTGGGTGAAGAGTTTGTGACTGGGGACTGGGGCACCATGGTCGGACAGTTAAACTTGTCGGGGGGTGTTCCTTCCCCGCCCTCTCGTACGTGGCAGATGCAACGGGCAATCTCTTGGGCAGGGGTTGGGTCCACCCCTGCCGGCACTTTTGCCGCTGTCACCACCTTCACCCGATGTAGGGATATGATTCCCGCTTCGTCCCTGGGTCTGTACATAACCCCTTTAGCGCTCATAACACACCCTAGGGCCCTCACATCGAGCTGAGCGCTCCACTCTTTCCCTTCTCCTGCTTCACCCCTTAGGGAGAAGTGTCCAGTAACCGCTTTCAGTCCTATTCCCCTTGCCTGATGGTAGGCAATGTGTGCCCATAATTCATCCGAATCGGATGTCAGGCGGTCCCCACTGCGCCATGGGCAGTTCTTTACTAGTTCCAACTCCATTGCGTCTACCCCATATCCTGTTCGTGACGCCATGTCACTGCCGTGCACTGCAGTGAAGGGTACGAGACCTTTGAAGGCCGTCAGGCGGGTACTTATGATGCTTGGAGTGGAATTAGGCACAGACGCTTATCGGTTGCAAGGCAAGATTATTTACTCACGCTGTTAAGGTGGTGACAGACGGAGGTCAGAGATATTTGGTTAGTTACAGCTTAAGGTTCGAAGGTCGGTCTGCATGAAAGTCTTCCGTCGGGCAGATAAACGGAAAAAAAATCGGGCCGGCAGGTCGGTGATTTACGTCTTAAGATTGGGTCGAGACGCGAGGGGGGCACTGGCAAGTGATCAAGTTGTCAGTTACTCTGATACGTGTGATCAGAGGTCTCTAAGGTTCGTACGGAGGTCCCCCCTTCTTCACGGAAGTGAAGATGGGTTTTATTTGTATATTAGCCAATTGTTTTTTGTCACGTCATAAATTTAATTAGAATCGCCAATTGTATAGTGGTCTTCGCTAGGGTGTTATCATAGGAACACTCCCAGACACTCACTCCCCTGTCATTCCGACCACTTACAATGATTTATATAAAGCAAAGAAGGCAAAAGTTTTTATCTCTGTTAGTGGCGCAGTAATAAATTTTTTTTTGACATGCGCAGAAAAAAACCCTGTTATTTTCATCTTGTTAGTTAACCCTTAGTTACCTTGTATAGACTAAAACTGTTTTGATTAATATATTTCTTGCTTGTGGCATAGACAGTACTTAATTTGGTTGTGACAGGATGCTGGGGGACTATGTGTTAATATGAATCTGGAGAGGGTCTGGGTCAGAAGTACAATAAAGCAATTGAATCTAAATCAGTTCAGTCTCATACTACATCCATCCAGGCTTATCTTAAACCTGTTTCGGCAATCTTGAAAGTGGCTTATGTGCACCATCCTTCTGTTGTGTTCCAGATCTGAACCTGTTTCCAATCTCTTTGACCAGCTTGTGTGTAATTTCTGTCCCAAGCCTAACAGAGGAGTCAAGAATTTAACAGCTAACGACACTACTTGCTTGAAGAACATACCAAATGCATCCAGCAAATGTACTTGTGCAAAGCATTTGCACGTAACAATATACGTTTATCTTTCATGCCTTTGAATGGATACGTTCCTTAGGGAACACGTGCACATTTGATTTTTCAGCAATGAAGTTCTTCAAAACTAAGATGGGAGCCAGGTTGTTCCGTCCAGTCTGTGCAAAGTGGAGGATGAACGCCCCGATCTCTCTGCCAGGGGCCACAGAAGGGTAAATCTAGTATTAAGTAACATCAGCATCAACCGCTCTTCAGCCAACTGACTACCAAACAAGGAAGCTGCTCAGACGTAACCCACTTGTTTCTCCAAATCAGTTCAATTTGTTGCAGTTTACCTGTGGGGAACAGGCTACAGAGTCATCCTTCCTCCATGCATGAACTGCCCGGGAGCTCATCCACTGGGAAAAGACAGGGAGACACACACTACTCCTGCCATGCCTCAAGGGTAATTCCCTTTGGCTAAAAACAGACCCAGGACTCTTCCTCCCCCTCTTGGCTCCCTCAAGAGTCTTTCATTTGGGGACCCTAGAGGTAAAGTACCCCACTCCCTACCATAAGTACCTGTGAACTGAGATAACAGGACTCCTGGGACAACTGTGACTAATCCATGCTAGTTTTCATTCAAGCCTCATGTTTAAATGACTTCTCCCTCACTCCCCTTTTGATAGGAGTTAAAGATCAGTGATAAAGCCCTTGTTTGCTTTCTGCCTTAGGTACTTCCTAGTGCTCCTCTCTCACTGCACCTTTGAGGAGCCTGGAGCATTAGCTAACAGAAGAGGTTCTGCAGACTAAACAAAGTGTAGGATTTTCCATGCAGCATGTGTGGACACACACACGCACACACACGCACACGCAAGCTTGCAAGGTTTTCCAGCATAGCTCCAGCAGAATGACACTGTCAAAAAGTGGGATGCAAAGAAGGGGGAGGAAATGCAGAGAATTACACGGTCTGTGGATTCCACAAGCTCAAAATGCATGATATTACTTCACTATAATTGAGCCGGTATTGTTCCAAGGACTAATTTAGGAAAAACAGGTGCAAAGGAACGGGACCGATTCCTAAAGTGAGCTGAAATTATTTCCTCCTCCGTAAGTTAACAAAAATAAAAGGAAAGAAGAAATGCCTTTCAACTGCAGTTTTGACTGTAGCATAACAAACTTCACAGGTGGCCGTGATGTTTTAGCCTAGAGAGAGTGAGGACCATTTTTACAAAGAATGATGTTATGTCTGAAATATAACTGCCTCATCACGGCTGCAGATATAGATTGCTCCTTGTGATGCCCCTCTATAGCACTGCTATATGTCAAAATGGTGAAATATGCCCCCCAAATTTAATGAGAATATTTACATACTGTATTAGGCAGGGGTGCAATACCTCAGCTTTGCATAATGTTTCAGAAAGTTTTAACCTCTACAAACTAAAAGAAACAGACATAAGGACAGTTCTTAAAAAGCCACTCCTGTGCCCCTGGCTCTGGCACAAACTCTTCTAGTTTCTATGCAATGCTCTGTGCAAGCACGTGGACTGTAACGTTTACAGCATTACATACTCTACCCAGGGTCGCAGATGTCTGTGTATGACACAGTACAGTCCTCAATCTGCATATCCCGCACAGACAGAACGAAGTAAACAGCCCATTTTTCAAAAGTACATAAAATATGGTATTGAGAGTTCTTTGCTTTAATGTCAAAAGCTACTGAAAGAGGAAAAGTGCTCTTTACCAGACAAGCTTTCTTTTCGCAGAGATCACATCCACTACTCCTTCCTTGGAATAAATCTGGGCAGGGTGGCACGCTGGAGACTACCTGGTTGAACGACGCAGCAGCTTTTGTCTTGGGATGCAACGAAGGCACTTACAGAAAGCAAGGGCTCTAAATAAAAGAGAATTTAAAGATAAACGTTAGACTGAGGTACATTGAAAGGCTCAGTAGAGAGAAACAAGGTGAACGGGCAGCAAACAGGGCAAAGGAGACAAGGGAAGAGGAGCCAGGCACCTGACCCGAACCCCTGGAAGGAAAGTGAGCTGGGGCTGCCTGTTCGTCTGGGCACGTGCTCTAAGGAGCTGGGAGTGCTGCAAGCTGGGGGACTGCTACCTCTGTCTGACAAAAGTCTTAACAAGGCCCAGGAGGGGAGAAAAGGAGGCTCTGCGTGACCAGGGGCAGCAAACGGGGCAGTTTGCAAACAGTTCATAAGTCAGTTTGCAGGTTTCAATGTGACGGTGACGGGTGTGCACACTGCACAGTACAGTCTTTGTAACAAGACTAAGAGCGGTGTAACTGTACAAGTGTGGTTTGGACTGTCAAGCGAACCATGGCAGTCACAAGGCAGGCTGTCAGAGCAGTGCCTCCCAAACTTTTCCTCAGCATGACCCCATTTATGGCCCCATTCCTCAGCATGACCCTTCGCTCCCCACCCATAGCCCCCCACCCCTGCCACCCCATCCCGCTGATTTTTCAATCCCATTTGGGGTTGTGACCTACAGTTCGGGAACCACTGTGTTAGAGGTACAGTTATATAGATATGTATCTATTTATATATAGAAATATTATGTTTTTTTAAAGTTAGTTCACAGGTCAGTTTGCCCCCCGTTCTTTAAAGGGGAGCCTTTAATGTAAGACCTTGCTTTAATTGAGAGTACCTAATCTACATCTATTTAGTGTAAGTCGCTAATACACAGCAATTAGACCAGTTCTTGTGCTCCTTGCTTAACTGGAGTCCAGAGTGAGAGGGAAGTTGGAGGCGGCGTTTGCTAGGTAATTTATCTGGAAACTCTCCCTCACCTTCCTTCACCGTAAACTTAGAGAGAGGAAGCGGGTTAGCAGGGGAAAGGGAAGCTTTTGGGACCAAGGGGCAGCACAGAGGCCAGTTTACAAGGAAGTTTGCTAGGAAAGGTCTGGTTGGAAAGAGGGGCGAGCAGAGAGAGGGAGCGGATTAAGAAACCCAGCGACACGGTGCGCCCCTAATATAAAATCATAACTTTTAAAAAATATTTTAAAGGTATTATTTGGTTATTGTCCCAAATTTCATTAAGCTTTTAATAAACATAAGAGTATCTTACTACTCAGAAAGAGCTTAACTAATTTCCTTTTTCTCTAAAAGCTGTAAAATGATCAGCAATTAATAAAAAAGCAGAGGTTTCTGGGCAAAGTCTTCAAAAGCCAGAACAACACTGCATGTTGTGTTAGAGTTTGATTGAGTATGTCAGGAACTCAGCTAAAATGTCTTTATTAAATCCAACAGCCAATAGCAGATATATAGAGACTTTAAGCCAGTAGTTTTCAACCTTTCTTTTAGTAAGTGTACCCCCGGCAGCCCCCTTTTTAAAAAGTGTACCCCCGGGGGGTGGGAGCAGCCGGATGTGGAGCAGGTGGGGGTGGCGAGCGGTCAGACGTGGCGGGGGGTGGCAAGGGCCAGACAGAGCAGGGGCACGGTGAGTGGCAGAGCAGCGGCAGCGCAGCTTCTGTGGGCCCTGTTCTCCCTCCGCCCTGGCCCTGCTCCTGTGAGGCAGCAGGTGTCCTACATCTGCGCCTGCCCCTGTACATTCCTTGGGACCTTTCAAATTACCTCCAGGGGTAGGCATACCCCAGGTTGACAACACCTGCTTTAAGCAACTGCTCTAAAACACTGACAAAGAACGTTTTGCGTTTGAAAGCTTGCCTAACTTAATTCCAACCATTCAGTTGGTCCAATAAAAGTGATCACACTCAAAAAATCTTGCCTCTTGCATACTTCCTGGATCATCACAGGTAGAACATAACTCTACACAAACGGGTGCTCAAACCACGGGGTGCTCAAACATCGCTCTAAACAAAGGCATGCCAGGGCCCCGTCCATCTGTGCAGAGGGAGGCAGGGTGCACGCCAGCCCCAAGACAGCGCAGAAAGGGGGCTTTGTCAGCCTCAACCTGAGCCCAAGGGGCTTGACAAGGCCCCACTACAGCGGCAGGTTCGGGGTGTGCCCATCCCCACGGCAATCCCATGGAAGGAAGAATGGCCAGGCACCAAACCAGCCATGCAGGGGAAGAAGGCAAAGCTCTAGAAGAATAAGTGCAAAGTCCTGAACTTAAGACAGAACAGTCTCATGCACCGCTACAGGCTTGGGACCAACTGGCTGGCAGCAGCTCCACAGAAAAGGACCTGGGGGTTACGGTGGACAATAAGCTGAATAGGTGCCAACAGTGTGTGCTAGTTGCCAAGAAGGCTAACAGCACACCGGGCTGCATTAGTAGGAGTGTTGTCAGCACTGAGGGAAGTCATTATTCCCCACTATTCTGCACTGGTGCGGTTACATGTGGAGTACTGTGTTCAGTTTTGTGCCCCCTACTACAGAAAGGATGTGAACAAGTGGGAGATTAGGAAAAACTTTCTGACTAAGAGACTGGTGAAGTGCTGGGACGGCTTATCTAGAGAGGTGGTGGACTCTTGGAGGATTTTAAGGCCCGGCTCGACAAATCTCTGGCAAGATCAAATTAAGGATGGTCCTGCTTTTAGCAAGGGGTTGGACTAGATGAGTTACTGGAACCCCTTTCAACCCTAGTTTTCTATGATTTATTAGAAACATTTGGAAAAACAGCAGTATAAGAAACAAAATTGGTGATGTAGCATCCATGGGCATCCACACGCAAACAGCACCTACGTCCCCATTGCAACACGCTCCCCTGGTATAGCGCGCCACTACGGTGAAGTAGCGGCTAAAAATAATCATGTGCCACACATACAGCACAGTAAAGTTGCCATAGTGACACATGTAGATGCGCCCTGCATGTTGTGTTAGAATTTGATTGAGCGTGTCAGTAATTCAGTTCAAATGTCTTTATTAAATCCAAAAGCCAATAGCAGAGATACAATTACTTTAAACCAATGCTCTAAAATAGTGACAAAGAACCTTTTAGCTCAGCTCTCGTGGTGCAGTGGGTTAGCATGTGAAACTTCTAAAACAGCCCTGGGGAAGTGATGCCAAGGTTGTGAGTTCAAGCCTCACCTAGAACATTTGACTTTTAGTTGGATGCTGAAGCAAGCATGTGTGCGCCCTTCGTGCCTGTGCCGTGGTAAGGAACCAGCAGCAGCAATAAGGTGAGCTGGGCCAGCTGTAGGGAAGTGGGAAGGGGTTTTCTCCCATCCCTATTTAGTTGAGGGGAGAGCAGGAGGAGTCTGAACTGCACATCAGCATCACTGGCTTCAGACAGTGTTCAGGTGAGTGCACAGAAGGGAGTCTTAAGAGAAAGTTAAAGCATTGTGGGTTAGGACACATGGAGGTCAAGGGGAAAGGGACCTGGTGATGGGGGTCTGCTACAGACCACCACATCAAGGAGCAGAGCTAGACTGGGAATGCTTGCAGCAGCTCTCAGAGGCCGTACAGTCTAGGGACATGGTTGTCACGGGGGACCTAAACTACCCTGACATCTGCTGGGAAGAGCAGTCAGCCAAATCCAACCGCTCACCTAACGCAGGAAGTATATGGTCCCACTGGACTTGGTGTTGGCTATGGGGGATGACCTGGTAGGGGAACTACAGATTCGTGGTCACCTTGGGGACAGTGACCACCACTCACTCAATCAAATTCATCATAGGGCGTCGAGTGGGTAAGATAATAATAGGATGGAGGTGCTTGACTTTAGGAAGGCTAACTTCAGTGTGCTCAGTTTAATCAGCAATGCACTGCAGGAGAGGAGTATTGGCGAGATGGAAGTCCAGGAAGGGTGGTCGTTCCTAAAGGAAGCGATCCTTCAGGCACAGAGGGAGATGATCCCAGTGCGAGGGAAAGGGGAGAAAGGGGCCAAAAAACCTCCTTGGCTAAACACAGACATCCAGAAAAGCCTAAGGGCAAAAAAAAAAAAAAAAAAAGGCATATAGGTGGTGAAAGCAGGAGGAAGCTACCAAGGAGGAGTGTATCTACTTGACCCGCACTTGCAGGGTGCCAGTTAGAAAGGCCAAAGCAACTACAGAGCTGAGGCTGGCAACACAAATTAAAGACAACAAAAAGTCTATTGTCAGGTATGTAGGGAGTAAAAGGAAGGCGCAGGGCAGCACAGGACCCCTACTGAAGAAACAGGAGCACTTAGTGACAGACAGGGGGGACAAGGCTGAGCTATTCAATGAGTTTTTTGCCTCAGTGTCCTTGAAGAAGGGTCAAGATCAGTCTCCTAACAGGTTCTTAGATGGGATCAGAGGGATACCAGCCTACCAACTGTCAACGCTGACGTGGTGCAGAGTCACTTGGATGGACTGGATGTGTTTAAGTTAGCAGGCCCAGATGCGCTGCATCCGCGAGCACTGAAGGCATTTGCCGGTGTCATTGCAGAACCACTGGCACGGCTGTTTGAGCACTCGTGGCACTCGGGTCAGGTCCCAGACGACTGGAAAAGGGCCAATGTGGTCCCCATTTTCAAAAAGGGGAGGAAAGAGGGTACAAGTCATTATACGGCAGTCAGCCTCACCTCCACCCTTGGAAAAGTCTTTGAAAAGATTATTAAGGATCATATTTGTGGGTGTCCAGTGGGAAAAATAATGCAGCAGGGCAACCAGCATTGATCAGTAGCAGGTGGATCATGCCTGACTCATCTGGTTTCATTTTATAACCAGGTCACAAAATGCTGATGCAGAAGTAGAGGTGGATGTTGTTTTTTTGGATTTTAGGAAGACCTTCGATTCCATATCTCATCCCATTCTCTTAAATAAATTAAGAGGCTGTGACTTAGATCTTTACACGGTCTGGTGGGTGGCAAATTGGCTTGCGGGTCGCACCCAGAGAGTGGTAGTAGACGGGTCGGTATCGACCTGGAAGCATCTGGGTAGTGGGGTCCCACCGGGCTCAGTCCTCAGACCTGTACTCTTCAGTGTCTTCATCAGTGACTTGGATGTGGGCGTGAAGTGTCCTCTGTGCAAGTCTGCAGATGATACTAAATTGTGGGGTGAAGTAAGCACTCTGGAGGGTAGGGAATGACTGCAGGCAGACCTGGACAGGTTGGAAAAGTGGGCTGAACACAACAGGACACAGTACAACAAGGGCAAATGCAGAGTACTGCACCTAGAACATAAAAATATCCAGCGCACCTACTGGCTAGGAAATGACCCTCTCAGCAGCGCAGAATCGGAAAGGGATCTCGGAGTCCTAGTGGACTCCAAGATGAACATGAGTCGGCAGTGTGACGAAATCATCAGCAAAGCTAACTGCACTTTATCGTGCATCAGCAGATGCATGACAACTAGAACCAAGGAGGTGACACTTCCCCTCTATGCGGCACTGGTCAGACCGCAGTTGGAGTACTGCATCCAGTTTTGGGCGCCATACTTTAAGAAGGATGTGGACAGCTTCAAGAGGGTCCAGAGGAGAGCCACTTATACGGTTAAGGGTTTACAGGCTAAGCCCTATGAGGAGAGACTAAGGGATCTGGACCTCTTCAGCCTCCACAAGAGAAGGCTGAGAGGTGATCTTGTGGCCAACTACAAATTCATTAGGGGGGCGCAGCAAGGAACCGGAGATGCTCTGTTCACCAGGACGCCTCTTGGGGTAGCAAGGAACAATGGTCACAAACTGACAGAGAGCAGATTTAGGCTAGACATCAGGAAAAATTTCTTCACGGTAAGGGTGGCCACAATTTGGAATGGGCTTCCAGGGGAGGTGGTGCTCTCCCCTACCTTGGGAGTCTTTAGGAGAAGGCTGGATAGGCATCTGGCTGGGGTCATCTGACCCCAGCGCTCTTTCCTGCCTAGGCAGGGGGTCAGACTCAATGGTCTGTTGAGGTCCGTTCCAACCCTAGCATCTATGAATCTATTAATTTATGAATCTTGTGTTTGAAAGCTTATCTAACTTAATTCCAACCATGCAGTTGGTCCAATAAAAGTCACCACACCCAAAAAATCCCTGCCTTTTGCATGCTTCCTGGATCATCACAGCTAAAACACCACTCTTAACAAAGAGTGCTCAACCTTTCTGTCTGGTGAGACGGATGGGCAGTGCCCAATCCATATGCAAGCAGTACGCAGTGTGGTTCCAGTCTGGGGCCCAAGGAGTTCATGACAGGGTCCCATCCAGCTGTCCAGAGCGGGCTAGGGGACAGCCCAGTCCTGATCCAGCATGAACAGGGATTTTTGGCCAGCCCCAATCGAAGCCCATGGAGGGAGGAAAGGTAGGGGCATGACAAGAAACCAATCCAAAGGCAATGGAGGGGGAGGGGGGTGTCTCACCAGAAGAAAGAGTTGACAGGTGAGAAACCCCCAAATTTCCCAACTGTGGGGAGCCCAATGGGGCAGATATCATAGCTCCACAGGCTGCAATTGGCCCATGGACCAGAGGTTGAGCACCTGTGCTCTAACACTATCAGCAAAACACTATAACAATATTTATTATGCTTGCCAGCATTGAATCCGAACACCTACAGCTGGGCTCGCAGGAAGATTCTAGCTATCCCACGCTGGCTGATTCCCAGGGAAGCTCACTAGCAAAGAATCCACCTCTCCCACCTCTTCCCCTCCACCCCCAATCTCTCCCAATGTCATCTTCCGAGCTAGCCCACACACATCTAGCTTGTCATTCCCCAGACACACAACCTTCATTCCAGCCTGCCTGCAAGTCACTGCTTTGGGTGACTGGAGGCAGCAGGCACACGTGCGTCTCTGCACACACATCCCCATGGCCTGCATGCACCCAGGCAGGGTCCTGGGAGTAGCACCAATAGCTGGATGCAGGTAAGTGTATGATCAGTGGGGGTTGGAGGTCCGGGACTTGGGGACTGTGTGTGCGTGTGTGTGTGTGTGGGCAGGGGGGATGGGTACCTGCCAGATATGGGGGAAGATAGCCGGGCGCCAAGGCTGCATCAGGGCAGGGGGGACAGGACGGGTAGGAGCCTGCCCCTTCAGCAAGAGAAGGAGGCATCGGGGGCAGCTGCATAGCTGGGCTGGTGGCACTACAGCTGGTGCTCATACTTGTATGGGCAGAGCAACTGGGAGACGCTGCTGAGGGATGGGCTGGAGGGACCGTGACCAGGCTCCTGGTGAGGCATGGCAGCCCCAGACCAGGGCAGGGGGGGCCGCCACAGGCCTCCCCTTCTCCCTCCAGCCTGTGCTGGGGCTGGACTCTCTCCGCTGAAATCCGCACAAACTGCGGGACTTCGGCCCGAATGGCACAGGGGCAGCTGGGGGCTCCCTTTAGCAGGGCTGGGGGAAAGCAGGTCAGCACTGGCCACTGATCTTCATAAATAGGTCCTGGTACAAAAAAAGTTGAGAACCACTGTCCTAGACCTCCCATCCCTTTAACGGGTATTTATTTCCTTGCCATTGTACACCCACCTTTTCTCTTACATTAGCATATCACTTCATCCTGCCAACTGAAGCATTTGGATTGTCTGTCTGGCTGCCTCTCTCAAGTCATACTTTCCTGAAACTGTCCTGCTTGAACCTGAGATGATAAAATAACACACTACCTATTACTTTACAGTTCTTAATTCCTAGATGTTTCATTTTTTTTAAAGTTACAGTAATCAAATATTCAAGTAAGTTAAGAGCTATGATGCTATGCGATTGCCAGGTCAAGGTTAAGTGCAGTTTTCGTAAAAACAAAACCCTTCTTTCTCTACATCAGATTTGCTTAGTATATAAGGGAACAGGTGGAAGAAATGGGGTGGTTTTTTTCATCCCAGACCTACACACTGCTCCTGAATTTAAAAGCCAAACTGACCTCTTGCCTATTTCTACATCATGACAGGTGGTAAAAGAAGATATTCTTGCAGAATCGTTTTTCAGATTTTGTTCTGTTCAATCACTTCCCCAAAGTCCCCCCTCCCTGTGTTTCTCCTTTTTGGTCCAAATCCTCCAACCAAGACAGAAAGAGAACGGTCCCAAGGCTTAAAATTGTAATTTATCAGCATGAAGCTCATGTGTGTTTGCACAGCAACCAGTGCAATCAGTGGGCTAATGTGGCCTACAAACAGTACCAAAATAAAACTAACCTGTAAAAACTCCAGTATCCCATGCTGTATCTATTAAGTCTCATTTCCTTTGTTTGGTTTACTCTAGCTAAGTAAATGAAGTCATAACACTAGATTGATTAGCGGCTTTAAAGGTAAGACCTGCCTTAGCTTTGCTGTGTATTTGTAAAACTAGTTTCACACCCCACTTCTGCAAAAGATTATGCAAACATTTAGCCTCATGCGCCAAGAGTCTTACTGAGTTTAACAGCTCATTTGTCGAAAACTATGCACACGCAGACTTGGCCTTCGAATACAAATGGAGCTTTTTGAGACTATATCTTTTCAGGATAAGAACTAACAAACAGGCCATAGTGACAAATGCAGTTGCGTCGACATAAACGGGAATTTTCATTTCATCTACACGCACCCTAAGTCTTTATTTGCATTTGTACAGCATCTGCTACAACAGAACTTTAGTCGGGATTGTCACCTCTCCTCATCGAAGGACGTACAAATAATTAACACAGTAATCAACTACCATGGTTATCTAGTATACAGAATATGTAGCAGGGCACTGGGATGTGCCTGACCCTTTAGGAGAGCAAGCAGCCCGAGAGGCTGCTTTTAGGGGGCAGGGGGGAGCTAATGAGGGACTCACCTGGCTGGAAGACGGCTCAGGCTAGAGCTACATGAGCCCAGAGTCTGCACCAGTCTGTTCGTTTCTCCCCAGCTACTGCACAGTGCAGAACTCCTGGCTCCGGGTCCCTGAAGGGAACTGGATTTTGGCTGAACAACTCTACAGGTCTGGAAACAGAGGCAAGTTTCTTGGACTGAGGAAGACTGGGTTTACAGGCAAGTGGTCTTTATGTTACACCTCTAAAGACTGAGGTGTCTGCCAGACGGCCGTGATGTTTCTTATTGATTTATGTTTAGCCTTGAACCCTGGGGGTGCAGACTCAAGGCTTGCTTAGACAGCCAGTATCCCAGGAGCCCTCACACTGAGGGTGGGACCCAGGGAGGGGTCCCAGAACTGAAAAAAGGCTGAGACCCAGATCACGAGGTCCAAGAGGCCCAGAGCCACCTGTGTCCAGGGCTGGGCGGGGGAGGGGTCTGAGAGCTCAAGGGGGCAGAGTGTATAAGAAGGAAAATCAAAGGGAGAACACCTCTGAGGCTTAGGGCGTGGTGTAGGGGAGGAAAAGGAACCGCACCGTTTGCCCTTAAGGCTAGGTCCCTGTAGGGCACCTGTAGTCAGGCCGAGAGGAACCTACCAAGGTTGGGTGTCTGGATAGCGGCCAATGGGGCCTCAGACCCAGGGGAAACTTACTGGATTCGGGCTCACTCTAAGGCCTGCTAGCAGCCTCCTTGAATCAACCTGTAATATTAAGAGCAAGGCACGGCTGGTGAACAATGAAGAGAGAGTGACATTAGAGCTGGAGCCAGGCAGGAGCAGCAAGGCCGCTAGGGGTGTCATGGCAGCCCCTGTGGCTGTGAGCCTGTCACAGAGTACTTCTATTTTTTCCTTTGAAAGGAAAATCTAAAGTAGTGATAAAATTATGATCGCATAATCTGTGATTCCATGACTCGTTTCTTTAAAATTGGTTTAATGGACCACCGATAGTACAGTGCAGCCCCAACAGTTTTACACGGCAGGCCAGACTGTCAGTGGCCAATACATTCATGGGCTGGATCCAGGTGTTCCTGCTCTGGCACGTGGGTGGGCACCATCTGGCCAGGTGGGGGACAAACTGGCTTCAACACAGCCCTGATGGGGAAAGGAGCTTGACCCATCCTTGTCAAGAGGGAAAGAAGGCTAGCCAGGTGACCGTGTCGGGAGGGAAAGAGCGCGTGGCCCGGCCCAACCCGGCCCTGCAGGAAAGGAAGGGGACACGGTCCAACCCTGATCCCGAAGTGGGGGAACATGGCCCAGGCCCACGGGGGAAAGAGGCATAGCTTGGCTCAGACCAGCCATGCAGGTACTGGGGCTTGGGGATTTGGCAGGGGAAAGTGGGGGGGAGGCTGTGTTCATGGCCACCACTCGCTTGCTGCCAATTCCCCAGACCCCTGGGGAGCCCCACAAGCCAGATGTGATGGCTCCATGGGGCTGCATTTGGCCCAGGGGATGGAAATTGAGCAACCCTTGTCTAGTAGATGCATAATACGTCAATTTGTATTTGCTTACAGAGATAATTAATAAAACATAAATATCAATGATATGTTAGTTAAAATCTCAAAAGATTAAAAAATACCTGTCAGCATTTTCATTTTTACACTCTCTGCCTTGTATGGATAGCCATTTTAATAACATAACATTAGGTATCGTTTTCAAAAGATCCTGCCTGTTTGAAAATATGCATAAGTGGAGCAGCTGTGAATGCTTCACAACAAGTTGTAGCGCTGAAAGAAGAAGAAGAAAAAAAAGTTAATTTCTCAATTAGTGAATTAGTTCACATTTTGGACTCTAAAAATACCCACGGTTAGTTAGTTCTGTAGACAATACATTTAGAAATCCTTTCCAAGAGTTACAAAAGTTCCGTGTCCAATACAAATCACCATTTCCAAAGATACTAACGGAGCCAACAAACAGTCTTCAAAGCAACCTTGAAAACAGCACAAGAAAAGCTGGAAAGTAGGGTTTGATGCTTTTCCACCACAAATCATACTAGCCTATCTTCAAAAAGGCCAAAAGGTTCCCAAACAGTTACGACTTTTATTCCCTACCAGCCGTTACTACACCTGAACTAGCAGCTTAAAAGTCAAAACTTTTCATTCTATTTTTAATCCGTCTGTTTTATTTTTAATCTATTTTTAATCTTTCTTGTTTCCCCAAGAAAAGCCATTTTAAGGATCCAATCCAATTGACACTGAGATGAATGGGAGTCTTTTCACTGACTTTACAGAGTACCGAATCAAGCCCAAAGCATTCATAGTGGACGATTTCCTCTTTGGAACCCCACCCCCCCACTCCGCAAGGGAAATCACCTATCAGTTATGATACCACATACCAATGTAAGAGCAGAGACTCGCCAAAACAAAAGCAAAACACCCAACCTCCATCAATCAGTGTTAAAATAGAAACATGTTCCTAAGTATGTAAATCAGGGAGAAGAAGGGCTTTTTTCAGCATTGAGGAAATCAGGACTGTTACTCTTAACTTTACACAGAAGAGCAATTTTAAAACTACCCCATACTAAATCCCCCTACCCCTTGCCACAGCAGATACCAACGGCTTCTGATGCTATGGGTTGAAACCTCGAGGTGTTTACATGCCTCATAGAGCTGACTGACTCCCACCCCTACTCACGCACTCGGTGTGTGAGCCCATGCAGCCATGTACATGCATGTATGTGTGTGTGTGTGTGTGTATGCATGCACACGCATCTGCATGTGCAGGTGTATACACACAGTGCACCTGTAGCACATAGGGTACAGCGTGCCTGCAGGTGCATACTGCGTGTGTGCGCATGCAGGTGCGTGCAAACAGGCAGACATGTATGTGCACTGCCACACGCACTCTTTCCATGTGTGTATACTGACATGCACATGTATATGTATACGTGTACAAGTGTATATGTGGATATCCACACCCCCGCCCCCGTACACACACCCGTGGGCAACCCCTCGCAGCCGAGGACGACCCGCTCTCACGAGGCCAGTCCCGGTCCCGGACTCCAGCGCAGCCGGGCTGCTCCTGCCCCCCCCCACTCCTGCGGCTGTGCAGAGACCCGGCCTCCATCGGGGCCGGGCCGGGGCCGGCGCTGCCCCAGCGCTGGTGTCGGGGCGGCGGGGTGTCGAAGCGGGCCTGAGGCAGCCTCGACACGCTTCCTCCGCCGCCGCCGCCCGCCGCTCCTGCCGCGTTTCCGGGGCGCCGGACGCAGTCCCGGCCCTACCGGCAGCGGCGCGGGGCGGGGCGGGGGAGCCGGGGCCTCGGCGCGGGCACCTGACTGCCGCCTCCCGCCGCTCTGGCCCGTTCCCACCGCCCAGCCGGCGCTGCGCTGCGCACGCGCGAACCCCCTTGCTCCTCCCGCTGTAGTGACGCGCAAGCTCCCCATTGGCCGCGGCGCAGGTGCGCGGGCTGAGGGCGGGCGGGGCGGAGAGGCTGTTGAACCCCCCTCGTGTGCTGTGGGCGATGGACGCGCGGGGGGCGGGTCAGCGCGGAGGGGCGGGGCCAGGGGTAGTGGGCGGTCGGAGCAGGGCTGCGGGAGGGTGTCCATCCCGCGCGGGGTAGAAGCGGACGGGGCAGGGGGGTGCGTGTCATTGCAGCCTGGCCCCTAGAGAGCCCGAGGGCTCGAGCAGTCTCCCCTCGCGGCTGCTGCGACGTGCAGCGCTGTTGTAGCGCAATGACACCGAGAAACGGGCAACACGTCACAGAGACCGCTCTGACGTTGCAAAGACATCCCTGCCCGAACAGGTCAGCGGGGGCCACTTCCCTCGGTTTGTGTTGTCAGTACGGCTGTGTCACACGTGCTAAGACCTTCACCCCTTTCTTCTTGCTGGTTCAGGGGAGGAAGACACACCGCTGCACCGAGTGCAGGAAGGACTTCATCAGCTGGCAAGGCGTGTCGCACCACCGGTGTGTGCGGAGGGGGCAGCAGCCACACCGCTGCACCGAGTGTGGGAAGAGCTTCAGGCAGCCGTCCAGCCTGGCCCGGCACCTCCGCATCCACACAGGGGAGAAGCCATATCCGTGCTCTGAGCGTGGGAAGAGCTTCACCTACTCCTGCAGCCTGTGCCGAACACCGGTGCATCTCGCAGGGGAGAAGTGACGTGGGTGCTCTGAGTATTGGAAAGGCTTCACCCACCTCTCCCACCCATCCTGGAATCAGCACGTCCACACCCAGAAGCATCCCTAGTTGTGCCGGCAGTGCAGGAAGGGCTTGGAGATGTGTGCCTGCTCAGCACCCAGCAGGGGCTGCGTTCAGACAAGCACCCTCATGCTGGTGGCCTGCAGAAGGAGTTCCCCCAGGCTTTGTCCCTCGTAGGGCACAGCGGGAGTCCAGAGCCCAGAGGCTGGCCCCCAAGGTGTCATTGTCGGGGAAGGGGGTTAAGAGGAAACGCCTCAGGCAGAGGTCAGCCCCGACGTAGGGGAAGGAGAGGAGGTGATCTTTGCATCAGCCTTGGAGCCTGTGCATTCCCCATCAGTCTCTAACAGTACTCCCAGGGGAAGAAGTGCGTTCACGCTAGGGTGCCCTCCCCCACACAGCTGACTTCAAGTGACACCCGGGCACTTTTCTTCGCTGCCTCCCAGCTTTCTCCTTCCTCCTGGTCCAGGGGTTCTGGTGTATGAGCCCCTGAGTTGCAGGGAGGAGTGCATTTAAGGCTGGGGAAGCATTCCCTACCCTCCTCCCTGACCTCGCCTTTCCTCACCACCACATCACCCCTCTCCCAGACCTGCCCATGCCCAGTGGGGTCTGCAAGGAGCTGCTTCTGCCACCCCCGGAGCCTTTTTGGCCTATTTTGCCCAGCCACGAGGCCTTTTGGAAGAGCGGGAGGGAAGGCTGCAGCCTCTGCGGGAGGAGCGCGGCGAGCGCTGCCCATTTGTGTGCAAGGGAAGAGGAATCCAGCCCGGTGATTTTCTCTGGGGGGCCGAGCGCAGATCAATCTCGCCGTGTGCTGTGAAGCCTAAAGGACACCTTGAAAAGTTCTTTTCTTCTGTCAGGAACCGGCGGACGGCTCCCTCCCCGCGGCTCCTCGGGGACTTCCTGACGGGTTCCCGACAGCAAAGGGAACGTGGTCCCCAGCGGCCGCCGGGCGCCGGCCTCCTTCCCCCCAGCCAGCCCCAGGTCGCAGGGCAGCGCCTGGGGACCGGACACCGGCGAGCACCGGGCTGCCCTGGGATGCGGCTTTGCCAACGCTCCTCAATCCCCTGGGCCTGGGTCCCCCACAGCTCGTCCCTCCCCTGCAACGCCCCGCCAGCTCACCCACGGCTCTTGTGTGCCCCTTGCACCCCCTTCATCTCCGTGGTGCTAGTCAGTGCTGCTCCTCCTCCTGGTGATGTAATCTTTTTATGTAATCTTTTTTATGGTATATCTAGCTTTTGCAAACTATATCTAACTGAATACTTAAGGCAACTTACTGGTGCTGGGAGGGGTGTGGTATGTGTGTGTTAAGAGATGCTTGCAGAGCACAGCGTGTGGGATGCGGAGGATTCCTGGAATGCCTCCCTAACACCAGCAGGATAATGTCTCCCTGACACTTGTAAGATAGCAAGAAGTTGAGAAAAAGGTCTCATTATAATGCTAAAAATCACACCCCTGGGCAGAGCAAAAGTATGTTAATGAAACATATATGTATGTAAATGAAATACATGGCTAAACCATAGGTATAGAGACATGCTCAGTAGAGAACGTCTTATGTCAGTGGCTTGTAACCAATCACTGAGCGATACACTTGCAAACATATGTATAAAAGGTACCCAAAGGTAGAAACCGGTGGTGCTTGCTTTGCAAAAGATTGCCAAGCACCCCTCTCTGCGCAGACTTGAAACAATAAAGATTAAGTTGGATCCTCCACCCCTGTGTGTTTATTGGCAAAAACGCACCGGGCACGAGCTCACACTGTCCTTTGGAGACAACACTGGCAGCGCCCAAGATCCCCCCCAAACACCCCGAGATCGCTGCCACCCTGCTCTTACCGTCCCCACCAGCACCTCCCCGCCCCCGGGCACACGGGCTCTGCCCAGGGCAGGACCTGACCTGCGACTAAAGCAAGGGAGAGGAAGAAAAGCAAAGCCCCGCACGAGAGGAGCCGGACCCCTGTCGCGGGACCCCCAGCCCGAGGCTGCCCCATCGGCCCCTGCCCGGCGCGGGGGGCGGGATGCAGACTTGGGTGTGCGCGGGGAGCAGGGGGCGTTTGCACCGGTGGCGGGGGGGGGTGTCGTTGCAGCACCCCTTCCCGCCGGAGTGCCCGGGCCCGGGGAGGGCCGGGGCTGCAGCCCTGCTACCCCCACCCCCACCCCTATGGGGCCGAGCTGGGCCGGCTCCCCTCTGCTCTTCCTGGGACCCCTGGGGGCTCCGGACCTTCCCCCTGCCGCCAGCCCAGCCTGCCCCATGGCCGGGCAGGATCGTGTGCGTATGTGCTTGTTTGTTTTTGCACGCACAAGTGTGAGCTTGCATGTGCCTGTGCGTGCATGCATTTGTGCTTGCATGTCCTTGTCTGTCCATGCATGTGTTTGTGCATGCACACATAAGTATGTGCTTACATGTGTCTGTCTGCATTCGTGTGTATGCATCTGTCTGCGTACACGCGTGTACATGTCTCCATGCATGCATGTGTGCAGGCACATGTCTACATGCATGCACGTGTGTGTGCAGGTGTGTCTCTGTGCATGCATGTATGTGCATGCATGTGTGCAGGTGCACATGCGCATGTTTGCATGCACACACGTGCATGTGTTTGTGCATGCATGTGTCTGCATGCATGAGTTTGTGCTTACGTGTGTCTGCTTGCATACATCTGTGTGAATGCATACGCGAGCATGTGTGCGTGTGTTTGTGCACGCACATGTGTGCCTGCATGTGCCTGTGTGCCTACATTTATGTGCGTGCATGCCTGCATGCACATGTGCATGTCTGCATGCACACGCATGCATGTGTTTGTGTGCATTCATGTGTACACACGTGTGCATGTGTGTGTGCATGTGCACCTGTGCATGCTTATGTGTGCATGCACAAGTCTGCATGCATGAGTGTGCTTGTAGGTTTCTGTATGCATGCGTGTGCATGTGTATTATCTATGTGTGTGCATGTGTCTGCGCACATCTGTGTGCATGTCTGTGCATGCGTGTGTTCTTGCATGCCTGTGTGTATATGCATGTCTGTGTGCATGTATCTGTGTGCATGTGTGTGTTCCTGCATGTGCCTGTGCGTGCATGTGTGTATGTGCATGTCTGTGTGAATTCATATGTACCTCTGTGTGTCTGTTCATGAGTCTGCATGTGTACGTATCTGTGTTCACGTGTGTGCCTGCATGCATGTGTGCATGCATATGTGCGTGTGTGTGTGCATGTGTGTATGTGTGTGCATGCATGTTTGTGCGTGTGCTCCTCTCTGCATGTGTACATGCCTGTCTGTGCATGTGTGTCTGTGTTCATAGCAGGGAGAGTGTATTTGTGTCTGCGTGTCCATGTGCAGAGAGTGAGTGTGTAGAGTGCATGCCTGCCTGCATGTGTGCATGTGTCTGTTCACGTGTGTGCGTGTGCATGCATCTGTGTTCATGGCATGGAGAGCATGTTAATGTGTCCACGTGCACAGCGAGTGAATAGAGTGCACACCCATCTCTGTCTCTGTGTGCATGTGTCTGTGCGTGCGTGTGCCTGCATGTATGTGTGTGTGTTCATGGCAGGGAGAATATGCTTGTGCCAGCGTGCCCATGTGCAGAGAGATGGTGCGTCATGAAGGACACGTGCCTACGGCGGCGACGGGAGCGGGGCAGTGGTGGCGGGAGAGTGGCAGGGCTAAGCGGGAGCTCCCGCAGATGGCACTGGCGCTGGCATCGGTCGGGGGGTGGGGGGAGGTGGCGAGCGCTGGCCAGGGGGCAGCGACCACCCACAGACCTTGCCAGCAATGTGGGCTGTGCCTTTTAGTAGGGGGTGCACCGCCACGCTCAGGGGGTGCACGTGCACCTGTGTGCACCCCCACACATCGCCCCTGTGGTAAGTAGAGTGTGTGCCTGTCTGTGTGCACGCCTGTGTGTAAGTGTGTGTGTATTAGCCATAATGGGGCATGGGGGGTTGGTAGCAGGGAGAAGAGGGGGGCATGTGCCTCCCACCCCCAGCCCAGCAGGGTCCCCCCAGCCTCCCCCGCCAGCACCAGGAGGGGAAGGGCCCCTCCCCACCCCCTTGTACCCCAGGCCCAGTACCCATTAACCCACGGGGGACGGATCTGGACCCTGAGCCTGTCAGTCTTGATGGGCACTTTGCTAGTACTAGCTCTAAATGTGCAAGTTAAACACTTCCTAACAAAATCGGTGTCATGCCAGCTAGGGAAAGCACACGCGTCTTCATGTTTGCTTGGAAGTTTCAATAGAAATATCCCGTGCGCCTCTTGGAGCTGCAAGTCTTCGCTGCACGGGACATCGACATCTACCCGCCAGAGGCAGTTTCCCAGACATTGCACTGGACCTGGCACTTTAAAAAATGCCAAAACAACCTGGCAGATCTACACAAAGGCAAAGCTAAAAAGAGCTATACAGTATGATTAGGATATTGGGTCCACTTTTAGGAGTATTGGGTCCAGTTTTGGGCACTGTACTTCAAGAAGGACGTTGCTAGAGTCAGGAGGGTGCAGAGGAAGCCACTCGTGTGGTTAGGGGCCTGCAGGCAAGGCCCTAGGAGGAGAGCCCGAGGGACCTGGACCTCTTCAGCCTCTGCAAGAGAAGGCTGAGAGGGGATCCTGTGGCCGCCAACAAGTTCATTAGGGGATGCAGCAAGGGACCAGAGATGCTCTCTTCACCAGGGCACCTCTTGGGGTAACAAGGAGCAATGGTCACATACTGAGAGAGAGCAGCTTTGGGCTAGATATCAGGAAAAACTCCTTCACAGTAAGGGTGGCCACATTTTGGACTGGGCTCCCAAGGGAGGTGTTGGTCTCTTCCACCTCGGGGGTCTTTAAGAGAGGGCTGGATCGGCACCTGGCTGGGGGCGTCTGGCCCAGCGCTCTTTGCTGCCCAGGCAGGGGGTCGGACTCGGTGAGCCGTTGAGGTCCCTTCCCACCCTAGCATCTATGAATCTGAATTAGTGCTTCAAGTGTACCATTTTATCAGCCTTCAGACCCATGAAACTTCACATTGTCTCAGGAGAGCACGCTGCCAATCTCCAAGGTGTTTAGCACGTGGGCACTGCTTTATAGTTACTTTTTTAAATGTCTGTATGAACTGATCACCCCAAGCTCCCCAAATGACTCTTTATTCTGCTACTTCACCCCCCTTTTCCAAACGAGGCCATGGAGCCTCTCTAACAAATGGAGCATGTCTTTCACTCTTCTGTGACAAAAGGGGTTTGATCTGATCTTCTTATGCCGCTGCTCCTGTCCCTTTAGTAGCACACCGAG
Source organism: Alligator mississippiensis (assembly GCF_030867095.1). Classification (NCBI taxonomy): domain Eukaryota; kingdom Metazoa; phylum Chordata; order Crocodylia; family Alligatoridae; genus Alligator; species Alligator mississippiensis. Next base: position 51,700,521 of record NC_081834.1, on the reverse strand, counting down.
AGGGCATTGAATCGTCAAACCCGGGACTGGAAGAGACGTCGGGGCCGTCCAGTCACCCCCTGCTCGAGGCGGGATCTCACCTACAAACCCGGCCAGCCAAGTATCGACCCTGCTCTCACGCCTTGGCAAGCATGGAGATTGCACAACCCTCTGGGTAGCCCCTTTCCGTGCTCAAAAAAAACCTAAAAAAATCGCCCTCATACAGTGCGAAAGGTCTTGTATCGAACCTAAATGTCCCCTGCTGCAGTTCTTGATTTCCTCTGCGTCTGTTTCTGTGGCTGAAGAAAACAGGACATGTCTCTGTCCTCTCCATGGCCACCGCTCAGGGATTTGAAGACATCAAGCTTGAGGACTACTCTCAGGACACAGTCGTTCAACCAAGATCTGTCCGTCTTCCAGTCCGTTCATCGAAAACGAAAGTGAGAGCGTGGTTATGGTAAAGGAACCAGGCAGGAAAGGTAAAATGAGGATGGCAGAGAAGGAGCACTACCTCGAGGCGCAGTAAGCACATGATATCCATGAAAGATCCTCTTCAGCCACAGCTCTGGTGCAAGGGCTGTTTGACCAAAGGCAGAAGAGGGAGATCCAGGACACGGATCTGGTTAAACAGTTCGCCCTCCAGAAAGCGAAAGGGCTTGAAGGGAAACTGGGGGAAGTTGCCCATGAAAGCGGTGCAATGCTGAGACACTGGGAGGACCCACGCAGTCAAAGCGCCGACAGTAGGCGGCAAGTAATACAGTGTATTCCCCAGCGCAGAGCTGGGAGCAGCGGGAGCCCCCGGCCTCCAGAAATAGAGGTTAGAGTCACTGCAGGGAGCACATGTGAGACAGACCTGGGCCGTCTGTCCTTGTGCACAGACAAGAAATGGTGTTCGTTAGGACCTGGTGTTGGAGTCCCTTTCCTCATCCGCTGTCACAGTGCCCTGGAGGGAAACCCTGGCAGGGGCCAGTCCTGTGCGAAGTCCCTCGTTGTGAGCACCATCAGGCCGCGTGCAAGCCCAGCCCTGTCTCACACCTGGAGGCTGATGCAGCAGTGCGGCCGGACATGGCCGAGACGTGAACACGGGGAGACCCGGAGAAGGTGACGCGCATCACAATGGCCCCTTCTAGAACCGGCTCGTCGCCGTGCGGCTCCTGGAGACGTGCACAGCAGTTGGACTGCTCCCGAGCCAACACTGCTTGGAGTCAGGTCACACCTGTGTCCTTGGTGTCACCCTGACCGCAAGGGTAAGTGTGGGCAAATGAGGGGGTGTTTGCACCCACACTTGGGGGGTCGTAGGGGTGGGTGACTTGTGGCTGGGGGTATTGTCACTTTTATGCTTTCATTTCTTTCCTAAACATGACTTCAGTCCGCTTCAGTACAAGCCAAGGGTTGAAGACGAGGTGTGCTGGCCTGACATGGGGGAGGCGGGGGGAGTGCTTGGAGCGATGCTATTTGGCTGGGCAGGCAAGGTGAGGGGTGCCGCGGAGCAGGCAGTGAGGATGCGGATGGTTGCTTTAGGGTTTCCATATTTCCAGGTCCAAAATGCAGGACACCTGTCACATGGCGGAGGGGGGACAGGGGATATGACAGTGGGGGACAGAGACATGCCAGTGCCCTGTCCCTGCCCATGCTGTTGCCTCTCAGTGCCAAGCCATAGCCCGCGCCAGCCCTGCTGCTGCCCCTCACTCCCAACCCACTGACCCCAGCCCTGCCAGTGCCCCTCACCCCAAACTGCAGTACCCTGCCCCCCGGCCATGATGCTGTCCCTCGCTCCAGACATCAAGTAACTGGGAATGACTGGTTGTGGTTTCAACTTGCTCTTCAATATTTCTTTCATACAGCTACAGAAGACTGGACAGTCTTTTATCCCGGGAGAAAAATATGGGATCCTTTGGAAAGAGAGGAAGGTAAATCAAATAGAGATGCCAATTCTCACTGTCACATACTCTTTTTGCCTTGCCTAATTTGAGAGATTCAGGTGTGAATTGAGGAAAGCAGTGGTCAGCAGATCTTCACAATGCGTGGTAAGGAAATGAGTAGTGCGTGTGACCAAACACCCCTTAAAGGAGAATAATGTGGGAAAATGTGGCTTTTCCTTTTCAGGCTGGCAGAGTTCCAGCTTGCAAGGGGCTGCTTGGGGCCCCCCATGCCCCACACACCCTCCACTGCCCTACACACCCACCTGCTGCTGCACACACTGGGCAGCGGGGGGCTGGGAGTAGTGGGTTGGGAGCGAGGGTCATTGGGGTGGGACAGGCCATGAGTGTTTAGCAAATGGGTCCTAGTAGAAAAGAAGGTTGAGAACCACTGGCTTAGGCTGTGCAGGAAGGTTGCTGATGAGAGCAGGAACCTCTTTTCCCTGTGCCTGAAGGAGGGTGTTTGTACCTGAAACCATGTTTTTCCAACTCTTTAGCTGCTCTAGTAAAAGATGTCACATTTAGAAAGAAGTTTCTTGCTCGGAGGATAGTAAAACAATGGAAGAGGTTACCCAGAGCAGTTGTGCAATTTCCATCCTTGAAGGTTTTCAAGACCCATCTAGACAAAACTTTGCCTGGGATTATCTAGTTGGGGATAGTCCTGCTTTGGGCAGGGGGCTAGACTAGAAGCACTAGAACAGTGGTTCTCAACCTTTTTTGTACCAGGACCCGTCTGTAAACATCCATGGCCAATCCTGGCCCAGTGCCCCTCACTCCTGACCTGCTGCCCCCCACCCCACAGACCAGCACCCCCAGTGCACGGGGCAGGTAGTGGGGGTGCAGGGAAGCAGCGGGGGAGGGGGCAAGCAGCCCCTTGCAGGCTGGGACTGCCAATCTGCAAGGGAAAACCCACAGTTTCCCGTGTTTTTCTCCTTTAAAGGAGAAACCATTTTTATAGTGTATTGATCCATTTTTTAAGTTTGTTCACAGCCCGTTCATATGTTCTTGTGACCCACTGGTTGGGACATGCTGCACTAGATGACCTCCTGAGGTCCCTTCTAACCCTAATTTTCTATGATACCCAATTATTTCTATGATATTCTGTGTTTTTTTGCTGGAACATTTAAGTAGCTTAAAGAAGAAAATGCCTCCCTTCACACATTTCCCTCCCTTCACCGGCTCTTCCTATCTCTACCCATTGTCTTTTAAACAGCCATTCGTCTGCATTGTCAGATTTCTTGTTATACTTCAGCTTCTTTTCTACCTTGGGGACCACACAACAGCAGAGTCTTCCAATGCCCGAAGAAGCCTGCAAAACCTCAAAGCTTGGAAAAAAGTTTTCCCCCCAACCATTTGGCAGGTCTAATAAAAGATATCACATCTACCCAAGCTTTGTATGATCTGCCTGCTACGAACCCGTGCTGGTTTCCCCTCAGCATAATTTTTCCTGCCGGGCTCTCGCAAATGTGAGCCTTGATAATTTTTTCAAAGACTTTGCCAAGGATGGAGGTGAGACTGACTGGCCTATAGTTGCCCGGGTCCTCCTTCCTCCCCTTCTTGAAAATGGGGACCACGTTGGCCCTTTTCCAGTCCTCCGGGACCTGGCCTGTGCGCCATGAATGTTCAAATATTCCTACCAGTGGCTGTGCAATGACATCAGCCAGTGCCTTCAGCACCCTCGGATGGAGCTCATCCGGGCCTGCCGACTTAAAGGCATCCAGTTCCTCCAAGTGCCTCTGCAGCATCTCAGGGTCTACGCTTGGGAGCCTGGCGCCTTGCTGCTGCCTCTCTACAACCCCAGTGAGAGACTTGTCGTGTCCCTTGTTTAGGAACACTGAGGCAAAGAACTCGTTGAGGAGTTCAGCCTTGTCCCCCTGTCCGTCACCAATTGCTTCTGCCCATTCAGTAGAAGGCCTAGTCCACCCTGGGCCTTCCTGATGTACGAATGTATGAATGATGTACGAATGTATTTACTTTTACCCCATACTGGAGTGCCTGAGCATCCACTCCTGCATCTTCTTCTGTAACAACTGGTCTCTCCCCCTGAGGACTGGTTTACACAAAATGCTGGGAGGGGGATTTGGGGGAGAAATATCAGGAAATGATAGTAACTGGCTCACCCTAGCCCCCCAGTACTCTATTGAAAGGTGAGAAATATAGGAAACTTATAGTAATTAGCTAATATTTCTCTTTCCGCCCCCACCCCCCCCCAGCTCCCCCCGAATATCCTGTGCGGAAGAACATAAATAGATTCGTAATAACTTATTCCTATTTCTCCATTTCCCCCCTAAAAAAAAACTTCTATTGGAGGGTGAGAAATATGAGAAACATAATAATTAGCCAATGTCCATGCCCTCCACCCCCACAAAAAGGATCCTACAAGGGGAAGGATATAAATAGATTAGTACTAACTTCATCCAGTTTCTCCATTTCCCCCCTACACAACTCTGTTGGAAGGTGAGAAAGATGAGAAACTTATAATAATTAGCCAATATTCCTGTTTCCCCTCCCCACTCCCCCCCAAAATGTCATATGAGGGGAATATAAATAGATTAGTAATAATTTAGCCAATGCCTCAGGGTTTTTTTCAGGGAAAAATGGAGACATTAATTCTATATCCCCCTCAATGAGAGAGTTTTTTTAGGGGGTAAAATGATCTCATGGAGGGGATAAATACATTTTGGCTTTTGGAAGTCAATTTTATGGGTTCTTGGGTAACAAACCCATGATTCTGCTTTTTTTTTCTATAAATCTTGAACAACATGTTTTTGGAAGTTTGACTTGATAGACCATTTTTTTTAGGTCAAACCCTGCTATTCTGGGTATTTTCCCCTTCCATTAACATTTCTAGAAGTTGATTTCATTTTTTTTTTTCATGATCAAAAGCCTGCAATTTTTTTTTAAACCCCTCTTTCCGCCCTGCCGCCCCCGCTTGTCAATTTTGGGGTAATAAATTGGCATTTCAGGGCATGAGGCTTTGCATCATGGTTTTTGGACATTGATCTCAATATTTGGGTCAAAACCGTGCAATTTGTCTGTTTTTTTATTTGCATTTTTGTAAGTGGCTCAAACTTTTGGGTCAAAATCTGGACTCGCTGTTTCTCAGGCACGCAGTGAGGGGGGTGGGAAATAAAATCGCACTTCAGCGCCTAAGTCTGCTGAGAGGTCTCATGGATGGAGTAGTCTCCCAGCTATTTAGTAAAATAGACCGATATTGAGTCCAGGGCTCCTGTGTAAGGCTGCTGCCAGGACTCTATCGAGCTACTTGAATAGCTGTGACCTCAGTGGAGATGTACCTGACTGTGGAGGAATGGCATGGGCCAAAGCCTCAGCTACTCGGTTTCTAAATGAGAATGGGGATGCATGTGTGATTCGGTTACTGTATTTCATGGCCCGGTCTAAAACAGTGCAGCCCCAGCACTGCTTTAGCAGATCTCTGCTTTTCAGGGGTGTCTTCAGGATTTGCAAAACAAACTAGGTCGAGTACAGTTCACTCAACCCACCCCTCCACTGCAACCCTATATCACAAACCGAGACCCAGACTCTGTTCCCCTCCTAAGTGGGTTGGTGGATTTAGGTGCTTCAGTGCAGTTCTCTTCCACCCTGCTGGGTCCCTGGAAAACAGTTGATGCAAAAGGAGGGTCGATTGTTTGCCACCACCGCTGCCTCCTCACTTTTTTTTTTTAATGCCTCAGCCTTAAGGAGATGGCAATCGTTACAAAAACAGATTAATGCATGGATTTTTCAGGAACTTGAGCAAGGTGGACTAGAATTACACTTAGGTGCTTAAGTCTATTGGGATGTCTGATAGGCAGTGATGACAAGAGTGAGGCCATTTGTTTACTGAGGAAGCCCTACATAAGACATGGCTGAAAACCCAGCAAGCTACATTCAAACCTAGAATCAGGGGAGCAATGTCCGGTAGCGGGGCAGGGGGTGTTTTGTCTCCCTCTGGGGTGGGTTGTGGCAGTGATGCCATGCTCTCTACTGAGGTGAGGGCTCCCAGGAGAGCAGAGCAGTTGTGCAAAGGGCAGCTACTGATACAGCTACAAGATGTGACGTGACAAGCACAGGCTCAGCGCTATGACAAGGGTACTTTCCTTTCTGGTCAGAGCTGACCACAGCCGTGCCCTCCTCCCTGACGTGCCAGTCAGAGAACTGTTGGATTTTGGGGTGTGTTATGAAATTCTTCCCACCGGGCCCATGAAACATCTCTCGACTTTCCCCATCAGGGGTTCTGGACCTTACTGGACAGACGGGTGCCTTAAGTAACTTTTGCATCATCACAGATCCTCACGGGAGGTGAGAAGCTCCGTACCAGCTATGAACAGACTGCCCAGAGAAGTTTTCCATCTCTTGATTCCTCTGTGAAATCCAATGGAATATGAACTTTTATCTCTACCCAGGACAGCAGCAAGGAGAGGGGAGCAGTGCCACAGCCACTGCCTGTGCCTGAGACTGCATCCGGTCCACATACAGCAGCCATAACCCCCTCCACCCCAACCATGACGACAACCACAACCAGCAGCACCAGACCAGCGGCCTACTCCACCCCTGTGTCCCTTCCCATGCTGAGCCTTCCAGTGCCAGAAGAAGAGCTGGTGCTGGATCTTAGTGCCCTAGCAAAGGAAGTTCTGGGGAAGGAGGGAAAAGAGCTGAGTTTGTGCTTGACACCCACAAGTTTCCCTTCAAGCCAGGTCTACTTCTCCAGAAGGCACTTTGGAGGATGTTGGTGTAGAGGTGGAGGCAAGCAGCTCAGCTGAGTGTGCTCCTCCTCTTGCTGTGCCTCTGCCTGCTGAGGGGGGGGAAAGCGCAGCAGCATCCATAGATGCACCCACACCCCAGAAGCGAGTGGGTAGTGTGGACTGGGATCACTTTGAACTGGCAGATGATCCCACGTATGCTATCTGCCTGCAATGCCAAGCCACAACCAGCTGGGGAAGGGAACAAAACAGATGAGCACTATGGGGATGCTGATGCATCTCTGCAGGGAGAGTCCCCTTGCCCTTGCTCCTTCTCAGCCTGGGAGCAGTGGGAGCATGCCCAAAGAGAAGTCCCCCACTTGTTCCAAATCTCCTGTCTCCCCAAAGCAGAGGCAGGCCACGCTGGAACAGTGGGGGAAAGGTGGAGAGAAAGTGGGGCACGTTGCAAGGCCGAGCGAGCTCACCCAATGCATTGGGGAGATGCTTGCTGTTAATGACCAGGCCTTCTTCGTTGAGCGACCAGGGTTCAGGCATCTCATGGCACTTGCAGTCCCATCACACCAAGTGCCCACATGCACCACCTTCAGTAGGAAGGTGGTGCCATCTCTGTATGAAGCATGCAGGGGGTACTTGAGGGAGGAGCTGTGCAAGACAGGTCTGCAGGTGACTTTACACTTCTCCTTAGATATCTGGAGCAGCCGGGGTGGAGATCATGCCTGCCTCTCCTTCACAGGGCACTGGTGCGACCAGTCAGGCTGTCGGCGGGCTCTCCTTCAAGTCGAGGTGATGGATGAGTCCTATACAGCATGTTAGCATGGTTCCAATCCAAAACTCAGAAACATGTTTTTGAGTCTTAGATCTATCTCAGCAAAACCACCAGAACACTGGCTCTGGATGGTCCTCAGTTTGTAGCTTTTTTACTCCAGATACCATATTTTATATTTGACAAGAAATGCAGAGCCTGTGCTCAGTACTGGCCCATTAAGATTCAGCCCTCAGATCTGGATTTTTTGTTCAGATTTGATTCAGACCTGTATTAGTCACACGGATAATAAACAGGCTTATGAAGTCAGAACCATCAAGCTAAAGGTCCAGTTGTCTCAATGGTTGTATAATCTGCAGATACTCTGTGAGCTATGGTGTGACAAGCTAATGTTGACTTAATCGAAACTGATTTGCTATTTCATTTAATCAAAACTGTTTTGCTATTTCAATGCTGTTTTGATGTTTTGCCCATAGTTATTATGGGGAAACATAAAATGCAGCAGGCAGGCAGATTGGGGTCTCACCAGAACCCCAGGGAGGGCTGCAGGGGCTGTGTCAGAGTCCTCTCTGGGGTGCAAGCCCCTGATCTGCCTGCCAGATGAAAGAAGCCGGGTGCTGCCACCTGGGACTAGCACCAGGAGCACCCGGCTCCTGTCACCCGGCAGGCAGATCAGGGGCTTGCACCCCCAGGATGACTCCAGAACAGCTCCTGCAGCCCTCCCAGGGGTGCCTGCAGGACCCCAATCTGCCTGCCAGCTGACAGGAGATGAGTGCTGCTGCCTGGCAGATCAGCTCATGCAGGGACCCTCCCCATCCCGGATCAGTACGCCTGTCCTCCCACCTGCTCCTTGCTCTGCCCTGCCACCCCCACACCAGGATGCAAGCCACTGGGACCTGAGCTGATCTGCCCCAGGCCCCACACCCTCCTCCAGCCAGCTCTAGTATGGGGCCAGGGCAGATCAGCTGGTGTGGGGACCCTCCCCCACTATGTGATCAGGTCAGCTCCCTGCACCAGCTGATCTGCCCCGGCCTCGTACCGGAGCTGGCTGGAGGAGGGTGTGGGGCCAGGGGCAGATCAGCTGGTGCAGGGATCAGGGATTGGGGTGGCAGGTCCCCTCACAAGCTTATCTGCCCTGGCCCCAGCTGGAGGAGGGTGTGGGGCCCAGGGCAGATCAGCTGGTTTGGGGACTCTTCCCTGCCCCAGGATTGGGGTGGCAGGTCCCTGCACCAGTTGATCTGCTGATCTGCCCATACCCGAGCCAGCTGGAAGAGGTCCCAGCTGCTTGCAGTCTGGTACAGGGGGCGGGGCTCAGCCCTGGGACTGTACTCTGCCCTCTGCACTGGGCTCAGGTCTCAGCGGCTTGCAGCCCCTTTGAACTCAGCCTGGTGGTGGGAGGCAGAGCGCAGCCATGGCTCTGCCTGCCTCCCGCTACCAGGCTGAGCTCCATAGGGCTGGTGGAGCCCATCGGAGCACAGCCGGGTGGCAGGAGGTGGGGAGAGCCAGGGTTGTGCTCCCTGCTGGGCTGAGCCACATGGAGCTGCCAAGCGCAGCCCTGGCTCTCCCCTGCCTCCCACCACCTGGCTGCTGCTTCGAAACTCAAAACGTTTCAAAACTTTCAAAATGTTTTGACTGGCCTGATTTCATTTTCAGGCTGTTTTGAAGTCTGCTGTTTTGTTTTGATTTTACTCTTTCGAGCTCAAAACCAGTTGAAACACCATCGAAACGAAACAGCTGATGAAATTTCGCACAGCCCTAATGGCTACTCAGGCTGGGTTGACTCTACAGTAAACTCACCCAATAGCTTTTGCACATGTAGACACACACACTGTCATGTAAACTACCATGGCATGGACAAGGCTGCACTCAACCTATGATTGTTCCGTGGAAATTTTGACACGTCACATACATGTGGCATGGACACTTTGCACTATGGCTGCATACACATGTTTAAATGATCTGGAAGAATTCTCCCAGTTTATTTTCCTAGTAGACAAACTTACCAAAAAACTTCCACTCAAATGCTGAGCCCTTTATGAGCAGAGCTTGCAGTATTGATGCTGTAGATCAGCACAGTGGGGTCCCTTTTTACACATTTTGAACTTTCTGCAGGCTTCCTGACTGGCTGACCTAGACTGCAGCAAAATGTGGGAATGGGAAGGGGGTATGTTTTGCTCCCAGTTCAGTTAAGACAGCAGAGTCCAGCAACTCAGACACTGTCTCTTGGTGGGGGTGGATGGCAGGAGCAAAGCATCCTGGAATGCTGAAGGACTGTGCTGTGACTTCTCAGAAGAGAATGTGTACAGACATTTGCTCTCCCAGGAGAAACTCTCTCGGTAGTGATTTAACCCTCATTGTTGCCAGGTTACTTTTCTCCTGTAGTTGCCTCTTCTGCTCTGTGAGAAAAATCCTGAACATCTATACACTTGTGGTTTCTTCTGGTAGAGCAGCAACTTTCCCAGGAGAAACTGAATGTCTGTACATGTGTTCCAGAATATGTACCAGAGCAGTATGTAGCTAAGTTCCTCATGACTTCTAATGCAACTCTAAGTGCAATTACAGTTTTTCTTAAGGATTTTTCTAAAGGCAATGTCCTGAACAAACAGACTATACAGTGTAAAGTTATGCAAACTATTTACATTTTAACATGATTATGAGCTTGTGATAATACTTGTAACTCATGGCTTATGAACAATTGGATTCACATAAATACATAAAGTAAGGCTGTTTTAATCAGAACTTATAATAGTGTAAAATTATTTAAACAAACAAACTGGCCCTTGATTGTCTTGTGGGAAAATGCTTAACTTTTCCTTGCACTACTTTTTGATGTAGATAGCTATGCATTTCTACCCAGTCTTTCAAAGTTCTGAGCCACATCTATATCCATTTAGGTTAATGAGAATAAAGAACACTGAGTATGTTACAGGATCAGGTCCTAAAAGAGCATGTTACAATCAAAGCAAAGACCTTTGCTTTATAAGAGGTTTTTCTTAAAGACCAGATACTATTGAGTACAAAGAGGGTCCACTCATTCTCTGGGGGTGTTAGCAATGCACAGAAACCAAATGGCATCAAAACCTGTTTCTCTCTCAGGAGGCATCCAGTAATGTACTGGGAACATCTAAATTTTACATTCCTGGGTAAAGAGACACGTGAAGCTTTATTGGAGGTTTTGTGGTGTTTCAGCTCTGCAGTGAATGGAAGAAGGTAACAGACTGACAAGGTGAAAAGTTTTTTTAAAAGTGTGTGGAGGGGTTGTTTTACCTTAACCTCCCCAGCTACCTTGATGAGAGCAAAACAGTTTTGCAGAAATAAATGTTCGGTGTGAGTGTATGAGTAGTTAGAGTGTTGTGTAAGCTGTGATGGTCTGGGAAGTGTATGAGAGGCAAGGATTTTTTGTGATAGCTTTTTACTGAACCAGCTCCTACAGTTGGGAGAGTTGTTGGAGAAGCTTTAGGGCATCAAATGTGACCAGGTGACCTGATATCTCAAAGCTTGTCCAACAGTTCTCCCAACTAGTCCAGTAAAAGATATCACAAAAATACTTGCCTCATAAAAGTGAGGTAGCCTGCAGAATTGAGACTAATTCATCTTTTTGATCCCATGCTGACAAAAGGAAGAGCTAGAGAACCATAGGATTCTTGGGTAGTGGAAAAGTATGCTGGATGATTTAGCAGCCTGTTCCCTGACTGGTAGTAAAATGATGCAGAGGGAGGATGCTTTGGTAAGTGTGTACTCTGTTGTCGTATTTTTAAGCCAACATTAAGGGTGCCCAAAGTGATGGAGGTCATTCTTCAGATATGGAGTTCATAGAAGACCACCATCTCTAAAATGAATGCTATTCATTATACAAATATATATAACAACATAGAGATGTATGTTTACATACCTGCACTTTTATTCCATCTAGGGCAGCCATCTTCCTGAGTTGGCTTGTTTCAGAACTGACCCTATTTTTGTCTTCAGTAGATATGTTCTTCCCTTTTTCTGCTTCTGATTTTGAACGTGTTTTTAAAAGTGAAATGTTTCATGAAATTTATGGCCTCCAGAACATGGTGTGGAGGGAAACGTCTGTGCACAGATCTTCCTTTCTTCTTTTCTCCACCCACTTCCTGCAACAAATACACTCTCACTCAGGGGTGCAAAGGGTTCCTTCACCTAAGGTAGAAGTCCCTGACAGAGATCAAGATTTAAGTCAGGACTAGGGTCACTGAGCTGGGAAGCCTATTAGAGGCATGACACTGTTTGGTAACCCCTAATACGTTTGTATAGGTGAATATATAATTATAGCTCATCTCCTCCACAAACAAGATAGAAGGTTTTATTTATAGACATATAGGCAGCATGTTCATCTCTACAAAAATCTCTGCATTTGTTCATCAGCAAGACTGACACCTGCCAACTTGCATACTGGTTTGACAGTATACTTTTGGTATAGACTTCCCTATGTTTAAGGGAAACTGTCAGCAGGCCAAACTCTGCTCAGTTACTTAGGTATAAATATGAGAGAGCAGAGCCTTGTACTTAAAAAGTGTGCATAATTTAGGAAAAGTTAAAACAGTATCTGTTGTGCAGGAGAAAGTTTAAATGAAGCCAACCAGTGTGCATGAAATCCTGACTACATGAGAATGAGTTGCATATTTTGAACTAGCAAAATACAAACAGCAAATAACTAATGAAAAATTATTTTAAGGAATTCTTTGTTGTTGATAGTTTACAAGCTTGCATGCACCTCAACTCAAGAGAGTTTTTATTAACAAAAGATTTTTTTTTAAAAGGTTCCTGTATGTATCGGCAATCTGAATGCCTCATCTTGTGAGCAGTGGACTGGGGAGCAGCTTTTTTGAGGGGAAACATTAGGTCGAAGTCAAATTGTATGCTATATAAGACCTAGTTATAAAAGGTACTTCCACCAAATATAGATCTATAAGTAGGAAAAGCTGAGGATGAAATGGTGTAGGTGTTTCCAAGCAGCTGGGTTTTTCTGGCTTCTATCCTGCAAAACCCTAGTTGGCTGCCTCTCTTCAAAACATTTTGATTTGTGCTGTTGATGGGGTGGGGGTGGGTGCTTCTCTGCCATTAGGACATGTTCCAGATAAATTAGTCTAAGTCTAAACAATGCCATTGTTTACAAAGAGAGCGACAGAAAGGAGAGATTGTTAGTTTTTACCTCTTTTACACTGTGATCGGTGCTGAAAGGGAAGATCTTTTGATATCTCTGCTGTACCTTTGTTAATGCTTCAAATGTCATAGAGATTGCCATATGGTTTAGACACATTTCCTCTGCCCACATGTCTTCCTTCTGCACTCATGGAAGTTAGATGCATCTCTCTCCTCCCTCTGTGATATATTTTGGGGTCCATCACTCTCTAGTATGAGAACATGAATTGAGATGTAGCCAATCCATTGAAGTATCTTACCTCACCATATGATGTGATTATTGCCCTACCAGAAAGCAAAAAGTGGTTCTGGCTCTTAACCTGCTTCCAGCTCTCTCTGGGGTGGCAGAAGGATTCTAAAGGAATGGCTCTAAATGAATGGCTAGGTAGAGTAGCCCTTGTTATAGTATAAAATGGTGATAGTGTAGCTGTCATCCCATCCTGCCACATTTCTATCTGATGTTTAAGAACTCAAGGTTTCAATCCACTGTGGGTATTGGAGACTTTTACAGGAAAGAGATCTAGAAGAAAGAAGGGAAATGAAGACATAAGAAGTCAGTACTACCTACATTGTTTTCCACCATCTCAGTTCATTCCAGTTTTCCCTCCTTTGCTGGCAGGACTGAAAGAAAGATTATGGCTCTAAATTAGCAAGATTACTGTGACAAGAGCAATAGTAGTAACTTTATTATAAAGGGTAAAAAAAAGATTAAGAGGAACAGAGCTGTGTTCACAGCTGTGCTTTCTTTTATCCTTCACCAGTATAAATACCTGTGGTTCATGTTATGTTTGGTTAATGCTTTGTACAGCAAGAGGCTAACAAATGACATCAAAATCTTTGAGCAATTTTTACAATGAGAAATTAAAAAACAATTTAAGTGTCTGAGGTCATATAGGTTGTACAACTGGATGCATGTCTGGGAATAAACCAGATGGCCTGTCCTACATGGTGATGTCCATTCACTCCTCCTATGGAAGTTAGGAGCAAAAGCCCAGTAACTTGAAGGACTAGACCCTAAATAAAACCCCGTACCTTAAGGAACTAAGAATCTGTGGAAAGTAGGTAGGGAATTAAGGGACATCAGAACTTTCAAAGTATCGGGCCTTGAAGGAAACTATTGGTTCTAGCGTTGGAATATCTAATACATCTCCTACTGGGACAGTGTCTTTGGGCCTATAATAATAACAGTACAGTAGTTCCTGGAGTCCTGTCCTTGCCTGTGCCTGGGACTCTCTCATGCTTGGAACGGAGCATATATAGAAAAAAAGATGATTTTTTTACCTGCCCAGACAACCTACAATCTAAGTATAAGATTAAACATAACACACAGCTATAGACAGGTAGGGGACAACGCTTCACAATTAAAGGCTAATTTAACAATTGATGTAAGGTTCTTCTGTTCTTGAACCAGTAGCTCTGAAGACAGCTAGTGTTCCCCAATACAGTATACACACAAAACTGAACTGCATACACACAAAAATTGCATCAGAATTCAGGAGGTATGTCTTCAGTAAGGAAACGAAACAAAACTAACAACTTCTTGTCATAAAACTAATACTAAGCTTTCTTTTCAGACACAGCTATTCCTACGATTCGTTCCACAAGATCTGTCTGTCCCAAAGCTTTAGTCCAGTCCCCGCCTCTCTTTTTTCCCCCTAAGAAAAGCTGCCCCACTTCTTTTATATCCACATGTGGTAGCAAGTCAGCTATGCCAATGAATCAGTAAAACTCACTTAACACTTTCCCTGCAGGATCAACAGCAGCTAACAGGCAAACATTAAAGCAATCTAAAATAGATGATCCAAACAGAAGTTTAAGGTAGGCAAGTTGTACCTGATGCCCAAGGTTTGTGATCTCAGTTTTGAATTTTCATCATCAGTTTATCTCTGAAGCATAATTAAAGAAATGAAGGTGTGCAGTGACACACAAATATAATACATACACAAAAGTAGGATTCTTCCATGTTCAACAGTTCAACAGTGACAGTTCAAAATGTCCAACCAGCTTTCTGTGTCAAACTCAGTTGTGGTTTTATTTTTATTTATTTATTTTTTATCAATCTCCTATGCTATTTGAAGATATATGAATACTATAGCTCAAGCCTGTCACACAACTACAAGGCATATTGTCTCCAATCACTGTAATGTACCACAGGTAACGCAGACAGACAAGGACTGTTAATGTCCTGCCAGTGCAATGGTTGCTGAAATATACTCAAGAGGAGCAAGGAAGAAGGTCATGCAGTCCACTACAGAAGAAGGCAGACTCCCTCCCTCCTTCCAACACAAATCTGTACCAGTCTAACTGTGGAGTAAAATTCCTTCCTGATCACAAATGTGACAATTGTCTGATCCTAAGCTAAAAGGCAAGGCTCTAACCAGGAACCCCTCCAGGTTTTAGTTCCTGCAGGATCATTGGGCGCACCACAGTCAAAATCCTCAGTCTTGGCTGCAGCCAGCACGCAATACTTCTGAGGAAGGCAGCCCCCGGGCCCTACTGACTTCTGTAGCAATAGAAGAGGGAAGAAACATCCTTCCTGGCCCCATGTGGCAAGCACAAAGCCCAGAAGCATGGGAAAAGCCAACCACCTTCCACTCTGGTCTGTAACCTGGGGATAGCAAGCATCACTCCACATCACACTCTCCAAAGGAAGAGCCAGAACTCCTGTTTCTGGAATCCTATCCCTTCCTCATATTTATCACAGCTCCTCTCATTTTCTTTTGTAACTAAGTCACTTGTGGAGCTCTGTTTCATTCTACTGCTGCTGAGCACAGTCTTCTTCAATATCCACCTGCTTTTCACTGCAAAACTCTACCTTTCAGAGATCATCGGCTCTTGTCAAGATCTCTGTGTGAGCGGCTCCTGAGCTTCCTACCACCGTTCTTTACAGCACACTCCAGGCACAGCTATTCCTAGATAAAACCTGATCAATGCTTATCTGTCCTTGAAAACCTCCACTGAGGGAGATTCCATAACTTCCCAAGTCATCTATCCCACTGCTTCACTAATCTAAACTTTAAGAAGTTTTTTCTGATATCCCATCTAAACGTACTTTGCTACAAATTCAAACCATTGGTATACATTCTGCTCTCTGCAGCAATGGAAAAAAGGTGCTTTCCCTTTTCCTTATGGTAGCCCATCAGATAACTGAAGATTTAGCTTGAGACAATGTTGTCATGTCTGTCTATTTCTAGATTTCAAAAGTTTTTTAGCCAGTGATTCTCAAAGTTGGACACGTGTCCATACTTATGGGTTGGACAAATATAGAAATACAGCAGATTAACAGGGCTGGTAGACCTACTGCAGAAGTAACTAATGAGCAGTGGTTCATATGCCCATAGTAGCTTTCAGGAAGTGAAAGTTAAACCCATCAGCTGTTCCACAGTAAGTGCCTGACCTTTGCTAATTTGCTTTAATTTTGTCATTTGTCTAGTCTCCTAAAATAAGCGGCCTGATTTCCAGTAATGCACAACTTCTTTTTGAAGTTCTGTGTATTCCACACCTTTTCTTAATCAGGCCACTTATTTAAATTGTCAACTTCAGTCAGCCAGTTTTGAAAATCTTAGCCCATAGCATTTTAAAGTGATAAGCTGGCAAAGATAAGCAATTTGGCAACAAAGGGGTCAGAGCTATGATTAATCACCTGAGAAACAAATGTTTAGAAAAAGAAGTCCATTATGTTCTAAATTAAAAGGAAATTAAACTGGCAGTTGTACAATAAAATGTATGCATTCTAGATGAGTACCTTTTTTTTTTAACTTTTGCCTGTATCTTTTCTGTTAAGTGAACATCCATAATGAAACAGTCTAAGATGCCCCATTGTTTCTTGTAACACTACACTGTCTCTTTGCACTGGTGTGAATTTGCAGTTTCACCCCCTTATTAACAAGAAAGAACAATAGGAAATATATGTACATCAGGATTAGTATATATGTGTTGGCAAACAACTAAAATGAGCCTAGCTTGATTTCTAAAGTTAAACTATTAATTACTGTACATTGATGATTTCCTTTGTAGTAAATTGTGCACATTTCAGTTAGCAGTAAAGCCTGTGCCAACCCTGCAGCCCCAGAAACTGGCACAAAAAGCAAGGGGGACTTCCCACTTTTATACATAAAATCATAGGGGTTAGGGTCACAAGCCAACAGGCCAAAGGGAGGGAACACATAAAAGGGATGGTAGGGACAGACATTACACATAAACCGGTTTAAGTGATCAGAAACTGGTTGTGACAGAACGCCCCTTTGGGTGTCTGTCACTTTAGGGGCTGGAGCAGGGAGCTGCCAGGTGGCTGATGAGGGTGGCCATTTTTGGTGAGTAGCCATTTTGAAGAGCTCTGTTATAAGAGCAGAGCATTTTGTGTTTGGCTGCTTGGGGAGTAACATCGCTCAGCATTGCTCCTGCTCCAGGAATATCTTGGAGGTAAGGGTGTGGCTATGGGGAAGGAGGAAGCCTCACTGGTCCTGGGCATGACCTAAAACTGCACCCTGTCAGGATAGGGAGGCCGGGTGGGCCTACCTGTGGCACAGCAGGACCACCCAAATACCAGGGCCGAGAACCTACCTAGTGTAAGGAGTGTTGGGGCACCTAAACCCCTTCCCGCACCTTTGAGTGGGTTACAGAGAGAGTTGGGGGGGGGGGGGTAGGTAAGCTTAGGAGAAGCACCTGAGTCTTATAGGGTGTTGGACCCTGGAGGTGGGCCAGGCACGCTCAAAGAGGAGCACCTGAGCCCAAGAGGGTATAAGATACTAGGGCCTGAGAGTGGCAGGGCAGAGTTGTGGGGCCAGTTAAGCTTAGGGGGGAGTGGCTGAGTCCCAAGGGGATGGAAGATCCCAGGCTCCAGTGTAAGGGGCAGAGTTGTGGCCTGAGAGAGGGGTGCAGTAGTCTGGTGAGGGGCCAGGGGTGAAGTAGACCCATAGTTGAGCAATTGCTCAGTCCCGTTTGTGTGAGGGTCATGGGAGAGGCCCAAAAGACTATGCCAGGGCTGACCAAGGGGTGGGGAGTAAAACCCGAGGATCTCTGCAAGTAGGGCAGAGTGAATGTGGCCTGGATATGCAATATGCAAGAGACCTGGTGAGAGCTGGTGATGCATGAGTAGTATATGAGACCCCAGTGAGAGCGGGGTGATGCATGTGTGCCCTGAGAAGACAGTGTGGGAGAGACACAACTGTGTGTCCAGTTGGACCTGGGTTTGAACCAGAGATGGAACACACTGTGAGACATCAGCAAGGCATGGGACATGTGTAGGGGTGGAAGGAGTGTTTACTTATCACCCGCAATCATTTGGGCTCATGAAGGGCAGCCTCCTGCCTATTTAACAATCATTTATAAATAAGGTGTGGCAGGAGAACAAGATGGGCTGTTTGCCCAGAGACAAGGGCGGGGCCATACTAGTACTGGGCCTGAAAGGTGCTCTTGCCACACTGGTTTAAACCTGTAGCAGAACATATTCAGTGCACATAAATCAGTTTCAAAATGGTCAACACTGGTTTGAGATAAACGTGGTTGAATGTGGTATCAGACTCAACTGATTTGGCTCAAACCGGTTTATGCAATGTCTGTCCCAGATGCCTTCCTGGTTTAAGGTAAATCAGACTCCCCCAGTATCCTGACATGCCCTCTGGGCTGGATGGGGCTCTCTTCTGCAGCCGCAGGGCTGACCCCACCCCTCCGCTCTCTAGCTGGAGCAGAGACCGGCCCTACTGGAGACACTGGCTGGCATGGCCACAATAACATAAAGTGGGCAGGGAAGGGGTTAATTCTTCCCTCCTTCCCCTTTTCCCCCACTGCAGCAGGGTCAACCTGTCTGCTCGGGAGCAGAGGGGGGTAGGGCTGAAGCGGTAGCCTCTGGAGCTGGCAGACCCTGGCTGCAGGGGAGGGACAGAGGGAGGAATTAACCCTTTTCCCTTCCCCCTTCACCTTAACAGGGCCACGCTGGATTGGCTGTCCTGCTGGGTGGGGAGTGGGCTCTGTTCCATACTGGGGGGAACTCTTTCCCCCCATCTCCTCCCAGGGTGGGAAGGGGGACTCTGTGAGATACTGGATGGGGATTGTTCCTCCTCCTCCCTTTCCCCCGCTGCTTCTGTGGGACTGCAATGGGGGGTGCTCCTTGCGATGCTGCCTGACCCCAGAGCAGGTACAGGAGGGCAGGGGAAGGCTCTGTGCCATACTGGGGGGAACTCTTCCCCCTCCTCCTCCTCCCCCCAGAGGGGCAGCAGGAATGCGGAGCTCAGCTGGGCAGGGTGTGGGTGTAAGGGAGGGTGAGGGGTGTAGGGATTCCCACACACTCCCCCCCCCCACCTGGTGTGCAGCCCCCACTGCCTGGCAGAAGCAGCAGATGGGGAGGTCAGGGTGCTTGTTCCTGGGGGAGGCATGGCTCCAGCTAGCACCGCGCAGGGGCAGGGAGTGGAGCCTGCCTTACCCCCGTGGCTCTGCTCCCTGAGCTTGCAACTTGCAGAAGGGAAGCCCTGTGCTGGACTCTGCGGGAAGCAGGGGTGGGGCTCCACCTATTCCTGGCAGTGCTGGAACTTGCACGGCAGGGAGAGGCACCATTTCGTAGTCAAACTCAGCCAGCTTTTCTAACAATCTAGCTAGTTGTCCTTCATGTTATAGGAAATTGTGTAGAAAACTGGTGTGTTCTTAATGTGAAGCATCTCGCCAGGGGAAATTGTCAAAATGTTTTGTAAAGGTCACCACAGCGAGTAATTCCTTTCTTGTAGTTGCATATTAACACTCAGCTTTGCTTTAGGTTTGACTTGCATAGGCTGGTATCTTTTCCTGGCCGCCTTCAACTTGTGACAAAACAGCGCCAATGCCAATGTCACTTGCATTAGTGTCCAACAAGAAGGGTAACTGAGGATTGGGATACGCTAAGATAAGGGATGACATCAACTGCTGCTTTATCTCTGTCGAGGTATTCCCTGGTCTAGATGAATTTCACCTTACCAGAGAGCTTATGTAAGAGGCTTGCAATGGTAGCAAAACCTGCTCCAAATTTTCTATAATAGGAGGCTAAGCGCAAGAAGCTGCATAGTTCTGTTACACTTTGAGGTACTGGGCAGGCCTTAACTGCCTACACTTTCTCTGGATCTGGGCCTATCCCCTCTGTGGAGATCACGTGTCCCTAAAAAGTTCATTTCCCTGCAGAAAAGCTGACATTTCAGAGGTTTAATTTTTAAGTTGGTTCCCTTCAGCCTCTTAAACACTATTTTCAGTTTCTGCAAGTGCTCCTGAAAGGTTTGGCCTATCACATTGATATCATCCAACTACACCTGACAGGATGTCCCTTGCAAATCCATGAACATGATATCCATCAGTCTCTGAAATGTATGAGGAGCATTACATAAACCAAAAGACATAACATTCAACTCAAAAAGTTCCATCTTAGTGCAGGAAGCTGTCTTAGCATTAGACTCTGGATGCACTTCCACCTGCCAGTACCCATTTGCCAGACCAAGGATGGAGAACCATTGAACTTTGGCCAGGAGGTGTAGCATGGGCAACTAGTGCCACCTTAGCCGGATGGGCACGTGCTCCCCCTGCGACCAGTCTTGCCGACTGAGGGGGAGGGGTCCCCCCGTGAATGATCTAGCAGACTTCGGGGGTCCCCCGCGGGCAATCCTGAAGGGGGGGATCCCCGGGTGATCCCATGACAGCGGATCACTGCAGCTGATCACTGTGATCACTACAGCCACTTACAGGAGTGGCTGCGGCTACTTCTGGAGGCAAGCACCAGCCAATCACCACTCCCAGAAGTGGCTGCTGTGATCACAGTGACCGGCTGGCACTTGCAGGGGAGGCACCAGTGCTCCTGCCTGCCCCCCCTGCCCATTGCCTAAGCAGTGAGTGCAGCCAGTCAGTGGGTGCACTGGTGCTCTCAGGGGGTGCACATTCCCCCTACGCATTGCTGCTAAGGTCTAGCATGTCATCAATTAGAGGTAAAAGGCAGGCATCCTTAGCTGTAACATCATTCAGTCTATGATAATCCACAGAAATGTGCACACCTCTCCCTTTCTTCTGTGACAGCACCACAGGGGCAGCCCACGGGCTGACAAAAGGCCTGATGATGCTTCTTTCCTCCGTCTCTTGTAGCTATTGATTAAATTCCTGCTGGAATGTACAGGTACTCTTTGAGGCACCTGTATGACAGATTTGGCATTGCCAGTATTAACCCAGTGCTTTGTTAAGCCTGTATGTCCCAGGTTGTGGTCTCCAAGGCTGAGTACATTTGCATATTCCAACAGGACTTCTTGCACTGCACTCACTTGCTCAGGTGTCAGGCAATGATGACTTAATTTGAACTCATGTTTCCTGCATTCCATTGCTAAGGTTTTGGCTCTTGTCTGACCTCAGTACTCTTACAGCAAACAACCTTTCTGATCCAAGGTCCTCATGCAGGACAGTCCCTCCTCTCTGAAACATCCCGGTTATGTGTGACCTGTGGTTCTGTTGATGTGTTAGCAACACACACTGGAATTTCTCCTCTGTGACTCTTACCCATTCCAGTTCCCACTAGCGGTTCCAGTTCATCAGTGAACTTAGCTTCAAATAATCCCTCCTCCTCTTCATGGCACCATCTCTAAAGTTTGCTGGCGATCATCTCACTTCTAGGAGGTATTGCTAGATTTTTCTCCACTGCCATTTCACATGCCTTCACATGGTCATCTGTGGTATACAAGGGGAAACACCTTCCCAGAAGGGAACATGAACAATCTGCAAAATTCATAGTAACCTGATAATTTTTTAGGAAGTCATTGTTTAACAAGGCATCTTTATTGGCATCCTTTGTTACGAGAATTTTACATAGAAGTTGTAGGCCTTGGAAGTTGTAGGCCTTGTACGCCACTCCCCCAGAATTGGTGATGCTTCTCCATTAGCTCCCTTGACCACTAGCCTACAGAGTTGAAAGCTTCTTTCTGCCTCTGTTGTAGGCTTCTTTCTGCCTCTATCTATGTACAATGGATACTTGGGCATCTGAATCTAGGAGGAACTCAGCTGTCTATGCACTCGCATGGGATATGGAAAAGTGTCAGAACTGGGCCACATCCCAGATGACTTTTCTAGCCACAAGGCCTTGGCATATCTGTTCTCACTTTGTTTCATGTTGTGAAAAACTGCAAGTATCCTCAGGCTTATCCTAAGGTTTCTCAAGGTGCAAAGGTGTTTCGGAGATTGTTATTACTTGGAGTCAGTAAGACTGCTCCTTTGCATGTTTGGTTCAGAGTCATCCTCATCATCCTCTATGAATTGGAACTACAAACAACTCTCTTGGACATCTGTCTCATATTTTGTGAAAATTGAGCCTACTAAACAGTTTACTGAGGTTTGTTGTTCTTTTAAGACAAGCTGGGCACAGTATTGTGTCTCAAGCCAGTACTGACTGATTTGGTTGTCAAAATGGGTTAAATGTTTCTGGCTACCCTGTGTATATTAATATCCCCTTTTGGCTAGAGAGGTTAACTGAGATGTTGGGCCTTGAAAGATTGTTTCCATTGGCATGAAAAGTCAGTTATGCAAATTAGATATGCTGTTTAATTACAAAATATGTTTCCCTGAATGCAGTAGTAACACACAGCAGCTGGTTCTTTCATTGGTCAGAAATCCCCAAGTAAGTCACTCCAAGTCCTATGAACACCCTTTAATCTGCTGGAGTAAGGGCTGACTTGCTATGTAGCCTATTGGTCACTCTCATTGTTTTGTAACTGTTCTTAATACATAGAGGCTTGAAAGCCTTGAAATGCTTGGCCATGTCCATTATCTTTAAAAATGTCAGGGATTGTCTTTGGATCCAACACTCCCCCGCTAACAGCCTTAGCAGCTTTAACCATTACAATGTTTTCCAAGTTGCTGCTTCTAAAGCAATGTTCCCTCTGATGTTTGGTGGGTGTGGGTGTATGATATAATAACGTACCATAATAGTAATAATCTAATATTGCAATCATCTTGTTTAGAGGGAATGTCTTTCTGAAAATTAGCTTATAGTAAAATTATTCAGGAAGGGCCTGATCCAATGATTTAAAGACTCCCACGGATTGGACTTTGTGTGGCCCCTAAATGCAGCAATACAGGTCTGATTAGAAGGGGGCATAGATCTTTCTCAGCAGTGACATTTACTGAATTGTTTTCAGGCATTTCCCATTCTAAGCAACAGGGAATCTTTTTCAGACTAAATATTGCTTATACTTGTGAGAGCAGTTTAGCAGCATATAATGCCACACGCTGCTAGAAAGAACTGTGTCACTGTTTCTTACGTTAGTACTTTTATAACAGTGTCAAGATCAAACAATAAGAGCAGCAGAAGGGCCCTATGCTGTGACATGCACAGATTTTGCTCGGCTTAGTGCTAGCTTGGAGTTTGGAGCAGTCGCACCTTAAATTTAGAAACCCTCTCTGACTGTCCCCCATCTGCACAGCTGTGACTTGCCACTAGAGGCCTGGTGAGCAGGGGGTCCCTTCCAGCCCTACTTCTCTATGCTTTCAAGGCCAAGGCTGGTAGGGCAAGTGCCTAGCTCCCTTGGGCTGGCAGGGGGAGGCTGAGCCTATGCTTGCTGCAGGGTGGGTGGGAGCTGATGGAGGTGAAAAGCAAAGCAACTCCCATGAAACCAAATTAGCAACTGACCCCTGGTACCATTTTCATAGGGTTAAGACTTGGCACTGGTTGCACTGAGGGGGACCAGTGCTGCCATGCCTGGTAGGACAGCTGAGCTGCCCCCGGCTCCCTGGGGGATGGCTGTCCCCACTGTCTGGATCTGGAACTGGTCTGTAGTTTGCTGGCATGCAGCTATGCCTGCTCCCTTGAGGAGGGAGCATTGCAGAGGCAGCAGGGCTCACCAAGGCATGCCAGCTCCCCCTGAAGTCAGCTTCACCCTGCAGCTGGGAGCAGAATCTGCCTGCGGCTGGCTCCTGTATCCACACAGGTAGCAGCAGAGCCTTGTACCTGCAACTCAGATCCACTCGCAACCATCCCAACCCAGAGCAGTGGCTTCTATGGCAGCCGGCTGTACTCCACCCTGCAGCAGCTGCTTCCAGCTGCACTGTATGTGGATTGGGTGCCTGGGTAGAGTACTGATGGAGCTACAGGGCTAGAGCTCTTTGCCTACCAGGAGAGTTAAGGAGTGAGCTGAAACTTGGCTTCTCTTCGCAGGGGATGGTGTAAGTAGCCAGAGCTGTCGGGCAGCTGCTTCTAGCCAGCCCTGAAAGGCATATCTGTGGGGAGTGGCCACACCTTACTGGAACAGGAGCTGGGTTGTGTGGATCAGAGGTAATCCTGCCTGGAGTGGCGTAACGTTGAGCCTCATAACAAGTGCTTTAAGCCACTTTAAGGTGTTAATGTGCGGACGGTCCAAGGACTGACCTCCAAAAGCCACCTAAAATTACCATGTAACAAGGCCCAAAGTCATTTAATAACTTGAAAAGTTATTGAAAGCAAAAAAACCCTGAAAACTACATATACTGGCTCCATCCAAGCATCCTGATATGGTGTATGTTGCAAGCAATCCTTTTTTTTTTTTAATCCCTTAATTTCTATGATTAAGTGTGTTGGGGTGGGGGGGGGGGAAGGCAGTGCAAAAATAAATACAAGAATAAAACGTAGGTGAGTATTGGGTACACTAGCCTAGGATAAGATCTTTAATCAGGATGATCTCTTCTTATTACCTAGTCCGTCTCCCATTGGTGTAAATGAACTGGCTAATCACCCATTTATAATTTTCCATTACTCTTTTTGTTGTCCTACTGCTACTGCTAGAAGTAGAGTGGGGGCAAGCACAGATGGAACATTCCAAGTAGCTCCTTTTATCAGCTAGAATATTGGAATAGATCAAGAAGTTTTTCTTTCATAAAGTCATAGAAAATTAGGGTTGGAAGGGACCTCAGGAAGTCACATCTAGTTCAATCCCCTGCTCAAGGCAAGGCCATCGCCAGCTATATCATCCCAGCCAAGGCTTTGCCTAGCTGGGTCTTAAAAACCTCCAAGGAAGGGGATTCTGCAACCTCTCTGGATAACCTGTTTCAGTGTTTTACCACCCTCCTAATATTGAGAGAGTTTTTCCTAATATCTAACCTAAACAAGGCCATTGCTTCTCGTTCTGTCATCTGCCACCCGAGAACAGTCTAGGTCTTTTCTTTTTCAAACCCCTCTTCAGGTAGCTGAGAGCTGCTATGAAATCCTGTCTCAGTCTTCTCTTCTCCAGACTAAATACACCCCATTCCCTGAGCCTCTCCTCAGAAGTCATGTGCCCCAGTCCCCTAACCATTTTTGTTGCCCTCCACTTCAATTTGTTCACATAGTTTCTGTAGTGGGAGGCCCAAAACTGGACACAGTACTCCAGATGTGGCCTCATCAGTGCAGAATAGAGGGAAATAATCATTTCCCTTGACCTGCTGGCAATATTCCAATGCAGCCCAGTATGCTGTTAGTCTTCTTGGCAACAAGGGCATGCTGTTGGCTTATATTCAGCTCCTTGTCCACTGTAGCCCCCAGGTCCTTTTCTGCAGAGCTGCTGCCCAGTCAGTCAGCCCTCAGCCTGTACTGGTACATGGGACTCTTCTATTCTAAGCGCATGACTTTGTATTTGTCCTTATCAAACCTGGTGAGATTTCTTTCGGTCCAATTCTCCGATTTGTTTAGGTCTCTCTGAATCCTAGCTGTACTCTCCAGCATATATATTACTCCCCACAGCTTAGTGTCATCTTCAAACTTGCTGAGGGTGTACTCTATGCCATCTTCCAGGTCATCAATGAAGATATTGAACAAAATCAGCCCCAGGGTACCAGAAATGATCCTGGCTCATGTTTGATCCCAATTAAAGGTGTAGTAACAGTTTCCCTAAAAGCAAATACAGTCCAATCCAAAATATCCTAACGTTATAAATCCAAACAAATCATTAATACAAGTCTGCAAAGTTCCAACGTGAAATCTAAGCTATTTTGTTGCACAACTGCTGGTGACAGAGGAAGACCCATGTAAGTGCCATGTGTCCTAACAGTTGTCGGTTTGAACTCCTTTTTCATTATAAAGTCTCAAGTAGAGAGTAAGTTATTTGTGAATAGGATGAGCTTAGACTTTCGAGGCTGAATACCCAGTATATTTTTAGGATCTTTGCTAGGCTGAATACTGAAGTTCCTGGAGTTTGTTTTTTTTTTCTCTGTAAGTTTTTTCTTCCTTCTACAAACAGTAAAGTATTTGATTGGCATTCCCCCTTCTCCCCTCCCCCCCCCCCCGCACCCATATTCTTTTAATATAAGAATTTGCTTTTCATTACATTGACCTTTACTTCTGGTTGCCCTAAACCTAGTTTAAGTCTGACTGACTTCAGAGCCTGAATCTGAGTTTGCAACTGTATACATTCTTCCTAATTCCTGCAGCAGAAACTTTCATCTTTGCGTTTCTTCTCCTTCACAAAGGCTACGTACAGACATTGGGGGAGAGTATGGGGAGGTTAGATTGAGTTAAAAATGGCTTCAGATCTGAGGTAAGTCAGGATGTAGGGGGCTAGCAGAGGCAGGCTCCAGGGGTGGCATCAGGAGGGCTAGCAGGGTCCATTGCAGGAATCAGCGGGGGCAAGCAGGGTCCGCAGGAAGGATCAGGGGGGCTAGCAGGGCCCACAGGGGAGTTCTGGGGGCAGATGGAGTCTGTGAGGGGATTAGAGGGATCTGGGGGCAGGTGGTATCTGTAGGGGAATTGTGGGGGCAAGCAGGCAGGGATCAGGGGGGCAAGTAGGGTCCATGGGGGGCTTGGTGAGGTCAGGTAGGGTTTGGCAGGATCAGGGACTTATGGGGATGGGGGACTCCTCCCTGGTCCCCAAGACCAGGGGCTGTTTTTAGCCCCCCATCCTGACTTATTTCCTTAGCTCCCAGCACTGGTGAATGCTGGTAAAACTAGCACCGGGGGTGGGGCACTTGTCCGAGCAGGGTGAGGTATCTGGCTGTCTGTCTGGGGGTGGAGCGAGGGGTCTGGAGTTCAAAACTAGTCCAGTGCTTGGCGGCAGAGGGTGATAAGAAAAGCGTAGCCTCAGAACTGGGGCCAGTGGCTGGGCTTTCCCAGCCCCAGGGCTGTGCTAGGAACTGTACAGAAGTTCAGTTATATTAGTCTCACCTGACTTGATCTAAGCCAGGCTACTTTGGAGGTATAGTTAACTGAGACCAGGTCGGCCATTTTTAGACACATCTATCTGACCTGTACTTCTGTAAAGTTCACATTTAGATCCACCTAACTAGGGATCTAAGTGTAGGGACCGTACCTGGGTGAACTAAGTTAGATCAGGTGGCCATTTTTAACAGAATCTAACCTCCCCGAATGTCTGTGTGTACCCAAAGTTATTGGTTAGGTTTTCCAGGTTCTGTTGTAGACCACTTGTTACTTATTGTCAGACAGGAGGCAGTTTTATGTTATGAACAAGTTCTATCTTACCACTGAAATATAATTTAAGATAAGAGGTGGCTGAATTATTTGTCATTCCAAATGAAAAGTTGATTAAAGGATGGCAAAGCTGACAATTGAATTTTGTTTCAGTTTTTTTCCTTTTAAAAATTAAAATCATGAAGCTCTTAAAGGGATTCTCCTTTTCCCCTTTTTCTCATGAGAAAACGAAGGAAGAGTGAAATCTCCAAAATTCATAGAAAAATTATTTAACTGTTTTAAAAACACATTATTTAAAAAAAAAATTCTCAAACAGTTCTTGCTTAAAATTAGCTTAAAGTATAACATTGTGGCAGGAGTGTTTCTGCCCTCTTATTGATATTTTTAAGCATTGCTTCTCCTTCAGTATTTTTCTATTCTTCTCAGGTAGTGTTGCACTAGAGGACAAAGTGCCTTTCTCTGTGGCTCTCCTGTTTTCCACTGCCCTTTTTTGACCCCTGGCACTTCTTTCCTGAGGCAGTAGGATGAATTTTACTGGCTTTCAAGCTTCAGGCACCACACTGCCATAAGTCTCTGATGACACTGGGTATCACAGAAGCTGCTGGGAGCTTGTGAGTTCTTTTGAGAGGCATGATTATGCAGTCGGTGTCTTGCTTTGTATCCTTGTACTGTATGGTTTAATGCTACTAGGGGGAGGAACCGAATGGCAGATGAGTTAATCTTGCTCTTAGGCCATTAGAACAGCAAGAATCTGAATGGCAACATGTATTGCCTGGGGCCATCCTCCCACTTGGCATCTCTGGCCTGATGTTGCCTCTGCCAATCCCTTTTGGGTTGTCTGCATGTGGCCCCAGTACAGAGGAAAAGAAGCAGCATCAGAGTTTGTCTGCCACTGCTGCTAGAGGCTTTTAATGAAAAGCATTTACTGTGGCAGTGCCACTTAATATTGCAGTCATCCCGATGAAGGGGAAATGTGTGGGAGGCTTACCTGAGATGATGGAGATAACTGGGTGATGTGAAACTTATAAATGAGTGACACTGAGTGATTAAAATTGGTATTGAGGCTGCTTTTTCTGCCTTCACAAGGAGGGTCAATGTTCCCTGATATTCATCTGAATAAATAGCATGAAGGCATAAGTAGTGTGTTCTCTTCCCAACCAACTTACTTAATGTATTTCTTCCCTCAAAAATAGTTTTGAATTTCAAGAATGTTCAAATATGTATAGTTTCAACTTAAAAATACAGCCACTAAATAATACAACTGCATAAAGAAAAATGAGATCAAGTCCATAGTGTCATGATATTGTCTTTTAAAACACCTTCCTTCTCCAAAAGTAGCATTATGAGCTCTCTAGTACTCAAATGTTTAAAGTCTGTTGAAGTAATTCCAGTGCTTTTCTTATGTTGTCACAATTTATTAACAGTGTTAACTAAATTAATAATAATAATAATAATAATAATAATATTGCAGTGATGGCAGCAGTCCATTGATATAAATATGACAGTTTTCCAGTAAATAGGCAAGCCATTAATGTCTTTTTTATCATCTGCAGAGATCTGCATGTTTGACTGTAGACATGACAAATAGTTCCAGGAGGAAGGAGTAGATGATGGTGATGTCGGGTCACAGCTCTTTGCTTTGTCTCTCTTGTCTGTCTGCTTCCATAGCAAGGCAAGTTTTCTTGAAAAGGTTGATGCCTTGTACATCATGGAACCAATGGGGACAATTCAGTGCTTGAATCTCCCAGATGTTGAAGTTAAAATTTAATTTCCTCATATTGGACTTCAAGGTGTTCTTGAAGCTTTTCCCCTACCTCTAGAATGGTTACCATTGGTGAGTTGAGAGTATAGGACCTGTTTTGGAAGCTGGTTGTCAGGCATCCTTATGATGTGTCCTGTGCAGCAGAACTGGTGTTATATAGACATAGCATCATGATGGTGATGTTTACTTGAGCCAGAATGCTGGTATTTGCTCTTCTGTCCTTCCATTTGATATGGAGGATTTTCTGAAGACGTTGTTTATGGTAACTTTTCTCAAGCTTTCAAGTGTTTCTAATGTCATCCAAGTTTCACACCCACCTGTACTACAGGGTATAGTAAATGAGAAGTTCTTTTTGATTCCTTAATACCATGATCATCGCAGGCATGGAGACATCCAAAGGCAGACAGATTTTATGCAGTGTTGAATAGTGTCATATATGTGAAAGATTTACCTTTTGAGCATTTCCCAAGTAAGGGAAATGCTCAACGTTCTCCAAAGATTACCCTCTAATTTTTAATGTGGAGATGCAGCTGGTTGGTTTGGGGTGGGTTGGTAAAAGATCCTGGGTTTTGTGAAACTGACAGCAAATCCAAAGGTTTCATATGCTTCACAGAAGCAATCAAGAGTGACCTTCAATTCAAGTGAAAACTCTTCTATTAAGTAGGCACACATGACACACTTGTCAGCAGATTGCAGATCAGTAATGGAGGTGTTGGTTGTCTTGGGTTTGGAATATGACTGGTTGATTTTTAAAGGGTTCCCATCCATGTGATACTGGATGCTGACTCCAGATGGAAGTTTGTCAGCAATGAGATATAGAATAATTTCAGTAGAGATGGAAAAGAGTATTGGTGTAATCACATCCTTGTTTGACTCCACTTCTAATAGTGCAGGGGTCCATTTCTGAGCCATTGCTTAGGCTGGTTGCTTTTATGTCATTGTGAAGGAGTCTGATAATGGAAACAAATTTAGGTAGACATCCAAATCTCATCAAGATGTTCCATAAAATGTCTCTGAGTGTGAATCCACAGCCTTAGGTCAATGAAGGCCATGTAAAGATCTTTGTTGCTTGCAATTCTTCTCCTGCAGGCGTCTAGCAACAAAAAAGCATGTTCATAATGTCTCTGAGTGGATTGAAACCACACCAGGACTCAGGTAGAATCTGCTCAGTGAGACAAGTGAGAACGTTGATGAGAATCTTCTCAGCTATGGACAGGGGTACGATACCATCTTAATTGCTGCATCTATCTCCTTTCTTGAATATGATAATGATTCTGGCATCTCTCAAGTTACTGGGAATCTGTTCATGTTTCCAGATTTTCAGGATGGCATGTAGTTAGAGAGAGAGAAAATTTTTCTCCCACCTTGCTTCTAAATTTCAGCTGGTATTCCATGAGGACCATGTATGTTGTTCGTCATCTGTTCATCAATGGCTTTCAAAGACTTTTGAGCAATTGGTGGATCTGCAAGGTATTACTTAGCAGGGTGGTGTTGAATGGCTTGGATGGTATTGTCTTCTGCATTAAAGTTGTGTTTCAGGAGCTCTTGAAAGTGCTCCTTCCATCCTGCATTCCAACCTTGCACATTTCCTTGCACTTCAGAGGGACAGCTCCTTGTGTGCTTGGTCCAGAGACAGCTTTGGTGGCACTGAGGAAACTACACATTGTGGTGGTTGGCAGCCTTTTGAATGTGTTTTGCTTTGTCCTCCTGCCACTTCTTTCACTCAAATTTTCCTCCAGGTCTTGGCTTTAATGTGGCAACAAGTGTCTCGCTTTTGTTTGGAGCTGATGTCATTCTACCAAGCTTTGAAGCCTCTCCTTTTTCTGTCATATCTACAATGAGAGCTTGAATTTCCCTATCATTCTTATTGAACCAGGCCTGATGTTTCTTTGTGAAGAAGTCTAGAGATTCTTTGTGTGCCTCATGGATGCCTTTCTCTCAGTGATCAATCTTGTCCAGGTCATCAGGGAGATCAGAGTGTCTCACCGTAGCACTGCTGGACATGCTTGCTTTTCACTCAGTATTGAATCTCTTCCTTGGTTTCTCCTTTGATTTACTGTAGCAGGTCCAGTGTAGGGGAGCCTGAACTGCCCCACATCCTGATAGCACTTTCCTACACCCATCCCGGACCTGGAAGGGGTCACTGAAGGCTGAGGATCCAGGTCCAGGGATGCAGTGAACCTCCCAGCAAGGGAGCTAAACCTGGTGTGGTGAATGAGGAAGAGCTGGCTATGAGAACCAGGAGGGGGGGAAATAAAAGATATTGAAAGCAGCCTTGGGGGCAGCTACACCGGCAGGGAGCAAGGCCGCCTGGAGCCTGAGGTTACCAGAGGCCAAGCAGCCACCAGGGGCGGAGAGGAGGGAGAGAGCAAGCCTCCTCATTTGTTTGTTTTGTTTGCAGAAGCCCTGCAGGCTCTCTTCAAAGCCTCTGAAAGATAATAGTTGACCAGAAGGTGAAACCTGGGAAAAGCTGCATGAAGTCTGCAAAGAGCTAAGTAGCAGTTGATTTGTTTAACTTCATTTGCTTCTTTCACATTTCTTACAAGCCCTAGGTGGCCTCCTGGTGTTATCTACTAGCTCTGCCCTAAACAGTGGGTCCTTAGCCAAAGCCAGCAGCCAAAGTAAAAGTGGCCAGCTCTGCTGACACGACCACATGCCTGTCTGTGATCTGCCCAAAAGCTACCCATAACAGCAGGGATGTAGGTTGTAGCCGTGTTGGTCTAAGGACATAGGCAGACAAGGTTCCTTGGGTGAATCTGATATCTTTTATTAGACCAACCCAAATAGAGCACACACTAACTGCTGAAACTTCCTTAGCCTGATGAAGGGTTTTTGAACCCAAAAGCTTGCTTAATAACTATTCTCCAACTATTTGGGTTGGTCTAATAAAAGATATCAGATTCACTCAAGGAACCTTGTCTACCCATAACAGCATACGTTTACATCATTTTGGGGCAATACAAATGGACACAATGGAACATACCAAATGATGATCCATCCAGCAATCATCTGTGCTAGTCATGGCTCTGGTGATTATGGATATTGCAACTGTTCTAGGCATGCACAATGATGTAATCAAGTGCCAGTGTTTTGAGTGGGGGTGCATCCATGATGTCTTCCTTCTTTCCTTTTGGTGGAAAAGGAGTTCATGATGGTGAGGTTATATTCTGCATGCTTGCTCAGGAGAATTCTATTTGAATTGACTTTCCCCACCCCTTCCTTTCCAAGTGTTCCTTTCCACAGCTTAGAGTCCCTGCCCACTCTGGCTAGGGACAGGCATTCAAAAAGTCTGAGCCTGAATTGATTCAATCTTTGCAGGTTAGTCTAACCTGGGTAGGCTGAACCAGTTTGTAACTGGACAGACATTCTGTCTGAAATTTAGGCACATGCCTGTAGTGGCTCAGGCTAGAAGCCAGGGGATGCTAGAGAGCCTTCTCTTCCCTTACACAGAGCTGAACTGAGCGGGGCATGGCCAGGCCCAGGCCCAGGCAGGATGCTCTGATTAGGGAGGTCTGCCTGCAGCATCCCAGGCTTTTACCTGCTGGCTGCTCAAGGGGCAGCAGTGTTGCCAGCCCCCAGCCCCCTGCTAGCACTCTGAGGCAGGGTGTGTGTGCAGTGTATGCATCTGTTGATGAAATGGAGCTTTTCAATCTCCCTCTCCCCTGCTTCTTTATACTGTCTGCAGCAAACTAACAGGTGAGCAAGCTAGCAGGGAGCTGATAAGTGTTTATCACCCCATCAGCAAAACAATACCCTCTCTCCATTAATTCAAACTCTTCTTAAACAGCTTACTGACTGACCTGTTGATTAGCTCCCAAAAGTCCTAAGGGGTCACTGTTCTGTCTGCCTGCCCCACTAAAATTGAAGATGCACAGAGACATCTCTCAGCATTAGCTAGCATACTACATGCCTATGGTCCATGGGGCTAGGGTCTGTGCTGTGGGAGATAGGAGGGAGGGAGTGGATCCCTGCTTGTCCAGCAAGCAGTGAGGTGGGGTAGGACAGGGGGAAGCCTAGCAGACCCTGCTGTACCTGCAGTCTCTACCAGAGCTCCAGCCAGGGAGCAGAGGGGAGGGGCCAGCCCTGCTGTGGAGCAGAGAGTCCCCCCCAACCCAGAAAACATGCCAGGATGCTGTGGGAGTCTGGTTTATGTTAAAACAGCAAGGGGTCTGGGACAGACATTGCCTAAACTGGTTTGAGCTAAATCAGTTAAGTCTCATACTACATTGAACCAGGTTTCTCTCAAACTGGTTTCAGCCATTTTCAAACTGGTTTATGTGCACTGAACATCTGTTCTGTTACAGGTTTAAACTAGTTTCTGATCACTTAAACAGGTTTATGTGTAGTGTCTGTCCCTAGCCCCTAGCACTGAAATTGCCAAGAATTGTCTTATTTTCTTTGAAGACAGATGACAGGACTTGATTGAGTTTAGAATAACATTTTTCTTTTGTTTCATCGTCTGCATCTAGGGCTAGGGTATATGCACTGATGACTGTTGCATGTTGTCTGCTGGTCAGTTGTAGACAAAGGATCATGAGGTATTGGAGTAACAATTTTGGTCCTGATAACAAAACCAGTGCCATGAATGTGCCTTTGGGGGGAGGGGAGGGCATGAATGTGTCGGGGGGGGGTGTTGGCTTTTCCTTTCCCCCCCAAAAAAGTATAATTACTACCATGCTCTGTGAGCTGCTCTTGTTCTTCATGTCTGGCCTAAAGCAGTGCCCATATCAAACTGTGCAAGTTCTCTGTCCACAAGAGCTACCCTTAGTTCCAGTCACATAAAGCTAATTTCTTTATATAAAAGACCTTTGAAAACTGGCTATCACTAGAAGAATTTACCTTGGGAGAAGAAATTTATCCCAAGAGAAACTATGTCATCATTTGAAATGAAGTTGGTCCAATGAGTTTGCAATCTAATTGGAATGTAAGGCTCTTCAACTGGCAAGGAGTTTCATGTGGAGCTGTACATTCAGCTTAGGCAGAACCTGGGCTGAAATTTGTTGCTATGTTCTGTGATACAAATGTTTTTCATTTGTTCTCCTGTACTGGAAAGAAATATGATTTTAAGTTTAAGTACACTTTCCTTTTTTTCCCCCTTCCAGTTTTTTTCCTATACAAATTTACAAATGTTCTACGCAGAAAAACATAACATAGTAAACTTTATTGCCTTTTGGGATTCTAATAACTTAAGTGGATGTCTTCTGTTGCTAAACGTGGTAAATTTTAGTACTGAAAAAACAACTTTTTCACAGTGGGCATGTTTATACTGAAGAGCAGGAGGGGCTGGCAAGGGAACCCCTTGGACTCCTTCAGACATCCGCTCACATCTCAAACACACACACAGAGGGTCATTAAGCCTCTATACCTTACCAACTTCCCATTTAGATTCAGACACCCTAAGGTTAATTCCCTCCGGAAACTGGCGTACTGCATGGCCCCGACCAGAGGTGCAAACTACCAATGAAAATTTCAGACATCTGTAAAGTCAACAAGAAGTAGATATATATTGACAAGTAACCACAACAAAACACTAAAACAACAAGCACAACAACCTACAGTACTATAAACAATATACAGTTATGGAGCCCAATACCAGTCTGTCACCCTAGGTGGCAGACTATCACCCTAGAGTGCTGATGGGCAGGGAAGGCCTGCTGTGCAGTATCTCACACCCCTGAGGATATCTATGCTGTTCCCTCGCTCTAGGTGGGTATTAAGCACCTCAACAAAGGGTAGGTGATACTTACCCTGACTGATGCAATGCAAAGAAGCAGCTGAGTGGCCAGCAAGTGCCTAGGTGATTTGGACCCTCTGTCATTGCTCCTGAGCACTGTCACAACATACCCTGTTCTCAATCGCTCGACAACCTCACCGAGAAACTCTGGGTTCCAGACAACCACAAACAATCAAGCAGTAGATCAGTTCCATATTAATGACACTTGCACACTCAGTCATATAATCTTTATAAGCCAAGCTCTTGCTTTGCAGAATCAAGTTCCCAAATGAAAGAACCCCTCTTATCCCAGAGAAAGAAGCCCCATCCACACTGACCCTGGACAGGTTTTTATAAGGACTAAATCACCCTACCTGTCCATCAAATGGAGATCCAATTATCCCTCTCCTACTTCCATCAAAGTCAATCATTATAAGGACTATACAATTCAAACTATGGCAACAACTCATTACCATAATGGTCCTAAATGTCCTATTCCCTCAGTTCCCAAAACAAACAACTTGTTTTCAAACACTCTCTGTGCAAGCTCAGCCTTTAAAAGTAGGTCATAACATCATTAAGGTTAGAAGTTTAGGTGTTCCAGAGAGTTCCACCCTCTAATCATCCTATGCATGTGTAGTCACATCAGGACTCCACTGTCTACAACACAAACCTGTGTTTTTATGTGTACCTAAACTTAATGTGCATTAAGGAAATTTAGGCGCAAGTCTACACGTGCATGTGCTAAGGCGCATTAACACGGGTATGCAGACTAGGGGCTAAAGTTAGTCCCAAGTCAATGAATACACACAGTATTAATGCACATTATAATGCGCTTTACGCAGGTATCACACATATGTTCAAATAGCCTAAAAGTTCCACTTTTGAAGCACATTAAGGGCACGCCTGTATAGACATGCACCCTTAATGCACCTTAAAATGGGCTAATGTGGATTAAATGTATATGTGTAGACATGCCTAGTGTGTATATAATTTTAGCTTTATATTTCAAGTTTTGCCAGTTGCTTGAACTCATTGTCTTTATTATAGCATTTTAATAAAAAGTCTTAAAGACCACATCCAGATGTTCAGGGGCATGTGCTTGCAGTGACAAAAATAGTAGTGGCACAACTTTATGCTGCTACGTTTTGCTGCTGTGCGCTTCCCTGCACGTGTACTATGAGGGACAAATTATCGCACTCTGGGCAAACTGCCCTTGCCTGGCTCCTCTCAGCTCTTGGCATGCCGGAGGAGCTGGGGCACAACTGCAGGGGTGGAGACACTCTGGCCAGCAGTCAGAGAATTTCCCTGGAGGAACGAGCCCCCTTGACTTCTGACGTACACTCCTGCACATGCATTTTGCTGCTTTTTTTCCTGGCCCTATGAGTGACTGGTGCCTCCTGAATCTTGGGGAGTACCCGCAGAAGCTGCTGACGGTGGCAGCCCTGTTGGGGGGCACAAGCCCTGCTGACAGCATCAGTGTCAGCTGTCAGGGGGGGCACGTGTACCCCTGTGCACCTCCTATCAGTTGCCTATGCCTGGCACTTTTTTTTTTGCTACCAGGATTTCCCAGTAAAATATTTTGGCCCCATGCTGCAAATTTGCAGCACAGGAGACATTTTAATATTCCCCATGTGCAGTTTGTGGCACCACAAAGAGGTTTGCAGCACTAGAAACCTCACGTGCCTGCATGTCTTGATGTGGCCAAAAAGCACCCTTTCAATTTGCTGGCCAGATTAGACAGGTACAGTTAATGGCTCAAAAATTCAATTTTCAATGGGACTTCAATATATTTTTAAATAAATGTTTGTTTTTACAAGCAGTTAAAAGCAAAATGGCTTTTAAATAACGTGACAAATTCTACCAGCCACTGTATTATCAGGCCAAACCATTTGGCATTAAATTCTCTTTATGCAATTTTTGTGGTGGCTGTTTGGCACAATGCAGAAACAAAACATTTTGGAGATCTGGTTGTTAGTTAAATATCCTCTTCTCTATTGTATCTAATTGCTGCAGTGCTTAACTTGCATTGTAATATTTTTTCCCTATGTGGTATGAACCATTAGGTAGCCTTTAAAAATGCTAAACTAAGTTATCTGGAAAGATGCCAATAAGGAAATAATTAAGGACTTGCTGGCATTTTTCTGTTTTAAAGGTCATGGAATAAGTCAAGACCTGGAAAAATACGGTATTTTAATTGAATGTATTTACAGTATTCAGATTCTGGTGTAATTGAGAGAGTGTTTCCCTAGAATTTATCTAAGATTTCTTTGCCCTTTTCCCCCCAGTAAAATGGCAGTTTATTTTTTTTTTCAGATGAAGGATCCAGTGAAGCCCATAGTGGCGGAACCGTAACAGCACATCACAATAGGTAACACCATTTAACTAGCATCAGCAAAATACTTTTCACAGACAGCCTATGACTTTGCGAATGGGGCAGCAGACAAGGGGTTATGTGAACTTACGTATGTTGGAGCACAAACATGTCACAGCCAATTTTAATCCTTAAGCCTTCTTTTGTTTTGCAGGTTCTTGTTTGCTGCAGGTATCTAAATTTAGCCATATTTTTGTCAGCTAGAACTTACGTTACAGAAAAGAATGCTAGCAAATCTCAGCAGTGTCACACTTTATTAGTCATGCAAGCACTTAAAAGCAAGGTTAGAAACACAAAATTCCACAGATTTGTGGTGGCAGTTGTTTAAAAATGCCACACTGAGCCTTTTGGGATTTACCTCCTGAAACTGGACCAAGTTAAAGCATTAAATTTCTTGAACAATGCAGCTTTTTAAATTAGGAAGGAGTATTTAAATCCTAAAGAAAAGCTCCACTGGACATGTACACTCCTCTTTGCAACATTGAATCCATTACATTTTCTACCAGGTTCAAAGGCAGAAAATTTGTATTTGCTGACACTTCACTTTCTGATTTGGTTTAACTGCTACAGACTGGTTGCGTCACACAGATAAGCTAAACTGAGCCATGGCATCAAGTTTTAAGCACTCTCTCTTTGCCCTTATTTTTGATGTTGCTGTGTAGTCTGGCTATCTGTCAGTGTTGCATTGTTCCTTTCATAGGGGTTAGAGACCAGAAGACATGCTAGGCTGCTAGGCAGCAGAGTTCCAGATACAGGGGCTTTATAAAGGAGCTTAGAAGCACGTTGCAGCTGTGTTGGGTCTATGTTGAAGCTCAGTTGTTGAAGTAAAGATGATTTAAAAAATAAAAAGATTGCTAATGTCTGTTGTTCTGAGTTGCCCACTATAGTTAGTGCAAAGGAGAAAAGCCAGTCAAATTAGTTTTGTTGCTGTGGTGTTGTTTTTTCTTGATCCAGGATTATAAAACTGCAGACTCCCCAAATGCCTCTACCTGTAACAATTGCCAAAGTTGTACTTACACTCACTTCAGAATCGAGTGGAATAAAATGGTTCGGCTTGATGTGTGGTATTTTTCTTAGCCCTATTTAAATGTTTATAACTTTTTCATGTGTCAAATACTCTTCTTATGTACTTTGGAAAATCCGCTCTACACCATCTGGAAACTTGTGTCATGGGCAGAATGATTTCCCAGCTCAATTTCTAAAGTTTGCATTTCCTTTATAGGTCCCCACTCCCCATGTATTTGGAAGAACTTTGGAGCTTAATTACTAAATAGCTAGCTTGTGACTGGGCATTGTCACTCTCCAGGTCAGTGTGCAGCAAGAGATCCATATTCCCTCCACTGTGGTGAAAGGTAAGAACAACTTGAGGTAAGAGGAAATGAAGTTTAGAGGAGAACCAGAGGATATGTGACAGCAAGAGACAACAGCCTGGAAGTTGTTGCAGATGCCAGCTTGATGGAGACTAGCCACAGCAACGAGGTTGCGGCCAGCAAGCAACCAAATAGCGTAGAAAGGGAAGCAACACTGCAGTATATTAGTCTTCTGAAGTTCAGTGCTTCCAAGCTCTAGGTTGAGAACTTTGGGGGCTTTTTTCTTTGCTTGTTGTTTTTGCCTAACAATTTAAAAAAAATGTTGAGGCCAGGACATTTGGGCCTTTAATTTTTGGTAACCTTAGTAAAGAAACATCCTACATGTGAAAGCATTTCCTGGGAAACTAATAAAGTCTTGAATCTAAGGGGTCCAGTGTTTTATACCATCCTACAGTGCATGCTGCCGAGATATGGGAGGCTGGTGTGCCATAGCATACATGTTGTCAGTCAGCTGTGAGGTTGCTGCAATAATGAAAGATGAAGGAAATAGACTGAATTCTGCATCTCTTACTCATGTGAGTAATTTATGGTAAAGCCAGTGGGAATATTTGCATGAGTGCAAGAACACTGCAAGATCAGATGACAGGGCTCTTTGGTTACTGAGGAGGTGCAAAATGAAGCTTCAATTATAGAATCTTCTCATTTTCTCAGTAACAGCTTTCAAAAGTAGATGGAGAGGGCAGGAAGGGATTAAATAACTGCCTGTGCCTCCATATAGTGAATGGTTCTTACATAACTATCACTGGAGAACTTGAAAATGAGTAGAGCAGTAGTTATGCATCTGCTGTAACTTTTACTTTTCAAATAATAAGAAGAATTTTTTTAAGCTGGGCATTATTTTCATCATATCATATAGTTGCCAAAGCTATGAAGAAGCAAGTTTAAAGAAAATTTTAAATTGGAAGAGATCTAAAATGTTTCAGGCCTCAAGATTTAATACCTTATGCCAATTGCAATATTTGCTTTTGCCTCTTGTCTTTGTGAGATGTCCTTAGACTTAAGAATGTGATTTTTTGATTTTTCTTATGTTCTAGACAGTTTTATCCAACCTTTCTTGGCTCTGGCCTTAAACTTTATTCATTTATTGATCTCAGGCTTACTTGGGTTTCCCACATACAGCGGGGTTGGGTGGGGGGGGAGGGTTGCAAATATTTAACTGTTTCACTCCTTCCTGTGAGTTAGCATGCTAACCTGTGGCTTGCTGTGCAGGGCAAGCTCACCAGTGGGTTCATGGTCACTGACGATGGGGCCAATATGGGCAAGGTGGTCTGTGATGCCAACTTTGATAACATCCGCTGTGTGGCACACAAGTTGCACATTGTTGTCAGGGATGCCTTGGAGGGGGACAGGGCTGCCGGTGATGGCGCCAGCCAGCACCACCAGCAAGCTCATTTCCAAATGCAGGAAGGTGGCAGCTACCTCCACTGGAGCATCAAGGGGGGCAAGAAGCTGTGGGACAAACAAACAGAGCTGAACATCCTGCAACACAAAATCATGGAGGATGTGGAGATTAGGCAGAACTCCACATTCCTGATGCTGGAGAGGCTGGTGGAGCAACAGAAGGCCATCCATGAGATCGCCCTGCTCTGGGAGATTGGGGCTGGTCACCCCCTGAACAAAGTTATGTGGGATACCATCTCCCAGATCTCAGTGGTCCTCAAGCCCTTCCTTTAGGCCCCCAAGAGCCTCGGTGCTGCTGCTGCCCTCCTTAGCCAGGTGATCCCCACAGTGAGGGAACTTCAGAGACGAATGGCGAGCTTGCAGTGGATCAATGATCCTGGCTGGGGCCAGCCACTGTCACCAGATGTGCAGGCACTGGTGAGGCGGCTGAAGGAGGGCATCAGGAAATTGCTTGATATCCCTTGCAGTCCAGTGCAGTCCACGTGCTGGCTGCCATGTGTGACCAAAGGGTGAAGGGCCCTGGATCTGGCAGCCAAACACTGTATCAGCGGATGGAGGTGCTGGTAAAGGAAGTCAGGGAGGCAGAATGACAGAGGCGGGGGGACGTGGAACAGGGGGATACACTGTCTCATGCTAGCACATCATCCACAAGCCAATCTTGAGCTCCACCACAGGTGCATGCCTTCTGTGGTGGGGTCCAGAGCCACCAGACCCCAGCATGAGGCAGGTAGTGCTCACCCCTTGGTGGCTGCCTATGTTGCCGAGGATGTGGAGCCACTGGTGTGTGACCCCTTGGCCTACTGACCAGTGTGCCGAGTGAGAGGGTGTTGAGCATCCCTGGGGATGTAGTGACACCCCACCGCACCTGCTTGGACGGTGGTTTGGTGAAGCAGCTGGTGTTCCTGAAGGTGAACCTCCCGCTGCTGGGGTTCCCCAAGCTCCAGGTGTAGATGGACTGAGTGCCACCCTCCTCACTCTGTCCACGCCTATTTCCTTTTTTCCTCTTTCAAAAACCAGGTAATGCCCCGCTGTCAGCTTGAGGGGGCACTAACTGCATCACCAGCCAACAGGGGAAGAACATGTCCCTGGAGAGCTCTTACTCCTGCCAGGATGAACTTGGAGGTATGGCATGGTGGGATGGGGAAGGAGGAGGCACCAGGTCCTGGGCATGACCACTAAAACTGCACCCTGCCACTGTAGGGAGGGTTGGTGGCACTGCTGGCAGTGTGGCAGCCGTGTAAATGCCAGGACCAACGATCCCCTGGCTAAAGGTGGGTAGGAGGTACCATAACCTCCAGCTAATGTATGCACACAGTCCTCACTGTGGCCTCAGCGCGGCACACTGCCATGTTGTGCAGGGGCACCAGTGCCAGGAAGAGCACACCTGAACACACACACAGTGTCACTCACCAGTGTCACGAGTTTTGCCTGTCAACAGCCAGAGGTGCAGGGCCCCAGAGCCCAGAGTGCCCCTGCACCTATCTCGTTGGAACGTGGCAGGCTTCGTTGCCTCACCAGGGCTAGCAAGCCTGCAGTTTTAACCCCGCTGTGGCTTCACACATACACATGACAGGAGTTTTGCTCTCAAGATTTTGGGGTGCAGTTTATCCTAACCCCCTGCACCTATCTCCTTGAATGTTGGCAGGTGTCATGTGCTCAGAACGGGCTACCATTGCAGTATGTTTCATCAAAATCAAGTCAGAAATGACAAAGTTATAGCCTGTTTTGAACTTCCCCATTATAGCCTATGGGCGGAACGTCGAAACAGGCACGAAATGGGAAACTCTTGACGAAGCAACACAGAACAGCTGCTGTGACTCGAAACAAAAGTCGGGGCACACTCTGCAACTTCACTGGAACATAGATGTGTCTGTATGCCCTGGTCCTAACTTCTCATGTTCACTAGGTTGGCCACCTGAGTGTAGCATTGAGCAGCGGACTTTGGTCCTATAACATCTGCAGAGTGATTGTGACTGTGAGTGTGAGTGTGTGTGTGTTAGAGCTCTTTTGAATCTTATAATCAATAAACATGTCATCTTGACATATCTCCCTCATAAGGTCTCGCTCATCACTCGAGGCAGCTGGTCATTTGTGCAACACAGAGGCAGCCACATGTGATGCCAGCCTCATCACTCCTTTGTGCCTTATCTGCATTAGTCCAATGGGCAGCTAGGCTTGGATGAAATTTCCTTATTTAGCTGCCTACAGCGGAGTTCAAAATCATCTGGCCCCTTTGCAGCCATTGTGCAGGTTGCATGCAGAGCACAGTGCTATGACATCTGGCCCACGGGGGTGGACTTTGATGGCAGCAGCATAAATAGTTGTGGCTGTCACAGTGGTGGCAACTAGTTCTGCCACCAGGTTCCTCACTGTCCTCTTCCTGGGCCAGACGGCATGGCTCCTCAGTCTAGAACCACCTGGTAGGTGCTATATTTGAGAGCCTTGGCCTGCAGTATTAATTTGTGATTTGAATATTTGAGGTAATGACTTGGTGTCAGCTGTGACTTTGACTTGGTGATACCATTGCTCTGTTGTTAAAAAGGTTGGCGAAATGATGGAGCTAATTTATTGTAAAACACTAAAGTGAGTATTTGCTTGCTTGTCCCTTGTAATAAAAGGCACAGCTGGAATAAAAAATATCTGGAAAAGCACCCCTCCTGCCTGGGAAGATGAGACTGCAGTGATGTCCTTGCCTAGCTCCAGCAGAGGGTTGGGCCGCAGGAGGCAAGAGAACGGGGAAGGTCCCAGGTAAAACAGGGCTGCTGCGGGGTTGGAGGAGAGGAATGGCCCCTGCTTCCCCCAGGCCTGACCTGTCCCCCGACCCTCTTATTTGCATTCATCTCATGTAGAGACTTGACTGTGTGTTTGACTCATCTTGTGCAGAACTTGTCCTGCTGGAGGACTGGGACAGTGTGAGCTGGAGAGAAGCACAGCAGAAGTTGAGCTGTGGGGGCTGGTCCTGAGGGATTCACCTTAGGGAGACGTCACTGGGAAGTAGAAATGAAAGTGGGGGTGATGCAAATACTTCTGGGAAGATTCCTAAAGGCTCTATGAACAGTCCTGGCTTATACTGCATCTCTTGACCTGAGAGAGGGCTCTGGGCTGTGGGTGAGGAAGAGTACATGCTGAGTTCATTGGTTTCCAACCAGCCTTGCACAGCAGGGAGAATCCCACCCCTAGGAAATCCCTCCCGGCATTAGGTGCCTGGACCAGGCAACAGAGACCTGTGCCACCCACTCTTCTCCCCACTTTCCTTCCCTTTGCCTGGGACAGGGCTGCTAAAACTCCTGCTGCCTGCGGGGACGGACCTCGGCCTTGCAACAGCACTTCCTGGAGCAGAGCTGAGCCGTGCAGGAAGTCAACTCCTGCTCCCTTTCCCTCCCAAGGAGCAGAGGTGGAGGGCGGGTGGTTTTTGCACAAGAAAGTGGAGGAGAAGGAAGTAGGACACAAAAGGACTCCGCTCTGTGGCCCGTACGGGGATCGAACCCGCGACCTTGGCGTTATTAGCACCACGCTCTAACCAACTGAGCTAACCGGCCACCGTACGACAGCTCCTGGGACGAGCAGTCATTCAGACCCGCCCCTCTCTCACTGCCGGCTCCGCCCAGCACCTGCCGCAGGACACGGGCAGCAGAGGAGCAGGCCATGAGCGCCGCCGGCCCCTGTCCCAGGCAGCGGGCTGCTTCCCTGCTCCGCCGCCGCCAGAGCGCACGGACCTAACCCCGTGCTGTCCAGGCTCCTCCAGCCCAGCCCAGCCCAGCCCTGCGCTGGTCACAAGTGTCCCCTGGGGCCCGTGGCTGCTGATCCTGTGGGGACACAAGTGCCTGCGCTTCCCTGCTCCAGCAGTGCCAGCCCTGCACCAGCCCTCGCAGCACTCGCCATGCTGGGTCCCAGCAGGATGCATGGAGGGGGAGGCTGCCGGGGGGAGTGGTGCACGGGGCATGGAGTGGGAGGCAGGAGTGGCCGGGCTGAAGGCTGCAAGGAAAGCCCGTGTGCGTGTGTGGGGTCCCGGGGTTTTATTTGCTGCCCCGTGGACCCGGCAGGGAAGCGCTGGTGGAGGGAGCACGGGGAGGGGCTGTGGGGTTTGGTGAGAGGGAAAAGCAGCACCACATCATTGGGGCATCCAACCTGGGGTGCCCGTGGGACAACAGGGACACTCACCATGACCCTGACAAGGACAAGGCTGGTGCTGGAGCTGTCGCTCAGCCCTGGGCCATGGAGAAGGGAGTCAGGCTCCCAAGAGCCAGCTGTTGCCAGGAGCGGGACAAGGACGTGTCTTGTGGCCACTGTAGGGGCAGGTGCAGCTGGGAGAAGGCAGGTGGGGATTTGGCCTTGTCCAGAGGTGTTCTCAGGCTGGACAGCTGGTGCTCACCCTCTCACACTCCAGCCCCTCTGTAACGGTGCCAGGACATGTGGGGATGAGGACGGGGCTGAGCCCTCCCCAGGGGCTTGGCAAAGGCTGCCGGGCATCGGTCACATGGAAGGTCACTCCTGTGTGAATGTCCCGTGTCCCTCTCTTCCCCCTGAGCCTCCTTCCATCTCCTCTGCCTTGCCTCTGCCTCCCTTCAGCTGAAAAACCCCAAGTGCGAGGGGCTCATCTCCACTCGGGGCTGCACTGTCTGCCAGTGTGGTGAGCAGGGCGAGCGAGTGTGAAAGGTTTCATTTGGTGGAGCATGCGGTGAACCGGAGCCAAGATCGCCCCTCTCTGCTGCCCCGGCTCGGCCTGCTTGTGCAGAGAGGGATCCGTGGGAGCCGCTCCCCACCTGT
Source organism: Alligator mississippiensis (assembly GCF_030867095.1). Taxonomy (NCBI): domain Eukaryota; kingdom Metazoa; phylum Chordata; order Crocodylia; family Alligatoridae; genus Alligator; species Alligator mississippiensis. Next base: position 51,656,248 of record NC_081834.1, on the reverse strand, counting down.
CAGCTAATCCAGTGGTTCTCCACCTGCTACCTTATTTGTCCCCTGCCGAGCGAGGCGGCAAAAGGGAAACTGGAAGCCCTGCCATGGCACTTCCGTTTTCGCGGCCACAAGCCAAGTCCCACTTTTTCCACCGTGGCCTGGGCCAAAGCAGCCTGCGTGGGGCCTCCCTCCCTATCCCCTGGCACACTGATGCTGGGGTGTGAACGCCCTTGTGCACCGGACTCAGTGGGAGGGGTGGCAGCAGGAACTTCTGGTCTATGAAGGTAAAGTCCGAAATGCAGCACCCGCCAACACCCTGCGTGTGTCTCGCGTACCCCAAGGGTACACATACCACAAGTTGAGAAACACTGGCCTAATCCAACTCTTGGTGCACCTGAGCAAATTCCTGAACCAAGGGAAAAAGCCTCCGCCCCTCTGGACTGGAGAGATCCTCGCTGTTTTTCTTGTGCATCATGTTTCTCTTCCCTGCCTTCCCTCGCAGTGTGGATATTGAGGGCTGAGGAAAGAAGCAAAAGTGGGGGGAAAGGAGAAGTATCTGCGTTGGCCGGGAATCGAACCCGGGTCAACTGCTTGGAAGGCAGCTATGCTCACCACTATACCACCAACGCAGGCCAAATCTACAGTTGCCAAACAGCTAAACAAGGAGGAAACCCTGGTACTGTGTTTCTGTTTCACAGGGCCCTAGTCCTGCTCCACTCCTGGCTTCTCAGATTTCTCCAACTGGGGATATGGGATCATGTCAGAACCTGTGGATTTGCACCTGCTCCTGCCCATCCCGGACTGGTGCAACCCGGGGAGTGTCCAGCCTTCCCTGGACATCAGAGGAGGGTCTGGGACCACAGAGCTGGGAGAGAGGAGCAGAGCACAGCCCAGGAGCAGACCCTGAGCAGGGAGGTGGCACAAGCGGGTGTGTTGCATGGGAGCGGGGATCCCTGCAGGTCTGGGGAGAGGGTCCAACTGGTCTGAGTTGCTGGGCGGGCTCCAGCCTTGGGCCAGGTGGGGCCGGTCACTATTCTCCCTCCAGTTTCGGCCACAGTGCTCATTTTCATTGGGTCCCTCCGGTCCTTGGCACGGTTATTTGTAGCATTGTTCTTTCACCATCTCATTTCCATCAGCCCTTGTCTTCCACAGGCCTGAAGAGACTTGAGGCTGTGAACTGGGAGCTAACTCTGCACACAAGGGGCAAGGCCCCAGGAGGAGTTGAGCTGCCTTTGGTGCCCGAACATTGCAGGCTCCCACTACTTCGCTCGGCTCACACCAGGCAACTGCCTCCCACCCCAGCTGAGAGTGGCGGCAAGGCCTGGCTTCATCTCTGCTGGGCAGGTCGGAGCTGGCCGGGCATGGGGCGGGCACTTCCAACCCCAGCGTCCCTCCTGCCGAGGCCGAGGCTGCAGTATAAAATACTTGTGTTGTCAGAGGCAGGTCATAGATTCTTAGTTTCATAGTTTGTAGGGTAGGAAGGGACCTTGACAGATCATCAAGTCTGACCCCCTGCCATGACAGGAAAGAGTAGTGGGGTCAAACGACTCCAGCAATTTGTTCATCTAGCCTCCTCTTAAAGACCCCAGGGTAGGAGCCACCACCACTTCTCTTGGAAGTTGGTTCCAGATCCTAGCTGCCCTGACAGTGAAGTAACGCCTCCTGATGTCTAGTCTGAATCTACCCTCTGCCAGCTTGTGAGCATTATTTCTAGTCGCTCCTGGTAGTGCTCTGGGGACAGGGACTCCCCCAATGATTGCTAGTCCCCCCTGACTAGTTATAACAGGCCACTAGATCCCCCCTCAGCCTTCTCTTGTGGAGGCTGAACAGGTTCAGGTCCCGTAGCCTCTCCTCGTAGGGCCTGCCCTGCTGCCCCCCATCACGCTGGTGGCCCTCCTCTGGACCCTCTCAATGCTGTCCACATCCCCCCTGAATTGCGGCACCCAGGACTGGATGCAGTACTCCACCTGCAGCCTGACCAGTGTCGCATAGAGGAGGAGGATCACCTCCTTGAACCTGCTTGAGATGCATCTGTGGATGTATGACAAGGTGTGGTTGGCCTTCCTGACAGCGTCCCCACACTCAGCCCATGTTCATTTTGGCAGCAATAATGTCTCCAAGATCCTTTTCGGCCTCTGCACTGACGAGAAGGGAGTTCCCCAGCCTGTAGGTGTGCTGCTGGTTCTTCCTCCCCAGGTGCAGCACCTTGCACTTGTCGGTGTTGAAACCCATCCTGTTCTCATCCGCCCACACCCGTAACCTGTCTAGGTCCAATTGCAGCCTATTCCTCCCTTGTAGTGTGCCCACATCCCCCAACATCTTAGTGTCATCAGCAAATTTGAACAAGGTGCTTTTTACCCCCTCGTCCAAGTCACTGATGAAGATGTTGAACAGTGCAGGTCCGAGGACTGAGCCCCAGGGGAACTGTCCCTGTGGGGGATGCAGAGCCTTGGAGGGGATGGCGGCAGCTGGTGCCATGGGCAGAGATGGCGCAAGAGCAGGTCCTGGGGCACCGCTGTCGCAGAGCAGTGGCAAGAGCTGTCTGTCCACAACCCGAGGCAGGAGCATGTGGCAGGGCTGCATTTCCAACGCAGAGTCCCTCCAGCCGAGGCACAGGCTGCAGTACTAAATACTTGTGCTATCAGAGGGGATCATGAAGATGCTATTTGAAGCATGATGACAACTTTGCAACAGGAACAGCAGAGTGGCGCAGCGGGAGCGTGCTGGGCCCATAACCCAGAGGTCGATGGATCGAAACCATCCTCTGCTAAATGCTTCTTTTTTTTTTGCTCTTTCTCCTCCTGAGGATGTGCTGTGCTTTTCCCTCAGTCCTGAAGCTTTGTTCCCGGCTTGGCCACACGGTGGCGCCAAAACCAGGGCACGGGCTTCACCGACCCCTTGGACCCAAGGAGCTGCTGCGTGTCCAGACTTGTGAAAGAGGGTTTCTCAAGCAGGGACTGTGGCACCCTCGGGCACCTTGAGATCCTCAGAGAAAGTCTGAGTCTCTCCAAGGCAATGTTAGATGTGGAGGAAGTGTGCAGAGCCTGCCAGAAAGAGCTACCGAGATAGGAGGGATCCCGGGCTTCCCACACAGACAAGCTGGCTGCTGGCTGGGAGTCTGGACCATCCTGCTTAGACTCTTGGGTTTTCCCACTCAGCAATGGTTAATGCTTAATTCACTGGTGCAGGAGATATGCCCCACAGGCCAGATTCAGCCTGTGGAGCCTCTTCCCCCAAGCCTCCCTTTCTGCATCTTGGTATGCCAGACAGAAGAGTGGCAGTGGGTTCCAGGTGCTCTTGTTCGCTGTGGGTCCACTGGGAAGAGGAGCTAGGAGTGCGGCCCCACCTGCCACTGCCACTGTCCCTATGCAAGACGGGCACCCCAGCTGCTGCTTCCCTGTCGAGCTGCCTGGCCTCTTACTGGAGGAGCTGGAAGCCGGGCTGTGACCCTCTCAGGTTGCTGCTCCGATCCTTGCTGGAGCTGGGGAGCCTCTCCTACTGGCCACAGCCTCTCATAGGTGACCCAGGAGCCCAGTGGGGAGCCTCTTCTGCTGGCTGCACGCCGCACTGCTGAGGGTCCAACTGCTGCCTGCAGGTCCCACTCCTTCAGGTGCTTCTGGGGCAACTGCTCCCACCCCACTGGCTCAGCTCTTGCCAGGTCTTTGAAACTCCTTCCTTGTGGTCCCTCAGTGGTCTTCCCTTGAGTCAGCTATGCTGCCCCTTTTATCCCCCTCCAGGTGACCCAAGGGGCCAATCAGGGGACATGGAGGGTGCGTTTCTGGGGCCTGATTGGTGAGGAAAGGGAATCCCAAGTCCGCCAATCATCTTTTGCCCTTTCAAAACCCCTGGGCTAAGTCACTGCCAGCTAGCCCATCCCAGTAGGAAATGTGAAGGAGGCAGTTCAAATGCATCATAGGGCAGAGAGCAAAGTGTTGGGAGGACACGAGTGAAATATGCACACCAGGTTAGCACCAGAGTGACCCTGCACCACACTACACAGCGCAGCCCATTGAAGAGCAGCTTCTGTCAAGAACTGCTTGGCTTCAGTCTAGTTCTTCTCTGCTCCTCCCGATGGTGCAGCTACTCACTTGCCCTGCAGCCAGACGCACCTTTACCCCTTCCAGTTGTGAAAACATAACAAACACCTGAGCCCATCAGCTGGGGACACCAAACCTGAATTTTGGTGCTGGGGTGGTCACCCCTGTAGCTCCTGCCCAACCGGGGTCCTGGCCCTGGCCCCAACCCCAGCTCTGGCCCTGGCTGTGGAGAGCAGGGGCTTGGTGCAGGGTGGACTCTTCAGGCCTTGATGACGATCTGCGCAGGAGCCTTGAGGCTTTCCCCTCCCCAAAGCAGTCAGGGGCTGCAGAGACAGACAGAATATGATCAGTGCCATATCCTGGGACACTGCCTGTGTTTCTGAGGGTGGATTTTGTCCCTCTTCTATAGTTGATGGGCTTAGTTTTTCACCAGGTACCAGGGATTTCACAGGACCACATCGAGTGGTATCATGCACCCCTAATCTCACACAGAAACTTGCACACATGCACCCAGTTTGGGCCTGGGACCCTGGGGGTGAGTCTCTTCCACAAATACGGTATGACTGGGCCTGGCTTCTGTGGCAGAAAGGGAGGCATCTTTCCCCTCTTCTTCCAAATCAGTCTCTTTCCAAGAAAGAAATACAGGAACTGGAGACTGTTGCAAGTGAGTTTTGGGACCTAGCGTCCTGGGAAAGCACTCTATTCCCAGCTCCCTAGGTTTCCTTTGGCCAAGGGGCTGGGGGTGAGGGGCAGAATGTGATGACATGGGCAGCAAAGGTAATTAAACTCTGGCATGAATGCATCGATGCATCTTTAACAAAACCTGGGATGGCCTCCTCCCAATTCATTCAGCTGTGGTGAGCCCACAACTGGAGTACTGCACTCAGTTCTGGGCCTCCCAGTTCAGGAGGGATGTGGATAAGCTCAAGAGAGTCCAGAGGAGAGCCACCATATTATCGGTGACCAAGAGAGAAACCTTCTGAGGAGAGGCTGAGGGACATGGGACTTTTCAGCCTGGAGAAGAGAAGGCTTAGGGGAAACTTGGTGGCAGCCTGGAAGTACATAAGGGGAGTGCATCAGGACCTGGGAGAAGAGTTGTTCACCAGGGCCCCCTCAGGAATAACAAGGTCCAATGGTGACCAGCTCCTAAAAGGCTGATTTCAATTGAACATAAGGAGAAACTTTTTTATGAACTTAGTGTTCAGCGTCTGGAACAGACTTCCGCGATGTCTTCTGCCCGGCGCAATCCCCTGTCCATGTGACTTTCAGCCCTGTGGTGGGTGCATTCATGTTTCCTGGGATACGTGTGGTGTGCTAGGGGATAAAAAAAGAAAGACAGAAAGGGATTTTCAGAAGCCAGGCTGCTGAGTGAAGAGGAAGAGCCTGTCACTAGGAGGAAAGGTAAGCCGGCTCCTTGAAAGAGTGACGGGAGTCAGGCTGATGACAAGGGAGATGGAGATTTATGGACAGCTGACTGAGGAGCAGAGGTCCCAGTCAGTGCTTTTCAATCAGTTTGTGTCCTTTATCAGAAGCGCCGTGCGGCAATACAGGAACCTCCAAGCTCAATCAAACAGACTGTGTTAAAATGTTTCTGAGTGAACTTCAGTCTCACCACCGGAAATCAGTGAGTGAGGGTGAAGAGGATATAGCCAACTCCATCTGGAAAGTCAACACCTGGTGCAGGTTGTTCAAAGAACCCTTGGGAGGGGAAGTGAAGAGAGAGAATGAAAAGGAGACGTATGCAACTAGACCTGGAGACAGCGAGAAGGACTACAACAGGACCAGGACACTGGCTCCACCTAATGCTCAACACCCAGGAGCTTTGCAACTCAGTAACCTCTGGACTTGTCTAGCAAGGGGCATGAGGGCAGGCAGGGGATGTGGCATATGCACAATGACGGCAGCCATGCCCTGTTGCTTTTGTGGTGGGCGAACGTTGGTGCTCCTGCACTAAGGCACCGACCTCACTGCACCCAACTGACTTCCAGGCTCCGAGTGCCTCTCTGGGGGTGCCTCACATCTGGCCGACCCCCTTCCTGGAGCACACCCACTAGCCTGGCGGTAACGCTACCAACACCCAGGCTCTGGATTGATCAGAACTCTGTGCCTCCTGGGAAACACAGGCCTAGTAGCCCTTGAAGGTACTTGACCCACTTCAAGAACTTGGGGATCATTCCTCAGTTTTAAGCACAAATAGTGTTCCCCCTTAATCAGCTGAACCAAGGGGACCCAATGCATAACCTAGCCCCTCTCCCAAGAAGTAGATTACTAAGGAGTATCATCCAGAGGCAGGTGGAGATTGCCTCTGGAGGCAGGCAGTACATTGATCATAAGTTTCAAGAGAAAGTGCAAGTTTCAGATGGTCCAGCTTCTTTCTCTGAGTTTTTCCATCCTGGCTACTGCCACTCCTTCTGGGCAGTCCTTAACTTACATAGACCGTATGACCTCATTTCCCTGGTCCAATGGAGGCCAGCAGCTGTTGGCTGCCAGACAACCAATTTGAAAAGCATCACTGGTTGCTGGGGAGACTGGCAGGGTCTCTAGCCCCATCCCAGTAAAGTTGGCCTTGCTTTGAACAATAGGGAACATAAACTCCTGACCTAGGTATGTGATGGCAGTCAGGTAGGCAGAGGGAGCAGGTTACCCCCTCCCTCAGGAATGTATCCAACTCAGGTTACAACTCACGGTCACCTGACAAAGGGGGACGAGTTGTGTGCCCTTTCAGTGACCAAGTTAGCCAAATTGTCACATAGCAGAGTCGTGGGGCAGAGACAGAGGTGGCATTCTGTCACAGCCCTCGCACCTGCCAGGCTGTCCAGCAGATCCCTAAAGCCTTCCTTCTGTTCCAGGGCTCAGGGTCACTTTCTTCCCAGGCACTGGAAGTACTGCCCAAGCAGGGATCAGTGTCGGTGTGGGGAGCAGGATGGACAGACTAAGAGCTGTGATGTGACTGCCCAAAGGAGGATCTCATTGGCTTGTTCCCTGGGCAGGAGTGTGTCAGTGATGGGAGTTGAGGTGGAGCTCAAAGGGGACCGGTGTCTCCAGTGTTTTCCTAAGGAATGAGGGACTTGTCAGGACTTGGGAACTAAAATACCCATGAGGGTTTCAGGCCACATTTCTGCCCAGACTTCATTGCCTCAGGGAATGGCGGCAGAACGGAAAGAGGAAATGGAAGAAGAACCCCAGGGGCACAAGAAATCCCACCTTGGGTCGGAGCTGGGGTTGCCCCATCCATGAGGTTGTGTGGACGTTGGCAGACAGAAAGGTGGCAAGGTGCTGGAGAGGGAGAGGATACTTGCTGGTGAATATTTCTTCCTGTGTCCTCTGTCAAAGCTCCCCTGGCATCACCTGCCCTTCCCGGCTGTATTTCACACCCCTCAAAGAATCTGTCCTTGAGGAATTTGGCAAATCTCTTTCCACGCTGGGTGTACTTTCAGCCCCTCCAACCTCCCAGGGAGACAAGGTCTTTGGAGTCAGTGCACGCTGTGTAAGGAAGGACTTGCTCATGTTTGTAGATGTGATGGTGGGAAATCTAGGTGCTGCACAGTGAGACTGTCCCCCATGAAGATCTTCTGTAGTTCCAAGACAGAGAGGACTTTTGTGGTGGAAGGGCATGTCCATGTGCCACCTCCCTCTGGCTTGTGTCTGCAGAGGTCAGCGACCTCAGCACCGTGACTCTGATCAGTGCTGGCAGGGTCTCAATGGAGGAGTATAAATGCTTCACTCCCACTGCTCCAGAACAGCAACTTGTTCCAGATCAGCTGCTGGGGTGGCAGAGTTGGCATCTGCCCAGGGCATTTGCTCTTGCATGATCTGATGTCAGTTCCAAACTTGTCCCTCACCCACATTTCATGCCAATATTGGGATAACCAGCACCCGAGGGATCCATCTCTCCCCAAAGCACCCACAGACTCCTCCCAGGTCCCTACAAGTCTCACAGATAAAGGGGAAGAGGTCCAATGGCAACACTGCCACACACAAAATAGACATCGTTGGAGCGTACCAGTCTGGGTAACTTATGGTAGGGGTGATCACTCCCACGTGTATCCTCAGTGACCACGGAAACTCACTCAATTCCCTAACTAGGCACCCATCCATGGCAGTAGCTTGTTGGGAACAGGGAGCTGGCCCTGGGAGATCAGGTTCAACAGATCCGTCACCACTTGTCTAGCATCAGTTTTGGGAATCATTGCTTCCCAGCAGAGAATGCCCAAGCCTGCCCGAGCTTCTGAATTCCTGGTGGCTTCATGTTTCCTTCCAGAGTAAGAAGGCCCTATAATATTAAAGACATATTCTACCCTTGAGTCTACATTCCCAAGTAATCCAGACTGCATTGGTGGAGAGACCTGTGCTCTTCACTGTAGCCTTTGTGCCAGATTTTGTGGCATTTGCAAATGGCGTCAGTGATGATTTATATTTCATTCCAAGCTCATTCCACGCTCCTGAAAGCTCAAGTCAGGACCCAATCAGCCCCTGTGGGACAGATCACACTTGAAAGGCACTGGCACAGTGAAGATGCCTCTTTTACAATTGTATTCTTAGACCTATTGCTTAGTTCATTTTTGATGTGGTGAATAGGAGCCATGCTTGTAACTTGGGCCAGCTCTTTTGTACACAAATTATGACAGGTATCCTCACTGTAGGTCCTGTAATGTAGGTCTGGGTAGGGCAACATGTCAATGAAAACTACAATGAACTATGTCTGCACCTGTTCCCGAGTGCTTCATGTCCCTAAGTCCCTCTCACCACATCTCCTCTCGGGCCTTGGTGCCCGAGTCATGCTGGCCCCACCAAAGCATTCCCTGGAGAAGTGAAGCCCCGTGCACCATTCCCCACAACCCATCCCTGAAGCTTCCCACGGGAAAGGTAAGGAAGGTCTGGGGTCCTTTTCAGAACCTGGCTGGCCTCAGGTACAGAGAAATGGGGCAAGTGAGAGAGTAGTTCTTATCCAAAGTAAGGTAAAGAAGGAGGGAAATGTTGGCACCCTGTAGCAAGAAACCCTTTCGTCTGCCCCAGCCCCCGCTTCAAATGTGGAGCTCCTCCATATGGCTAAAGCCCCTCTTTTAGTAGTTGCTCCCTTTTGGGGAGTCACCAAAGTCTGCCAGAGAGGGATAAAAGGCAGCAAAGAATATCCCACAATGGTACTCTCTTTGACGTGACCAGCACCCTGCCTGTCCAGCCAGAAGGACCAGCTGGTGGCCCCCTTCCAAAGCAACATCACGCTGTAAGAAGCCTCAACTAGCCATCGATGGTGGACTCCAGCACTTGGGGATAGGTATATCTTGATTCCGGTGCTTAGTATTCATAGCTAGCTACTGTGTGTGTGTTTGTGTGCGTGAATTTGTGTGTTTGGAGGGATCACCACCAAGGTTTATGGTCTGACTTTTGCATCCATCCAATAAACTCGAATTTTATGATGATCCTGTGAGTTGGTGCTTTGTAGCCATAGGAAACTCATTGCCACAAATGATAGCAGTGTGTTCCAGGTAAAGGTGATCTACCCATCTGAGGACAGTTATGTTGCCAATCTGGCAAGAAGTGCGTATAGCTGCCACATTGGAATCCAAGATGGCTGCTCTGAATTCCCCTTGTGGTCAGTATTTCAGACCTCAGTAGCGATAGAAAATTTTGAAAAATTGCTACATCAACTCTGTTCTGTTTCATATTACCTCAATAAAAAAACCTGCCATGCAGATGGTTGACACCCCCCAGACTCTCCTACATCGTCCATAAAGAAACATTGCTATGGTGCAGATAGCATCCCAGAGTCCAGTGCAGCACGGGCGGTACTGGTAATATAAACAACCTTCATTTATAAATCGGTATGGATTCATATGTTCTCTTTGGGAGAAGAGATTGATATCATATATCTTGACTTCAAAAAAGCCTTCGAGCTGGTATCCCATGATCACCTCCTGGTGAAAGTGGCCAATCGTGGCTTTGGGACCACCACGATCCATTGGTTGGGAAATTGGCTCTGTGGTCAGACCCAGAGGGTAGTATTTGATGGAAATCAGTCATAATGGTGCCCTATTACAAGTGGGGTCACCCAAGGCTCTCTCCTTGGACCCATATTGTTCAAGATCTTCATTAATGATGTGGACATTGGAGTCAGAAGCAGACTGGCCTAGTTTGCTGATGACACCAAACTTTGGGGCAAAGCATCCACATCTGAAGACAGGAGGGTGATCCAGGCTGACCTGGACAGGCTCAGCAAATGGACGGATGAGAAACTGATGGTGTTTAACATTGAGAAATGCAAGGTTCTCCATCTTGGGAGGAAAAACCTGCAGCATCCTTATACATCATTGACCACAAGATGAACATGAGCCTGCATTGTGATGCTGCGGCTAATAAAGCGACCAAAACACTACATTGCATCCATAGATGCTTCTCAAGCAAATCCCAGGACGTCATTCTCCCCTTGTACTCGGCCTTGGTGAGGCTGCAACTGGAGTACTGCATCCAGTTTTGGGCTCCACAATTCAAGAAGGATGCGGAGAAGCTTGAGAGAGTGTAGAGGAGAGCCACACACATGATCAGAGGCCAGGAAAACAGGACTTAAGGAGAAAGGCTGAGAGCCATGGGACTCTTCAGCCTGGAAAAGCGCAGGCTCAGGGGTGATCTGGTGGCCACCTATAAGTTAATCAGGGCTGCTCACCACCATCTGGGGGAACGTCTGTTCACCAGAGCACCCTAGGGGATGAAAAGGTCGAACCGTCACAAACTCCTCCATGACCGTATCAGGCTGGACATAAGGAAGAACTTCTTTACTTTCTGAGCGCCCAAGGTTTGGAATAGACTGCCACCAGAGGTGGCTCAAGCACCTACCTTGAACAACTTCAAGAAACATTTGGATATTTATCTTGCTGGGATCCTATGATCCCTGCTGACTTCCTGTCCCTGAGGCAGGAGGCTGGACACCATGATCTTCTGAGGTCCCATCCAGCCCTAATGTCTATGAATGTATGAATATTCTATGTTTGATATTAAGCATCTGTATTTATTCTTGTAATTAATTGTACATAGTTAAGTATCTGGTTTCGGCCAACTCTATAAAGGGTGAGGAAGCTGCTCTAGTAGCTGACCGCTTCCTCAGCACCCTGCCTGACGAGCACCCCTGCCATCGGTATACAGGGCACACCATGGGGTTTACTTGGGCTACGTTTGATTCATAGGAGGGTTTTGATCCATAGCCTTCTAAGCTGTAGCTGTGCAGGCTCACTCTCACCTGACAACTGAAGAAGGAAGGTAAGGGATGTTCCTGGATGCTGAATACAGGGTAGCCCACAAACTGCATATCCCTCCCCACCTGCTCCTGCACTGAGGGCTTCAAACTGCAGACCAGTCAGGCAGCTTAAACACTTTACAGCCTGTGAGATGAAGGATGCCATCCTGCCCTACACGGTGGAAGATTCAATTGCCCAGGTTGTGGGAAATTCCTCACCCTGAGCAATGCTTTTCCAAGAAGATGTGGGCATGGAACGAGGTGATTCTGGATCAAATCAATTCCTAGAGGAACTGGTAAACCCTTTGCCTGGAGGGAGCTGTGCCTGAAACAGCACTGTGTTCCTAGCACGTACCCAGCCTCCCGGGGCCGCACAATCCCAGACTGAGGTATGTGTAAGGACAGATATGCAAAGTAAAGGCAGGGAATGCATGGTACCTTGCAGCCGAGAGCCAGGATTTGGAGAAGGCTGTGCTGAGTTGCATCCTGAGTGCAATATCCAAGGTTGGGAAAATTGGCAAGATTCACAAAAGGAGAAGCCTGACCCCACAGCCCTCAAATTAAGAGTCACACACTTTACCAACAGAGCCACACAGGTCAGGATGATGTGAGCTGCACCTGGCCTTTCTGCCCTTGCACTGTCTTCAGGGAACGGCTGCAGCAGCTGTCAGCACCAGGGCCCGGCAGGCCCAGCCTCTGCCAGCAGGGCTCGGGCGCAAGGGTCCGAGAGGCGCTGTGGCAGGAGGAGGAGGAACTTGGGGCCAGGACGTGCCACAGAACAGGAGGAGGAGCAGGCGCGGGTTTTGTTTGCTTATGGTTTTGGGTAGTCAAGCTTCCTGTAGCCCTGAGCTCATCTAGCTCTAATCTCTACTCCTGGAGCAGTCCAAATGCTCCTGATAGGACAAGAGAGCCGAAAGTGAGTCAACAAACGTGGGAACACACAGGTCCAGGGGCTTGGACTGCTTTGGCACTTTCACCTTTCTGGCAAAAGACCAGTTCCCAGGCACAAAAACCACCCGCCCCGCCCCGCCCCACCCCGCCCCGCCTCCTCCCCGCTTTTTTTTCCCTCTTGCCCACTGCCTGTCTCTTTTTTCCCCTCCATTTGGCAAGGAGAGAGAGCCATTGGCCTACACATGCTGTTGGGAACCAGGAGCTCCACCTCAGGTCAGAGCTAGCTTGCGCATGGGGCTGGCCAAGGACAGAGAGAAGAACAGGCCCAGGGTTGCGGGTCTGCTTCAGCCCAGCTCCAATACTGGGCCCGTTCTCATGTGAAGGGAACATGGGGAATTGGAAGTGCCAGTGCCCCTTCCGGGAGAGGGCGTGCGGATTGCCATCCCCGCTCCCGCATATGGACCAAATTTTGGCCCAGCGAGAGTTGACCCACACTCGTAGGCGTTCCAAGTGAGCAAAGCCACAGCGGGTGTGGCTCTTGTGGGGGCCTTGTGCGGAGCTTCAGTGCTGGGCCCCTCATCCTTCCCAAAGACTGGAAAGGAAAGAGAGCTGTCAACCAGAAAAAGGCCCTGTGGAAATCACGCTTGATTTGGCAGGCCAGGCCCAGGTAGACCTAGGCCCCAGGTGGTGGCGAGATCTCCTTGGAGGCCGGCTTCCAAACTCGCTTGCCACAAAGTCTCCATCTCCTTGGCTCTGTTCCTAAGGATGCGGCTGCTTGGGAAGAAGAGGGGAAGGGTGCTTCTCTTCCTTGCAGACAAGCTAGCCCCACATAGGCCCTGGCTAGGGAAGAGCCCGTGCCCAGGGGCCCCAACCCCAAACTTGTCTACATGCATGTGTCTGTGCGCATCTGTGTGCATGTGTTTGTGCATCCATGTATGTTCTTGCATGTCTGTGCATGTGTGTGAATGTCTATGTGCATATGTCTGTGTGCGTATGTGCATGTGTCTGTGTGCATGTGTGTGTGCCTGCATGTGCCTGTGCATGCATGTGTGCATGTGTGTGCGTGCATGTTTGTGGGGGTGTAGGTTGTAGCTGTGTTGGTCTAAGGACCCAGGCAAGCAAGGTTCCTTGGGTGAATTGGATATCTTTTATTAGACCAACCGAAATAGTTGGAGACTAGTTATTAAGCAAGCTTTCGGGTTCAAAAACCCTTCGTCAGGCTAAGGGATGTCTGTGTGCATTCATATGTACCGCTGTGTGTCTGTTCATGAGTCTGCACGTGTATGTATCTGTGTGCACGTGAGTGCCTGCATGAGTGTGTGTGCATGCGTGCATGCATATGTGCATGTGTCTGTGTGCAAGTGTGTATGCATGTGCACACGTGTTTGTGTGTGTGCTCCTCTCTGCATGTGCACATGCCTGTCTGTGCATGTGTGTCTGTGTTCATGGCAGGGAGAGCGTATTTGTGTCTGCGTGTCCATGTGCAGAGAGTGAGTGTGTAGAGTGCATGCCTGCCTGCATGTGTGCATATGTCTGTCCACGTGTGTGCGTGTGCATGAATCTGTGTTCATGGCATGGAGAGCGTGTTAATGTGTCTACGTGCAGAGCGAGTGAGTAGAGTGCACACACATCTCTGTCTCTGAGTGCATGTGTCTGTGCGTGCGTGTGCCTGCATGTATGTGTGTGTGTTCATGGCAGGGAGAATATGCTTGTGCCAGCGTGCCCATGTGCAGAGAGATGGTGCGTCATGAAGGACACGTGCCTACGGCGGCGACGGGAGCGGGGCAGTGGTGGCGGGAGAGTGGCAGGGCTAAGCGGGAGCTCCCGCAGATGGCACTGGCGCTGGCATCGGTCGGGGGGTGGGGGGAGGTGGCGAGCGCTGGCCGGGGGCAGCGACCACCCACAGACCTTGCCAGCAATGTGGGCTTTCCTTTTAGTAGAGGGTGCACCGCCACGCTCAGGGGGTGCACGTGCACCTGTGTGCACCCCCACACATCGCCCCTGTGGTAAGTAGAGTGTGTGCCTGTCTGTGTGCATGCCTGTGTGTGAGTGTGTGTGTATTAGCCATAATGGGGGATGGGGGGTTGGTAGCAGGGAGAAGAGGGGGGCATGTGCCTCCCACCCCCAGCCCAGCAGGGTCCCCCCAGCCTCCCCCGCCAGCACCAGGAGGGGAAGGGCCCCTCCCCACCCCCTTGTACTCCAGGCCCAGTACCCATTAACCCACGGGGGATGGATCTGGACCCTGAGCCTGTCAGTCTTGATGGGCACTTTGCTAGTACTAGCTCTAAATGTGCAAGTTAAACACTTCCTAACAAAATCGGTGTCATGCCAGCTAGGGAAAGCACACGCGTCTTCATGTTTGCTTGGAAGTTTCAATAGAAATGTCCCGTGCGCCTCTTGGAGCTGCAAGTCTTCGCTGCACGGGACATCGACATCTACCCGCCAGAGGCAGTTTCCCAGATATTTCACTGGACCTGGCACTTTAAAAAATGCCAAAACAACCTGGCAGATCTACACAAAGGCAAAGTTCAGCCCTAAAAAGAGCTATACAGTATGATTAGGAGTATTGGGCCCACTTTTAGGAGTATTGGGTCCAGTTTTGGGCACTGTACTTCAAGAAGGACGTTGCTAGAGTCAGGAGGGTGCAGAGGAGGCCACTCATATGGTTAGGGGCCTGCAGGCAAGGCCCTAGGAGGAGAGCCCGAGGGACCTGGACCTCTTCAGCCTCTGCAAGAGAAGGCTGAGAGGGGATTCTGTGGCCGCCAACAAGTTCATTAGGGGATGCAGCAAGGGACCAGAGATGCTCTCTTCACCAGGGCACCTCTTGGGGTAACAAGGAGCAATGGTCACATACTGAGAGAGAGCAGCTTTGGGCTAGATATCAGGAAAAACTCCTTCACAGTAAGGGTGGCCACATTTTGGACTGGGCTCCCAAGGGAGGTGTTGGTCTCTTCCACCTCAGGGGTCTTTAAGAGAGGGCTGGATCGGCACCTGGCTGGGGGCGTCTGGCCCAGCGCTCTTTGCTGCCCAGGCAGGGGGTTGGACTTGATGATCCGTTGAGGTCCCTTCCCACCCTAGCATCTATGAATTTGAATTAGTGCTTCAAGTGTACCATTTTATCAGCCTTCAGACCCATGAAACTTCACATTGTCTCAGGAGAGCACGCTGCCAATCTCCAAGGTGTTTGGCACGTGGGCACTGCTTTATAGTTACTTTTTTAAATGTCTGTATGAACTGATCACCTCAAGCTCCCAAAATGACTTTTTATTCTGCTACTTCACCCCCCTTTTCCAAACGAGGCCATGGAGCCTCTCTAACAAATGGAGCATGTCTTTCACTCTTCTGTGACAAAAGGGGTTTGATCTGATCTTCTTATGATCTTCTGTGTCCCTTTAGTAGCACACCAAGAGGGCATTGAATCGTCAAACCCAGGACTGGAAGAGACGTCGTGGCTGTCCAGTCACCCCTGCTCGAGGTAGGATCACCCCTACAAACCCGGCCAGCCAAGCATCGACCCTGCTCTCACGCCTTGGCAAGCATGGAGATTGCACAACTCTCTGGGTAGCCCCTTTCCGTGCTCAAAAAAACCTAAAAACATCGCCCGCATATAGTGCGAAAGGTCTTGTATCGAGCCTAAATGTCCCCTGCTGCAGTTCTTGATTTCCTCTGCGTCTGTTTCTGTGGTTGAAGAAAACAGGACATGTCTCCATCCTCTCTATGGCCACCTCTCAGGGATTTGAAGACATCGAGCTCTTGAGGACTAATCTCAGGACACAGTTGTTCAACCAAGATCCGTCTGTTTTCCAGTCCGTTCATCTAAAATGAAAGAGATAGCACCGTTATCGTTAAGGAACCAGGCAGGAAAGGTAAAATGAGGATGGCAGAGAAGGAGCATTACCTCAAGGCACAGTAAGCACATGATATCCATGAAAGATCCTCTTCAGCCGCAGCTCTGGTGCAAGGGCTGTTTGACCAAAGGCAGAAGAGGGAGATCCAGGACACGGATCTGGTTAAACAGTTCGCCCTCCAAAAAGGAAAGGGCTTTAAGGGAAACTGGGGGAAGTTGCCCGTGAAAGCGGTGCAATGCTGAGACACTGGGAGGACCCACACCGTCAAAGGGCCGACAGTAGGCGGCAAGTAATACAGTGTATTCCCCAGCGCAGAGCTGGGAGCAGCGGGAGCCCCCGGCCTCCAGAAATAGAAGTTAGAGTCATCGCAGGGAGCACATGTGAGACAGACCTGGGCCGTCTGTTCTTTTGCACAGACAAGAAATGGTGTTCGTTAGGACCTGGTGTTGGAGTCCCTTTCCTCATCCGCTGTCACAGTGCCCTGGAGGGAAACCCTGGCAGGGGCCAGTCCTGGTTGGAGTCCCTCCTTGTGAGTACCATCAGGTCGCGTGCAAGCCAAGCCCTGTCTCACACCTGGAGGCTGATGCAGTGGTGTGGCCGGACACGGCCGAGGCGTGCACGCAGGGAGACCTGGAGAAGGTGACGCGCATCACAATGGCCCCTTCTAGAACCGGCTCGTCGCCGTGCGGCTCCTGGAGACGCGCACAGCAGTTGGACTGCTCCCGAGCCAACACTGCTTGGAGTCAGGTCACACCTGTGTCCTTGGTGTCACCCTGACCGCAAGGGTAAGTGTGGGCAAATGAGGGGGTGTTTGCACCCACACTTGGGGGGTCGTAGGGGTGGGTGACTTGTGGCTGGGGGAATTGTCACTTTTATGCTTTCGTTTCTTTCCTAAACATGACTTCAGTCCGCTTCAGTACAAGCCAAGGGCTGAAGACGAGGTGTGCTGGCCTGACATGGGGGAGGCGGGGGGAGTGCTTGGAGCGATGCTATTTGGCTGGGCAGGCAAGGTGAGGGGTGCAGTGGAGCAGGCAGTGAGGATGCGGATGGTTGCTTTAGGGTTTCCATATTTCCAGGTCCAAAATGCAGGACACCTGTCACATGGCGGAGGGGGGACGGGGGATATGACAGTGGGGGGCAGAGACATGCCAGTGCCCTGTCCCTGCCCATGCTGTTGCCTCTCAGTGCCAAGCCATAGCCCGCGCCAGCCCTGCTGCTGCCCCTCACTCCCAACCCACTGACCCCAGCCCTGCCAGTGCCCCTCACCCCAAACTGCAGTACCCTGCCCCCCGGCCATGATGCTGTCCCTCGCTCCAGACATCAAGTAACTGGGAATGACTGGTTGTGGTTTCAACTTGCTCTTCAATATTTCTTTCATACAGCTACAGAAGACTGGACAGTCTTTTATCCCAGGAGAAAAATATGGGATCCTTTGGAAAGAGAGGAAGGTAAATCAAATAGAGATGCCAGTTCTCACTGTCACATACTCTTTTTGCCTTGCCTAATTTGAGAGATTCGGGTGTGAATTGAAGAATGCAGTGCTGAGGGGAGGGGAAGGGCAGGGAGCTGCGCTGGAAAGGAGACGGCCCAGCCAGGTCTCTGCGCATAGCGGTGCAGTGAGCGCTGGAGCAGGGCCAGAAAAGGCAATATACTCCACACAGGATTCGGAGAGAGCTCGTGCAGAAAGACCGAGCCTCGAGGCCCGCAGACACGCAACGAAGCCTTACTTCACTTCCATTCCCCTCTTTACTCTAGGGAAGGAGAAGATGCTATTGCTGCTAACTTTGCCTTGGTTGAGCGCTGAGGAAAAGGGCCGAGCGCTCAACCCAGCAATACCAGTTTTTCTGTTGGCTTTTTTGGTAGTTGAACCGACCCCGAAATTCTGCTTCCAGTTTCATTGGTTACCGTCCGTTGACTCTGGGGGATTTACATAACCAAACCCTGATTATTAAAGTGTTTTGTGTTGGATGATAGCCTTGAAGGGTCTTCTTTGGGGTCTTCTTCTCCTTTAATGCCTTAGTAGTCCCATCGATGCACTGTTTCTCTTACAAGTTTCCGGCTTTAATCTATTTTAAAAATGTATTTCTATGCATTTAATTGAGTGTCCAGACTGGAATAAACTCCCCGCAGTGGTGCTTCATAGATGCAGGGTGGGAAGGGCCCCGAGCAGATCATTGAGTCCGACCCCCTGCCTGGGCAGGAATGATTACTGGGCTCATATGAGCCCTGGTAAGCTGAAGCTCATCTGAGCCCAGCTAGTGGTTGTCCAGGCTCCTTGGAAAGACCCCCGAGGTAGGAGCCAGCACCGCTCCCCTTGGCAGCTGGTTCCAGATCCTGGCCGCCCTGACTGTGACCCTGAGGGGTGCAGTCACCTCCCCTGGAAATCTTCAGGAGCAGACGGGACGGTCACCTCGCCCGGTGTCTTGTCCTGCCTGGTGCAGGGGCTGGACCCGCTCTGTGGGCTTCTTCTGGATTTCAATTTCCAGTTTCTAAATGAGTTGATGCAAACGGTCTCCTAAAACTTCCTACTTAATATCATAACACTTTTCTTCTTGCCTTCGTGCTTCCTTTTTTTGTGAAGAGGTATGGCTCTGTGCCAGTGTGCTCATGGTCCATGTCTCCATGATGGCATGCTTTTGAACTTAAAGTAAGGACATACATTTATTTAATTTTAACTTTAGGATCTTCCCCATTGTTCTTTCCGCAGTTTGTGCACACTCATCGGGACACTCATCGGGCCACGCTTTATGCGTACAAAGAAACGGCACAAATGCGTTTTGAATTCTTTTCTCTTTTTTTCTCTCTGATTTATTTTGGTTTTACTTCGAACGGTGTAGATGTGCTTAGCACCTAATCACCTTTGCTCCTTACATTAGTAGAAGTAATAATTTCCAATTAACTAGGTTTTGAACTCCTCAACAGGGCATCTCAGGAGGAGGGACAAGGATGGAGAT
This sequence comes from Alligator mississippiensis, assembly GCF_030867095.1. Classification (NCBI taxonomy): domain Eukaryota; kingdom Metazoa; phylum Chordata; order Crocodylia; family Alligatoridae; genus Alligator; species Alligator mississippiensis. Next base: position 51,637,311 of record NC_081834.1, on the reverse strand, counting down.
GCATCCCTCTGCCATCCTGCCTCAAGCACTGCCGCACGCGGGAGCCGAGGCCCGAAGCAGGCAGCCAGACAGGGCAGCAGATGTTTGCCACAGCAGAGTCAAGGGCCTGGGACGCTGTGTGGCGGCAGCAGCTGCGGCTGCAGCGGGCAGGCCAGGAGCGGGTAAGACCATCCACCACTCGGTCTCCCCCACGCACAACCCACCCTCCCTTCTATGCCCCGGGGGCAAAAATGAGTAGTTGTACCCCTGTCTGCCCACTCCGGGACCGCCTCCACTTAAAAATCCTAGATGTTATCCTCCCTTTTGAAGAACCCTTTCCAAACTAACCATGTCCATTTGTAGCCTAACTGGTAAGAAAAGCAATTACTCTTTCAACATCGCAACCAAATGGCAAATTGAGCTAGTACCGGCGGGGCTGTCTTTACCCATCCAGATCGGAAGTTGTTCCAGACTTTGAGAAGCTGTCAGAATTTGGCCGTCCCCCACGACCGTCCTGTTTGATCAGAAACCAATTGTATTTGGAGACATCCTGAGGCGGAGGGTTGAGGCCCCATTTTGAATGCAAAGTGCTGAGTTTGATGATTGCTGAGGAGGCAGTTGCAAAGGATGCTGTCTTTATTCACAGAGGCTTTCGTCATTCGTTTCCATAGATACAAAAGTGGGGTGCTTCTTTGCATCACAACTCATTGCCATTTGTTGCACACCAACACCATAGATTAAAAGTAACACCTCTTTGGTGCCTGCTGCCCAGAGGACTGCTGCTAGAGATGACTACCAGCTGTGATCTGGAGACATCCCCTGTGGCACCCTTGAAAGGTCCCCTGGGGCACCCCGACTACCAATCCTTGATCTAGAACGTGTACACTTTGACACGTGCTCTCACAGGGTAAGCTATGGGCAATTTTGTGGACATAGCGTAAAACTTGTATGCTGTTAAAATGCTCCTTCCTGTTATCAGAGAGAATCTCCTGAAGTATGGAACATCTTCTGGATCGGTTTGATATTCCCCAGCTAAAATATAAGCACATGCATGAGGTGGAGAGCACTCAGATCAAGTCACGCTTGACACAATGCACCTCAGTCTTAAGGTGCAGGCAGACATGACATTTGAAATGTCTCCAGGAATAGCTGGCTTGGGGCTGTTTCAAAAAGGGAACCACTTCAGGACATTGCACGGCCCCTGCAGTGGCCCCTGGCTGGAGCACTTGGAAATCTCCACGAGGCCACAGCAATCGGTGGCTTTGCTGCCCCTTTCCGCCTCCCCCCACAGGGCAGAGGAACGGAGGATGCTGCCAGTGCTGCTCCGCTCCCGTTCCCCCCTCCCCCAAGCCCTCTCCCTTACTGACATGGGCTCGAGAGTGGGAGTGCGGGGAGGGCAGTGGTGGGGGTGTGGTGGTGTGGTTGGAGGTCAGTCGGGGAGGGTGCATGGGGGTGTAGTGGTGAAGGAAGCAAGGAGTCTAGTGCAGGGGCTTACAGAGTTTGGTGGATTTGGGCTCTCCAACCGGCAGTCCCCTGTCCTGTCCATATGTTGGTGGAGCAGAGGGGTAGACTGGGGTGTCAGGGGGATTGGGATAAAGAACCTGGCTTAGGTGGTGATACAGCGTCTGGGCTCTGGCTCCGTTCTGAATTGTGTTACTGACTCCTTTAGTGAACGTGTGCACTCCCCTTCTCTGCCTTTCAGTCTGCTGAACAGAAAAACCAGTTCCTGTGATATTTGTGTCTCACTAAGGTGGTTTAAGGAGAGCAGCCAGTGCTTAGAGCACTTTAGCTGAGGCTGGCTTGTGTCTGAGGTTGGTGTTCGTACAGGGCAAAGTCCATGATGGGTATCTGATAGTATGGAGGTGGGAGTGTGTCTCAGCCTCATGTTAAGCAAGGAAACAAGAGCCGTGTAATGTGCTGTATCTGTCGTGTGTTTTGTGGCATAGAGTGGGAGCGTAGATACAAGCCAATGTTGTGTAGAGCTGATAGAGAGCGCATACGACGGTCTGAAGGTGTTTTCTTGATTAATAGTGGGAAGGTGGCTCATGATGAGAGAGGAAAGTGGAAGATCTGGTAGTTTGGGTAGGTGGAACTCATGTGACCAGTGGGTGGCTGGTATACACTAGTACATCAAGCGTGGGACATTATTATGAGAGCAAGTGCCTGGGATTGCAAATGCTGAAGATGTAGCATGAGCAGCTGTGAGGCTTGTTGGACTATTGAAAGAAGGTGTGACTGCTCGAAGCCCTCTAGATTAGGTTGAATGTCCAGCGGTCGATGCAGGGAGATCTAAATGGTGACCCTGACTCTCGTCTGCCACGTCTTGATGTAAGAAGTCTTCTGTCAGGAGCATTGAATTCTAGACACCACTAAACATCAGGACATAGGGACAATTAATCCTATGGCTCCGAACTTCCCTTGTAGCCCCTCGTAGTGACACTTGGGAATTCAGTCCTACATGTAAACTGAAACTCGCAGGTCTCGCTCTTTTCAGAATTAGCTTGTATTTATTCAATTCTTGTTCTTTATTCTAGGACCTCACGTATCTCTGGGCACAAGACCTGGAGCTCATTAAATATCCACAGATAATCCGACGGCCACGTCCAATTCAGGTACGTCTTCCTTCCAGTCTCCCTTACCAAGTCAGAAAAACCAAGACTACCCGACCAGGAACTTGGGCTGTAGCCGTTCTGGGCAGTATCCTCTCTAACTCCTTTCTCCCTGGAGAATCCAAATGAAATGAAAGGGGTCTTTCCCCTTGAATCAGACAAAGTGCACATGTTGTTCTGACTTGAGAGTCTGCAATTCTGTGTAGCCGCCGGCACAACAAGTCCTTTAAACAATAGAAACTGAAAAAAAAAGTCTACTTGTTGCAGTTGGGGTTGAGCCGCCTTCCCCGGCAAGCCCTTCAGCTCCTTGCTGCAGTCCCGGTTGGTGCCTGGTGTTCCCTGAGATGCTTCTTCAGCTGGTCTCTCCCGGCTCAATATAGCTCCTGCGAGCTTCCCAGCCAGCTGGCTGCTGGCTCGTTGCTGTTGCGGCCGTATCGCCTGTCCTCCCAGGTTCCTGGACTCGTGACCTCCGCCCCTTGTTTTCATCTGGGTCCTTTCCTTTGTGAGGCTGCTCTAGTGTTACGGAGCTGCTGCTCTGCAACCATGGCTCCCAGGGAACTCTTTTTTCTTTTGCCGGCTCCTGTTGGCACTTAGGAAGTATCCACGCTGTCTTCTCCTCCTCTCTACAGCAGCTCTAAGGTTTTCTACATTCAGGAGGAAAGTAGGCAGTTTACTGGCAGGAGCTAAGCTTTTCTTGGACGTTTCTAACACGTTGGCCTTGTGGGCAGCAAGGAAAGGATGGAGGAGCAAGTTCTAAGAGCTCCAAATGTGCGTTCCCAGCAATGAGAATAATATTGCCTTGAGAGAAAAAGGTGGGAGCAAGTTGTTAGAGTAGGCAAAAGCCCGTAGGGGTTACAGACCCCCCAGAGAGTGTTTTAAAATGGAAATTTGGCTTCGAATCTCCTTCTTTATGGATGGTTGGTTTTTTTTAAAAATAAGAATGATCTTTTAAAGAGTTTTCTTTTTAATTGACCGATACATATTTACAGCTGTAACTCTGATACCTGTTTTCTGAGAATAAAACGTCCTATTTTTATAATGTGTCTTTAGGAACCACTTGATAACATTTGTATTTGCATTATTGAGTTTCAAGTGGAGTCCATTTACCCAACATTTGTCAAGGGTGAATGTGTTGTGAGTCTCCACAAAAAGCGAAGCAATTTCTGTCATTTTATCACTTGAAAACAAAGTGCCAAAGCGCTCCAAATTGGATTCCCTGTCCTGTTCCCATTCGGACCCTGCATGTCTTCGTACCTGAAAGGTGGATCCACATGTCCCAACTTTTTGAGTCGCCTTGCCTGTTTGTGCGAGTTCTTTAAAGGGCAATGTGCACGTATGGAGTTGGGTACATAGACACAAGTGTACTTAAACATCATTCGGATCAACGCTCAAAATCTTTAAGGAATTTCCTTAATTTCATAGATTTCGTAGACATTAGGGCTGGAAGGGACCTCGGAAGATCATCGAGTCCAGCCCCCCCCCAAAGGGCAGGAAGTCAGCTGGGGTCATAGGATCCCAGCAAGATAAGCATCCAGTTTCATCTTGAAGGTGTTCAATGAAGGCGCTTGAACGACCTCCGGTGGCAGGCTGTTCCAGACCTTGGGGGCTCGGACAGTAAAGAAATTCTTCCTTATGTCCAGCCTGAAACGATCTTGTAGTAGTTTGTGACCATTCGACCTCGTCATCCCTTGGGGCGCTCTGGTGAACAAACGTTCCCCCAGATACTGGTGGTCACCCCTGATAAACTTGTAGGTGGCCATCAGATCACCCCTGAGCCTGTGCTTTTCCAGGCTAAAGAGCCCCAGGGCTCTCAGCCTGTCATCGTAGGGTTTGCTTCCCTGACCTCTGATCATGTGTGTGGCTCTTCTCTGGACTCTCTCAAGCTTCTCCACATCCTTTTTGAATTGTGGAGCCCAAAACTGGATGCAGTACTCCAGCTGCGGCCTCACTAAGGCCGAGTACAAGGGGAGAATGACGTCCCGGGATTTGCTTGAGAAGCATCTATGGATGCAAGCCAGCGTTTTGATCGCTTTACTAGCCGCAGCATCGCATTGCAGGCTCATGTTCATCTTGTGGTCAATGATGACCCCCAAGTCTCTTTCTTCCATAGTGCTAGCCAACATAGCACTGCCGAGCCTATAAGGATGCTGCGGGTTTTTCTTCCCAAGGTGGAGAACCTTGCATTTATCGGCGTTGAACACCATCAGATTCTCGTCCGCCCACTTGCTCCCGAGAAAAAGGTGGGAGCAAGTTGTTAGAGTAGGCAAAAGCCCGTAGGGGTTACAGACCCCCCAGAGAGTGTTTTAAAATGGAAATTTGGCTTCGAATCTCCTTCTTTATGGATGGTTGGTTTTTTAAAAATAAGAATGATCTTTTAAAGAGATTTCTTTTTAATTGACCGATACATATTTACAGCTGTAATTCTGATACCTGTTTTCTGAGAATAAAACGTCCTATTTTTATAATGCGAGTTTGTGAATCACCTGATAACATTTTTAGTTGCCTTATTCAGTTTGAAGTGAAGTCCATTTATCCCAACATTTGTCAAGGATGAATGTGTTGTGAGTCTCCACAAAAAGCGAAGCAATTTCTGTCATTTTATCACTTGAAAACAAAGTGCCAAAGCGCTCCAGATTGGATTCCCTGTCCTGTTCCCATTCGGACCCTGCATGTCTTCGTACCTGAAAGGTGGATCCACATGTCCCAATTTTTTGAGTCGCCTTGCCTGTTTGTGTGAGTTCTGTAAAGGGCAATGTGCACGTACGGAGTTGGGTACATAGACACGTGTACTTAAACATCATTTGGATCAACGCTCAAAATCTTTAAGGAATTTCCTTAAAGGAAAAGGAAGTTTGGAGCTGCAACTGGTGCCACCTTAGTCAGGGGGAGTACGTGCCCCGACAGTGACCCGTCAGTGGCCGATCTCGCTGCCTGGGGGCAGACCCCCCATGGCCGATTGTGCTGACTGGAAAGTGGGCGCAGCACTCTCAGAAGTGGCTGCGGTGCTCCCAGAAGTGCCAGTGGCGCTTCAGCTGGCTCCCCCGCTCCCCGGATGGCCCTCGCAGGGCAGTCACGGGCACTCCCAGCTGCCCCCTCTTGTCCATCACCAAAGCAGGGAGCATCTTTTATCGATCTCGAACTTTCCACCCCGGCTCTCGTCGCACACAAGTCACTGAATCACTCCCAGGGACCATTTCCCACTAATAACATATGTTTGCCTTTCGAGTAATAATGATGGCTTGTTCCCATTAACTTGCCTGGGCTTGGATCAGGCTCCAGCCAGTGCAAGAGCACGTCTAAAAGTGACAAGAAATATTGTACCTAGATGTAAAACTGGAAGAGGGACAATGGGAGACAAAATACATTGCTACCTCTGGGATATGCCTGGACTCGTGGGATTAACACCCTTCCTTCACAAGACGAGTTTGATTCCCCTTGGTCAAGCGTTAGTTTCTATCTCCTCTACCGACATGCACTTCTGATAAGAGAGCTCCCCGCTCCAGCACTGGGTGGACGTGGGGTTTGGCACCGGTTCAAAGGAGACCACTGTGGACTCTTGCTGGTTCCTCTGTCCTGGATGAGTGTCTCCCCGCTAGCGTGTCCCAGCGCTGGTCTGGTTGGGAGAGGAGAGATGTGCTTGTCTCTGGGGTGCAGTTAGCTACGGAGATGGGGAGGGAGGATGTCAAGGTAATACTGTCCAATAGGAGAGCCGGTTTTCACCATTGGTGCCATCTCTAGACCGGCCATCAAAATAACGACACTTCAGTAATTTGTGCTCTCCGATCATCTGTGTTATCAAACGGCCAAACTGAATTAGAGTTTCAGAGTGGGGACTCTCCTTGTTTTCTGATTCATGTCAAGCTTTTGGTCTTTTGTTTCACAGGCTGCGGGGGACTGCAGAGCAAGCCTGGAGAAAGACATCTTTCTTGTGGTCAGGGATTTGACCCATGCTGGAGGGTTTTTAAAATCTTACTGGGCCTTCCTGCCACCAGGCCAAGTCCTGGACCTTCTCCTCAGCAGGTAAGAGCCAAGAGCTGTGGAGGAAGCTGTAATAGCCTTGAGAGGTGGGGCATTGCGAGCAATGATGTCAGATAGTTTTGAAGAAGGCGTAATTAAGAAGCCAAATGATATGGATGTTTTTCTAACAAGCCTGAAAAATTCAGTGTTTCAGTTGAAACTGGGTTGAAAATGCCTCCCCCATCCGAGCACTTTATCAAAGAAGGAGACCGAGAAGTAAAATGGACGGTTTGGTTCTTTAGCGGAAAGATAGGACAGCTGGAGGCAAGCAGTCCTCCGAACAGCTGGACACACTGCTGGAAAAACCAGGGTCACCAATGCAGGCAGTCACTGTCCCTCCGCATAACTCTTTGCTCCATGAATCGGGCTCTGCTGGATCAGGAGAGGGATTTCACAGGGCTAAAGGCACAAAGCATCGCTGTCCCTTCCTCCCCCTGCGCCACAAGGCTCCCCCAGCTCTGCTCTCGTGGAGGGACAGCAGACCGACAGCTTTGGTTTTCAGGGAAAACCCTGGTTGAGCCGGACGAAGGGGATGAAAGACAATGATGTTCTTCATCTTTTTTCTCTAACATAGTTTGACTAGAGAAATCTTCATGTTTCATTGTCTGGGCAAGGTTCTGACGTAGACCGTCTTACTCTTCTGACATAGACCGTTTTTTAAATAAATGTTGAAAGTAACCATTTTGATATTTAGGCATGGGCACCTGGAGATCCCACGAGCAGCGGGAGATGCCAGCCAGGCCAGACAAGAACTTGGGAAGTAAGTGTGGCTTTCTGCTGTACAGCAAAACCTCAGTCAGGATTCAGAGGATGTGGTAAACTTAATCAGCTCTATCTATCTATCTATCTATCTATCTATCTATCTATCTATCTATCTAGAGAGAGAGAGAGAGAGAGAGAGACAGCCAGCCTTATTTGTATAAAGAAAGAATTAACTGTATGATGCCTACATGAATTGCCAGAGACTGGGATGCTGCCCCAAAACTGAACAGATGTAGTCTTTTATTTGTGGATCAATCATTTCTGGGAGAGCAAACAAAGCATGCAACACTGCAAAACGTGGCCCAAATGTAGCAAGAAAAAAGAAAGCAAGAAAAGTAGGAAGCGAGAATAGCCAGGCGATTTGTGTTGTGTAAAGGTTGGGTTTGGGGCAGGATGTTTGTGTTTTGCCTGTGTCTCCTCTACTTGTTTGCCATAATACTGGACCAAATTGGAGGATGCTGCAATAGCTAAAAAAAGTTATAATTGTCCTATATTTTGCATCTTGAGGATACAATTCAGTATTCATTCCCTAGTTTGGATCAGTAATCAGGAGTGGTAAAACGGGTGTCAGTGAGATCAGACCATGATTAGGTAAAACGGCGCCCAGATCACAATTCCTTGCTGGCTCACAGCAGAAGGGATATATTCATCTACTTGATACGGGTTTGAATGACAAATATCACTGTGATAAAGCCTGACTATGACGGGATTTTGTCAATGTATTTGTTTTCAGCCCACTAGCCCTGCTGTTTTCCATGTGGCTGCAGAACATTGCAGAGGATTTTAGGGAGCCACCAAGTTTCAATACCTTGAACAAACTCGTGGCATACATGGAAAGGAACATGCCTGCCTCCCAGCCATTAAAAGAGGCAGAACAGCTGCTGGTTACGTTTCAGCAAGAACAAGTTGAAAATGAGAGTAAGTTATATTTTTGCTCAAGCTATCACTACCTAATCTCCCAAACCTCACTAAAGAATTGCATTTTGGGGGGTTAATGTTACCAACATTCAGATCGCCAAGGTTGCTAATAGGTGTCTAATGAGGTTGTGTCCTGGGTTTGGTTTCAGTGGGCCAAGAAAATGTTCAGGTCTACGTTGAGATCCAACTGTTGCTCAAAGTGAGCACAAGTTTCCAGCGGGGTTCTTCTTGCATTTATTTCTTGTAGTCATATTTGAAAAAGGTCCTTAAACTTTGAGCGACAGACACCTCACTTGAATGAGAATGAAATGATCCAAATCTTGAAATAACGGAGAGTAATTACATTAAATTGTCTGTGTGCCAGGGAGTGCGGAGAGGGCAGGTCAGTGTCTCATTTGCGAGTGTGATAGGAACAGTTTGATAGCGATCACTTATTTTATGTGTTCATCAGGTTTGCTCGTGTTTATACAAAGCTGAACAATTTATTCTTTCAAAAGTTCATCATGCTTCTCCGTGAGCACATGTAAAGACTCGGTGCCGAGTCATTGTTGTAAGGGATTTATTTAGTGAGAAACATGTAGACGGAGCTTTCTATATGCAGCCTGAACTCTACAGACCCCCTCGACGACTCTATGCAGCCTCCACCCATGTGGATTAGACTGCAAGGCTGGGACAATAGATATCCCAAAGGGCTCTGACAGATGTGATTTGACTCCATAAAGTTAAGATAAAGAGAGCGAGAGGAGAGATGCCAGTTGTGGGGGAGAAGAATCAGAAAAGGAGGAGAGAGAGATGATTTTTGTAAACAATTGTTATAAAATTTCATTTCTGTGGCTTCTTTTCATCAAATATCCACACTTAACTAAGGCTGGTCCAGCCATTTTCACTCGCCTCATTTAGCTCCAAATAATTGGTGTATCTAGGCCAGCCCAGGGACCAGCTCGAGGACCAGCCCGGGGAGCAGGCCAAGGACCAGCCTGGGGAGCAGCCCAAGGACCAGCCCAAGCACCAACCCAGGGACCAGCCCGGGGACTTGCCAGAGGGCTATCCCAGGGACCTGCCAGAGGGCCAGCCCAGGCACCTGCCCAAGGACCAGCCCAAGTACCAACCCAGGGACCAGCCCAGGGACCTGCCGGAGGGCCAGCCCAGGGACCTGCCTGAGGACCAGCCCGGGGACCTGCCTGAGGACCAGCCCAGAGTCCAGCCTCAGAAAAAGGTATGGTCTGGAACCTTTTGTTCCAAGTATTCAATATGAAAAGGGTATGCGGAACTGCTGATATTTGTATTCTATGTGAAAATAGACTTTCCACATCCAGTATTTACTCCTGTCCCCGAGAAAGCTGTTCAGAGCTGTGACCAAACACAAGTGCATGGCTGCAAACAGCACAAGTGGCCCACTGGGTGAAAATCTGACCCCTCATTGCATGTGGTGTCAGATAAAGATGTTTCAAAATGAGGCATCTTCTGTAACGTGCGTGTGCTGGGGCTCCCAGCCTGTGGGTGTTTTCAGAGTGGGAGGGGGACAAGGGAGCAGAAGGAGCTGAGTCTTGGGGTTTTTCAGCCCCCCTCTGCAGGCTGGGCCCAGTGTATTGCAGGCCTCCCAAGGTGGGGGGCTCCAGTTCCCCCACTCCACCCCTCAGCACCAGCTGAGGAGCCCCAAGAACGAGCTCCCTGCGCTTCCTTTCCCCCCTGCCATGCTGAAACAGCCAACACTGCACAGAGCCTGGCCCTTGCTATAGGAACCTGCTTGCAGGCTCCCAGCGGGCAGCTAGATCCCCACCCCCCGGACCAACAGTGACTTTCTGTTTGGTCTCGGGTAACGCTGTCACTCAGACCGCTTTGCAAACATTGCTCTGAGTTACAGCTGGGAGCTCCACTTCTATCTGCACCCTTAGGACACGTCCACACACGCAAGCACTATTCCTAGGGCTGTGCGAAGCTTCGGTAGCTGATTCAATTTGGAGGAGATCCTTCCCGATTCAGCGGCAGAATCTCCGAATCCAAATCGAAACAGGAGACCAATTAAAAGGTCCAGATAAGCGGGGTTGTTACTCAAATTTGATCTTATGGTGACGTAACAGTCAAGATTTTGGAGCGTGCTGGCTGCTACGCCACAGCCAATCTTTGAATGAAGGTCCTCACTCAGCACATCCAAGCAGCGTCGGCTGCCACGACTTTGTGTAAGAAGAAAGAAAAAAGAGGGAGGCTTGCTGTTTTCGATGGTTGTTGACATTTGGCCTATTTTGGATTTTTTTACCATGCTTAGCTCCACTTTGTGGGCGTGGCCCTGTTAACGTGAGGCTACTGGCTTTCTATCTCCATTTTACTCCTGACTTATTATATTATTCTTATCATTAATTTTGGTGTGCTGCAGAAGTATGGCTCCCTGGTTTCTTCCAGGTGCCCTTGTCCTGCACCACAGCCACTCACGGTTGGTTTTGTGTCCCTGCAGGTCCGTGCGCGGCGGAGGCAACCGGCTTTCCGTCGCATCTTCTCAAGAATTTTTTCTTGTTTCCAGGTCCCGGTAAGTACGGAGACTCCTTGGCGCCTCAGAAGGAGAGAGCTTCCTGCTCTCATCCTTTTCCCCTCCGGGGCATCGTCCCTGTTTTCTTTTCTCAACCCGCTTCCTTTGAGCTCTCTCCACGCCTCTCTCTCTCCTCCTCCTTCTTCCTTCCGGTTGTTGCTGGGGGCGGCTTGTCACTGCTCTCCGTCTCGCGCCAGCCACCCCGAACTGACGGGAACTGATGAATCTGGGCGTCTTTCATCCTCCCGCATCCCAAGCTCTCACTCCTGGTTCGTCAGGCGAGAAGTGGTTGTGCTTGGAGTGCCTGCTCCGGCACTCCTTCTTGTCTTCGGGGTACTTCTCCTGGGTCCCTGTAATCTCCTCTGAGCAGGCAGCGTGATCTTCGCTGCCAGAGACCAAATCAAATAGGAAGCTTCCAAATCGATTTGGAAAAAAATTGGCCCAATTTGGAGATTCGGCCATAGACTAAAGAGGCAGCAGTCCTCAAGGACACTGGGCACATCTGCCTCCAGCTGGTGAGTCTGTTGTGGTGGGATGAGTGGGTAGGGAAAGGGCATGGGGGGGCAGATCAATGCCCCCACTGTGCGGGAGGGATTGGGGCTGGGGCTTGGACAAGCTGCCCAGCCGGGGCGTGAGGACGTGGGAGTCTGAGATGGGGGCGAAGGGTGAAATGGCTTGCTCCGGACAGACGGGGGCAAGCAGCAGCAGGGCATAACCCCGCATCTATTACTACCATGCCCACATCCTGTGCCCGCACTACCCTGGCTGGACAAGCAGCAGCAGCGCCCATATCCGGTGCTCCCCACACTCTGCCTGGGCAAGAGGCAGCAGTGCCTGCATCCCACGGCCTCCACACCCTGTATGTGCATGGCCCTCTGTCTAGGACCTCTGGAGGTTTCTAGATGCCAGAGACTGACAGGTGGGGGTGGGAGGTCTATGTTGTGTCAGGGCTGACCGTTTTCTTATGTAGAGCTGAGAGGAGAGTTGCATGGGATGGTTTAGATAGAGCTGCTCATGCTTCAGGCAGGGGGTGGATTAGATGGTCTCTGGAGGTCCCTTCCAGCCCTGCTTCTCTAGGACTCTGTCTGTGACTCTGCGGTACCAGCTCACACCTTCCAATGAAGTGAGCTGCGTTCTGTATGGGCAAGGCTCAGAGTGGAAACTAGAGGAAATTTAAAGGGCAACCAAAAGGAAAAATAGCAAAAGACAGAGGAGTCTGCAAACACAAAGGAGTGGAGGAGATGGAAGCAGAGCGTCCAGTGGTTTGGAATATTGGCTTGACTTTTCAGATCACGAGACAGCCCGTTTCCTTGGGTGAAGAGCCTTGCCCAATATGTAATAATAGAGGAAGGTCAGTAGGCACATCCGCTCTGCAGGAGCTCCTTCCTGAGCAAAGCACATTGTGGAGCCTGGAAAGCCACTCTTTTGTTCAGCAGACGAGGCTCTTTGGGTACAAGTGGTATCTTTTATGACACCAACTAAATATCCATTGCAAACAGGAAAATTCAGTATCCTCCAAGTTTCAGGGGTGTTAGTTGTAAGTGGATGTCTTGATATGAATACTTCATTGCAAAGACCAAGTTCCTCCTGTAGGTAGGACACCACCACTAACAACATCGCAGAACCAGGTATAGACCCCAAAATGCCTGCTTGTGTTTGTGCTGTTTTGCTCCTACTGCTTGCATCATGTTTCTGACTTTTTCTCTTCATTTATTTTTTATTCTTTACCTCGCTCACTGCTCATCACCGTGTTCATCTGTACCTCCATGGACACACCTTGTGCACCGTGACATCAACTCCATCTGCATTTTACTACCAGCAAAACAAAGACACCCGCATTGTGCGGTGCATTCTAAATGACAGCGAAGGCGCTGAAAGCAAAATCTTGGTAAGTGATGTGGAAGAGTTGTGTAGATTTATTACTGGATGTATTTTCACTCTGGATGACAATGTAGATGTTAAAGCGCACACCACTGGTAGGAATGGGCGTGTGTGCACAGGTAGGCAGACAGATACACTGCAGACCAGCTTGAAGGCAAGTCACTGAAAGATGCTGTATAGCAATAGATAGTATGTAGTTATACAAGGATCCTCAAGGGCATGAACTTCTAGATATCCTCATGTATTCTCCTTCAGTTTCTCTTCTAGAAAAGGAGAGCTGGAAGGGACCTCAGGGGGTCATCTAGTCTAACCCCCTGCTGAAGGCAGGACCATTTCTGCCTCAACCTTCCCACTCAAGTTATGTCTAAGCTAGTCTTAATCCTGCACAAACCAACCTCCCACACAACCACTATTCCCAGTGCCCCAAACACCAAGGGTAACTGTAACCTGCTACATAAATGACATACAGGAACAGTTGTAGTTCGCAGTATTTTGTGGCTGCAGTTTTAAAGACCTGAATCCCTGCAAGTGAACTATGGGTCTGACCCAAATCCTGTTGAAGGTGGGAAGAATCTTTCTGCTGATTTCAAAAGGGATTGCATCGAGCCCTGTGCTTTTTCACAACCCATTGCACTTCCACAGGAGCGTGGAAGCAAGAAACAAGGCCAAAAAACTTCACAGGTGTCAAAGAACGTATTTGCCACCTCAGACTGTAACTCAGTTGATGCCTGTGAGCAACATATAGGACAAGGATTTACGTGGAAGGGTATGGCTAGGAAGACGAGCACGTCACGTCTCCAAATGTTTGGTCGAGGGAATGACTCTGAGTTGCTGGTGCCCCAGCTAGTGCATGCCCTGTCTTTTTGAATGCAAACATACTGCACTGTCAGGTGTACCGCAGTTTTCTGCTCAGCGGCAGCTACAAAGTCATTCCAAAAACATGACCTTTTCTCACTACTCTGAAACTTAGGGCCAGATCCAAAGGTAAACTGAAAACAGACTTTCATACACAAAGAAGCAAAATCATTCACTGCAAAATCCCTTTTCCAGCTGACTTGCCAGGACAGGACGGCAGACGTAATTAAAAAAATCTTGGAGGCGAACAACCGAGGAATGGAGGACTTGGCCAACTACAAACTTGTGCAGGTGCTATCAAAGGACAAAGGTAAGAAAGCAAAACTTTTTACCGGTGAAAATAGCCTGCTTGTGCTTGCAGAAGAACATGCATATGACTCCATTTCAGAAAGAGTGGGCTGTTTTCACCTCCAAGCCAGGTGGAGGAGACCTCCCTCTTGATTACCTGGAGGAGTCAGCGCACCTCTACTCCCCTTTGGGATGGCATGGGAGCAGGTGGGGAAGACTTGCAATGGGAGATCCAGCGCTGACATGTGTCCAGCTGTCTGAAGTCAGGGCCAAATGAAAAAGAAGAGAGAGCTGGGAGCATCACCCGTACACTGACCGGTGCCCAGAAAGCCACAGGGACGACACAGGCCAGATCCACTCCCTGAAAGCCATCCTGCTTCGAAACTCGACGCCCTCTGCACCAGGACTTTGGGATGACTTGTGTCATCTCAGCATCGCAGCATTCCTTGTGGTGCAGCACAGTACAGCCTCCCTCTCCTCCACTTCGTTTAGTATTGGCGGAAGCCAATTTTGGTCCTGATATGTCCAGTGCCCTTGTGAGTTATTCCGTCCTTGACTTCAACAACTTCCTGGACAAGACTGAAGTTTCCTAGATGTTTGCCATGGGCATGGCTTCTTTCTTGCCCGTGCAGGTGACCTGGGTCACAGGGCTATATCCCACTTCACCTTGTGTGCCTGAACACGCTCATCGGGGCAGGCTCTCCCTCTTGCTAGTACACTGTTTGGCACACAGAGCTCCCTGGTTGCTTTCCAGCTCATTTTCTCCATGAAGTAACTTCTTAGGGGCTCAGTCTAGAAAGTGCTGGCAGCATCCTTGGCACTGAAAATGGGGCAGTGCTTGTCATGAGAAACAGTCCTTGTGGCTAGTCAAAGCTACCCAAGAAGAGACCTGTCAGGGTTTCATTTAGGCCTGGATTTTCCAGACAAACATTGACTGATAGAAAACCAGGGCTGGAAGGGACCTCAGGAGGTTATTAGTCCAAATTTCCTGCTCAAGGCAGGATCATCTCTACTAACACATCACAGACAAATGGTTGTCTGATTGGCACTTAAACACTACCTGTCCTTACTGGGGACAAAGGTTGCACAAGCTCTCTCAGTCATCTGTGTCGGGACTTCACCACCTGTGAGTTCGGAAGTATTTCCTCATTTCCAGCTTCAATGTCCCCTGTTGGAAAGTAAGCCCGTTACTGTACCTGCTACAATCACGGAAAACTAGAGATCCACCCGCTCCATTTTCTCAGGATTACATAATTCAGGTCTTCCAACTTTTCCTGTCTAGGAAAATATTAGACCTTTCCTCGTTGTTGTTGCTCTTCTCCGGACTCCTTCTAGGTTGTCGGTTTCTCAGGAACCATGATGCCTCGAACTGGCCCCAGTTCTCCAGCTAAGGCCTCCTCGATGCTGAACATCATTGAAAAACGGCTCCCCTCCTTTGCATACAACATGCATATTAACACAGCCCCACATGCTCTTGTTCTTGTTTGGGTTTTGTAACAATATTACAGGGATGACTCAGATTTAGCTTGTGCTCTACTCCTGTAACTACTATATTATTCTTTCATTACTGTAAGACCATTTTCCTTAATATTCCCTCGAAGGTACAACCAATTTCCCCAATTCCTTTTTCCTTTAAACTTACGTTCCATGGGACCCTGGCCACCAGTTGTTTGAGGTTTTGCATGCCCTTGCTAATCTTTACTATTTATTTGAACTATTGTCATGCCAAAAGCCATACTTATGGTCAAAGACCCTACTAGGGAAAGCACTGTATCAATCCAGAGCATTACCCACAGAACAGCTTCACCTTCACAGAGGGCTACTGGATTGTAGGCATTGCACTTGCAGTGTTTGGCAAGCCCTAAGCCTGCTGGGTATCTTGAGTGGCAGGAGGAGAGTCTACCATCAATCCCTGACCATTGTGAGGTCAAACTATCATCACCATCAAATCAGCAGCAGTATCAGGCCCTGCCCTGGGTTTACCGGCCCTCTTTCAGAGCCAGTGAAGAGAGGGAGGATGCAAAGGGAAAGGAGAAAGCCAGGCTGAGCAGGCTTCTTTCTGCTCACCTCTGGCACCCAGCAACCCAATGCCCCAGTGTGCCCCTCCCCACACATGCACCTCTTTGGAAAACAGCTGTCTCCCATTGCTAGCAGACAGGGACCTGTGAGCTCCTGGAGCAGCAATCTCCTCTGCTGCCAAAAGGCACGGTGCAAGCCCTGCTCTTGGTGCATGAGGAGGTAAAGGGGTTGTCTCAGCTGAATGGAAAAGAATTTGTCTTGCCCTAGTTGTTGAATAAAGAACCCAACACGTGCAAGCTGTAGACAACCACACATGGAAATGATGCATTAAGGAAGCAAATCAAACGGTTGTCTTTCAACCTACATGTACAGCCCTGTGTGTATACATCGTGCTACTGTCTGTAGTCAGTGATCTCCGAGCCAGAAAACGGTTTCATTTAGCGCACAGGTAAGTTTGGTGTTCTCAGACTTCCAGACGCATGACTTTGGATGGTCCAACATCTTCTCATACTTTTGCTGCTGGTGGGAAAGGAGGTGTTATAACTAGTAAAAACCCAATTAAAGAACCTCATTTAGACTTCCAAGTGGCACGTGCCCAGCCAGAATGCACCTCTGAACGCTCCCCCATTTTTGCTTGTAGTGTTACTATCCAGAGTAAATCATTCGACGCTTCTTTGCTTTTCTCTTTCTGCAGAGCTAGTCTTCCCAGAAAGAGCCAATGTATTTTATGGAATGAGCAGCAAATGCCATGCAGCCCTTTTACTCAAAAAAAAGGCACGTTTCAGTTTGTACCATGGCCCACAAAAAAGAGGCAGCACCTACAGAGATGATTCAGAGTCAGAATCCGATGAAGAACTGCCATAAATCCTGCTGTCAGGCTGGGGGACCCTGGGAACCTGCGGGGGGTTGGGGTGCAGGCATGGGAGGGATAGGGGGAAATGGGAGAGAGGTTTGTTTGAAGCGGGGGATGGGGGTAGGGTTTGCAATTGCAAAGAAGCAGACACCCGGGTGGGGGAAGGGTATATACCCCTTCCCCCTGCCCCCCCAGCCCTGCCGGTGCCCCTCACTCCCAACCCACAGCCCCTTTCCCACCCCCACATACCTCCTGGTGCTCCTCCCTTGTCCTGCAGAGAATGAAAGAGGACATCAATCTCTTCTTCCATTGCCCCGATCCCCTGCCGCCTGCTCACCTCTGCCTGGAGCCCCCTCTCCTGCCCCTCTAGGGCTTCAATCCGGGCACGGGTGGGACAGGTAAGGGTCCCCCGGCCCACACGCTACCCCCAGGCCTGAGAGGTCCTGCCAGGCACCTCCTGCAGACAGGGGTCTGGGCACTGCTGACCCACCCAAGGGGCCTATCTGCGTGGACGCCTCCCAGGAGCTGTGGGCTGGAGGCAGCAGCAGGGCAGGGGCCTTGGCTGCGCTCCGTGTCACCCCATAATAGCACCCCTCCTCCTTCACTTACCTGAAGTCTCTGTCATAAGCCCCCACGTGCTCCTGCCCACAACTGGCCTGGGAACTGCCGCAAACTGCTGCCCTGTTGCAGTCCCTGTTCGCTGGCTGCCAGCTTCCATTGGCGTGCTTGTTTTCAAAATGATTTAGGAACGCTTCTGGGGTATCTCCGTGTTGGTTGTGAGAGAAGATTGGGGTGTTCGGGCTGAGGGGAGCAGCTGGGGCTGGCTAAGCGCCTGCGACTCCAGTGTTTGACTGCATGCTGAGTACGGCGAGACCGTGTTTGCACTTGAACCTGGCCTCTCAGGCATCATGCTCGCGTTGGCGCTGGGCCTCCTTGTGCTGGCACTGGGCCTCCTTCTCCACCATCTCCATTCACTTCAGCTCTAGCTCTTGCTTGGGCTTGCACTCCTCAGCTTCCAGCTGCAGCTGGGATTTGCACAAGTCCCACTCAGAGGACGGCCCCTCGGGTTCTGCATGGACACGCGGAGGTGATCTTGCGGCCCAATCATCATCACACAGGATCTGAATCAGGTCTTCTCTCATTGGCTCCTTTCCCTCTCTTTCATCACCTCTTTCAAGTTGACCACAGTCATGTGGTCATACTTGTCAGCCATTCCAGCTATCTGCACTGCCCACTTGACCCAATACCAAATTAGAGATCGTTTGCTCCAGGGTTTCCTGCGACTCTGTTCCCTTCCCCAAATGATGACTTCAAGACATCAGGATGTCAGATCCCACAACTTTCATGACACGTTGTGGGCCAGTAGATGGTGCTTCGCATTGAGCCATCCACCTCACTGCGCCCAACCACCTTCCAGGCTCCAAGTGCCTCTGTGGGGGCACCTCACGTCCAGCCGACCCCACTCCTGGAGCACACCTGCAAGCCTGGGGGTCATGAAGCCACCATCCATGATCTAGACTGATCTTGGCCCTGCTCCCCATGGGAAAAACAGGCCTAGTAGTCCTTGATGGTATTTGATCCACTGCAAGAACTCGGGGTGCTTCCCTGTCTGAAGCAGAAATAGTGGGTTCCCTTATTCCCCTGAACCAAGGGGATCTCAAGGCATAAAGTACATCCTCTCCCAACGAGTCTCCCACTCTTGGTACACAGGAGAAATGTATTGGTTACAAGGAGTAGGCTTGGAATAAGGCACAGGATAGCACAGTATCAGAGAAATCCCTTAGAGCATTCGGTGGCATGGTAGCCTTTGATTACACATCTGGGTTAATGCAGGCTATATATTTAGTTAGTAGGGCTGTGCACATTTTTCCCAGGTCTTTCATTTCAAAGCTGTTTCAATGCGTTTTGAGCTCAAAAGAGTGACATTGAAACAAAACAAAAGGATTTGAAACAGCTTCAAAAGAAAATGAGGGACCTCAAAACATTTAGACAGTTTCAAAGTCTTTTGAGTTTCGAAGCTGGGCTTACTTGGCTTCAGCACCGGTCTCAGGTGACAGGGCAGCCTCCTTTCATGAGGCTCACAGATCTGGGGCTGGCATCCCTGGAAGGAGTCCGGCACAGCGTGGCAGCCTTCCCGGGGGTACAGGCTGCACCCAGCATTGGAGATAAATGCTGCTGCCTCCTGTCCCAGGCAGCAGCTTGCAGCCTCCCCTCATCCGGCACAGATACAGGAGCTTGCACCCCCAGGAGTAGTGTGGCACAGCCCAGCAGTCCTCCCAGGGGTGCAAGCCCCTGGATCTCCACCCTGGACGAGAGGCTCCTTCTTTCATTTGGAATCCTTTTGTCTTGTTTCAATCTCACTCTTTCCAGCTTGAAACGCTTTGAAACAGCTTTGAAATGAAAGACCCCATGAAATTTCTCACAGCCCTATTAACTAAATACGTTGCGTGCAGTGACTCAGATGTGTGATTAAAGGCTACCATGTCACAGTTTGCTTTAAGAGATTTCTCTGATATTGCTCTATCCTGTTCCCTATCCAAATCCTGCTCCTTGTAACCAATAAAGTTCTCCTCTGCACCTAGCATGGGAGACTCATTAGGAGAGGGTGTACTTTATGCCTTGGGATCCCCTTGGTTTGGTTGAGTAAGGGGGACCACAATTTCTGCTTCAGACAGAGAAGCACCCCAAGTTCTTGCAGTGGATCAAATACCATCAAGGACTACTAGGCCTGTGTTTCCCATGGGGCACAGGGCCAAGATCAGTCCAGATCATGGATGGTGGCTTCATGACCCCCAGGCTTGCAGGTGTGCACCAGGAGTGGGGTCGGCTGGATGTGAGGTGCCCCCATTGAGGCACTTGGAGCCTGGAAGGTGGTTGGGCGCAGTGAGGCAGATGGCTCAACACAGGAATACCTGCTACTGGCCCACCACGTGTCATGGTAGCTGTGGGATCTGACAACCTGCTGTCTTGAAGGCATCATTTGGGGAAGGGAACAGAGTCGCTGGAAACCCTGGAGCAAACAATCTCTAATTTGGTATTGGGTCAAGTGGGCAGTGTAGATAGCTGGAATGGCTGACGAGTATGACCACATGACTGTGGTCAACTTGAAAGAGGTGATGAAAGAGAGGGAAAGGAGCCAATGAGAGAAGACCTGATTCAGATCCTGTGTGATGATGATTGGGCCGCAAGATCACCTCCGCGTGTCCATGCAGAACCCGAGGGGCCGTCCTCTGAGTGGGACTTGTGCAAATCCCAGCTGCAGCTGGAAGCTGAGGAGTGCAAGCTCAAGTATGAGCTGGAGCTGACGCAGATGGGGATGGTGGAGAAGGAGGCCCAGTGCTAGCGCCAGCATGAGTATGATGCCCAAGATGCCAGGCACAAGTGCAAACATAATCTCTTAGGAGTCCAGCAAAGCTCGATAGCCCTCCCGGTGGTGTGATCCCCTGGATCTGTGCCCTGGACGAGAGGAGGCTGCCCTGTCACCTGGGACCAGCACTGGGCATGGGGCGCAGCAAGCACCAGCGATAATTGCTGCTGCCGCCTGTCCCAGGCAGCACCTGCAGCCTCCCCTCTGCGATCCCTGCCAGGTCATATTGCCCACTAGGGAGCCGGCGGGCTAGCTCCTCCTGCTTGTTCCCTATGCTCCTGGCACTGGCGTACAGGCAGCTGAGGCCCCAGCTGACCCCCTCGATGTCCTGAGACGCTGTGAGAGAACCAGACGGTTAGCATTTTGAAAAGAAGTTTTGTTCGTGTCCTGCACAAGGGAGCTTTCCTGGGTGCAAGTCCCCGGGCAGACCTCTTGGGCTAAGGGGTCCGGACGGCAGATAGGTCGCTCCGTGCCCCTCAGGAGAGATTTCCCCCCACCCAGCATGCCCTCCTCTGGGTGGGAATACTTACCTCCTGAGCACTTACCTCCTCCTCCGGTGTCTCTCTCGGAGTCTCCTGCGTGGGGCGGGGAGCTACCTGTAGTGCAGTGCCAGGGAGGAGTGGGCCAGCTCTGTGTGCACTGGACCTGGAGACGACTGTTTTCCAGGTAGCCCTAGGGGGTTTTTGTGGCCAGTCTTCTTCGTGGCCACCTCCTTTCCCTTCTCCTCCCCATCCTTCTTCTCTGTGCCGTTTCCCTGGAGTAGGGCCTGGCGGTGGTTGTCGATGTGGTCTTCATAGGCCCCGATGTGCACAGCTGGCGTCCCTCCTGCTCAGGCTCCTGCACTCGGCCTTCCAGGGACTCCAGCAAGGAGCACATCCCACAAGTGGGGGAGCGCCTGTGCTCGGGGCCAGCACCGCTGCCACCCCAGGCAGCCCTGCCGTCCAGGGCCAGGGCTGCACGCTCTGTCTGCCTGGGGTCTGGGTGCGGGGAAGCTGAAGCTGACAGGCACAGTGAGCCACTGCCACGGCTGCGAACTACGTCTCGTACTTACCTGGTCTCAGCAGCTGCTCTTCAGGCCCGTGGGCTCAGGCCGCTTGCTTGGACCAGCCCTCTGGGCGCCCTTTGCACGCCCCTCTGCACGAGCTCCTGTGCAAACCGCTGCTCCCCAGTTGGGCTGCACCTGTTCGTGCGCTCTGTTCCCGGGGCTCCCGGGGGGGCTCAGCTAAGTAGGGACTTGCGGGGGGGGTTCCCTCCTGGGCTCCACTCAGCTGACATGTCCTGCCCAGCATGGCCCCAAACACACACATGCACACACTCACGCACACACTCACACTTCCTCACGCTGTACAAGCACCCCTGGGCTCACTCGCCCCCTCTCACGGCCGAGCTCCTATCTCCTGGCTCTTTGCTGGGGCGCCCGGGTCTTCGGCTCCCAGGGACACAACAGGCATGAACCCATGTGTCCCCCTGGGGAGCAGACCCAATAGCAATATTGACTAATGGAGGCCACTGGATGTTCCCCACCTCCCGTGTCTGGGACAGCACCGCACCTACTGCCGCGTTGGAGGCATCCGTATGCAATAGAAATGGTTTGGTGAAGTCGTGTGTGTACGCCCCTGGCTGGGTGCACAGAGCCTTTTTAACTGAGAAATGCCTGCTCCAGCTCAGGTGTCTCAGGTGTGCAGCACCCCGCTCCCTCCCAGCCCTACCGGCATCCCTCACTCCTGACCTCCCCCAGCCCTGCTGGTGCTCCTCATTCCCAACCCACGTTTCCCTGCTCCCCCTGGTAACCCTAGATAGGGGGGCATTGGCAGAGGGGCAGGGGGCAGGGGATGTCTGCAGGGGAAGGGGGTGGGGGGGTGCAATGCATGGGGGGTTGGGTGGGGAATGGGTAGGCACAATCTGGGAGGGTGGAGGGTAAACACAATCCACGGGAGGGATTATGGGTATGCAGGATCTGCAGGGGATTTCTGGGCTCCGGGAAGGTTTGGCAGGATCAGGTTTTTAGCCCCCAGCCTGTGTCAGTTCCGGTTTTCATCTACATGTGGCAAAAGCACGGACGTGCATCCAGACAGGGTCTGCAGAATGGCTGTGCAACCTCCATTCCTGAGATGGCCAACTGTATATAGTTAAAACATTTCTGTTTCTATTATTTAATGCAATAAAATATTTATCAGTTAAACAATCCTGTTAAAGGTCATCTTTTTCAACAGTTGCACTCTCATGAACAAGATGTCTTTTCAAAAGTCAAAATGCTTCTTAACAAGATGTACTTGCAACCCTACTGCTCCTCTTTCTTCCTCCTCCCTTTGATTCAGCATTCATTAATATTGTACTGAAATTATGATAACATTAGGAGTTAGCTGGTGTTTTGTACGTGGCTGGCCCTGGGATGTTCAGGCAGCTGCCAGGTGTTCAGACATCCCTTGGGGAAGTGAAAGTCATTGGAGTGAAAGCAGACAGTTGGCTCTTGGATGGCTCCGGCGTCAGGACCCCAGCCTGCTGCTCAGAGCATGGCAGTAGGAAATGAAGAAAACCAAGAACCATTTTCACAATTTGTTCCTCATCACATTTTTCAGAGATAACACTTGGTATTTGGGAAACAAGTACAGCAGAAAGCGGCATGGAGAACGAGCAGCCTCCTTCTCAGACTCTTGAGGGAAACCAGTACCCAACGATTTCCAATTAGTTCGAGTTTTCTCCATTATTCTTCGGGCCATTATGGATGAGATAGATCTAGATACAGATATAATCAAGGATTGAGAAGGGTACGACTCCCAGCAGGAACACAGCTTTACAACGTAAGACCTCGTTTTGGATTGTGTACAAACGCCACCTCCCCTTTCTTCTGTCCCCACCACCCCGTGGCCCTTTCTCATCTCTGAAGTGTCTGGAGTGGACATGTTGAACTCTTAAGTCAGCTCAAAGTTCAGCTTACCTCTGAAGTGTGGCCTGGTAGCTGCACCCACCCACAATTTCCACATCTATGTACTCTTACCTGCAAAAAGGCTCATCCTTGATGAACTGCGGTGCTTACACAAAGGTCTCTAATGACCAGAACCACAGGTCCAGGCCCCAAAGACTTGCACACCATCTTGATGCATTAAGCAGATGTTTGAACACAGTGCCCCGTGCCTCAGCACAGCTGCAGACCCAGGTCCGTTTGGGCTAGTTGCAGCCAGTTCAGGTCTGAGGTATGACCTGTGAGTGCAGCCGACAGGAAAGTGCCGTTTTCCCCTCTCACGCATGGACACAAAACCAGGGGAGCTAAACTCACTGACCATTTCCAGGAACTGTATTTATTTGTTGGTGAGATGAAGCATGAGCACTTTTAATCTGGAAAGAAAAAGTGTTCCAAAGTTAAGAGGAAGTGAAAAAGGGACGGTGAAAGAAGTGGTTATCCCAGATACTGCAGGGTGATATCTTCTATTAGACCAAGTATAGTTGCAAAAAAAGTTATTATTTGCAAGCTTTTGGGCTCCCTCACCCTTCTTCAGGCAAAGGGCAAGGCACAGATTGTACCACTTCTCCCGGGTAGAAATGTCCCTGTCCTGGATCCTGGCACTTCACCACCACTGGAGATGTCCCTGTTCCCACTCAGCTAGTAGACGACCGGGGGAGAATTGTAGGAAGAATCGGTGCCGTTCTGCAGGGAGAGGTGGAGACGACTGCAGGATTTCCCTAATCAAATGTGCACAGAATAAGTGCTGTTATGTGTGACATTATACAGGGTTAGCTCTTTCCTTTTCTGGCATAAAGCAGTGCCATGTCCTTCACTTCCCTGTAATGGCAGGAGGGAGCAGACATTTCTCAAGGATCATTAAAAGTTCTGTTTTTAGGAAGGCACGACTGCTGCAAGAGCTGAGACATGACAAACCGCTATCATTTTATGCTTAACTCAGATTCCTCCTCACCCATCTAACAGCTTGGTCTTCATCTATCACACGTTATCCCACCTCGGTCCCCTTCTCCACGTGAAGTGTTTTACGTGCAAAGGCAGGTGCACCGCGTAGCCTGAGTTGTAAGATGTGAGTTGCCGACCCAGGGGCCTCCCATTGTCCAGCACGTGGAGCAGACCATGGTGGGAAATCTCTGCCTTGACACACAGCAGGGAGCTCAGTCATGCTCCAGAGGTTATTGTGTGTGCTGTGTGTGTGAGTGTGTAAGGCAGGCACTTACATCACGGCCAAGAAATGATCAGGCAGTTTTCTCTGGTCACTCGAGTGTACTTTATTTAGCACACCCCTCACAGCGATCTTCCTGTCTCACTGAGAGCCTCGTCTTGCCAGCCTGACTCAGGCCAATTCCCGCTGCGGGTGAGCTCTGGCATCAAGCCTTCAAAGGGGCACGAGTCACTGTCCGACATCCACGCGCAACAGCAGACATCCTTGCGGAGCTCGTCTCCTGCTGTGCAGGGCCTGTGGGACCGACTACGTGTGCATCGTGAAACCTGCCCCTGGGGTCTTGGTGTTCAGGACAGGAGTTGGCAGCCTCCAGCCTGCTCCGCGCTGGGATCCAGCCTGCAGGACTGGGGGGGCATTGGCAGCACATGGCAGCAGGGGCCGCTGAGGTGGCACCCCGGGGTCCGTCTCCTGCTGGGTGCCATTCATTGCAGTACATGCCTGTGCCATGCTTCATCTCTTGCCTGCGCAGCCCCTGCGGATGCCCCAGCCCTGCCTGCCTGTCTCTCAAGCCCACCAGAGAGTGGATCAAACCGCGGGAAGCTCCGCCAGCCCCAATGCAGAATGAGAAAAGGGAAAGGTGAACTGAAAATACTGAAGCTTGACACAGTGGTCGTTGCAAAACATTTGGAAATAAGTGCACATAGCTTAGTCTGCACTGGTTGCAAAGCAGTATTTCTATGAGCCCTGTACTACGGCGTATGATTTGTTCAAGCCTTCACCATAAACCATTCCACCTGGGGCTGGGGCTGTCTGGCACTTCAGGCCTGAGCTATCACCAAGCACAATGAGATAAGGTAAGTGGCTAGGGAAGGAATAAGAGTTACGCTGGACTCACACGTACCCACAACAGCAGCTGCTGTATTCAGAGGAAGTGCCGCTTATCTTAGAGCAATGGTTCCCCAGACATGATCCGCAAATGCAAGAGACCTGCTTCCCTGCAATTAAAAGTTTCATGATGAAAGTGAAAGGTGAACTGAAAACTACTGAAGGTTGACAGTGGTCATGGCAAAGAAGTTGGAAATAAGTGTCCTAGAGAGTGGTGGGGAAAGCACTAGACACCGGTCTCTGTTTTCTTGGCTGTCCTCAAGAAGGGGACGTGCCAGCACTGAACACGTACAGGGGCGATGTGTCGAACCTACAGCGTGTCCTAGCCTTTGTTCCCACCACGGGCAGCTTGACCTCTGCAACCAAAGGGAACAGAGATGGTCCCAATGGAAAAGGTACTGATCTCAAGATTTCCATACTTGTCCTGTGCAAAGCCACCTGCATTGAAAAGGCATCCCATTTCTGAGGGAAATCTGAAATTAAGTGAAATATTTGTGATGCCATGTTCATACCTACAAGTCTACACAAAAAAGCTGAGTTCTGCATTGCTTTCCCCCGTTTTTGCGGCTATGATCCCTCCCCCTAGTTTCGTCTCCAGTTCGGGCTCCCACCTGACATTCTGCTTCAATGCCGCTACAGAGTGGCTGGCACAAACGTGCCTCCGTCTCTTCCTGGAGACCACGTTAAAATTCCTCCTTATCTCATGCAGGCCCTTTCTGATGATTAGCACGACTACTCACTTCAATTTAAGTTTTTCAATACATTTTCATGCTGTTTGGGTTCTCTAATATGCTACAAGGCAAGCAGTTTACTGTTGAACACTGACACCCGCTCCCTGCCCCGGCTGGAGATGCAGTCGATGCAAGCACAGCTGGCTGGAAAACCGAGCCCTGATTGCGGCACTGGAGTTTTTCCCAGGGGGAACCCCCTGCCCCTCCAAAATCATGAACTATGGCCCGGGGAAGACCCCCGCCCCTTCTACCCCGTGTCAGCAATTCTCAGCCAAGGTGCCAGGAGATCCTGGGAGGGGTCTGGAGGGCGACTCACTATTCCCACTCTTAGTTGTGCACACACCTGCACAGGAGAAACCCAGATTTCACATAGGAAATAACAGTGACAAAAGCATTCTGGCCTGCTGTGGTCTGCCTGAGGTCTTTACAAGAGATTTGCTTTTTTTTTTCCATAGTCTAAACAAAAGCTGACATTTTCCAAGGGGTGACTTGAGTCTGAAAAGTTGTATTAGACTGCAAAAGGCAGTGGCAGATGTGGAAGTGCGCAGCGTAGGGACTGGGCACGGCGTGTGACCTGGATGCAGACAAAATCAACCCCATCCTGGGACCGGCTCCCCTGGAAAGTCCAGTGCAAGTTTCCCTTCCCCGCAGCGAGAGCTCGCACATGCCCCAAAATGCTTCCCTGCCATTTGTGAGTGCTCCTTTTGTTGAGAGATGCCGTGGTTAAATGCTGCCCGGGGGTTGGGCCCAGACCAGCGTGGGGAATTCAATCCTTGGTTGGTCCCCACTCAGTCAGAGGAAACCACGCCGGCGTTCAAGTATCAGAGCCCGTGCCACGCAAACGCAGACGACACACAGCCAAACACCTTCCACCTCAGATCTAGGTATTATCAGCCCTGCTGAGAGGAGGAAATATGTCTTCTTTAGCAAAGAGCACAACATTATCAGCGATTATTAAAAAACCCACAAAATAAAAAGTAACCACACACTCAAATGTACCGATCCCCCAGCAGCTGACACGGTCTAAAGTCATTTAAAGCCAGGAGGGTTTTTCCCTCGGCTCTTCATGTTGCACAGAAAAAGACCTAATCTACCATTAGATAAAGTGAAGTTATATAGTCTATAAT
The DNA here is from genome assembly GCF_030867095.1 of Alligator mississippiensis. Lineage (NCBI taxonomy): Eukaryota > Metazoa > Chordata > Crocodylia > Alligatoridae > Alligator > Alligator mississippiensis. The sequence goes on along the minus strand of NC_081834.1, from coordinate 51,610,372 downwards.
CATCTGAATTATGGGATCACTTTATAAACTAGAAGATTTACCATGCTGACATGTTAGCCAATACTGAGCATAGAAGAACTCATCCCAAAACGTATAAGCTTGCTCCTCAGACGTAAAAATACACCACCGCCCAGTTGCCTTGTTGTCCGGTGTGACACACGTCTCATGAGGCTCAAACAACGCCCTGCAGAGCTGACACTTCACATTTGCATCTTTTTTCCCTTTCAATGAACACTGTCAAGTTGGTTAAGCTCCAAATGCATAGAAATATTTTTTTATGATTTATGTATGTGAGTGAAAGCTTTTTTTTTTTTTCCTCTTTTTTTGGTTTCTGGTTTTGTTTTGTCTGTTTGTTAGGTAAATGTACTAATTGGGAAGGAAATGCAAGAAACAAGAAGTAAATCGGATTGATTTTCTTCACTCCTCAACAAGCAAATGCCATGAGAGGCGACAAGCACGCTGGATCTTGAACTAGCTTTCAGTGCTAGTAAGCCAAGGCATCGGCTCTCAAGCTAAGGCCTTGGCTCCAGAGCCCGTACACGTGTTTCAGGGTTTTCAAGCACCCTCCTCCTCCCCTGGGCCCGTGGGATTCAGCAATGTCTACTTTGACAGGAAAGAAAACCTGAACTCGGGCAGGGCACATCACAGACAAGGCTGAGAAGCGCTGGTGTTGACACAGAGGTGGCCACGTGGGAAAGACACGTTCATCTTGACTCTGATCCTTTCAAAGGGAAAAAGGAAGGACCCCCACTCCCTCGCATGCGCACACACACGACAGCTGCAGCTGCTTTCAGGGAAAGGGGCACAAACCCCTCAACCTACAAGAGTCAGTGCTTCGCAGCAGCATGGTGACAACAATGGGGAAAGGCGCTACGCTTGTCCACGCACAGCCCCTATATATTAATCGTTACAAATACAGTCTTTGACACGAGGAACGGCAGACACTCGTCATTCAAGGAATTGCTGCGATGACTCCTGCAAAGGAAGCGTGCGTGGAGCCAGGTCCCTGCCCCACGGGAGTGTGGACAGCACAAGCCCACGTGAGGACGGACTGCAGTTTGCCGAACGCTTTTGGAGAGGTCTCTGTTCTTCTGCCAGCCGGGAACGTTTTGGCTCAACTCCAGACCCAGAAAGAGGAGACCAGGCCCCACTCCACTTGCTTTTGCATTCAAGACAGTCAGAAGGAGACCACGGGAACAGCTCTCGAAGCGTCTAGGAGAAACCTCAAGGCTGAGGCCAGAGCGGCGGTGGTTAGAGTCACCCAGCAAGGTGGGAGTCCTAGCTCGTCCTGCGAGGAAGACGTGTCCAGAGATGGTTGCGCTGGCGAGGCATCTTTGTTGTGGGCATCGCTGTGGATCTGGCCCTCCTGCCAGGACTCCCAGGAGCGTGTGCCGTCCCCACTGGCAGACAGCGTCTCAGCATCCCAGATAGCGGAGGTTTCTGCGTCATGGAGCTGACCTGGCCGCCCCTTTTAAAAGGCTGGAAAAACAAGCAACAGCTCTCCTGACGAAGCTTTCAAGTCTCTGAGCTTGTAGTTCTCCGTGGACTTTGTTCTGAAGAGGAGAAAACAGTATTGCTAGCAGGAACAACACACGTGTGGCACCACTGGACTCTCTCTGCCTTTCCTGGCTCACAAGTCGGTCCACCGAGCACTGCCAGGCTGGGCACCTTCCCTTCTTCTCGCAGGACCTGGACAAGTCATTTAAGACTGAAGTGTACAGAAAGGTAGGAACACAATTATCGCTCCTGGAAAAAATGATCTTTCCGTGGTTAGATGAGGACAACCTTGCACGGAGGCATTTCAGACACCAACATCCCCGTCCGCTAAGAGCCACCCCTCTCTGGAGGGGGACACGGCCTCTGTTTCCACGGTCTGGGCGATGTGCCACCAGACCAGCACGGCTGGAAGCAAAGCTGTTGATCGGCTCCCTTTGGAGAAGGGTTTCTGGCAATGGAGACCCCTGGGGCAGTGCAAGTTGGGAAAGCCTTGGGGCATGCAGGTTGGCTTCTGAATCTTTCAGCTACATTCCCAAATGACCTGTGTCGGGGATTTCTAACAGAAATGTTACCACTGAAGTAAAATGAGTCTTCTCAGCCTTCCAGACGGGCGCCGGTTACATCTCCTCCCCCGGTGCAGTGGGGAGTGTGGAGGTCTCTGTCCATCCCATGAATGACATTGGCATGCCCTCCACCCCACTGATCCCTCTCCACCTTCTGACGCTGCCTCAGTTTCCATGTCCAGTCACTGGGGGAACTTTAACCAAAAAAGGTTGAAAACCCCTGGAGGAGTAGGTTGGAGTACCAGGAAAGCATGAGCAGATCCTCCTGCCTTGACATCCGCCCAGGCCCCTCATGGGTGGAACAAGCACTGGACCTGACTGCTTACAGACTCCTTCTCCTGGTCCATGCACACAGTGATGTGCAAAGCTTCAGGACACAACAAGGGCAGTATTTTATGTTCCCTCTCAGCTGTTGCTGTGAAGAGCAACAGCATCACCTTGCTAAAGGGGACTGATGTGCCTCACTCCTTTTTATGGACAGAGAATACTGTACTCCATCAGGTCCAAACTCAAAGTGCCGGGGAAGCGTGAAATCACAGCATGTCCAAGCACCACCCATGAGTCCAAGTGGAGACCAACACAACGAGTCAAAGACACACCTGGATATGCACTTAAATAAATATTTATTTTTTATTAATTAAACTTAATTCTCTTAATTACAGAACTACAGCATTATGGAGGATGGCCTAGGGCATGGAGGCGGAGGGCAGACCCGCAGCAGCAGGAGAAGTCAATGCACTGGCCAGCAAAGTGGCTACACGAGCCATTCCTGGAGGACGAGCAGGACACAGCGAATGTCCTGGTTTCTTGCCACAAGCAGCAGTGCTGTGGGAATACTGCATTGCCCCACTTCAGAGACACGGCAGAGGCAGCGAATGTCCTGGTGTCTCACCACAAACACAGGATCGCCTCATTTCAGAGAAAGCCGCAGCAGTGCTGGAGACACACTGGATCCCCCCGTTTCAGGGAAGGAGCAGCAGCGCTGTGCAGACACTGGATCTCCCTGCTCCTGAGGACAAGCAGCGGTGCTGTGGAGTCACTGATCTCCTGGAGGAGGAAGAGGAGGAGACGACACGGGATCCCCGGACTTGTCCTCTTCCCCTATGCTGCCAACACCTCTGTTCAGTTGTTGCAGAGTCAAGAAGGAAGAAGCCTTCTGGGACAGCCGCAGTGATGGCCTCCCATGATGCATTCTGCCTGCCACCATTTGCAACAGCTTCCACTTCTGTTTTACCTCGAACAGCCTCTTGCCATGAGCGGACAAGCTCCTGACGGCCACCAAGCCCCAGCAGTGGGAGCACCCCATGTCTGGGAGCAGCTTCCCACTCGGGTCACTAGCCAGAGCTTCAGCTGGCCCTATTTATAGAGCAGCTGCTGACTGCAGCTGACCAATCACATAGGCTCTATCCATATATGGCCATCAAACTGTCCTATAGCCATCCAAACGTCCATATATGGCCATCAGGTATGGTGACCATGGATTGTTCAGATTTGGACAGCTCCTCCCCAGTTAATCCCGGTGAGAAAATGGGGAAAGCCCAGGTGCATCCCACACCCGTCTTTCACCCTTGCAAAATCAGGACTCTGGCTGCAACCAACACTTGTAATCATAAATGTCCTTGTCTTTGGCTTTCCCCTCTTTGGGGTTTGCTGCTGTGCTCCAGACATGTGGGGCACAGCCCCACTCCTCATTGGCAGCGCGGTTCTGCCACAATCACAGGCCTCCAGGAGCTGGGGCTTGAAAGGACACACCCACTCCCAGGAGAGTCACGCTAAAATCCCACTTGGCCGTATTCATTTCATCCTCCCCTCAGCTTGTGGGGACATCCCTTCCCTCTGGGTTCGTGCCTGGGCCCACGAGCTCTTCTTTCCCTAAACCCCCTCCTCTCTGGGCACAAACCGACTTGGGACTGAGCACGAAGCTCCAACTCTTTGGTCTCTCTCAAGTCAAGGGGAGAGCTGGCATTGAGCTGTCACTGCCTCCCTCCTCTTCCTGCCCCTATATGTCAGTGGTATGTGAGCTGTTTTACTGAGACTTATACTTGAATGTAGTTACAAGAGTCCGGAGGAAATCAGTCCGTCCGTCAGTCCTTAGTGAGACACCTCACAAGTTCATCTGTTATGAGATCACCCTGGCGGTTTCCTCACAAAGGCCTAGGCTAGGCTCTGACATCAGACCCCTAAGTCAAGACACGGGGCCAGTGACTTCATAGACACTTGGGTCTTCGGGCCAGCTGAGTACCACAGAGGAGCTCACTTATGTACATCACAAAGCATCCCAGCTCAGTAAGGCAACCTCACGCAGCCCTCTGCAGTGACCTCCCTCGAGGTTTTCCCCTCACAACCCCTCTTAGCATTTGTTCTTCCAAGAGACACTTGGCCAACTTCTCAGATCAGATTTGGGGATCAGGCTGAACCCAGGAAGAGCACAACATGGCATGTCTAGGGAGACAGGGACAAGCAGAGGGTAACAGGGTGGATTTGGTAAGGTGGGGTCGGCTGCTGCCACGCTGTGGGAGGGGGACGTTCTGTGCTTCCGGTAAGCACAGACCTCGGCGTGAGATAGGGGTAAAAGGAGAGCTCAAACGCAAGCAAGAGATGAGCGCGTAGGTGAACCACACTTGGTGACAACAGGGAACGTCATTTCGGTTCTTTTGTGACGGGGATCATACAAGTGGCAGCAGGCTTCTTGCAACGGAGAACTCAGCACTGACCACGGCCACAGAAAGTGTCTGGATTTGCTGAGATCAGAACGGAGAGGAGCGATGAATGAACAGAAGAGGACATCTCAGGAGAGCCACTGGCACCCCACCCCCCATCTCCAAATCAGGAGGCTGAATGCAGTACTCCTCCACTGAAAGGAGGGGATCTGATACTTCTCCAGAGCACCAGACCACTGTCTCCACTGCTCCCATGTCCTAGTCCCAGGGATCCACATGGCTTTTGGCCACCTTTGGCCATATAAGAAAACACACATGCATGGCCAAACATGGCCATAAACCCACTCAGAAGTCCTGTGCCCATGTAAGGGCAATGCCCACAGTCATAATAGCTGTGTGCTCCCCTATATGGGCACTTGGACTGGATGGGGACCCATCTGAAGACCATATATGGACAAGCCGAGTCTGGTTGGCCCCTGGTGAGTGATGACATGGGACTTGGCTGGCCAGCAGCTCCCTTATAAAAGGGCCCAAGTGCTGAGCCCCTCTCTGAAGCCAAGGACTTCCCATCAAAGCGAGAAGCTCCTCGACAGTAGTGTTGTCACAAGAGAAACCACATGCGAATGGCTCGAGGGAAACGAGGCAGAAGGACCGGTGCAGAGAGGGGCCGCCACAGGCTGCGGAGGGCAGAGCATAGGCTTGGAGAGAAGAAATGGCGAAGAAGGATCTGGCTGGAGAAGACGCCAAGGCAGGCACTCCTAAAGGAGGAGGTGGTGGAAGAGAGGCCGGACCACCGTGTTTGGGACATAGATGAGGGGGCCTGTGGACACAACCAAGCTCCTGCTTGGGCAGAAGATGAATATCCTAACGAGGCACACCCCCGAATAATGACCTGGAGGATTCTGCAGCTATGAGAGTCTATCAGATGGACTGTGTGTACTGACCGATGTCCCCAGAGCCTTTTAGTTTCATTAAATAAAGAGCATTTTCTCAGGATTGTGATGTTCTCCTTATTTTCTGTGATCATTCCTTGTTTTTATAAGATAAATACAAATCAATAGATGAACTGTTCAGTTCGTCTATTTGGAGCAAGTCTTGATAAGAGAATGTCCTCCCATGTCTCAGGCACAACTCGTGACATGGGTGCTTGTGCAATCGTGTCTGTCTTGTGGCACAGGGTGGGGGGACTACTGCAGTCCTGGCTGCTAACCTACTGCGTTACCAGTTACCAATCAATCATGATTCACTGAGGGACCAGCTCAATACACAGGACCTAGCTACTAGTAGCAACTAGATAATTAGACAATTATCAACCATTAACACCTACAAACCCGCAGACTAAGGAGAGGGAATGATCAATACAATCAATTGCCCCAAGACAGAGACAGTCATTCCCACAAGCACCCTCGGCATGAGTTTTGCCTGTCCGCAGCGAGGGGTTAACTAGGGCCCCAGAAGCCCCTGCCCCTACCTCCTCCACATTTCATCCAAATCACACAAAAAACAACAGCGTTATAGATATTTCATTGATTCCCCATGATACTCTATGGCCGGATCTCCGAAGCTTTTCCGAAGCGCTTTGGAAAGCCTAACAAAGCCAGTGCTTTGATCCAGACATGCTGCTTCGGATGCCGAAGCGTCCAAAGCTTCTCCAGATCTGAAGCACGGTCCGAAGCCTCGCACAGCCCTAAGCCAACCTGTAACACAAGTGTCCCACTTGGAGGCAAGGCCCTACGAGGAGAGACGGAGAGACCGAATCTCCTCAGCCGGCACCAGAGCAGGCTGAGAGGTGATCTTGTGGCTGCCTAACATTTCATCAGGGAAGCGCAGCAGGGACTAGGAGATGCTCTATTCACTAGGGCACCCCCTCCAGTAACTAGGAACAACAGCCACAAATCGATGGAGAGCAGGTTTAGGTTGGACATTAGAAAGAGCTTCTTCATGGTGAGGGTTGCCAGAATCTGGAAAGGGCTCCCAAGGGAGGTGATGCTCTTCCCCACCCTGGGGGGCTTCAAGAGGAGACGGGACCAGACTGGATATGTGCAGTGACATCCTCTGCAAGGCCCTGGGGATCCCTCCACTCCTGTGACATGATTTCGTCTGCTCCAGTGTATTCCAGGCTCAGCCCATACCTGAAAGGTCTTCCCTTGGCAATAAAATCCTCAGTAAGGGCCTGGGGTAGTTTTTAGAAGTCATTTACCATGTTGCACATAAGAGAGGATGGTCCCTGCAGGGTCCCAGGCACCATCCCTGTCTCAGATGACGTGATGTCCAGGAATCAGAGGGATCTTCAGGCCCCAAGGCTGCAGCAAGAATGATTATAACAAACCTGGCGGCTGCCCTGTCCTCAGCACAAAGAGGACTTCCAGCCCCAGCCCCTTTCCCTTAGGGCACTGGGCAAGAGCTCCACATTTAAGGCACGTGGACAGGGCATGTTTAACTCCATGGCTGTCTCTGGAGCAGCCAGCAGGGCCCTTGCTCATCATAACAGTCACTTTACTGCCTCCAGAAATCTTCTTGTGGCAGATCGAGTGACTTCAGCCACAATCCTGGAACAGACACCCCCAAAATAGACCGAGTAGCATCCTCCCTTCTCTGTGCTGTCCCGCCGTGAGGACCACCCAGCTGAGCAGCGCAGCACCCCCATGCCTACAGCAATGCCCAGGGGGGTTTATTTAACAGACAGCAGCTGCACTCTGAGCAGAGAAGAAATCTGTATGATGCCAATGATATCTACTGGCCTCGGTTGGGTGTAAATGGTGTGTTGACCCCGTGGCTTTCTCAGACCATGGACTGGGGAGGACAAGGAAACATGGGACTGGAGGGGACCGCTTCGTTCTTGGCCATATCCTTGCCAGTGCAGGCAATCCCACTATATGATCCCATGCTCAAATCCGTCAATCGGTATTTTAAAACTAGTTGTTCCCTCCCACGGGGAACCTGCTCCAGAGCCTCCTGCTCTGATGGTTACAATCCTTCTTCTGAGCTTCAGCCTATTTGTATGTGTGACCCCTATTTCCCCACTTCTCCTGGGGCTGGCGTTGTCTTGTCTCTTGTGTGGCTCTTCTCCCTCTCAGCAGTATTTCCAGAGAGCGGTCAGCTCCCTTCTCAGCCTGCCGCTCACTAGGATGAACAAGCCGGTTCATCCCAGGAAGTCTCTGCTGCTCTTGTTCCACTTCTGGCACGTGGGGGCTCCGATCGCACACGGCCGACTTCCTTCCACAAACGGATGTCTCACATCTGCCTGCACTGCTGCCTCTGCTTTTGTGCGCCTGCTTTTCAGCTGTACATTCCCAGTCTGGGGACCCAGGCATATGCTGTGTGTGAAGGGGAGCTATCACATCACTTGCACGTATATGTAGCAGGTACACACAGCAGGTACATATAGCTAGCACATCACTTGCATGCATATATAGCATGTACGCACAGCAGGTACTTCTAGCTAGCACATCACTTGCATGCATATATAGCATGTACACACGGCAGGTACATCTAGCTAGCACATCACTTGCATGCATATATAGCATGTACATACAGCAGGTACATCTAGCTAGCACATCACTTGCAGCACATATAGCAATATCTCTTCTCCCTTGGTTCCAGGGTGTCCTGGATCTGGCAATGGGGTTTTCCAAGAGACTGGAGGCAAAGCAGATAGGAGACCGCTCACAGACACCAGCTCTGATCTCTTCCTCAGCTACGGAGGAGGTTGCGTGGAGCCACAGCCCCCAGAAGACCGGGGTAGCAGAGCCACGCTGACAGCCCGCTCTGCCTCTCCTCCCACTCCCTGCATCGGGCAGAGCTGGAGGTCGCTGCATCCCACAATTGCATCCTGGTCCAGAAAGCAAGTCACTGCAGGGAGACCGAGCGACTTCAAACTCTCCAGCTGGGAGGCACAACAGGGGTCATACCTCTGTTCGCATCAGAAACACCCTGGTTTTGAAGTGTACACCTGTACGGGGAAATGCTTCAAATGCTACATCTGCCTGCACCCACACCGTGATGGCTAGAGAGCAGTGTCTATGGGACAAAGCCAGGGCGGCAAGAAACTCTTCATGAATGACAGTCAGCATTGACTTTGGCAGCACAGGACATCTCTGTCTGAACTACCAGTCCCTTCCATTTTACATCCCCTGGCCACCGCCACGTCCCACCACCACAGCACTGAGCCCAGTGGCATTGCCCTTTCACTTGCGTGGCTCGTTTCCCTCTCAGACGGATTTCCAGAGAGCAGTCAGCTCCCTTCTCAGCCTGCCTCTCACTAGGATGAACAAGCCAGTACCTTCACTCTCTTCCGTTCAGCAAACTCCACATTTCCCTCATCAGCCCAGGAAGTCTTGTCTGGACTCGTTCCACTTCTGGCACCCGGGGGGCTCCAATCGCACACAGCTGCCGTCCTTCCAGAAGTGGATGCCTCAAGTCTGCCTGCACTTTTGCCTCTGCTTTTGTGCACACACTTTGTATCTATAACTCCCCAGCCCTGGGCACTCAGGCCGATGCTGTGTTTAAGAGGAGCTTGCAAGTAGAGATACCCCAGTCACATTTAGTGATGCCTCCTGTCCCCTGGTCCCATGGTCTCCTAGATCTGGCAATGGGGGTTTCCAAGACAGCGGAGGCAAAGTGGAGAGGAGACTGCTCACAGACTTCAGCTCTATGATCCCCCTCAGCCACTGAGGAGGCTGCACAGAGCCACTGTCCCCAGGACACCAGCGGTGGCAGAGCCACAACGACAGGCCACTCCGCTTCTTCCCCCGTTCCCTGCATTGGACAGAGCTGGAGGTCGCTCCATCCCACGGCTGCATCCCAGTGCAGACAGCAAGCCACTGCAGGGCACCTGAGACATTTTAAAGCACGACAGGGGTTCTACCTCTGTTCACAGCAGAAACACCCCATTTTTTAAGTATTTTAGACTGCAGCTGCACAGTGAAATGCTTCAAATATTACATCTACCTCCACCCCTATGTGATGGATAGAGAGCACCATAGATAAAAGCCAGTGCCAGGACTGCAGGGAAGTCTTCATTAGTGACAGTCAGCATTGACTTCAGCAGCACGGGACATCTCTGCCCAAACCACCAGTCCCTTCAGCGGTACCTCACCTAGTGTGGAAGCAAGATGGATGAGCGATGACCTTCTTTGTGCCCAGGAGTCTCGCGCTGGGATTCTTCACACTCATTGACGAGTCTCTGTGCTCCAGCTCTTGGCACACAAGCAGAGCTTACATTTTGCATCAAGGGAACTCCTGTCTCAGGGAAGAAGAGGGGAGAAGGTTTTGGCAAGGTTTGGTCCAAGCGGAGATGACTCTTGAATCTGAGCTGTGTCTCTCTGTAACACAAACCCATCTGTGGCTTGTTGAGACAAATATTTCGGAGCCTCCAGATTTCTGCAGGCAAGTTGGCAGAGGACACCTCTCCGTAAGGCCCTGACAGACATCTTGGGAGACACAAAACTAATAAGCAGCTCTGCCCACACGTAGGGAGTATAACAGCAGACGAGGTCACGATGGGCCCTGGGAGGGGTGAGAAGCTGCATGCCAGGATCCAGATACAGCTCCTTTGTGGGCACTCGAAGCTCTGCCTGGAGCCCAGCTCTGATGTGAGCACAGCCGCAGGGAGGGCAGGGGAGGGGTTTGTCACAGTGGCACTGTGAAACCCGAAATTGCCACTAATGCTATCATCTACACCACACCAGTAAGTGGCCTCGTCGTCTGCTTGGGCATCGGTGATGGTTAGATAGCGAATGGCACCGGAGCTGGAGACAGTGAATTGACCTGAGGCTCTATCCCCTTTGCTGCCTGAACCGTACTTTAGAAATCATGGGGCCTGGTCAGGTCTCTGTTGGTACAACCAACACTGTAACTCCTGTACTGACTGCTCAGCGGGCAGGAGAGTTTAATGGTGTTTCCCAGGGACAGACTCTGACGGCGCCTGTGTCAGGGTGGGCTGCGAGAAGGAACCTGGAAGGATGACAGCCATTAATCTATTATCATAATTACACCTCTATTATGCAGCACATTACAAGAGAATAAAGGCATGAAACAATGAAAATTAATTAAGCAAAGCAATGCAGACATTTGCAGAAGTGTTTTATGGATTACCCGAGCAGTATACACGAGCAGCATGAGGAGGAGCGGGGCCCAGGCCATGGCAGGAATCCAGACTAGCTCAGCTTCCCCAGCCAAGTGGGTTTGTGGCTTGGACCCTCTTCTCGTCTGTTCAATCCCCACCGCTGAGATCAGCCCCTTCGTGCAAATCTGACCCCAGTCACTGGCTGCTGCTGCCAGTCCTTCCCCCCTCTTACTCCAAAACTACCACCAATGCCTCCATGTTACTGTGAAAATAGGAACAAACTCTGGTATTATGACAGTGTAGGACACAGAATGCAAGAGCTGGTTAGCCAGATGCATGCATTATCCAGAGGCTATCCTCTCCCCACAAACTACCCACAGAGTAAGATCTACCTGCTTCTTTCCTGCGCCTTTGCACTGAATTCAAGCACAGGCTCCCAAAACCTTGGCCAGCCAAAGCCCATCCTCCATCAGGACGAGCTCTCACAGAGGTGTGTTGCACAGGTGTACAGCTCAGGGCACCACTGTGTGTTTTAACTGGTTTTTTCTTGGCTTAGAAACAATTTGCCATTCCAGGGCCATGCAGCACCCCATGCCCACCCATTTTACCTCCCTTTAAACCAACTGTGGGCAGAGAAGTGGTTCAGAGAGGGAGTCAGAACAGAAGCATGTCCGATCTGACGTGAAACTTCATGCCTCCCCATGGAGCTGTTGCTCTGATGTTATGTCCCCATTAATGGGCTCCAGGGATTTGCTTATAGAAAGCTCTCTCACTCTGCAGAGAAGGGTACATGCATCTGTGGGGATCTGAATGGAAGCAAGGCTTGGTTTAGCACAGCGTCTAATGGAGATGATTCCTTCACCCCCATCCTGGGGGTGTGAATGCTGGGAGAGCTGAGGGGCTCCCGACCTACAGCCCTTGGCAAGCAAGTGAGGAGGGAATGAACAAGTGTCCACGATGGAGAGCAGAGAACTGATAAAGGGAAGCAGCTGCGTTGCCTCTCAGCAAAGGATGTAATGGCAGAGCAAGACGAGACAAGACCCATTGCTTTGTTGACTCGCAAAACTGCATTGCATAGAGCGCTGGTCCCAGCCCTGCGCTGTCCTGTGGAGCACGGGAGGATTTTTCCTCTTTATGTAAGTTGCCTGAAGTCTTTTTTGGGAGAGGCACCATTTAAATCTAATAAATTAATAAATACAACATAATAAACAAGTGGCCAAACTCACACCTATTCCTGGTAGGAAAAAATCCCAGAGGCAAAGCTCCAGCATGGACCCCAACATGATCCCAGCAAGGGGATGTGCCCCAGCCCTTCGCAGTGGTGAGAGCAAGGGAGACATGCTGGTGCAAGAAGGAATCTAGGAAATGCCATCTTTGAAGGAAGAGGACTTGAGACGGCTCATCCAAATTGGGCCAACAGGGGTGTTATTTGCTCTGGTCTTTGGGATGAACTGGCTTTGGTTTTCCATTTCAGACTTCATGGCCCTGGAGTCTACCAATTCTCTCAGACCTGAGTGCATATGTGATGACACCTGGGCATCTTTATATGTGCCCTGGGATGATGGAGTGGTGGGGGAGGAAGGATTTGAATTAGAGAGGCTCTCAAGAGCCACTCTAAATAAATCACCAGCAATGTCTCATGTATTCAGCATCCTGGGCTTTGAAATGGCAACAGGGGCTCTTTAACTAAACCTTGTTGAAGGAGTTTTAGTGAAAGGGCTCCCACAACCATTTTGAAACGTGCGGACACTACAGACATGCGATGCCAAGGCTGCTGGGCTGCTCTCATTCGAACGCGGCAGCAGGCTCCATTTCAAAAGCCATCGATCCCCTTGCACATAGAGGGAGGTGCCCTGTGGGCTCCCAGGCACCATACGTGTCCCAGATGGCTTGATCTCTGGGAACCAGATGGGTACCTGCGCACCACGGGTAAAGAGAGAATGATTACTGTTGCATGTGGAAAGCAGGTTTTTAAACCTAGTGCCCCAAGAATTGCCACAACACCCGGTTGTTCAATAGCAGAAAGGTTTTAATAACAATACCGCAATCAAGCTTATCAAACCAAAGGACACAAAAAGACTCCTTCCCAAAATAAAAGGAGCTACTCCACAAAGTCCTAGTACATATTCAGCAGCAACAGTGTTCTCTCACCAATGCCGGCGAAGGAAGCTGGTCCAGTTGTGCAGCTTTCACCACGCAGGATCCGGTGCTGGTTACGCTGGGTGCGATGTAGCAGTGATCTCTCTCTGCTTCTCCTGCAGCGCACACTTTGCTGGCAAATTCTGTTAGTTCTTATACTGTTTCATTGTATAACTTCAAAGCATTTTTCTTGATAGTTGCCCACTTAGAGTCCAGACGAACAGGGAGAAAAGGGCATTGATCATCATATCATAACTAGTAATTGCTGGCTCCTGTTCTTGCATTGTCTAGGTGTAAAACTTGTGCATCCCTGCAGACCCTATAATTGTCGGTCTGAGCAGTTGGACAGGATACTTAGAGGTGTCACCAAACCTGTCGTGGGGTATCTGTATATCAACTGGGCACATTTGCAGTAGCTTGTATAGGTGACGGTTTGTTTTTCAAACTCCAGACATACATTGAATGGCTCAGACATTTTGAACGCCCTACCCCTTAGGATGTTAGTTGGGACAAGTGTTTGTCACAGACAGGACATTGTTTCTGTATCTTTTACAAGTTTCTCTTGAGATGCATATTTAGCCTTTTGTTCCCTGTAGCTGCTAGGTCAATTGAAATGCCTATGTAGCTTTCTTTTTTGGATTTTAAACTTCATTGCAGAACAAGAAGGAAGTTTTTGTTACTTCCCCGCTTGCCATCTGACACCTCCAGGGAAGGAGTCCTACCTGACCAACACAGCAAAGAGCTACTTGGCACAGCTCACAAAGACACTCTCACGGCCCCAGAGGGACAGTCTTCCATCTCCAGCTCCCTCCGTGCAAAAATGAAGTTGATTTCCTACCTATAGGGACTCCTTACCATCTTGTACCACCTATACTTTCCCCAGAGCTTGACAAAGGGACTTTGATCCCTAAAGCTTGCAGAAAAGGACAATTTTCTTGTGATTCTCCAGTTGGTGTCATGAAAGGTATCATTTTGGAAGGAAGAGCTCTAGTTTTTTGTACGTCTATGTAGCTTTCTTGCCTTTACTGGCTTCTGAGACACGCGTACATGTGATGAGCGTGGCAGTTCTCTGTGCTCCCTGGGATGGAGAGGGAGCTTTAAGTCTATTGCTGTCTTTGGGGGAGCCACCAGGACCCTTTCCCATCAAAACAGTCATGCTCCTGCCTCCAGAAATCTTGTTGGAAGAGGTCGAGTGGCCTCAGCAAAAACGCTGGAGCAGCCCCCCCACAACAGACCTGGCAGCGTCCTGCCTTCTCTGTGCTCCCTGCGATGCCCATCCCCGTCTCCCCGCCCCTTCCCGGCTGAACAGCACATCGCCCGCACCCTAGCGCCTCCAGCACTGCCCCCCGGACCAGTTTCCTCCTGTGTAACACACGGGCACAGAGCAGGCAGCCGCACTCCGGGCAGGGAAGGGATTTGTGTGACACCAACGACATCTCGGGGCCTCTTCCGTGTGCAACGGGTGAGTCGTCTTTCTCTGAAGATGGACTGGAGCGGACAGGGCAACACGGGCCTGGACGGGACCTCCTGGCTCATGCCCACACCCTTGCCAGCACAGGCAATCCCACATATCATCCAATGCTGAAATCTGTCAATCTGCTTCTTCAATCGAGTCATTCCCTCCCACGGGGAACCTGCTCCAGAGCCTCCTGCTCTGCTGGTTACAACCCTTCTTCTCAGCGTCAGCCTGTTTCTATGTGGGACTCCTATTTACTCACTTTTTCTGGAGCTGGCACTCTCCTTTTCTTCTGCATGGCTCTTGGCTTTCTCGGATGTAATCGCAGACAGCAGTCATCTCCGCTCTCGGTCTGCTTCTCACAAGGTAGGACAAGGCAGTTCCTTTACTCTCCTCTCGTACAGCGGACTCCCCATTTCTCTGTTCATCCCAGGCAGGTCTGCAAAAGTAATCTGCAGCACGCAGCCTTTGATGAGCTACCCGAGCAGCACGTGAGCAGCACAAGGAGGAGAGGGGTTATGGTGGGAATCCAGACTGGGACAGCTTCCTAAGCCAAGGAAGTTTCTCGCTGGGACCCTCCAAGTCTCTCTCTGACTCCCAGACCTGAGATCTGTTCCTTCACGCAAATCTGCTCCCTGCTCCCTGGCTGCTGCTGCCTCGACCTCCCCCACTTACTAGAAACATCACAGAATGAGCCCACGTAGTTGTGAATGTAGCACGGTGATGTAGGTTATGTGAAACACCAGCTAGTCAGGTGGGATCACATTTACCCACAGTGTGTGTCTGCCTCTGTTATCTGCCTCTCTCTCGTGCCTTTGTAGAGACCCCCAAACAAGTCCCCAGATTTGGCCAAAGCCCACTGTCCCCCATGACAAACATCTCACAAGGTGTATTTCCCAGGGCACCGGTGGGAACTTCAACTTTTGTTGAGTTTAGAAACTATCTGAAAGTCCAGCACCCTGCAGTGCCATCATCCACTGATTTTCCTTCCCTGAGACTGAACCTGGAAGACAGAATTTGCTCACCGAGTGTCAGGATGGAAGCACACATGATCCGAGATTACACTCCACATTGCTATGTATTCATTGTTCTGATTTCCCATCCTCATCAGGACATCCATGGGGTCCAATGCTTTGTCTACAGAAAGCTCTCACCCTGCAAAGAAGGGCACATGCACCCAAGAGGTCTCAAGAGAAATCAGTTTTGAGTTGAAATGACACCTGATGGAGATTGGTCCTTTACCCAGGATGCCACCCTGAGCTTCTGAACGCTGGGTGAGCGGAGGGGCTCCTAAGCATACAGACCTTGGCAAGCACCAGAGGAGGGGATGAATGAGTCTCCACCATGTACAGCAGAGAACTGCTAAGGGGAAGCACTGACAAGTTCTTTTGCCCCTGGGCAAAGGATGCAATGACAGAGCAGGACAAGATGGGACCCAGCAGGCAGCACGAGGAGGACAGTAAAAGAGGAGAGGTCACTCGTTTCTTCCCAAACGAGAATTCCTTTCCCTTGTCTTAACCTCTGAGCAGAGATGTGGGACGAAGGCTGGATACAAATGGGATTATGTGTGATTCGGGATGACACTCTGCACAGTCTTTAACCCGGAGCTGGGATTGCCCTTCCTCCTCAATGGGTGTATGGGTTTAGCTCTTTGCTTAAAGAAAGGGATTCCCTCTGAAGGGGCACCACACATCTGTCAAGGAATCAGAGGGGAGAAGGCTGCAACCACACATTTTGGAGATGTTTCCTGAATCTGTGCTGGGTTTGTGCATCACGCATTCCCATCCTTCGTTTGCTAATAGTGGGTGTGGAAAGGTGTCTCTGAACCTTTAGTCCTTTCTACACAAAGAGAAGAGGAGGAATGTATGTTGACAGTCAAGGGCAGAGAGCTGCTAGGCGGGAAACAGTGAAAAGCTGCTGTGCCTGTCCAAGAGTACAATGACAGAGCAGGACAAGGAAGGGCCTGTTAGACTGCGAGTAGCTACTCGAGGGGCTAGCAGAGCTTGCTGACATGCAAACTCGTCATGGAGCACAGGTCCAAGCCGCACAGAGCCCCGTTGAGCCCAAGGGAGGATTTTGTCTCAGGTCCTCATCTGACTGTGTCACGCTGACATACCCATAACTACCTCCAATCTTGTAATCTGCACCACACCTGGAAATGGCCTCATCTTCCCCAGGGACATTGGTGGTGGTTAAACAGCGTATGGCGCTGGAGTTGGAAACAGTGAATCCGTCTGGGACTCCATTCCCTTCGATCCCCTCGCTGTGCCAGAGAAATTGCGGGGCCTGGCCCTGGTTTTGTTGGTCCCAGTGGACACAGTAGTGCCTGTGCTCACCGCTCAGTGTCCGAGAGACTGGCAGTGCTGCCCAGAGTCACGGACTTTGCGGGCGCTTGAGTCAGTGGGGATGCGAGAGGGAACCTGGAAGAATGACAGGAATTAACCCCTTATCTGCACTGAGCCTCTGGTTTTGTGGCAGACAGGGCAGGACCAAAAGGCAAGGAACTGGAAAAAACACCTGTGGGAAGAGAACCAGGGATTCATAAAGCCCAGGACGTGGCTGACCCTCCCCTTCGGGGTACCCGAGCAGCGTGTGAGCAGCACGAGGCGGAGCGGCGCCCAGGCCACGGTGGGAATCCAGACCAGCGCGGCTTCCCCAGGCAAACAGGTCTCTGGCTCGGACCCGCGGAGTCTCTCTGAACCCCCCAGAGCTGAGATCAGCCCCTTCACGCAACTCTGCCCCTGCTCCCTGCCCACAGGGGCCAGCGGCTTCCAGCTGAGCTTGGCAGGAGGAGCGAGAGTATTCAAGAGGTCAGGAAGTGCAAGCACAGAGGAATTCAGATGTTACCAGCACAAGGGCTGCCTGGGGACCTGCCGGGGGAAGTCAGAGACCATCGGCCCCCTGCCGTGACAGCTCTAATGAATACGTGTGTGCCAGGCCCAGCCTGGACCGGAAATGCCTTCCCTCTGCAGGGGTGTGCTCTGCAGGGCCCGGGGGATGCTAATCCCTCCCCGGTCATTAGATGCCATTTATCACCTTGCACCTGTGGATCCCAGGCACCATCCTTGTCCCAGATGGCTCAACTGCAAGGGCCCAGATGGATCTCCTGGGCACAGGGGTACAGAGAGAGCTACGACAACAGCACTGGTGCTTGGCCTGTCCTCGGCCCAAGGGGGTCTTCCCGGCCAGTACACGTCCCTTAAAGGGTATAGTTGTGGGTGGGCCTGTTCTAAGCAGGTGGTTGGACTAGACCAGGTGACCTCTTGAGGTCCCTTTCAGACATCATTGTCTATGATGGGACAAGCCATGTGTCTTACAGAGAAGCTCTTTCCATCCCCATGCCTCAGCCCAGTCTGTCTGTCCACTGCAATCTCAGGGGTGTCCCTCCTGCCAGTACTGTGAAGCCCCACTCCTACCCCTTCAGAATAAAACCCATCACGAGCCATTTTTCCTTTATTATATTTTAATATAATCTTCTTGGGTGGAAGCAAAACAAGGCTCAAGCCATTCTCCAGACTGGGGGGGTGTCACAACCCAAAGTTGTGATTTTTTGTTTGTGTGTGCTTCGGCACTGCTAAATTATGTTCCCGCTAAATTGCAGCTTCCTTGCACGGTGGAGTTTTCTGCTGCAGAAGAGAACCCCGGTGCAACGGAGAATTTCCCACCAATTTGAAGCTTTCTTTGCATGGTGCATTTCTTTTGCATCCAAGAAATGCACAGTGCAAAGGAGTTCCCGCCATTTGTATGAAGATTTGTGCCACGTTATTGGCCGATTCTAATACATGCACACGTGGCGGCTAGCGATTGGCTTGCTAGCCGTATAAAGAGCTTGGGTGGTTTCCACCCAAGTCGGAGGAATTAGAGAACTCACCAGGAGGAGGAGACTTCGCGCTGTGTGAAGATCTCTAAGTGCTGCGGATCCTTACGGACCCAACGCATTTGTTAAGAAGGCAACAGAGGTCTAAACAGCCTCTGGCCTCTCCCCGTCGCCAAGCGTAATCCTAGACGTATCTCTTTTCCTGTATACTAAAAATTCGAACCCACAGAGCTTTAACAACTCCGGGGCCAGAGAACCGAACCGAACCCACGGAGCTTCGACAACTCCATGGGAAAGAAATTACCAAACCCGCGGAGCCTTAACAACTCCGGGGCCAGAGAACCAAATTTGTCATAGTCCTCCAACGAGGATTTAAGCGGAGCTGCACCTGGAAACTGTCCAGCCTACACCACGAACATCTTGGGTGTAAGTAAATAATCTTTAAATCAACCATTACGCCTCTGTGACTAATTCTAGCTCGCCCCTGGTCTCCTCCGGCCCCGCGTGCCCGGGCTGCTGGCCACAGCCCGCACGCGCAAAGACGGGCCCAGCTCGCCCCCAGCCCGCACAGGGGGCAGGGAACCCAGCAACGGGACAAGGACAGCCCTCACTCCTGCCTAAAATAGACCATTCCAGTACAACCCCCTCCCTCCCATTCATATAAATTAAGTCTCTCTCTCCTGGGAAAGCAGCAGGTGTAGAACAGCTCTAAAAATAAACATGTCTTGCATTAGCCCCCACCCCACATCTTCAGAGTTCAACCCGCAACCATGCCTGCAGCCCTGCCCCCTCTACACGGAGGCCTTTGGGTGTGGGTGCACGTGAAGCTGTGCAGGCAGGTCTCTGAGAGGGGATGGGCAGGTCCTCGAGGAGCCTCCCCACAGCAAGGTCACTCCCGAGGCCAGTTAATGCTGACCTGGCCTGAGGCCTCCAGCACCTCCCGCTTGCAGTCGAAGTCGCCGTTGATGTGGCTGATGGACTGCTCCTCCACCACCCAGAGCTGGCAGCTGGTCTGCGTGATCAGTCATGCATCATGGCTCACGTTGATCACCGCTGTGAAGAGGAGACAGGAGGCAAAGCATGAAGGGGGTGGGAGGCAAAGCAGAGGCCATTTCCATGCTGAAGGAGAATGGAAAGACCCCACGTTTTCCCCATCAGCCACTGCCAGGACAGGGCTGGGCAGTGAAGGGCACAACTGGGACCCAATGGGGACCCTGGCAGGAGGGCACTGCTTGTAGTATACAAACCCTCCCGTGGGACCCACGGGCCCACCCCCAGCCAAGTAACCCTTCCGCTTCCCTGCAGCCCCAGACAGGAACCCCATCCATGCCAGCCGGGATCTGACCCATGCACCTATTACTACCTTCCTCTGCCTGACAGATGGGACCCATGAGGCCACCCCAGCCCAGTATCGCCATCCACCCTTCAATCCGATCCATGGGCCCAGTATTCCCCCAACCCCGGCCTCCTCTGATCAGGGCAGTGGACACCTCCCACCGCGCTGCTTCCACTCACCTCCATGTACGTGCTGACAGCATCACCCAAGGGATCAACTGACTCAATGCACAGATGATTTGTGGGTTCATTCTGGGGAAGTGACAGATCCCAAAAAGAAGCCAGGAGTCCTGAGCCACAAAACCTTCCTCCCACCCCTTCCACCCTCCCCTTGCCTCAGCTAGAAACAGGACCCAGGAGTCCTCCCAAACCATGCCCCTCACTATAGCATGCTGGACAGCACTCCTATCGAAGAGCCAGAGCAGGGCACAACCTGCAAGTCCTGGTCCTCACGCCTGCTCTGCTCTAACGCGCTTCCTTCCCAGAGCAGCGAACCCGACACAGCCCCGTTTCCATCCCCTGGGTCCATCAGGCTCCCTGCAGGTCAGCTCAGCAAACATCACACGGGCTGTCTGCCCCCTGGCTAGGAAAGAAAAGGGCCCTGAGATAAGTGGGGTGAAAGGAGCGTCCAATCCCTTCTCCTTCCCCAAAATGCCAGGATCCAACTTCCCACCCACCTCCCTCCACTAACAGCAGCTCAAAGTCCTGTGCTCCCACCCAGGGCAAGGGCAATGCGCTCCCACCCAGGGCAAGTCTCCGCTCCCTGCCCCAGCTCTCCCCTGCATGGCCGAACCCACGGCGCTCCCAGGGCCACAGCTCCAGCCTCTCCCTGACTTCTTCCTCAGTGGCCACCCCTCACTCCTGGATTCCCAGCCTGTCTCCCCTTTGCCTCAGCCCTCACATCCTGATCAGCCCCCTGCACCCTCAGGCCCTAGCTCCTCCATACTCACCCTCTCCCCCCTGCCTGGAAGCCCCAGCCCCACACCTGGCAACCTGCAGATCTGCATGGTGAGGGCATGGCTCGTCAAGGCTGAAGCGCCCCAGGCACTTGTGAGCATCCTGGTAGGGCAGGTGGATTTGTTTCGGCCACGTTGTCCTCTAAATCGGACTTGGTGATCTGGTGCAGAATGACACTAATTCTACAAGGCCGTGAAGTAATGAATCTTGAAGCATTTCATTTTGAGCAAGATAACGGAGAATACCAAAGAGTGGCGGTTCCCCTACTGTAACGCACTTCTTTGATCGTAAAAGGTCTCTCTCTAAAGTACTCTATTGCTCATATATGATAGTGGGTTTACATGATTCTGCTCATACACATTTAAATTATCACACACTTATAGCAGACGGTGTCAAGAAAATCCTGAGCCTTACAGTAGAATAGGGTAAGTCCTGCCTGGATCTTGTCCGTCATCAGGTATGAAAGGCCAGCTTCTTCCTCCTCTTCACCCTCCCCCAAATCTGAACCTCCATCATCTTCATCTTCTTTGTACTCTCCTGGTGGACCAGCTTCATCTTCATCTGCTTCATCCTCCTCATCCATCCTTCTGAAAGGCAGGTAAATTAATTCCTTACAGCTTTGCTTAAACCTCAGAGGCTTGTTTGTAAACTCATCTTAAATGAGCTTCTGAAATCTGACTTAATTCAGCTACAAAACCTTCTCCAGAAATCTTTAGAAAAAGACAGGACAAGAAGTAACATCCCACTTTTTCCTCTTTCTATAGGAAGAGAAAACACAGAACTGAATGTGCCACAGCATCGAATATGAGATGATGGGTACGGAAAAAAAAAAAAAAGCAGCTTTTGGTACCAGCAGTAACTGCTTTTATGTAGTTATATCTCAGTGTAAAGATGTGTACTCATGTTTTCCTAAGTGCAGCTCTCCTTTAACTGTGCACAGCATCCACGACTACATTCCTTGCAAGTGCATTGCCCCACACCCCGGCATTACTCAATAGAAGCAGTATGTGATACTGGCCTTCACCTGACACACGTAGCTGATTTGTGCTCCAGCAGTTCCACAGTCACTTTAGTCTCAATTTTGTATTTAGATCCTGACTGAATGGCATAACTAATGACTGCATGTTTAGAGACATCACCCTCATCATCTTCATCTTTTGAGTTGGGGGCCTCGCTATCTTCCTGATCAAATCAATCTAGGTAGGTGATCTCCTGAACAGCTCAAAAATCCTTTCCCTGTAATCCTTCAGGTTTGTGATGGCACAGCTGAAGAAGTCCAGGTCTTCAAGTTTTTAAGATTTTGCTGAAAATGAATTAAAATTGCTCACCAAGATGAAATAACTACTTGGTACCTCCAAGTACTGCAATGCTGCCTCCTAAATGTCACTGATCTTGCTGGCTACCTCCCACCACCTCTTCTCCGTTGCTGTTTCCCATTGTACAGAGCTCATGTAAGAAGTCTTCGTGCTGACAGTCAACATCCCTTCCCCATAAGATCAGACACTCTCTCTACACTCCCTTTGAAACAGGTTTGACCCACTTTCCATCCCATTGAAATGTGTGTCTTTGCTTCTGGATGCCCCAAAAGTACATCTGTCTTCAGAAATATGATCCTATAATCACCCGGGGAGATGCAAAGTTCTCCCATTCTCTGAGGTCGGCACAGCCAACTGTCCCAGCGCCGATCCTGCCATGCCTGGTGCACAGACAGCTTTCCATGGCCTGAATGCGGCAGCTGTGGATGTGATGATAGAGGTAATCCTGCTTAGAGTAGATCTGGCATCTGTAGTCCATTATAGTCACTAGTCAGCCTGTGTGAGTAGGAAGCTTTGGAGCCGCCTCGGAGACCCGGCCATAGGGTATAATGGAGAAGGAATGAGATATCTACAACTTTGTTGTTTTTTGTCTGATTTAGATGACACTTGCAGGGGTGTTAGCCCCTGTTGAGAGCATGAAGCCTGCCAAGTTTCAAGATCGGTGCAGGGTTTTGGGGGGAACTGCATCTCAAGCTGCTGACAGGCAAAACTCGTGCCATGGGTGACAGTGTGTGTGTTGAGGCGCAGCAGGGGTGACAGCTGCAGCGATGGTGGCCCCTGCTGCGGCCACGAGGCCTGCCAGCTGTCAAGGAGATTGGTGCAGGGCTTCTGGGCTCGGGGGCCTGCACCTCTGGCTGCTGACAGGCAAAACTCGTGACATGGGTGCTCGTGCAACTGTGTCTGTTTTAAGGCATGGGACCTGGGATCACTGCAGGCCCGGCTGTTACCAGTTACCAATTAATCATGATTCCCTCAGGGACCAGCTCAATACACAGCACCAAGAACAATCCACTGCCCCAAGACAGACGCCGTCAGTGCACTTAACAAAAGATGAAGCCTCTTCAGACAATCGACAGGAAAACCTGTCTCAGTTCTGTGCATCTCCATTTGATTTTGTAAGCATGAGTGCCTTGAGGCTGGCCGGAACCAAAATGGCTCAGGATTAAAAAGTTAAGAGAAAACGTCAAGATGCTGTTTCATAGACACCTTGTTGTAAAAGGAAGAGGATTGGAAAAAAGAAAATAAAACCCCATAAAGGTTCGCCGTCACTGGCTTCCATGGGACTTTTGGTTTCAAGTCATGCTACAGAGGCAGGGGATGGCATTTTCTGCACCACTGGAGCACCACTCCCAGCACCCAGTTCACAGAGGGAAAGAGCTACCTGGCTGTAGCTGCATGGAGGGCAGGGAGAAGAGCCCTCCTCTGCTCTCGGGTGGGGTGGGGAGGGAGTCTGCAGGACTCACAGACCAGCCACGAGCCAATCTTGTCTCTGATGACTGAGCAGGACCCAGCAGCAATCCCCTTCTTGCCTCTAGCCATTAGGAAGGCCGGTTATGTGGTTGCAAGGGAAGGAGGGGAGGGGGTCAACCTCAGTGATCCAACTCCCCCTGAAGCAAAAGTCTTACCGGGAAAAGAGATCCCGGGGCGCGCCTGACATTCGTTCCGGAGGAGCGGCTCTCTGGTCGTCAGGTAGTCCGGGCAAAGCCTTATCTGAGGCAGTCCCATCTGGGGTGCCAAAACTGTTGAGCCCCAGCTCAAGTCTGGGATCGTGCCCGGTATGCAAAGGCTAATAAAGATACCAGGGGTGAAAGGATAAAGAAGGTTTATTGCTAGCAATAAAAGGTGCAAGCGGAATAATTTATGTAACAAGCACCCCCCACTATTACTTCTAAGCATCTTTTATACAGGAGTTTTTAAGTTTTTACAAACGTGCTTGTTTGCTGATTGGTTATAAGTGAGTGACGCAAGGAGTTCTTTACTGAGCATGTCTCTATACCTGTGTTTTAGCCACGTATCTCATTTACATACATATGTGTTTCATTAGCATACTTCTTCCCCACCTAGGGGCGTGATTTTTAGTATTTTAATGAGCCCTTTAACCCAGTACTCTGCTTCTTCTTTTGTTTTCAAGCCTCCTTTATCTAGGACTGTCTCCTCCTTATCATTGTAGATGGGCATTTTTTACATAACATTCTCTTCGGCTTCGTCTTCAAGTAGAGGTTTCTAAGTCACTCCTTATAGTGGGGGCGGGGAGGAGAAAGAAAAGAATAATACTAATAATGCCACTAATCATCAGAATAATAATCATAATAATAAAAGATCAAATCCAGAATAAACAGCCCCAAACTCCAGCTAATAAAGAGGCAAATTTTGACAAATGAGGGTTTTTATTCTTTCTGACCACCGGCTGGAGGAAATCAAAGTCAGCTACCCAGATTATGCTTTTTTTTTAATTTAAAGATGGATTCGGTGCCGCTACGACTTGTTTACAACCAAAGTTAAAAATAAATGAAGACCCATCATGCCAGCCATGCCAACACGGGAATGAGGCTGAAGTTGGCTGCTTATTCCCAGTTCCTTATTCCTTAGTCTCGGTTCCCTTTTCAAAGCTAATCTAGACCCAATAAAAGCTTCTTATTAATGAATTACACATCCTGAAGTAAGTTTGTTCATGCCAGGCATCCATCTGACAGCCCCCCAGGCACTGTACTAAGTATCTGGGCTTGAATAAGGAATTGGCTTTGGGGCTGTGTTCCCTGCCAGCTCTGTGGTCCCGAGGGAGCCCTGGCACCCAGCTTGCTGGATTTACAAAGGACTTTTTCTATTTCCACCCCCTCCACTCACACACACACCTCATCAAAGTGACAGGCAAATCTGGTAACAGCTGGGATTATGGCTGAAAATCCATTTTGGGCCACCCCACACCATCTGAGCCAGGCAAGACACTGGTCATCAATTCAGTCTGTAATCTCAGCCCAAATGCCAGGTCCTTAGTCAAGAGTGTATACTTAGTACCATGGGAATGAGGGGGTGTTAGTTGGCAGCCTGGCAGGAAGAAACCACACTCTGGTCTGGGCCAGACTGGTCAGTGATGTCTGGGAGAGTCCCCCGGTGCCATAGAGGCATGGTGTGGGGTGGCCCAAGAAGGATTTCCATCTCTAATCCCAGCCCATGAGAAATTCCTTCCTTGAGCCTGTCTACTTGGTACAGTGGGGATGGGGGAACTGGCCCAAACAGTATTTGCAGCCGTAACCCCAGTCCAAAACCAGGTCCTTATTTGGGTCCATGTACTGAGTACAGTGGGCATGGGGGGCTGTCAGTTGGCAGCTTGGCATGCACAAACTGCACTTTGGGACAGGCAAGACTCTGGTTGTGGGGTGTGGGATAGTATCCAGTGCCACAGAGGCATGGTGTGGGGTGGCCCAAAGAGGATTTCCTGTCGTCAACCCAGCCCAAAACCCAGTTCCTTATTCAAGCCCATATACTTAGTACAGTATTTGTGGGGGCTGTCAGTTCAGGGCCTGGCACAGCCAAACCATGTCTTCAGACTAGCAGGACTGCCCAGAGTGCATAGAGTGCATGCTTTGCATGTATGAGGTCCTGGGTTCAATCCCCAGCATCTCCACTTTTCATGGGGCAGCAGGGCAGGCCCTACCAAGAGAGGCTAGAAGGCCTGAACCTATTCAGCCTCCACAGGAGAAGGCTGAGAGGGGATCTGATGGCCATATACAAACTCCCCAGGGGGGACCAGAGAGAATTGGGGGAGGCTCTGTTCCCCACAGGCACCACCCAGGGTTACTAGGAATAACACCCTCCAATTGTTAGAGAAAATGCTCAGGCTGGACATCAGGAAACGTTACTTTACGCTTAGGGCTGCCAGGCTCTACAATGGGCTCCCAAGGGAGGTGGTGCTCTCCTACCTTGGGCGTCTTCAAGAGGAGGATGGGCAGATATTTGGCTGGGGTGACATGATCCTGGCACCCATTCCTGCCTGAGGGAGGGAGTCGGACCTGAAGATCTGTTTAGGTCCCTTCCACCCCCAAGTACTATGATACTATGACTCTGGTCAGAGAAGACCAGGAGAGTCCCCTGATGCAACAGGGACATGCTGTGAGGTGGCCCAAAACAGATTTCCAACCATAATCCCAGCCCAAGATCCAGTTCCTTACTCAAACCCACATACTTAGTACCGTGGCTGGGGGGAGCTGTCCGTTGGCATCCTGGCAGGGCCAAACCACGAGTTGGGCCAGGCAAGCTGTGGTCAGGGATGTCCAGGGGAGTCCACTGGTACCACAGAGTGACAGCGTGGGGTGGCCCAACAAGCATTTCCATCTCTAATCCCAGCCCAAATCCCAGTTCTTTATTCAGGCCTCTGTAGTTGGTGGCGTCTGGGTGGACTATCAGCTGGCAGCCTGGCACAGCCAAACCGTTTCCTGGGATGGGCAGGACTCTGCAGAGAAAACCAGGAGAGTCCCATGTGCCACAGAGGCATGGCATGGGCTGGCCCAAGAAGGATTTCTAGCTGTGATCCCAGCCCTAAATCCAGGTCCTTATTTGGGTCCATATACTCAGCACGGAAGCTGGCACGCTGTCGGTTCGCAGTCTATCACGGGCAAGCTGCGTTTTGGGTCGGGCAAGACTGGTGAGAGACGTCCAGCAGAGTCCCCGATGGCACACAGGTCTGTCATGGGGTGGCCCAAGGATTTCTGGCTATAATCCCAGCCCAAAAACTAGTTCCTAACTCACGCCCGTATATTTAGTACAGGGGCTGGGGGTGTCGGCTGGCAGCCAGCACGGCCAAACCGCACTTTGGGCCGGGCAACGCTGTGGTCAAGGTGCTTCGGGACAGTCCCCTGTGACGCCAACAGGCTGTTTGGGTGGCCCAAAAAGTATTTTGCCCTATAATCCCATCCTAATCTGACCTTTATTTAGGGCTCTGTCCTTGATGAAGAATATTATTTTGCATATTCATTAACAAATATGCAATGAAATTCTCTCTATTTAAAGATGTGTAATTCATTAACAACAAGCTTTGATTGGGTCTAGATTAGCTTTGAAAAAGGAACTGGGAATAAGCAACCACCTTCAGCCTGGTGGGCGGGATGGAGGAGCCGGGGCCCCGCAGGCAGCTTTGGGCTTCTCCCTGATGAGCACCCCTGAACCTTCACTATGCATCCCCAGCCCCCAGAAAAGCAGCTTGAGATTTATTTATTTATTTTTAAAAGGATTTTTACCTCCCCAAAATCTCACCCCCAACACAACCAAGAAATGCATGGAGGGCGAATTGCAGCGGGTGACCCAGACTCAGAGTTAACTGAAGAAAAGGGGAGGGGAAAAGAAAATAAGTTGTTCACCTGCATCGAGTGCAGAAAACACCCCGTCTTTCAAAAACAGGAATACTACATAGCCAATCACAATAATGACAATACTATATCAAGAATAATTATGACATAGCAGTACCGCAATAATAGCGATTAGCTGATGCCCAGCCCAGGGTTTCTAGCGCCCACGCAACTGGTTTAAAAGAAGCTGGATGTGCAGAGCGCGTTTTGCACACCCAACGGATTTTAAAAATCATTTCATTAATGTCATGATAATAATTTTAAAAATCATCTTATTAACGTCATGATGATCATGCACCGCTAGAATGAGAAATAATTAGAATAGTAAGCAACATGAACGTTAATTAGCACTATGTAAACATACGGTAATTAGTGAATAGCCACGTGTAAAAGGTAGCACTAAGCATCCAGGAGGCGCGTCCCCGGCTGTTCTGGGGCCGGGGTGGGGAGGGAAGGAGCAGGCGGCCCCGGGGCTCCCGCATGCCGGCTCGGGGCACGTGCAGCGCCGTGCGGGCGGGCGGGCGGGCGGGCGGCTCCGGGGCACTCGGCTGCAGCTGGGCTCAGGCCTCCAGGAGCAGAGTGACAGGTGTTTCCCCAGCACTTGAGCGTCCCCCAGCCCTGCTGCGGCAGCGCGGCTGTGCGGAGGGCGCTTTCCTTAGTCACCGCTGCAGTTAATTCGTGGATTAAACTCTTTACTCCCGTTAGATGCTGCGGCCCGGGGGAGGGTGCCAGACGACAGTCACGGTGTCAGCTCTGCACGCCCATTCGTGAGCTGGGATGTCAGGTAGGAGCTCGGAGAGTTCAAATCGGTCTGAGCTGTCGGGGTTTCTTAGCCACAGCAAAAACATTCTTTTCCTTGTCAAAAATTCGAGTGAAACGAGTGTTTTTTGAGGGGCTGCCCTTGAGCCGCAAAGAGGGGCTCCCCGTGAGCTACAAAGCTGCAGGGGCATTGGCTGAGTCGCCACAGCCGGGTCTGCCACTTCTCTCGTGTCGAAACCGAAAGGTCCGGCTGGGCACTCAAACGCGCCTGCGCTGGAGCAGCAAGTGGGGAAAATAAATACTGCCATTATGCTGAATTTGGTCTGTTCAAGATTTGCTCTCCACTTCCACAATTTGAAGAGAGACCCCCTTGACTCTTACCTGTGTCGTGGAACTAAACGCCACGCTGACATTTCGTCCAAAATGTGCGTGCCAGTGTACCCCCGCCGTACAGGGACTGTTTTGCTTGTGCGTTGCTCGGGGGAAAGCTGCTTTTAAGGGAAGGAGCCATGGCTTCAGCGTATGCCCTCTAGCACGAGGCATTGCTATTAATGAGGAACTTGAAGCCATACCACAAGGCAAATCACAGATAGTACCTTACGCTCTGAAAGGGTTGATTTTTTTATTTATTTATTTACTATTTTTAAGCATTTCTTTTCAAAACGTGGGTTGGAAGTTGTATCTAAACCAGACAGGGGCCAGAATGTCCTGTTTCCCCACGCCGAGCTGTAGAGGAATAAAGAGCAGCCAGGAGAAAAATGACTCTGTGGGGGGGATGGGCAATGGAGAGTGGCGTTCTCGGTAGTGCAAGGGGCTAGTACGATCAGAGAACCTAGGCGATAAATGCCTTAAAGGTAATGACTGCAAACTTGTATCAGGTGTAACGGTGAAGCAGTGCGAAGCCTGTAGGGAGAGAGAATATGGTCAGGGTTACCCAAGCAACAAAGCTTGAATGCCAGAAATGAGGAGGCTGCAGTAGGTATTGGGCCATGAAGACCTAGACAGAAGTCACTAATGTGGGTATTGAAGTGAAAAAAAAAAAGGTTTTAGTGATTACTCCAAAGAAGGCAGTTGACGTACCCCTTGGTCTCCGAGTGAGACTTCACGTACCCCTTTCAATGGGAAATTAATTTTTATGTCAAACTATGTGTACTCGTGTATTATTAAAACAGCAAGATACTCATACAAAGACTTCTTCGTCTTAAAGAAGGTTCATTTATTCAATGCACATAAAAAGTGCAAAAAAACACCACTTGGTGTCAAATGCCAAAACATGCCCAAACTTATTAGTGCAAACAGTGCTGCTGCTTACTATCAACCAACATTTTGATTCTAGGCGACATTTTCGAGAGCGCCACATGCACGTCATGTTCAGCTTTCAGTTTGTTCCTCGCTTTGGTTTTTGCAAAAAGCACTGAAAATCCCGACTCGCAGAGATGGGTTGTGACAAACGGCGCTAGAACTTGGTAAGCTGGCTTGGTCCAAGTGGGATATGTCTCCCCAAGTCTGCAGCAGAATGGATCCAATTTCATTGATTCAAAATCGACACAAAGTTTCTGATTATTGTGCAAATCAAGTAGCTCATCTTTTGCCAGGTCGGCATCGCTGATTTGTTCAAGAGAAGCGGTAAAGAGGTGTTTACCCAAATGTCAGCTACCTGAATAGTTGGGATAATTCCTTCTGTGATGACTTTCAGATTTTCAAGATGCATAACAATACTCTCGGGGTGTAGGCTGTATTCATGTTGGTCTTCATTCATTCCATCCAGGAAGAGCGCATGCCAATTGCTGAAACTTCCTCAGCTCGACAAATGGTATTTGAACCCAAAAGCTGGCTTAAAATTTTTTTTCCAACTATTTAAGTTGGTCTAACAGAAGATCAGATTCACCCAAAGAACCTTGTCTGCCTAATGATACTCTCACGAACTCTTGGTTCCCCTGGATGCACTGGATCTAAAGTGATTTCATTAAAGAGAGGAAAATTGGCCAAGTTACTGGAATTCCCTCTTCTTCCCCAGAGAGCCAACTTCTCTTGAAAGCATTTGACTTTTTTGTCCTCCAAGATAGTCACTTCTTCACCTTGGACTGAAATGTTCAACGAGTTTGGACTGAAATGTTCAATGAGTTTAGAATTCTGAACACATCTGCGAGGTATGCCAAACAACCCGCAAAGTTCGGACCTATGAAACACTGAAGCAGAATTAATCCATTTTCATGCAGAAACATTTCAATTAATCTCAAAGTTCAAATACTCTTGTCAGAACTTTTTGTGTGGATAACCAGCGTACTTCTGTGTGAAGCAGAAGTACAGTGTGTTCAGACCCAACCTCTTCCTTCGCACAGCGCTTTGAACACGCAGTGATTCAATGCCCTTGCTCTGATCAAGTTGACGGCCTGGATGACAACATCCAACACGACTTTCAAATAAGAGGGAGGAGAATGCAATGACTAGAGATCACATTTGGATTCACCTTTTTGACGAGAGCGGTGAACTCTGAATATTTCCCCAACATAGCAGGAGCACCACCAGTACAAATAGCTCCTACAAGGTCCCAGGAAAGGCTGGAAAAAAGGAAAAAAATTAATTCATCGTAGCCATAATGTCTGCTGCCTTCGTTATTTCTTTCAGCAGTTCACAAAAGAGAAATTCTTCTTTGACACGATTCTCATGCACATATCGAGCAAAAACGAGAAGTTGTGCGCAATGTGAGCCATCAGTTGATTCATCCAACTGCAAGCCAATTTTACCAGACTTTTCTTGACTTGCTCCACTACTTGTTTGCGTATGTCCTCTGACATGTCCTTGATTCGGTCGTGAATGGTGTTGTATGGGGGATCTGTGCTATTTTTAGTTGTGCATCTTTACCACACATCAGCTCGGCCATTTCCATGGCACAGTTTCACCAGGGTCTCTGCGATGGTATGCAGCTTTTTTTTCTGTGGCCATCCTTAATGCCACGTGATAACTTGCCTCCAGTGCTGGCTTCTGGGGAGTAAATCCATGATCGGAGAGTATGCTCGTTTCAAGTTGCGATCGCTTGATTTTGAATAAAGCTTCTGGGTCTTTAGTATTTTCAGGGTGAACAGTCTGAAGGTGCTCTTTAAGTTTAGATGGCTTCATATATCCATTGCAAAGTACCTTTTGAGTGAAGGAAGCATTGTGGCTTCTGTCAATCATCTGTATCAAGCATGAACGTAAAGCCAAACTGCACATGCAAATCCTAGTAATAACACTTCTTTGACATGATAAATCGATGGACGAAGCAAGAATTCAGTCCCTGAAAAATAGTGCAAAGTAAAACCCTTAAAATATACATCATAGGTTGGTAACAATGTAAAATTGAACATAGGTACTTACCAAAATGAAAGGAAAAAGCAGATGTATACTGTTACTTGCGTGGAACCGCCACGTGCATAAAAAAAAGATGTAAAAAACTCAAATGCAAACACAACAACTTCGAACACACAACTATGTTCAAAGACTTGACTACACGACTGAGTGACAGGTGTTTGGAGCAACGTTTCTGGTGCAAGGTTGAGGCATGGAGCAGGAGTAGGATATCTGGTTTCCATGCGCGTGTGCATTTTAACGACACTAAAGCCCCAGCATTTTCACATTTTTTAGGCCCTTCGACCTGTGTTAGACGGTGTATGAAACATATCTCATGTACCCCCGATGAGGCTTCATGTACCCCCTGGGGGTACATGTAGCCTGGTTCAGAACCGCTGGTCTAGAACTTGATTCTCAATCGGGGGTCGCAGCAAACCCAATTCACAAGATAAAACTAGAGGTTTCAAATGGGAATCTGTTGTATTAAAAAACAGCTCTGCCCTGTCTGTGGCGATTGATCTTTCTGAGCTCTTCGCAACAGAAAAATTATTCTTACTTACGTCAAAAAATGAGCGAAAATTAAGCTCAGGCATCCTTCATGGGGGGCCTTGAGTCTAATGGCCAGTACTTGGGCATCTGGTGTGTGAGGTACTTCAGACTGAGACAGGAGATGAGTTTCACAGATCTTCCAAGCAAACTTTTTAGAAATTGCTGCAAGCTAGCTTGTGGTATCATACCCCGCGTTGGCATGAAAACCCAGCAGTCCGTCCCTTAGTTCATCACAGCACTCCACCTTGTGCACAGCAATGTATTGTTGAGTTCTTGATGGGCTTGCTCTCATCCACAGCTCACTGCTGAGACAAGGCCAGAATGCAATCAGTAGCAATAGGACTTCGGTGTCACGGCTTGTTGTCGTGGAAAACACACGCAGCAAACTTTTGGGTCAGGTCAGCAGAAGCTTTATTTGGATAGAGCTACCACATTGTGACAATGACTGTGTTATATCCTTCTGACTTTGCTTCAGAAAGAAGCAAGATCACGCGGGTGCCTGCCGCCTCTTGTGTGGAGTGGAGGTGGGCCGTGTTTCTTCCAGTTGAGGAGGCAGCATAACCATCATTACCACCACTGACTGTTAGTTCTAGTATAGTCAACCAACTAGTCGGTCACCTTCAAAGTGAGGGATGGACGATCAACGAAGAAAAGTCATGCCTACATCCTGTAGATGACATCACGTTCCTCAGCACCCAATATATTGGTTCCATCCGCCACAGAATCTCACATGATGGTCCTAACATTGATCCATTAAAGACATTCCTCCCTGTTACTAAGAGACACTTCCAACAGCTTTTAGGTCATATAAATTGGTACCGGCATTATGTTGAACCCAGACATTTGGCGCTCCTCACTAAGTTGCAGCGACAGATCCATGACAAATCTGGAAAATCCACACCCTGGATGAAAGGAGATCAGCGGAACCTGCTTCGCCTGCTAGCCACGGTTAAAAACACACAGCTCCACGCCATCGATCTGGGTGAGCCATTAACTGTAACCCTTGGGTTCACCACAAACCACGTGTGGGCTGTTGTGCACAACCCTCGCGATGAGCTAGTATACACTGCCCATAAGACGCTTCAGGCGGCACAACATTGGTATGGAGCTATAGGGAAAATCCTCCTAGCTGGACAGCTAGTGGAGCCATTAGCAAGGGGTATGGAACACTACGCGCTCCCGGTGCCACATTGTTACCCTTGCTGGGTGCGGAGAAAGTCGACCCGCGTTTTCAGGGGGAGCCTAAAACGTGGAATACATTGGTGCTTACCCACCATTACAACTGGCACTGCTGGAAGTTTGAAGATATGACGCCCAATCCTAGCCCAGGAGATGAGGAAAAGGTCCCTACACTGTATGGAACCTCTGCCCCGGCATGGATGGCTTCAGATGGAACCTCCCGACATGGCAGAGGCTATGGGTACTATTGCAAGGCTTGTCACGATAAGGAAATATTTCAAGCCTACCTGGATGACAACTCGGCCCAAAAATGTGAGTTGTTAGGATTCCTCACGGTACTGGAGCATTGTCTGACACATCATGACGATATGCTCCCAGTTCCAATCATCGCAATCGACTCGCAGTACATTTACAAGATTCTTACTGGTACAGCCCTTCCTACTGAAAATTTGGATGATTGGCAAGACATCTGGAAAACGTTAACTAAATTTGCACGGCTCCCATTGGTTAGGCACACTAAGTCACACCGTCTGGATACTGATCCAGTACATGAGGTCATCGATAAACTCTTAGAAGACCCACTCTGGACCGACGTAGTTTTGCCTATCACATCTACCTCCGGTCCTGAAGTAAACCCATTCCTCATGTGGCTTCATGAAAATTGGGGCCACCCGGGACCACGAGCTTGCCATCAACGTCGGCGACAAACCATTACGGAGCCGGCCTCGTATGGAGTTCGGCATGATTGGGAAAAGGTAGCTCAGGCCTGTGAGATATGTGCTAAGGAGAAGTGTCATAGAACCAAACATCAGCTCGGAGCTTTCGACTCTTCGCAGTTCCAGGCAGGAAAAGTCTGGCAGGTAGATCTGCTAGGACCCCTCCCAGGGTCTAATCCGCCAAATAAAGGATTAGTCATTGTTGACTTGGGAACAAGACAGTTACAAGTCATTCCCTAACGGAAAAGCAATGCCACTGCTGTTGTTTCTGCTTCAACTGCTGTATTTGCCACCTGGCAACCTCCTCATGAGATTCAGTCTGATGGGGGACCCCCGTTTAACTCTCACGCTCTAGACAGATTTGCTCGTCTTCACAATGTAGCATGGCATCTCCATCTGCCGTACTGCCCGCAGTCCAATGGCGTTGTAGAAAGACACATAGGCCTGTACAAAGAACAACTTCGTCTCAGAGGAGGAGGGACGTTTAAAAACTGGACTAAATTCAATCATGATGTTCTCATCTCACTGAACACCACAAAACCGTTATGGGACAAAGCTAATGTCAAGAAACCTCTACCTTGGGAACCTAAGTTCCAACCAGATGAGTTAGTGTGGGTCTCAATACCACACCCCCACCAAGCTCATCCGCAAGTTCACAAGGGAACAGTTCAACGGTCGGGACAGTATCCTAATACCTATTCTGTCCTATTAGAGGAAAAGCCCGATCATCCCCCTATTATCGCTCATCACAACTGGATGACTCGTCGTTCCGACGTTTACCCCTAGTATCTTTATAGTAAATTCAATTATGATTTTCTTTTCTTTTCTTTTGTTGTTGATTTCTTTCTTTACAGGCCTAACCTCAACAAAGCAGTAATCTACAACCGCTCGATTGTGAGATCCATCGAGCACCCAACTGCGGTTCCCTCAAGTCAACGTAGTGACGGCCATGGAGGGGGCACCGAGGCAGCGAATGTCCGTCGGGTCAGAACTCGCTCTGGCGCTGCTCCTCTCTCATTTCTGCTGCAGTGTGTTAGTTAGACCTACTGTTGATCCGTACGTAACAACAGTTTGGGGGAAGAATGTCACATTAAGGTGTATAATTGACATGAATGAAACCATAATACAAGTTTCATGGGAAAAGATATATGATAAAAGTGCACAAACTATTGTTGTGCATCATCCCGAATATGGGGTCTCTATTCAAAGAAAATACCACAGGAGGGTGTTATCTAGAAGTTCTTCGCCCATTGATGCGACAATCAGTCTGCACAATGTGAGTTTCTATGATGAAGGAAAGTATATATGCAAAGTAACTACATTCCCATTGGGAAATACACAATCGGTAACAATTGTAACTGTACTGGTTGAGCCCACTGTAAGGTTTACCAAGGGGCCAAATTCTCTAATAGATGATGGAAAGTGGGCAGTGGCAGCCATTTGTACAGCAGCCACTGGGAAACCCGCTGCAAATATAAGTTGGGAAGGAGACTTTAGTAAAGTGGAGTGTAGTTCAATTTCCTTTCCAAATAGAATGGTAACAGTTATAAGCCGATATAAGATCATTCCCACTAAATTTGCGAGGGGAAGACGTATAACTTGTATCGTGAAACACCCAGCTTTAAACAAAGAAATAAGATACGCTCACGAACTAGACATCCAATATGCTCCTGAAGTGTCAATAACTGGCTATGATAAAAATTGGTTTGTTGGACAAAGAAATATTCAGCTTAAGTGCAAAACTAATTCCAATCCACCACCTATAAAGTTTACCTGGGCCAGATTAGATGGACAATGGCCTAAAGGCTTACTGTCTGTAAACAATACTCTGCATTTCAATAGCCCACTAACCCACAATCATGGCGGGACTGACATTTGTAGGGTGACAAATTCCCTTGGTAAAAGAAGCAATCAAAAGACTATTTACGTATTAGATCTCTCCACCATCACTACCACACGATCACCCACGGTTTCATGGTATCCTTCAACGAATAGCATTATGGGTTTAGCGTCAACATTAACCTTAACAGTAATGCAGGGACGCAGTCGGGGTACCATCATCGGTAGTGCAGTAGGGATAAGTCTCTTTCTAGTACTGGGAAGTATTTTAATTGGCATTGTCTGCTATGGGAGAAGATGGACGTTTCGCAACGAGTACTTCGTTATGAACTGCATTTCACTAGCTAATAAGAGGGGGGAGTCCCAAACAGATGTTCTCCCATCAGATGATGACCAATAGTTGTTGTTATATGTTTAAGTTACTGTATTTTGTAGTTTGTTAAAAAGACCGGTCTGTAGAAATTGTTTGTTTGTATTGTGCCCGCCTCTGCTCCAGAAGGCACTCTCGGGCAACTCTTGTGTGGGTGACTAACCGGACCTGCCTCGCTCTCGCTGGGGATGCCTTGGGGTGCTGCTTTGTTTACCCTGCAGGTCGTACCTGTAGGGTCGGTCCACCCTTTCCCTGGATCCTTTTGGTCCCCGGCCTGGTCTTCATTTCCACACCTAGATAAGAAGTCCGCCACGGTGTTGGTTTTCCCGGGTCAGTATGTGACGCGGAATTTATACGGTTGGAGCGCTAATGCCCACCGGGTGATCCGAGCATTATCGGACTTGGCTGTACTTAGCCACTTCAGTGGGGCGTGGTCCATCACTAGTGTAAATTCCCTGCCCATCAGGTAGTACCTGAAGTAATCCACCGCCCACCGAATTGCCATGCACTCGTGCTCGATAGTGGCGTACCTTTTTTCTGCCGGTAGTAGCTTGCGGCTCGCGTATGCCACAGGTCTTTCGCCCCCCCCCCCCCCCCCGCTTGGGTGAGGACTGCACCCACCGCCGTCTCCGAGGCGTCCGCCTGCAAGATAAAGGGTTTTCGGAAGTCAGGGGTATGAATTATGACGTCTTCGCATAATGCCCTCTTCAACTTTTCAAAACTTTGTATCATTTCCTCCGACCACCTGACTACTCCCGTTTTCCGCCCTTTGAGGGCCCCCGACAGGGGTGCTGCTAATTCTGCGAAATGGGGTACAAATCGCCTATAATAGTTGGTTAGTCCCAGAAAGGACCATAACTGGCGACAATCTTGTGGGGCCGTAAAATTTCGGATAATTTCTACTTTGTCGGCCAAAGGTTTAATTGTGCCCCTGCCGACCAAGAATCCCAAATATTTTGTTTCTTTCTGCGCAAAAGCGCACTTCCGAGGATTTGCGGTTAGGCCGACGCGCCTCAACTCTGCGAGGACGGCCCGAAGGGCTCCCTTGTGTTGCTCTCAAGTCCGGGTGTATATGATGATGTCATCTATATACACCGCTGCATATTCGGTGTGGGGCACCAGGATTTGGTCCATCAAACGTTGGAATGTTGCGGTGGCGCCGTGCAATCCAAAAGGCATCCTAACAAATTCGTACAGCCCCCACGGGGTGCTGAATGCCGTCTTCTGCTGGTCTCTCTTGGCTACCGGAATCTGCCAATATCCCTTGGCCATGTCAAGGGTCAATATATACCATGCGTCTCCTATCCTTTCTACCAGCTCTGCCATGTGGGGCATGGGGAATGCATCAAAGACTGCCATGGCATTCAAGCGCTGGTAGTCCACACAAAGTCTTAATGATCCGTCCGGCTTATGCACAGGTATCAATGGGCTTCTCCAGGGACTTCTGGAAGGCCGGATAACTCCTAGCTGCAACATGGACTCAACTTCTTTGCGGACCGTTTCCAGGAGATGGTGGGGAATGGGTCGCCATCTCTCCCTCACTATTGCCCCAGGGGGTGTTTTTGTGGCATGGCACGCATTCCGAACCCAGCCGGGCTCTTCGCGAAAGACCCCTCTGAATTCATTTATCAGGGTTTGGGCCTCTCGCTGTTGTGCCAGAGTTAGTTCCTCCCCCAGCCTGACCGGGGTATTTTCTGAAGCGGGCTCCATCCTTCTTTCCGGCCCTTGGGGTCCTAGTTCTTCGTCCTCGGCCTTGGAAAAGGCTGCCCAGCCCTTGGGATCCCGCCATTCCCGCAGGAGGTTTACGTGATAGATCTGCTTCTCCTGGAGGTGTCCGGGTCTGTGAACCTCATAATCTACGGGCCCCACCCGGCGGAGGATCTCGAACGGCCCCTGCCACTGCGTTAGGAGCTTACTGGTGGACGTGGGGAGCAATACCAGGACCCTCTGCCCCAGTTCGAATTCTTGCTCCTTGGCCCGGCGATCATACTGGCCCTTTTGGCGGGTTTGGGCTTCCCTGAGGTTCTCGTGGGCCAGATCCCGGGCCAATCTGATCCTCTGTTGGAACGTCTGCTGGTATGTCTTCGGCTCCTGGGAGGGTCCTTCTCCTCGCTCCCATTCTTCTCTTAGGACCTGTAATAGGCTCTGCGGGCGATGCCCCAATACTAGCTCGAATGGTGAGAACTTTGTGGATTCTTGGGGGGTGTCCCTGAGAGTGAATAGTATTAGGGGGAGGAGGAGGTCCCATTTCCGGGGATCCCCCTGTATGCACCGGCGCAATGCCCGTTTTATGGTTCCGTTAAGGCGTTCTACCAGCCCGTTGGTCTGGGGATGGTATACCGAGGTGCGGAGCTGCTTTATCTGAAGGGTCCGGCATACCGATCTTAGAACCCCAGACATGAAATTTTTCCCTTGGTCTGTCAGGATTTCTTGTGGGATCCCCACTCGGGCTATCCAGTTTATTAGTTCCTCCGTGATACGCGGGGCCGTTACCGTTCGCAGGGGGATTGCCTCCGGGTATCGGGTGGCATAGTCCATGATAACTAGGATATATTGGTGACCCGAGCTACTGCGGGGCACAGGGCCCACGACATCTAATGTGATCCTCGAGAACAGGGTGGTAATAACAGACATGGATTGGAGGGGGGCCTGAGGAGGGCATTCGGTTCTGGTCTTTTGACAAATGGGGCAGGCCGCACACCAGCGGGCTACTTCCTCCCTCATCCCGGGCCAAAAAAACCATCTGTTCACCTTCGCGAGGGTTTTGTCTCGGCCCAGATGCCCCCCTATGGGGCTTGCATGCGCCAACTTCCAAATAGCCTGGCGGAATTGGGTGGGCACCACTAGCTGCGGACCCTCAACCTCCTCCCCCCTGTCCCCCTGTAGGCGGTACAGGAGTCGATCCCTTATCTCAAAGTGGGCTCGTCCTTCCGTTGTCGACGTAGAGGCCCTCTGGGTACCTTGGGCCTGCTCTCGAAGTGCCCCAGTCTCCGGATCCTTCTCCTGGGCGTCGCGGAACAGGAGACTACTCGTGAGGTTGTCGAGGTCCAACATATTCGCCTCATCTGCTGGCCCTTTGCCTTCTTCCAGCTCGCCCAACCAGCCCTCTCGGCCCTGGATCCTTTTACAGGCCACTTCTGCGTCCCTTACCCTGTCTAAGACGTCGTATATTGGTGCCCAGTCGTGCCCCAGGAGCATTTCACAGGCTAACCGGGGCACCGCGCCCACCAGGAGTTCTCCCTGATGCTCCGTTACCTGTAGGCGGACCCATTGGCGCTCGGTCTGCTTCGCATCCCCATGGAGGCAGGCAATTCTCACGGGGAAAGCTGTCCCCCGACGGTGCGGTGGTATCAAATCTTCCCTGATGAAGGATTGAGCACATCCCGAATCCAAGGTAGCTCACACGGGGCGGCCTTCCACCCACGCTGTGACAACTGGGCACTTCCAAGCCACGTTCCCT
Source organism: Alligator mississippiensis (assembly GCF_030867095.1). Classification (NCBI taxonomy): domain Eukaryota; kingdom Metazoa; phylum Chordata; order Crocodylia; family Alligatoridae; genus Alligator; species Alligator mississippiensis. The sequence continues at coordinate 51,571,021 of NC_081834.1, read as the reverse complement.
CCGCCAACCACATAACTGCAGTCCATAGGCTCACCGAGGCCTTGGCCTCGCCACCGCTCTGCTGGGGCTTTTGTTTGGTTATCCGGGGCCCACCATTCTGTGGCCTGCCGCGGGCATTCTCTGGAAAAATGGCCCTTCTGCCCGCACCGGAAACATACCGTATCCCTGGGAGTCCCTCGGTCGGGTGGACGCCTGCGCTCCGGTTCTCGTGGGGCTGCCATCGAGGGGCCCTGGCTCCTTCTCTCCCTGGGGTAGTATGCCTCCGAGGCAGAGAAAACTTCGGCCAACCTCAGAGCTTCCTCACAATTCTGTGGGGTATGCTGCCGGACCCATCGTTGCGTCCGCTCCTCTAAGTCGTTCTTGAACTGCTCCAGGACGATCTGGTCGGCTACTGCCTCTCGGTCATGCCCCGCTGGGCTCACCCACTTATCCAGCAAGTCATGCAACTGTTGTAACAGCTGTCTCGGCTGTCTTATCTCATGGCCCTTCTTAGCTCGGAATCGGCGCCGGTAGTGCTCGGGGTTGATCTCCAAGCGATATAAGATGGCTTCCTTTACGGACTCGTAGTCCAGGGCATCCTCCCTCAACAGGGCCCGGTACGCGGCTTGGGCCTTGCCCACTACTAAGGCCCCCAGCTGGCTGGCCCAGTATCTCTTATCCAATCCTGCCACGAGGGCATTCCGTTCAAAGGCCTCAATATATGCCTCCGGGTCATCCTCTTTAGTCATTTTAGGCATCTTAAAGGATGCCAGGCTGTGCTGGCGCCAGTCTTGTTGCTGGTCCAACATCAGAAAAACTCAGAGAAAGAAGCTGGACCATCTGAAACTTGCACTTTCTCTTGAAAGTTATGATCAATGAACTGCCTGCCTCCAGAGGCAATCTCCACCTGCCTCTGGATGATACTCCTTAGTAATCTACTTCTTGGGAGAGGGGCTAGATTATGCATTGGGTCCCCTTGGTTCAGCTGATTAAGGGAGAACACTATTTGTGCTTAAAACAGAGGGATGATCCCCAAGTTCTTGAAGTGGGTCAAGTACCTTCAGGGGCTACTAGGCCTGTGTTTCCCAGGAGGCACAGACCTATGATCAATCCAGAGCCTGGGTGTTGGCAGCGTTAACCCCAGGCTAGTGGCTGTGCTCCAGGAAGGGGGTCGGCCAGATGTGAGGCACCCCCAGACAGGCACTAGGAGCCTGGAAGTCAGTTGGGTGCAGTGAGGTCGGTGCCTTAGTGCAGGAGCACCAACATTCGCCCACCACAAGGGCAACAGGGCAGGACTGCCGTCACTGTGCATATGCCGCATCCCCTGCCTGCCCTCATGCCCCTTGCTAGACAAGTACAGAGGTTACTGAGTTTCAAAGCTCCAATGTGCTGAGCATGAGGTGGAGCCAGTGTCCTGGTCCTGTTGTAGTCCTTCTCGCTGTCTCCAGGTCTAGTTGCATATGTCTCCTTTTCATTCTCTCTCTTCACTTCCCCTCCCAAGGGGTCTTTAAACAACCTGCACCAGGTGTTGACTTTCCAGATGGAGTTGGCTATATCCTCTTCACTCTCACTCACTGATTTCCGGTGGTGAGACTGAAGTTCACTCAGAAACATTTTAACGCAGTCTGTTTGATTGAGCTTGGTGTGCCTGTATAACAGGAGGTTCCTGTATTGCCGCACGGCGCTTCTGACAAAGGACACAAACTGATTGAAAAGCATTGACTGGGACCTCTGCTCCTCAGTCAGCTGTCCATAAATCTCTACCTCGCTTGTCATCACCCTGACTCCCATCACTCTTTCAAGGAGCCGGCTTACCTTTCCTTCTAGTGACAGGCTCTTCCTCTTCACTCAGCAGCCTGGCTTCTGAAAATCCCTTTCTGTCTTTCTTTTTTTAACCCCTAGCACACCACAGGTATCCCAGGAAACATGAATGCACCCACCACAGGGCTGAAAGTCACATGGACAGGGGATCCCTCCTATCTCGGTAGCTCATTCTGGCAGGCTCTGCACACTTCCTCCACATCTAACATTGCCTTGGAGAGACTCCGACTTTCTCTGAGGATTTCAAGGTGCCCGAGGGTGCCACAGTCGCTGCTTGAGAAACCCTCTTTCACAAGCCTGGACACGCAGCAGCTCCTTGGGTCCAAGGGGTCAGTGGAACTCGTGCCACGGTCCCTGTGTGTGGCTGCACCAGGTACTGGTGGCTGTGTCTCAATTTGTTGCTGGTTTCTCGCCCTTGGTTTTGGCACCACGGTGTGGCCAAGCCAGGAACAAAGCTTCAGGACTGAGGGAAAAGCACAGCACATCCTCAGGAGGAGAAAGAGCAAAAAAAAAAAGAAGCATTTAGCAGAGGATGGTTTCGATCCATCGACCTCTGGGTTATGGGCCCAGCACGCTCCCGCTGCGCCACTCTGCTGTGGGTATCCTAAAGTTGTCATCATGCTTCAAATAGCATCTTCATGATCCCCTTTGATAGCACAAGTATTTAGTAATGCAGCCTGTGCCTCGGCTGGAGAAACTCTGCGTTGGAAATGCAGCCCTGCCACATTCTCCTGCCTCGGGTTGTGGACAGACAGCTCTTGCCACTGCTCTGCGACAGTGGTGCCCCAGGACCTGCTCTTGCGCCATCTCTGCCCATGGCACCAGCTGCCGCCATCCCTTCCAAGGCTCTGCATCCCCCACAGGGACAGTTCCCCTGGGGCTCAGTCCTCGGACCTGCACTGTTCAAAATCTTCATCAGTGACTTGGACGAGGGGGTAAAAAGCACCTTGCAGCATACCTACAGGCTGGGGAACTCCCTTCTCGTCAGTGCAGAGGCAGAAAAGGATCTTGGAGTCATTATTGCTGCCAAAATGAACATGGGCTGAGTGTGGGGACGCTGTCAGGAAGGCCAACCACACCTTGTCATACATCCACAGATGCATCTCAAGCAGGTCCAAGGAGGTGATCCTCCCCCTCTATGCGACACTGGTCAGGCTGCAGTTGGAGTACTGCGTCCAGTTCTGGGTGCCGCAATTCAGGGGGGATGTGGACAGCATTGAGAGGGTCCAGAGGAGGGCCTCCAGCATGATAGGGGGCAGCAGGGCAGGCCCTACGAGGAGAGGCTACGGGACCTGAACCTGTTCAGCCTCCACAAGAGAAGGCTGAGGGGGGATCTAGTGGCCTGTTATAACTAGTCAGGGGGGACTAGCAATCATTGGGGGAGTCCCTGTCCCCAGAGCACTACCAGGAGTGACTAGAAATAACGCTCACAAGCTGGCAGAGGGTAGATTCAGACTAGACATCAGGAGGCGCTACTTCACTGTCAGGGTGTCTAGGATCTGGAACCAGCTTCCAAGAGAAGTGGTGCTGGCTCCTACCCTGGGGTCTTTAAGAGGAGGCTAAATGAACAGGGGGTCGGACTTGATGATCTGTCAAGGTCCCTTCCTACCCTACAAACTATGAAACTATGAATCTATGACCCGCCTCTGACAACACAAGTATTTTATACTGCAGCCTCCGCCTCGGCAGGAGGGACGCTGGGGTTGGAAGTGCCCACCCCATGCCCGGCCAGCTCCGACCTGCCCAGCAGAGATGAAGCCAGGCCTTGCTGCCACTCTCAGCTTGGGTGGGAGTCAGTTGCCTGGTGTGAGCCGAGCAGAGTAGTGGGAGCTTGTGATGTTCGGGCACCAAAGGCAGCTCACCTCCTCCTGGGGCCTTGCCCCTTGTGTGCAGGGTTAGCTCCCAGTTCACGGCCTCAAGCGTCTTCAGGCCTGTGGAAGACAAGGGCTGATGGAAATGAGATGGTGAAAGAACAATGCTACAAATAACCATGCCAAGGACCGGAGGAACCCAGTGAAAATGAGCACCGTGGCCGGAACCGGAGGGAGAATAGTGACCGGCCCCACCTGGCCCAAGGCTGGAGCCCGCCCAGCAACTCAGACCAGTTGGACCCTCTCCCGAGACCTGCAGGGATCCCCGCTCCCATGCAACACACCCGCTTGTGCCACCTCCCTGCTCAGGGTCTGCTCCTGGGCTGGGCTCTGCTCCTCTCTCCCAGCTCTGTGGTCCCAGACCCTCCTCTGATGTCCAGGGAAGGCTGGACACTCCCTGGGTTGCACCAGTCCGGGATGGGCAGGAGCAGGTGCAAATCCACAGGTTCTGACATGATCCCATATCCCCAGTTGGAGAAATCTGAAAAGCCAGGAGTGGAGCGGGACTAGGGCCCTGCGAAACAGAAACACAGTACCAGGGTTTCCTCCTTGTTTAGCTGATTGGCAACTGCAGATTTGGCCTGCGTTGGTGGTATAGTGGTGAGCATAGCTGCCTTCCAAGCAGTTGACCTGGGTTCGATTCCCGGCCAACGCAGATCCTCCTCTTTTCCCCCCACTTTTGCTTCCTTCCTTAGCCCTCAATTTCCAGACTGCGAGGGAAGAGAAACATGATGCACAAGAAAAACAGCGAGGATCTCTCCAGTCCAGAGGGGCGGAAGCTTTTCCCCGTGGTTTAGGAATTTGCTCAGGTGCCCTAAGAGTTGGATAAGGCCAGTGTTTCTTAACCTGTGGTACGTGTACCCTTGGGGTACGCGAGACACACGCAGGGTGTTGGCGGGTGCTGCATTTTGGGCTTTACCTTCATAGACCAGAAGTTCCTGCTGCCACCCTTCCCACTGAGTCCGGTGCACAAGGGCGTTCACACCCCAGCATCAGTGTGCCAGGGGATAGGGAGGGAGGCCCCACGCAGGCTGCTTTGGCCCAGGCCACGGTGGAAAAAGTGGGACTTGGCTTGTGGCCGCGAAAACGGAAGTGCCACGGAGGGGCTTCCAGTTTCCCTTTTGCCGCCTCGCTCGGCAGGGGACAAATAAGGTAGCAGGTGGAGAACCACTGGATTAGCTGACAGGTGGGGAGCGGCTCCCACCGGATCCCTCTCTGCACAAGCAGGCCGAGCCGGGGCAGCAGAGAGGGGTGATCTTGGCTCCGGTTCATCGCAGGCTCCAGCAGATGAAACCTTTCACACTCGCTCGCCCTGCTCACCACACTGGCAGACAGTGCAGCCCCGAGTGGAGATGAGCCCCTCGCACTTGGGGTTTTTCAGCTGAAGGGAGGCAGAGGCAAGGCAGTGAGAGAGGGGCGGGTCTGAATGACTGCTAGTCCCAGGAGCTGTCGTACGGTGGCCGGTTAGCTCAGTTGGTTAGAGCGTGGTGCTAATAACGCCAAGGTCGCGGGTTCGATCCCCGTACGGGCCACAGAGCAGAGTCCTTTTGTGTCCTACTTCCTTCTCCTCCTCTTTCTCGTGCAAAAACCCCCCGCCCTCCACCTCTGCTCCTTGGGAGGGAAAGGGAGCAGGAGTTGACTTCCTGCACGGCTCAGCTCTGCTCCAGGAAGTGCTGTTGCAAGGCCCAGGTCCGTCCCCGCAGGCAGCAGGAGTTTTAGCAGCCCTGTCCCAGGCAAAGGAAAGGAAAGGAAAGTGGGGAGAAGAGTGGGTGGCACAGGTCTCTGTTGCCTGGTCCAGGCACCTAGTGCCGGGAGGGATTTCCTAGGGGTGGGATTCTCCCTCCTGAACAAGGCTGGTTGGAAACCAATGAACTCAGCATGTACTCTTCCTCACCCACAGCCCAGAGCCCTCTCTCAGGTCAAGAGATGCAGTATAAGCCAGGACTGTTCATAGAGCCTTTAGGAATCTTCCCAGAAGTATTTGCATCACCCCCACTTTCATTTCTACTTCCCAGTGACGTCTCCCTAAGGTGAATCCCTCAGGACCAGCCCCCACAGCTCAACTTCTGGTGTGCTTCTCTCCAGCTCACACTGTCCCAGTCCTCCAGCAGGACAAGTTCTGCACAAGATGAGTCAAACACACAGTCAAGTCTCTACATGAGATGAATGCAAATAAGAGGGTCGGGGGACAGTTCAGGCCTGGGGGAAGCAGGGGCCATTCCTCTCCTCCAACCCCGCAGCAGCCCTGTTTTACCTGGGACCTTCCCCGTTCTCTTGCCTCCTGCGGCCCAACCCTCTGCTGGAGCTAGGCAGGGACATCACTGCAGTCTCATCTTCCCAGGCAGGAGGGGTGCTTTTCCAGACACTTTTTTATTCCAGCTGTGCCTTTTATTACAAGGGACAAGCAAGCAAATACTCACTTTAGTGTCTTATATTAAATTACCTCCATCATTTCACCAAGCTTTTTAACAACAGAGCAATGGTATCACCAAGTCAAAGTCACAGCTGACACCAAGTCATTACCTCAAATATTCAAATCACAAATTAATACTGCAGGCCAGGGCTCTCAAATATAGCACCTACCAGGTGGTTCTAGACTGAGGAGCCATGCCGTCTGGCCCAGGAAGAGGACAGTGAGGAACCTGGTGGCAGAACTAGTTGCCACCACTGTCACAGCCACAACTATTTATGCTGCTGCCATCAAAGTCCACCCCCGTGGGCCACATGTCATAGCACTGTGCTCTGCATGCAACCTGCACAATGGCTGCAAAGGGGCCAGATGATTTTGAACTCCGCTGTAGGCAGCTAAATAAGGAAATTTCATCCAAGCCTAGCTACCCATTGGATTAATGCAGGAAAGGCACAAAGGAGTGATGTGGCTGGCATCACATGTGGCTGCCTCTGTGTTGCACAAATGACCAGCTGCCTCGAGTGATGAGTGAGACCTTATGAGGGAGATATGTCAAGATGACATGTTTATTGATTATAAGATTCAAAAGAGCTCTAACACACACACAGTCACACTCACAGTCACAATCACTCTGCAGATATTATAGGACCAAAGTCCGCTGCTCAATGCTACACTCAGGTGGCCAACCTAGTGAGCATGAGAAGTTAGGACCAGGGCATACAGACACATCTATGTTCCAGTGAAGTTGCAGAGTGTGCCCCGACTTTTGTTTCGAGTCACAGCGGCTGTTCTGTGTCGCTTCGTCAAGAGTTTCCCATTTCGTGCCTGTTTCGACGTTCCGCCCATAGGCTATAATGGGGAAGTTCAAAACAGGCTATAACTTTGTCATTTCTGACTTGATTTTGATGAAACATACTGCAATGGTAGCCCGTTCTGAGCACATGACACCTGCCAACATTCAAGGAGATAGTTGCAGGGGGTTAGGATAAACTGCACCCCAAAATCTTGAGAGCAAAACTCCTGTCATGTGTATGTGTGAAGCCACAGCGGGGTTAAAACTGCAGGCTTGCTAGCCCTGGTGAGGCAACGAAGCCTGCCACGTTCCAACGAGATAGGTGCAGGGGCACTCTGGGCTCTGGGGCCCTGCACCTCTGGCTGTTGACAGGCAAAACTCGTGACACTGGTGAGTGACACTGTGTGTGTGTTCAGGTGTGCTCTTCCTGGCACTGGGGCCCCTGCACAACATGGCAGTGTGCCGCGCTGAGGCCACAGTGAGGACTGTGTGCATACATTAGCTGGAGGTTATGGTACCTCCTACCCACCTTTAGCCAGGGGATCGTTGGTCCTGGCATTTACAGGGCTGCCACACTGCCAGCAGTGCCACCAACCCTCCCTACAGTGGCAGGGTGCAGTTTTAGTGGTCATGCCCAGGACCTGGGGCCCCCTCCTTCCCCATCCCCCCATCCCATACCTTCAAGTTCATCCTGGCAGGAGTAAGAGCTCTCCAGGGACATGTTCTTCCCCTGTGGGATGGTGATGCCGTTAGTGCCCCCTCAAGCTGACAGCGGGGCATTACCTGGTTTTTGAAAAATGAAAAAAGGAAATAGGTGTGGACGGAGTGAGGAGGGTGGCACTCAGTCCATCTACACCTGGAGCTTGGGGAACCCCAGCAGCGGGAGGTTCACCTGCAGGAACACCAGCTGCTCCACTAAACCACCGTCCAAGCAGGTGCGGTGGGGTGTCACTACATCCCCAGTGATGCTCAACACCCTCTCACTCGGCACACTGGTCAGTAGGCCAAGGGGTCACACACCAGTGGCTCCACATCCTCGGCAACATAGGCAGCCACCAAGGGGTGAGTGCTATCTGCCTCATGCTGGGGTCTGGTGGCTCTGGACCCCACTATAGAAGACATGCACCTGTGGTGGAGCTCAAGATTGGCTCGTGGATGATGTGCAAGAATGAGACAGTGTATCCCCCTGTTCCACGTCCCCCCGCCTCTATCATTCTGCCTCCCTGACTTTCTTTACCAGCACCTCCATCCACTGATTCAGTGCTTGCCTGGCACATCCAGGGCCCTTCACCCTTGGGTCAGACATGGCAGCCAGCACGTGGACTGTACTGGACTGCAAGGGATATCAAGCTGGAGCCAGCCAGGATCATTGATCCGCTGCAAGCTCGCCATTTGACTCTGAAGTTCCCTCACTGTGGGGATCACCTGGCTAAGGAGGGCAGCAGCAGCACCGAGGTTCTTGGGGGCCTAAAGGCAGGGCTTGAGGACCACCAAGATCTGGAAGATGGTATCCCACAAAGGGGATACCGGGGGTGGGGGGGCGGGAGCGCGATTCCAATCTCCCCATGCAGGGCAATCACATGGACGGCCGTCTGTTGCTCCACCAGCCTCTCGAGCATCAGGAATGTGGAATTCTGCCGAATCTCCACATCCTGCATGATTTTGTGTTGCAGGATGTTCGGCTCTGTTTGTTTATCCCACAGCATCTTGCCCCCCTTGATGCTCCAGTGGAGGTAGCTGCCACCTTCCTGCATTTGGAAATGAGCTTTCTGGTGGTGCTGGCTGCCACCATCACCGGCAGCCCTGTCCCCCTCTAAGGCATCCGTGACAACAATGTGCAACTTGTGTGCCACACAGCGGATGTCATCAAAGTTGGCATCACAGACCACCTTGCCCATACTGGCCGCATTGTCGGTGACCATGAACCTGCTGGTGAGCTTCCCTGCACAGCAAGCCACACCTGAACCGGGCAGTTCATGGCGCCCATGACCTCTCCTGCTGTATGGGACTCATCCATCTCCTCGACTTGAAGGAGAGCCCACCGACAGACTGACTGGTCACACCAGTGCCCTGTGAAGGAGAGGCAGGCATGATGTCCACCCTGGGTGCTCCACATATCTAAGGAGAAGTGTAAGGTCACCTGCAGACCTGTCTTGCACAGCCCCTCCCTCAAGTACCCCGTGCATGCTTCATACAGAGATGGCACCACATTCCTACTGAAGGTGGTGCATGCGGGCATTTGGTGTGATGGGACTGCAAGTGCCATGAGGTACCTGAAGCCTGGCCACTCAACGAAGAAGGCCTGGCCATTGACAGCAAGCATCTCCCCAATGCTCTGGGTGAGCTCGCTCGGCCTTGCAACATGACCCACTTTCTCTCCACCTTTCCCCCACTGTTCCAGCATGGCCTGCCTCTGGTATGGGGGGACGGGAGATTTGGAGCAAGTGGGGGACTTCTCTTTGGGCATGCTCCCGCTGCTGCCAGGCTGAGAAGGAGCAAGGGCAAGGGGGCTCTCCCTGCAGAGATACATCAGAATCCCCCTGGTGCTCATCTGTTTTGTTCCCTTCCCCAGCTGGTTTTGGCTTGGCATTGCAGGCAGATAGTGTACGTGGGATCATCTGCCAGTTCAAAGTGATCCCAGACCACACTACGCGCTCACTTCTGGGGTGTGGGTGCATCTATGGATGCTGCTGCGCTTTCCCCCTCCTCAGCAGGTAGAGGCACAGCAAGAGGAGGAGCACACTCAGCTGAGCTGCTTGCCTCCACCTCTACACCAACATCCTCCAAAGTGCCTTCTGGGGAAGTAGACCTGGCCTGAAGGGAAACTTGAGGGTGTCAAGCACAAACTCAGCTGATTCCCCTCCTTCCCCAGAACTTCCCCTGCTAGGGCACTAAGATCCAGCACCAGCTCTTCTTCTGGCACTGGAAGGCTCAGCATGGGAAGGGACACAGGGGTGGAGTAGGCCGCTGGTCTGGTGCTGCTGGTTGTGGTTGTCGTCATGGTTGGGGTGGAGGGGGTATGGCTGCTGCATGTGGACCGGATGCAGTCTCAGGCACAGGCAGTGGCTGTGGCACTGCTCCCCTCTCCTTGCTGCTGTCCTGGGTAGAGATAAAAGTTCATATTCCATTGGATTTCACAGAGGAATCAAGAGATGGAAAACTTCTCTGGGCAGTCTGTTCATAGCTGGTACGGAGCTACTCACCTCCCGTGAGGATCTGTGATGATGCAAAAGTTACTTAAGGCACCCGTCTGTCCAGTAAGGTCCAGAACCCCTGATGGGGAAAGTCGAGAGATGTTTCATGGGCCCGGTGGGAAGAATTTCATAACACACCCCAAAATCCAACAGTTCTCTGACTGGCACGTCAGGGAGGAGGGCACGGCTGTGGTCAGCTCTGACCAGAAAGGAAAGTACCCTTGTCATAGCGCTGAGCCTGTGCTCGTCACGTCACATCTTGTAGCTGTATCAGTAGCTGCCCTTTGCACAACTGCTCTGCTCTCCTGGGAGCCCTCACCTCAGTAGAGAGCATGGCATCACTGCCACAACCCACCCCAGAGGGAGACAAAACACCCCCTGCCCCGCTACCGGACATTGCTCCCCTGATTCTAGGTTTGAATGTAGCTTGCTGGGTTTTCAGCCATGTCTTATGTAGGGCTTCCCTAGTAAATAAATGGCCTCACTCTTGTCATCACTGCCTATCAGACATCCCAATAGACTTAAGCACCTAAGTGTAATTCTAGTCCACCTTGCTCAAGTTCCTGAAAAATCCATGCATTAATCTGTTTTTGTAATGATTGCCATCTCCTTAAGGCTGAGGCATTAAAAAAAAAAAAAAAAAATGAGGAGGCAGCGGTGGTGGCAAACAATCGACCCTCCTTTTGCATCAACTGTTTTCCAGGGACCCAGCAGGGTGGAAGAGAACTGCACTGAAGCACCTAAATCCACCGACCCACTTAGGAGGGGGAACAGAGTCTGGGTCTTGGTTTGTGATATAGGGTTGCAGTGGAGGGGTGGGTTGAGTGAACTGTACTCGACCTAGTTTGTTTTCCAAGTCCTGAAGACACTCCTGAAAAGCAGAGATCTGCTAAAGCAGTGCTGGGGCTGCACTGTTTTAGACCGGGCCATGAAATACAGTAACCGAATCACACATGCATCCCCATTCTCATTTAGAAACCGAGTAGCTGAGGCTTTGGCCCATGCCATTCCTCCACAGTCAGGTACATCTCCACTGAGGTCACAGCTATTCAAGTAGCTCGATAGAGTCCTGGCAGCAGCCTTACACAGGAGCCCTGGACTCAATATCAGTCTATTTTACTAAATAGCTGGGAGACTACTCCATCCATGAGACCTATCAGCAGACTTAGGCGATGAAGTGCGATTTTATTCCCCACCCCCCTCACTGCATCCCTGAGAAACAGCGAGTCCAGATTTTGACCCAGAAGTTTGAGCCACTTACAAAAATGCAAAGAAGAAAAAAGACGAATTGCAGGGTTTTGCTCCAAATATTGAGATCAATGTCCAAAAACCATGATGCAAACCCCCATGCCCTGAATTGCAAATTTTTTAAACCAAAATTGACAAGCGTGGGCAGGAGGGGGGGAGGGGTGCAAAGAGGGGTTTAAAAAAAAATGCAGGCTTTTGATCTTAAAAAAAAAAAAATCAACTTCTAGAAACGTTAATGGAAGGGGAAAATACCCAGAATAGCAGGGTTTGACCTAAAAAAAAAACGGTCAATCAAGTCAAACTTCCAAAAACATGTTGTTCAAGATTTACAGGAAAAAAAAGCAGAATCATGGGTTTGTTACCCAAGAACCCATAAAATTGACTTCCAAAAGCCAAAATCTATGTAGGAATGCATGCCCTGGTGCCCTTTCTTACATGCTTCTAGCCACACGAGCAGTGCCAAATCGTTCTTGGTAGGGTAGGTCTGGTCTTACCGGCAGCTGAGAGTCCCATTAGGCTGAACTGTGCTTGCCGGTCCCCACCAGCACACATACTGATGCATGCTGCTGTACCTCCAGAGGATGTGGTGTGGTTTGGGTACAATGCTCAGAGAGCCTGTCTGTATCACCATGGCAGTGCCCATGCCAGTGTCCCACCCACCATACCTATAGGCACCCTCCAAAGCCAGAAATACCAGGAGGAAAGGTGCTTCAGGGCATCCCTCAGTTGCCTTGGTTTCTGGGATGCTCAAAAGCAGCTGCCGGGCAGGACACAGAAGTGCCCTTGCTGGTTTTGAAGCATAGTTGCAGGTGATGGCTTCCCTCTTGGGAATGCCCAAGTCTCCCCAAGGTGGCAGGCACCAGCCTTGGATAAAATCCAGGGAGCTGTGAAAAGGCAAGTGAGACAAGGGTACGTGATTCACTTCAAGAAGCTGGGATGCTTCCCTCAGTCAGAAGCACAAGTAGCGGTCTCCCTTAGTTATCCGAACCACGGGGACCCCAAGGCATAATCTAGATGCACTCCCAATAAGTCTCCCACACTAGGAACAAAGGAGAACTTTATTGGTTACAGAGGGTAGGGTTAGAACAGGGTCCAGGGTAGAGCAATATCAGAGAAATCCCATAGAGCAAACTCCTGTGGCTGGGGTAGCCTTTGATCTCGCAGCTGAGTTCCTGCAAGCTATATATTTGTTATTGATATCTCACCCTATCCAAGCCTAAACTGCAAGACCTGAAATGCTGCTATCTTAGTACAGGAAAGACCTGTCCAAAGTCACAGGCATGACTCTGATTCACTGGGTAAAGAATGAGTCAAATGACAGACCTCAAATTCAACTGTAGCAGAGGCAACTGCATCACCACCTCTGCCACCCCAGCAACACACATGAAACAAGTTGCTTTTCTGAAGCAGCACACACATGGGATCGGAGCAATGACACCCCTCCATTGAGCTCCTGCATTTGAGCAGCCTGCCAGGTCAGATCAGAGTCATGATGCTGAGGTCACTGACCTGTGCAGACATGACCCAGAGGGAGGTGGCACCTGGCTGTACCCTTCTCCCAAAAAGGTTCTCTCTGTCTTGGATCTACCAAAGAGCTTCATGGAGAACATCCTCGCTGCGCAGCACCCAGATTTCCCACCACCACATGTACAAACACAAGTATGTCCTTCCTTACACAGCATGCACTGACTCCAAGGAACTTGTCCCCATGGGAGGTTGGAGGGGCTGAAAGTGCAGCAAGAGTGGAAAGACATTTGCCAAGTTCCTGAAGGACAGATTTTTTGAGGGCTCTTAAATCCAACACCGGAGTATAGGAGATGCCACGAGGGTTTTGACAGAGGACAGGGGAAGCTAGATTCACCCCCAAATATCCTCTCCCTGCCCAGCATCTAGCCACCTTTCTGCCTGCCCATGTCCAGATAGCCTCATGGATGGGGAGGCCACTGCTCTGACCCAAGGTGACATTTCTTCTGCTCCAGGGGTTCTTCTGCCATTTCCTCTTTGCCTCCTGCTGCCATTCCCTGAGGCAGTGAGGTCTAGGCAGAGATGTGGCCTGAAATCCTCGTGGACATTTTAGTTGCCAGGTCCCCACAGGCACCTCATCCCTTAGGAAAACACTCGAGACACTGGTCCCCTTTGGGCTCCACCTCAACCCCCATGATTGACATGGTCCTTCCCATGGAACAAGTTCATGAGATGCTCCTTTGGGCAGTCATACCATGGTGCTGTGTCTGTCCGTCCCACTCACCGCTGCCTGTCACTGATCCCTGCTCAGGCATGACTCCCATTGCCTGGGAAGAAAGCGACCCTGACCCCAAGAACAGAAGGCATTTTGGAAGTGTCCAAAAGCTTGGCAGGTGGAAGGGCAATGGGGCAGGGATAGCCTCACTGTGGATATGCCATGGTCCCGGGCTGCAACTCGTACCCCTTGCCAGACAAATCCAGAGGTTACCAAGTTGCAGAGCTCCTGGGTGCTGAGCATTAGCTTCAGCCACTGTCCTTGGAGAAAGTATGGCTTTTCCTGGGTTGAAGACCAAAGTCCAGTAGAAAGGTTCAAGCACTGCCCTACCACCCATTGCAGTCCCAAAGCCCTGGCATTGTCGTGGCATGGGAGGGAGGGAGGCTCAGAGCTGCCAGGGTGGCACTTGCCCCAATCCACCTTTGGAGGAAGGTGAAGTCAGAGTGAAGTAGCAGCACTCTAGTTTACAAGTCTGAGATCCCCATTATCTATCATGCAGCAAGTGTCGCCTTGTCCACAGCTGGGAAAGACTCCACCAGTTGGAAATCATGTGAGAAGCTTGTCTACCCTCTGTGTCCTGGATCCAGCTGTGCCTACCCCATATTTTGCACCCTTCTGCCCCAACCCACCCTAAGGAGGGACCCTGGAAGTGAGAGAGGAGAAGGACTACTTTGCCATCTGTAAAAGTGCCCTTAACCAGTAGCTTCAGAGTTAGCATGTTTCATGCATTGTCACGTAACCTGAGTGGTACTTCAAGATGTACCCCTGCCCTATTGAAGGGATCAGAGCAGGTGCAGGAGTGCTGTGGGAGGTGTAGGAACTCTCCTTCCCTATCGAGCAGAGCCATATCATCAATGGGGACTTAACCATACACCTTTTAATGAGAGAAACAGTGGTGGGAACATAACATATATAACCCAGCGGGGATAGGGGACATTACAATACCCTGAGGGGACAGGATTAAAAAAAGGTTAGGAATTCACATTTATAGACATATTCATCTAGTTAACAAAAGACAGATGTAACAAAATATAAAAAGCAAACAACACAATAAACAATAGTGATTGACAAAGTATAAAATGTGCAAAATGCAAAACACCAAATAACAAGAGATATAGGGCATAGGTACCTGGGTGGGGGAAGAGGGAGACCACAGTGATCACCTCCAATCCAAAAAGACTTCCCCACCACTTGTCACTTCACTCACCCCTAATCGACGCAGCCAGGACTTGGACGAAGACCTCCCACATGCTAAGCTGAAACTGTACCACATAGCTGGGCCTGCTTTAGATTGCTAGGGCTTTTGTCCATCTGGAAGCACCTGCTTCATGTCAAGCTGGCCTGCCTCTTGCTGGAAAAACTGGAAGCGGATCTGGGAGCCTCTCAGGTCACTGCACAGCTTTGTGCTGGAGCCAGGTGGGGAAGCGCTCCTGCTGGCTGCAGCCATTTGCTGGGGATTGTGGAGTTCAGCAGGGAGCCTCTCCTGCTGGTTGTGCTGCCGAGAGTTCAACAAGTGCCTGCGGGTCATGCCCCTTTAGGATCAGCTAAGCCAGCTTCTGCCATCTCTTTGAAACCCTTCCTTATTGTCCAGGATCCAACACAAGCAATACTCTCAAGAGCGTTCCCTCTGAGCTGTGTGGTGTGCACAGCCTTGCAGGTGTAGCTGGCAGCTCGGCATGAGCATGCCTGCATGACCATGCATGCTGTGCAGCTTAAAGGGAGCGCTGCTCTCCAGGCATAGGTGTGGCATGCCTGATTTTGAGCAGATCCACACCACCTTTTTCTCCACCTGTTGTAGGAACTGCTCGGTCTGCTCCCTTGCCTGTATCTGTCAAAGGTGGTGCAGCCGGGGAGTAGGTTGGGGTTGCTCCTTCAGATGAGAGGGATCCCTGGGCAGGGGTTATCCCAGCATTACCACGAAGCGTTGCTCTTTCTCACTCTGCCAGGAGGAGAAATGGCCCTGCTACTCAGTTTGAAGCTTCTACCTCTGTGGCTCAAAACTAAAATACTGCTTTGATTTAAATAAAAGCTTTTTGGTCCCCATCACATCTGGACCGTGGTCATGTGCCAGGCAACAATGTTTGGGTTGTAGCCAGAAGGATCTACCCGCAGGAGTGAAGCCGACCTGAGAAATGGTGCTGGAGCATTGAGAGCCTTGGGTGAGTGGCTGGGTTGCATCCGCGTGCCTAGGGCTGATGCAGCAGTGGGACCAAATAGGCAAAGACTGGTGTCACCAGAGAAATGAAAGCCCTTGGGCTTCCATTGGCTCTGCCCTGTGCCTATTTCTTTTGTATAGATACTATTTCTTCTAATGCCATTTCTGCTTGAACACAAAAAGACCTTGACGCAAGAAGAAGTGGCACCATATGAGTTGCTCTGCACTTTCCTGGTTACAAGTTGGAGCAGAGGAAATACCTCACAGAGCACAGGGGAGAGTGCTGAGGACCCAAAACATGAACACCTGCTCCAGAGGTTTGCTGGTTGTCTTGACAGTAACAACACAGACACTACAGCATCACAGCCCAATGAAAACTTCCAGCTCCTGGCACAAGCCTCTTATCGATTCTTTCTCCCCTCTCCCTGCACTTGCTGCTACTAACCAGTCATGTAACCAGACTGCTCTCATTCCCATTCCAGAGAGCAAAACAAAGCAAATGCTCTTGAAACACCCTGCTGCAGTGACAGGGAATCAAATCCACCCAGTCCTGGGACTGGGACACCAGCTCTGCCACCCCAGCAGCCCACTTGGAACAAGTTGCTTTTCTGAAGCACACACATGGGAGCGAAGCAATGACACTCCACCATTGAGCTCCTGCACTGAAGCAGCCTGCCAAGTCAGATCAGAGCCATGATGCTGAGGTCACTAACCCATGCAGACATGACCCAGATGGAGGTGGCACCTGCACGTGGCCTTACCCCACAAAAGTTCTCCCCACGTCTTAGAACAACAGAAGATCTTCATGGGGATCTTCCTTGCTCCACAGCACCCGGATTTCCCACCACCACATCTACAAATATGAGCAACTCCTTCTTTATACAGCGTGCGCTGACTCCAAGGAGCTTGTCTCCATGGGAGATTGGAAGGGCTGAAAGTGCAACAAGAGAGGAAAGAGATTTGCTGCCTTCCTGAAGGACAGATTCTTTGAGGGCTCTGAAATCCAACAGGGAAGAACAGGTGATGCCAGGGATGGTTTGCCAGAAGACAGGGGATGTGAGATTCACCCACAAATCTCCTCTCCCTCTCCAACATCTTGCCACATTTCAGCCTCCCAGTGACCAGACAGCCTCATGGATAGGGCGGCCCCTGACCGAACGCGGCCTTTCTTGTGCTCCAGGTGTGCTTCTTCCATTGCCTCTTTGCCTCCTGCTGCCATTTCCTGAGGTGGGGAGGGCTGAGCAGAGACATGGACTGAAATCCTCATGGGTATTTTAGTTGTCAGGTCCCCACGGGTCCATCTTCCCTTAGGAAAACACTGGAGACACCGATCCCTTTTGGGCTCCACCTTGACCCCCATCACTGACATGCTGCTGCCCATGCAACAATGACCTGCCACTGGTCTGGGATGGCGGTGCCCCAGACCCTGCTCTTGTGGTATCTGTGCCCACAGCACCAGCTGCAGCCATACCTGCCCAGGCTCTTCATCCCCCACAGGGACAGTTGCAGGATCTGGATCTCCCGGGGGCTGCAAGGATGAGCTAAGGACTGGCCACCCTTTGGTGGGTGTCTCCAAACACAATGACATGAGGGATTTTTGAAGGAAAGCGCTCATGGCATTAGTTGCCCCCCCACTGCCCACTGACCCAGACACAGCAGCAGAGAGCCCTTTGGTCACCACTTCATCTCTGTCCTTCCCTTCGCCCAGCACGGAGGATGTCTCCACTGCTAAACCTCTTGCTGCTGTGGGGCAGCACCACCTCCCCACTTGAGGAGAAGAAACAGGGCTCGGGCCTCACCTCCAAGCACTGCTGCCCTTGTGGGTGAGGACTCAGGTCTCATGGGGTGGGAGCAGGTGCCTGGGAAGTGGTTCTCTGATGGGGACAGGGCACTGACGGTGGCTGGGTGCATCCCAGCCGTGATTCTGGCCAGACAGCTCCACGGAGCCCACGAAGTGCCGGTGCGCGGCGTGTGCTGGGAGAAGCAGACATGCAGGAGTGGCTGCGCTGAACTCAAAGCTCAGCCTGGCATAAGCTGGATTTCAATGCCGGGAGTGAGGAAGACCAGGGGGGCAGGGCTCTGCCCCACGCAGGCAGCTGAGAAACCCCGCACCCTGGCACTTCCCCAGGTGGGGAAGCTCACGGTTACAGGAAACCTGGATACCCAAAACAGCAAGTGAAAGAAACAGTGCCTGCTCCTGTCCCTGTTCCTGTTCTCTGGTGCATCATGGTCCCAAGACCCTCCAGCCATAGCACCTCTCGGGTCCTAGTGCCTGAGCCCTGCTCGCAGAGGCTGGGCCTGGGGGCCTTGCTCCTGACTCCTCCTGAAGCCCTCCTCTGAAAACACTGCAAGCGCAGAAAGGCAAGGTGCAGCTCCTGCCAGCCTGGCCTGAGTGGCTCTGTTGGTAAAGCATGAGACTCATAATTTGAGGGCTGTGGGGTCAGCCCTCTCCTTGGGTGTGTCGTACCTATCTTCCCACACTTGGATTTCCCCTCAGGCCTGACTCAGCACAGCCCTTCTCCAGGCCCCGCTATTGGCAGGAAGGCACCTTGGATCCCTTGCCTTTACATTGCATCTCCGTCCTGACATTCACGTGCCGCAGGCTGGGCTGTGCAGCCCCGGGAGGCTGGGTACGTGCCAGGAACACAGTGCTGTTTCAGGCACAGCTCCTTCCAGGCAAAGGCTTTATCAGATTTGAGCCAGGATCGCCTCCTTCCATCCCCACAGCTTCTTAGGACAGCCTTGCTCAGGGAGGGGGAGGAATGGCCCACAACCAGGGCAGGTGGAGCTTCCACTGTGAGGGGCAGGACAGGATCCTTCCTCTCACAGGGGCGGCTTCTGGTCAGACACAAGCAGCAGTATTTCCTGCAGTCCAGAAAACAGCAACGCAGGACAGGGAATTACAGGCTTCACCTCTGACCGGGCCTGAGAACCAAGGGCCCAAGTTTGCAGAGACATGTGAAAGCTGCAGTGCCTGCGTGACCTTTCCCCTGCCCACCTCCATGGAGATAAATCCCACAGCTCCTGGCCACACTGAGTGGAAGCAGGCTGTAGAGTGTGTGGGCTGCCTGACTGGTCTGCAGTTTGAAGCCCTCAGTGCAGGAGCAGGTGGGGAGGGATATGCGGTTTGGTGGCTGTCCTGTACTCACCATCCAGGAACATCCCTTACCTTCCTTCCTCAGGTGTGAGGTGAGGGTGAGCCTGCACAGCTACAGCTTAGACGGCTATGGATCAAAACCCTCCTATGAATCAAATGTAGCCCAGCTACACCCCACGGTGTGCCCTGTATACCGATGGCAGTGGTGCTGGCCAGGCAAGGTGCTGAGGAAGGGGTCAGCTACTAGAGCAGCTTCCTCACCCTGTACAGAGTTCGCCAAAACCAAAAATGTAACTATGTACAATTAATTACAAGAATAAATACAGATGCTTAATATGAAACATTGAATATTCATAGGTTTCATAGACACTGGAGCTGGAAGGGACCTCAGAAGATCATTGGGTCCAGCCCCTACCCCAGAGGCAGGAAGTCAGCAGGGATCATAGTGTCCCAGCAAGATAAATATCCAAATGTCTCTTGAAGTCATTCAAGGTAGGCACTTGAACCACCGCTGGTGGCAGTCTATTCCATACCTTGGGCGCTCGGACAGTAATGAAGTTCTTCCTTATGTCCAGCCTGAAACTGTAATGGAGGAGTTTGTGACGATTCGATCTTGTCATCCCTCAGGGCGCTCTGGTGAACAGGGATTCCCCCAGATGCTGGTGAGCACCCCTGATAAACTTATAGGTGGCCACCAGATCACCCCTGAGCCTGTGCTTTTCCAGACTGAAGAGTCCCATGGCTTTCAGCCTCGCTTCATAAGGCCTGTTTTTCTGGCCTCTGGTCATGCATGTGCCTCTCCTGTACACTCTCTTAAGCTTCTCCACAAGCTTTTTGAATTGTGGAGCCCAAAACTGGATGCAGTACTCCAGCTGTGGCCTCACCAAGGCCAAGTACAAGGGGAGAATGACATCCTGGGATTTACTTGAGAAGCATCAATGGATGCAAGCCAGAGTTTTGCTCACTTTACTAGCCGCAGCATCACTTTGAAGGCTCATGTTCATCATGACCCCCACGTCCCTTTCATCCATAGTGCTAACCAGCGTAGCACTGCCGAGCCTATAAGCATGCTGCCAGTTTTTCCTCCCAAGGCGGAGAACCTTACATTTTACAGTGCTAAACACCATCAGATTCTCACCCACCCAATACCTGAGCCTGACAAGGTCTTCCTGGATCACCCTTCTGTCCTCAGGTGTGGATGCTTTACCCCAGAGCTTGGTGTCATCGGTGAACTTGACCAGTGTGCTTCTGCCACCAATGTCTACATCATTAATGAAGGTGTTAAATAGTACAGATCCTAGGAAAGAGCCTTGAGGGACCCCACAGGTCACAGCACACCATGACAATTCACTTCCATCAACCACCACCCTCTGGGTCCTACCGCAGAGCCAATTCCCCAGCCAGTGGATTGTGCTGAGGCCAAGGCCGCAGTTAAGCAGTTTTGTCAAGAAGTGACCATGGGATACCAGATCAAAGGCTTTTTTGAAGATATATGATATCAATCTCTACTCTCTTGCCCAGGTGATAGGTCACCTGGTCATAAAAGGAAATGAGATTTGCCAAGCAAGACCTACCCACAACAAACCCATGCTGGCTATCGCTCAGGATGTGGCCATCAGCCGGACTGTTAAGGACAGCCTCTTTGAAAACTTTTTACAAGACCTTCCCGGGATAGAGGTCAGGCTGATGATGGGCCTGTAGCTTGCTGGACCTACTTTCCTCCCTTTCTTGAAAATAGGCACCACATTGGCCTTCTTCCAATCTTTGGGCATTTCACCGGAGCACCAGAAGTTCTCGACAATCCGTACCAGGGGCTGGGGTCCGGTGCTTGCCAGTTTCTTGAGTACCCTGGGGTTTAGACTGTCAGGGCCAGCTGACTTGAAAGTGTCCAGCCTCTCAAGGTGGTCCTTTACAAGGTCAGCATAGATGGAGGGTAAGGAATGTCCAACACCTTGGCCTCCCTGTCCCGTAGAGGGCAGGTGGGTCCCATGGGACTGGTGAAAAACTGACACAAAATACCCATTTAGCAAGTTTGTGTTTTCCTGAGTATCAGTTGTCAGTTGTCCCATCTGGTTTAGCAGGGGTCCAATGCTGTCCTTGCTTTTCCTCTGGCTCCCCACATATCTGAAAAGGACTTTTTATTGCCCTTGATATTTGTAGCTACCTGGAGTTCTGTAGCAGCTTTGGCTTTCCATGTTCACTCCCTGCAGGTCCAGATCAGTGCAGAGTATTCCTCCTTGGTGGTGGATTCAGTCCTCCATCCTTTGTAGGTCTTTCTTTTAAGATGCAGGAGGTCTGCTAGTTCCCTGAAGAGCCAAGGGGGCAGCTGTGCTCTTTTGCTGCCTTTCCTCTGAGACGGGATTGACTTTGCTTCTGCATCCAAGATTGCTCCCCTGAGGAGCGAACACTCAACCTGCACTCCCCTTCCCTTTAGGTTGTCAAATGGGGAACAAAGCTTTAGGATGGAAGAAAAAGCAAAGCACAACCTCAGGAGGAGAAAGAGCAAAAAAAAAAAAAAAAAAGAGGAAAGACATTTAGCAGAGAAAGGATCCATTAACCACTGATTTACAGGCCCTGAATGCTTCTGCTGCGCCCCTCTGCTACTGTTGTTCAGGCACACCTGCCATGTTTCAAAAATCATCTTCACGATGCCCTCTGACAACACGAGTATTTTGTACTGCAGCCTGTGCCTCGGCTGGAGGGACTCTGGGGTGGGAAGTGCCCACCCCATGCCCGGCCAGCTCCGACCTGCCCAGCAGGCTGCGATGGAGCCAGGCCTTGCTGCCCACTCCCAGCTGGGATCGGGGTCAGGTGTCTGGTGTGAGCTGAGGAGACCAGTGGGAACCTGCAATGTTTGGGCACCAAAGGCAAATCACTTTCTCCTGGGGCCTTTCTCCTTTGCGTGCAGGCTTAGGGCAGAGACGCTTCCCTGGGGCCACAGGCAGGCATTGAAAGAACAACGTGACGAATAACCACACCAAGGGCTGGAGAGACCTGGTGACAATGAGCACTGTGGCAGGAACCAGAAGGACAATAGCGACAGGCCCCACCTGGCCCAAGGCTGGAGCCCACCTGGCAGCACGAACTGGTTAGAGCCTCTCACCTCTCCCGAGACCTGCGGGGATCCCAGCCCCTGTGCAACACACCCGCTGGTGGCACCTCCCTGCTCGGTGTCTGCTCCTGGCCTGGGCTCCACTCCTCTCCCCCAGCCCTGTGATCCCAGACCCTCCTCTGCTGCCCAGGGCAGGCTGCACACTCCCCAGGCTGCACCAGTCTGAGATGGGTGGGAGCAGGTGCAAATCCACAGGTTCTGACATGATCCCATATCCCCAGGTGGAGAAATCTGAAAAGCCAGGAGTGGAGCAGGCCAAGGGTCCTGGCAAAACAGAAACCCAGTACCAGGGTTTCCTCCTTCCTTCATTGGTCAGCAAGTTGAAGCAGGGCTTGTGTTGGTGGTATAGTAGAGAACATAGTTGCTTTCTTGGCAGTTGACCTGGATTTGATTGCCAGCCAACACAGCTGCTTTTTTTTAAAGACTTGGCCTGTGTTGGTGGTATAGTGGTGAGCATAGCTGCTTTCTAAGCAGTTGACCTGGGTTCGATTCTTGGCCAATACAGATCTTTCTCCCCACTTTTGCTTCCTTCCTCTGCCATGAAGATCCAGACTGCGAGAGAAGGCAGGGAAGAGAAACATGATGCACAAGAAAAACAGTGAGGATCTCTGCAGGCCAGAGGGGCGGAGGCTTTTCCCTGTGGTTCAGGAATTTGCTCAAGTGCTCCAAGGGTTGGATTAGGCCACTGTTTCTCAACCTGTGGTACGTGTACCCTTGGGGTATGCGAGACACAGGCAGGGTGTTGGCGGGTGCTGCATTTCGGGCTTTGCCTTAATAGGCCAGAAGTTGAGGCTGCCACCCCTCCCACTGTGTCCGGTGCACCAGGGCATTCACACCCCAGCATCAGTGTGCCAGGGGATAGGGAGGGAGGCCCCACGCCGGCTGCTTTGGCCCAGGCCACGATGGAAAAATTGGGACTGAGGTTGCAGCGGCGAAAACAGAAGTGCCACGGTGGGACTTCCAGTTTCCCTTTTGCCGCCTCGATCGACAGGGGTCACATAAAGCACCAAAGGTTGAGAACTACTTGATTACGTGACAGGTGGGGAGTGGCTCCAACCGGATCCCTCCCTGCACAAGCAGCTGAGCCGGGGCAGCAGAGGGCCCATCTTGGCTCTGGTTCCCTGCAGGCTCCAGCAGACAAAACCTTTCAGCCTCATTCACCCTGCTCCGCACACAGCCAGCCAGTGCTGCCCCCAACAGAGATGACCCCTCGTGCTGGGGTTTTTTAAGTTGAAGGGAGGCAGAGACAAAGCAGAGGAGATGGGAAGGAGGCACCTAATACCAGGAGGCATTTCCTCGGGGTGAGATCCAGCACTTTTGCAGCTGCTGGGTCCGTCACCCTTCTCTGCTCCCTTGCCCCGCACAGTGCTGCAACGACCCGCTCACCTTTGCAGCCCCGCGCAGCACCGCTCTCACACAGCAGAGACAGGCTGAGCCGTGCCCTCCACCCCACTGCCTCCAGCCCATCCTTCCCCTCTGTTCAGGCCCCGCAGATCTCTTTAATAGAGCTTGAAATGTGGCACTGGGATTCCCTCTCCCCACTCCCTTTCCTCTCGCCCCTTCTCTGCCCAGAGCGGACACGCAGCTCGGACTAAAAAAGGGCTTTTCCAGTGGCTATGTGCCAGGGCTCCCTGGCCTTGTCACCCAGGGAGCTGCAGTGATCATTGTGCAGAGGCGCAAGGCAGGACACAAGCCCCACCTGAGCAGTGAAGATAAATGTCCCTTGTGTGTCAGGGTTCATTGGTCAAGCATTTATCCCCTCCAATACTTACTAATCCTTTGCCCCCCGAGAAATGTGCTAGGGGATCCTGCCCTGCACCCTCCCTCTCAGACACTTGCTGAGCCCTGGGATAGCTGACCTTCATGGGGGCCTTCTCCTGCCACCTGCCCTCAGGCTACTTAGATGTCAGGGGCAGTTGTGGGACCGGGGAACACTTTGTACTCCAGGCCAGGACTGCACTGCACTGGGCAAGCCCTGCCCTGGTACCCAGATCTGTGTGTCTATCCTTCCAGGCACTGCACAGCAGCGAAGGACCTGGGCCTCTACAAACTCCTGCGACCTTTCCTCCAGCTTAAGTAGGATTCACAGGAGTTCCTAAGTACTGGGATTCATTGCAGGACTTCTACCTGTATCGGTAACTGGTTAAAGAGACTGGGGCAGGAGTCCACTGCAGAAGCTGTGCACACTGTAACATTGCATGTCTGCTTTTCACAGCTGTGAGTTTGCAGTACCTTCACTGCTTGGTTTCAGAGGTTGGATTGCACCTGATCATGTTGTCCTGAGAAGAGAGGAAGCACCAGACATCCTTACCCCTGCCTTAATGAGAGGCTTAGGGATTTAATCCAGCAGGTCCTTTAATCTTATGGTCACTGTTCCTCAGAAGCAATGGGTACACCAAAACAAAACCATTGTGTGTCAAAGTATTCTACGGTGGCCCTAGTTTTCCACTTAAGGAGCTCTTGCTACAGAAAAGTGCAGTTGCTACAGCAAAATAACTGCATTACGTTTCCCATTGACAGTAATAGTCAGATTCTCTGTCCTGAACAAGGCTGGTTGGAAACCAATGAACTCAGCATGTACTCTTCCTCACCCACAGCCCAAATCCCTCTCTCAGGTCAAAAGATGCCTTATATTCCATGCTTCCTCGTAGAGCCTTTAGGAATCTTCCCGAAATGATTTGCATCACCCCACCTTGGGTTCCCCATGTTCTGTCACGCAGTAGTTGTCACATTGTCCTGACAGGGGAAAGGTTTCCCCACTTGGAAATCATGTGAGAAGCCTGTCTCCCTCTCCCTCCATGATCCACCCGTGCCCACCCCATATTTTTGTGCCTTTCTGCCACAACCTACCCTAGCCAGATGTAAATCTGGTGCAGAACTGAGTAAGGGAACTGCCTTATTCGTATCTCGTCTCCCATGTGCTGTAGGAGCTGTGGGGAGTGGGTTGAAGGGCTCCCTTGTGTAGCCGGAGAAGAAAAACAGAGGGTGGCACGGGAGGAAAAGGAAGATTCCCCGGCCGGGAATTGAACGCGGGCCACAGCAAGGAACGCACCAAATCCTAACCATTAGACCACCACGGACCCACTTAGCCTATTTTCAGTGCTCATTTCTGATTCAGTCCTGGGCCCTTCAGCTGCAGCATGGACCTGAATTATAACTGTAAAAGAAGGAAGGGTCTGGGCAGATGGACTCTAAATGCATGGGCATACTCAGACATTTCATAGACATTAGGGGCTGGAAGGGGCCATGCGAGATCACCAAGTCCAGCTCTCCTACTGTAGACAGCAAGTCTTCAGAGATCAAGTGATCCCAGCAACATAAACATCCAAACGCCTTTTAAATGAGTCCAGAGTAGGTGCTTGCACCACCTCCGGGGGCAGTCTGTTGCAGACCCTGGGCACTCGGACCATGACCAAGATTCTCCTTATGTTCAATCTAAATCAGCCTTCTAGGAGTTTGTGGCCATTGGACCTTGTTATTCCTTGGGCAGACCTGGTGAACAACTGTTCTCCCAGATCCTCATGCACTCCCCTTATGTATCTACAGGCTGCCACCCAACCTACCCCTGTGCCTTCTCTTTTCCAGGGTGAAAGTCCTATGTCCCTCAGCCTCTCCTCATAAGGTTTGCTCTCTTCATATTTGATCATACGGTTGGCTCTCCTTTGATCTCTCTTGAGCTTATCTATGTCCCTCCTGAACTGTGGGGCCCAAAGCTGGACACAGTACTCCAGTTGCAGACTCACCAAGGCCAAGTACAATGGGAAGACAACGGCCCTGGTTTTTCATCGATGAATGCATGCCAGAGTTTGGTTAGCTTTGATGGCCATGGCATGGCAAACTGCCCTGCCCCGCCGGAGTCCATCTTGGATGGGGACAGTGCCAGTGGCAGGTGGGTCTGCACTTCTACCACCTCTTCCCAGGATGCCAGGGCCACCCAGTGCAATGTTGCAGCCCGTAAAGCAAACCAACTTCTGGCTTGCATCCATAGATGCTTCTCAAGTGATTCTCCCCCAAACCTTCCCCTTGGACCCAAATAGACCTAGGCACCTGGGGATGGACAGCTCTCAGGGAGGCTAGGTCCCAAAATTCAATCACCACAGTGTCCAAGTTCTTGGCTCTCTTCTTAGGAAAGAGGCTGATTTGGAAGAAGAGGGGAACGGTGCCTCTATTTCTGCCACAAAAGCCAGCCCCAGCCATGCCATGTTTGGGGAAGAGGCTTTCCCCCAGGGTCCCAGCACTGCAGTTGGTGTCTTGGTGCATGTTTGTGTGTCAGGAGAGGGGGGCATCATAACACTCTATGTGGCCCTGTGAAATCCCTGGTATGTGGTGAAAAACTAAGCCCATCAACTGTAGAGTGGGGACAAAATCCACCCTCAGAAACACAGGCAGAGGTGTCCCAGGATATGGCACCACTCATAATCTGTGTCTGTCTCTGCAGCCCCTCAATGCTATGGGGACGGGACAGCCTCAAGGCTTCTGCAGAGATACTCACCAAGGCCTGAAGAGTTCACCCTGCACCAAGCCCTTGCTCTCCACAGCCATGGTCAGAGCCACGACTGGAGCCAGGGCCAGGGCCAGGGCCCCAGTTGGGCAGGAGCTACAGGGGTGCCCACCCCAGCACCAAACATGAGGTTTGGTGTCCCCAGCTGATGGGCTCAGGTGTTTGTTATGTTTTCACAACTGGAAGGGGTAAAGGTCAGTCTGGCTGCAGGGCAAGTGAGTAGCTGCACCATCGGGAGGAGCAGAGAAGAACTAGACTGAAGCCAAGCAGCTCTTGACAAAAGCTGGCTCTTCAGCGCCTGTGGTGTGTAGTGTGGTGCAGGGTCACTCTGGTGCTAACCTGGTGTGCATGTTTCACTTGTTCCCACCCAACACTTTGCCCTCTACCCTATGATGCATTTGAACTGCCTCCTTCACATTTCCTACAAAGGGAAAAGCAGTGCATACTTTGGAAGCAGAAGTCTCCGGCTCACTGCAGGCAGGGGCACCTTACACTTTCCTGTACCTGAGCAACATTTACTCCATGCCAGGCTGCAAGCAAGGCTGAGTTGCCCCTGGAGCATACTTTGGTTTCACTTGCCTTACAGATTTGTGAGGTGAGGCCAGGGGAAGCTCTAGGAATTGGAGAAGCAGGTGCAAGAGCTGCCACCAGTGCCACCTTCCACACTGTACAAATACAGGAGGACACGATAGCATTAACCTATCATCATTTGCAGTCCCTGAAGCAATTCGACTTATCTGAGCACAGCTCAGCATCCCCTGCTCTTCAGTGCCAGTACTTCCCTCCACTCCCACAGTGTCCAAAAGGACTTTGCTCAGGGTGGAAGCAGCATGGAGCTTCCTGCTGTCTGGTTTCTGTGGCTTACCAAGAGGTGGTGGAGAGCCAAGCCTGCCCCTGCCCTCCTCCAGCTGGGAGAGCAGGGAAGCAGCAGCTGGGGTGCCCGTCTTGCATAGGGTCAGTGGCAGTGGCAGGTGGGTCCACACTCCTAGTACCTGTTCCCAGGATGCCAGGGCCACCCAGTAGACGAACGGGGAACAACAGCACCTAGAACCCACTGCCACTCTTGTCTCTTGCATATCAAGGGTCAGACATGGGGGCTTGGTGGAAGAGGCTCCACAGGCTGAATCCAGCCTGTGGGCCATATCTCCTGCACCAGTGAATTAAGCATTAACCATAGGTGAGTGGGAAAACCTGAGAGTCTAAGCAGGATGGTCCAGACTCCCAGCCAGTAGCTGGCTTGTCTGTGTGGGAAGCCTGGGATCCCTCCTATCTCGGTAGCTCTTTCTGGCAGGCTCCGCACACTTCCTCCAGGTTTAACATTTCCTTGGAGACAATCAGATTTTCTCTGAGGATCTCAAGGTGCCCCAGAATGCCACAGTCCCTGCATGAGAAACCCTCTTTCAAAAGCCCAGACACGCAGCAGCTCCTTGTGTCCAAAGGGGTTGGTGGAGCCCGTGCCCCGGTCCATGCGGGTGGCTGCACCAGGTACTTCTCGCCGTGTCTGAATTTGTTGCCTGTTTCTTGCCCTAGGGTTTTGGCACCACTCTGTGGCTAAGCTGGCAGCAAAGCTTCAGGCCTGAGGGAAAGTCACAGCACATCCTCAGGAGGAGAAAAAGCATAAAACACAAGCCTTTAGCAGAGGATGGTTTCAATTCATCAACCTCTGGGTTAGGAGCCCAGCACGCTTTCGATGCGCCACTCAGCTATCAGGGCCCCAAACCTGTGATCATGATTCAAATAGCATCTTCACGATCCCTTCTGACAACACGAGTATTTAGGACTCTGGCCTCTCCCTGAGCCGGAAGGACTCTGCAGTTGGAAATGCAGGCCTGGCACATGCTCCTGCTTTGGGCTGGGGACAGACAGCTCTTGCCACTGCTCTGCCACGGCAGTGCCCCAGGCCCTGCTCTTGAACCAACTCTGCCCACAGCACCAGCTGCAGCCATCCCCACCAAGGCTCTGCATCCCCCACAGGGACAGTTGAAGTAGCTGGATCTCCCTGGGCTGGCAAGGACCAGCTGAGGACTGGCCACCCTTTGCTGGGGTCTCCAGCAGAATGACATGAGGGATTTTTGAGGGAAATCACTCCTGGCACTAGGAGCCCCCTCCTGCCCCCTGGCCTGGGATTGGCAGCAGAGACCCTCCTCTCCCTGCCCCACCTCTGCCCTTCCCTCTGCCCAGCAAAGGAAGTGCTAAACCACCTGCTGCCAGAGGAAAGCACCGCCTTGCTCTGCCCACCCCACCCAGGAGTGCTGCTGTTCTCCACTTTGCACCTCAGCCCTTCACAGCTGCGGTGCACAGAAGCATGGGAGTTTCCCCGGCGAACTGCCTGAGTGGAGGGCAGTGATCCTGGCACCTGCCTGGTCCCCAAATATCCCCGTCAGCACCGCAGTGCCCCAGGACTGTCTGTGGTGTGCAGGCTCCCTGACACCCTGCAGTGTCACTCTTCCGGCTGCTCCTGTAAGCGCAGGGATTGGGCAGCTCCGACTGTGCACTGAAGCTTTTCTTGAGTTGAAAGGGAATTGGGTCTCCAGGCCACTGCTGGGTGTCCCTGCTCCATACAGCGAGGGAGACTGCTCCAAGGGGATCACAAGGGCTGGGTCTTTTCCTCCACAAACCCCTAGAGCTGATGCCAGCTTGAGGAAAGATGCACACAGTGCAGAGGAGCCCTTCTTCTCCAGCTGGATGACCCTGGTCTGGTAACCATGCATTGATGCTAAAGTGGCAAGCGCAGCTGTTCCCAGCCGTTGATCTGGATTCAATTCCTGGACATCGTGGTCCTTATCTTTTTCTCCCAATTTTGCTTCCTCGCTCTGCCTTCAAGATCCCAACTGTGGGGGATGGCATGGAAAAGAAATGTGATTCACCAGAAAAACATCATCCCTCCCTCCCCAAACAGGCCAAGAACTGGCAGAGGACAGTGGCTATATCAGCTTCTTTTCCCTGTGGCCTCCAGCAGATGAAGCCTTTCAGCCCTGCCTTTTAGCCCCGGCCAAGCCCCAAATCCTTCAAAGTAGACAAGGTGTGCAATGCAAGACATTGCTGCTCAGGTCTCGCCCAAGTCAGACAACACCAAAGAAGCTGACAGGCAACTCTCTGGCCGGCACCTTGCAGGGAGCAGTGTCCTGCATTGCCCTGGGATTCCTGGGGCAGGGGCAGGAGCCCCGACTGGACAGATGCCAAGGAAGAGGCAGATGTCCATGGTCTGTGGTTACAATATTTTGCGGCCCTCATCACAAACATTGAGAAGAGGGTTGGGGGAGCCTGGGATGGAATAGCAGCATTTCTTCCCCATTGAATCAAATGGGGACCAAACCTTCAGGATGGAGGGAAAAGCACAGCACAACCTCAGAAAGACAAAGAGCTAAAAAAAGAAGAAACATTTAGCAGACGACGGTTTCATAGTAGCTAGGGTCAGGAGAGACCTGAACAGATCATCTAGCCTGACCCCCTGCCACAGGCAGGAATGAATGCTGGGTTCACAAGACCCCAGACAGGTGATCGTCCAACCTCCTCTTGAATTTGCCCAAGGTAGGGGCGAGGACCACTTCCCTGGGAAGTTAGTACCTATTTTGGCCACCCTAACTGTAAAATATTGTCTTCTGTTCTCTAACCTAAACCTATTCTCCATCAGCTTATGACCATTGTTCCTCATCATCCCAGGTGGTGCTTGGGAGAAAAGGGCTCTACCTATTTCGTGTTGATCTCCCCTGATGGGCTTGTAGGCAGCCACCAGGTCCCCCCTCAGCCTCCTCTTGCTGAGGCTGAACAGGTTCAGGTCCCTCAGTCTCTCCATGTAGGGCCTGTCCTGCTGCCCTCTCACCAAGCAGGTGGCCCTCCTCTGAACCCTCTCCAGGCTGGCCACAACCCTTTTGAAGTGCCGCACCAAGTACTGGACACAACGCCAACTGCGGCCTGACCAAATTCACATAGAGAGGGGGTATCACCTATCTGGACCAGCTTGAGATGCACCTTTGGATGCATGACAAGGTATGGCTGGCCTTGCTGGCTGCGGTCTGTCATTGGCGGCTCATGTTCATCTTGGAGTCAATAATGACTCCAAGATCCCTTTCCGCTTCTGTGCTTTCAAGAGGGGAACTCCCCGGCCTGTATGTATGCTGTGGATTCCTTCTCCCAAGGTGCAGCACCCTGCACTTGTCTACATTGAACCCCATCCTATTCTCATCTGCCCACTTTTGTAGTCTGTCTAAATCTGGTTGCAACCTCTCTCTCCCTTCAAGTGTGTCCGCCTCGCCCCACATCTTAGTGTCATCAGTAAATTTG
Source organism: Alligator mississippiensis (assembly GCF_030867095.1). NCBI lineage: Eukaryota > Metazoa > Chordata > Crocodylia > Alligatoridae > Alligator > Alligator mississippiensis. The sequence goes on along the minus strand of NC_081834.1, from coordinate 51,540,317 downwards.
GACAGCATGCTTTCCACCCCTTTCTCCAAGTCACTGATGAAGATGCAGTGCAAGCCCAAGGACCGAGTCCTGGGATACTCCACTGCTCACATCTCGCCAGGTTGAGTACAACCCATCCACCACTACTCTCTGGGTCCACCCCATCAGCCAATTTTTTACCCATCCAACTGTGTAGGCATCAATGCCACTGTCACTTAATTTATTGATGAGGATGGGGTGAGAGACAGTGTCAAAGGCCTTCTTAAAGTCTAGAAAGACAAGGTCCACAGCGACATCATCATCCAGGGATTTAGTTACTAGGTCATAAAAGACAATCAGGTTGGTCAGGCAGGGCCTGCCTTTGATGAACCCGTGCCGATTGCCCCAGAGCATGATCTCCCCTGCTGGCCCCCATAGATGTGCTCCTTGATGATTCTCTCCAAGATCTTCCCCAGCACCGAGGTGAGGCTTACAGGCCTATATTTACTTGGGTCCTCCTTCCTCCCTTTCTTGAAAATTGGGACCACATTAACCAGTTTCCAATCCCCTGGCACCTGGCCAGATTACCATGAATGATCATAGAGCCGGGCCAACGGCTCCGCGATGACCCCTGCCAGCTCTTTCAACACCCTTGGGTGGAGGGCATCTGGACCTGCAGATTTAAAAATGTCTAGCCCTTCCAGAAGATCCCTAACTACCTCTGCACTGATTGAAGGCCTGACAGAGCTATCCCCAAGATTGTCCCTACCTCTGGTAGGTGGGATATCCTGGTATCTACTCAAGAAAACAGAGGCAAAGAAACTATTAAAAATATCCACTTTCTTGCTTGGCATAGCCACAAGATTACCGTTTGCATCTTGTAGGGGCCATACATTGCCTGGTGCCCTCTTGCTGCTCCCAATCTACTTGAAAAAGGACTTTTGTTTCAATCCATTGACCTCTGGGTTATGGTCCCAGCACGCTTGTGCTGCGCCACTCTGCTGCTGCTGCCTATGCATTCTCATCGTGTTTCAAAAAGCATCTTCATACCCGCTCTGAAAACACGAGTATTTTTTACTGCAGCCTCCACCTTGTCTGGAGGGACTCTGGGGTTGGAAGTGCCCACCCCATGCCCGGCCAACTCCGGCCTGCTGAGCAGGCTGTGATTGAGCCAGGCCTTGCTGCCCACTTCCAGCTGGGGTGGGAGTCACGTGTACCCTTGGGGTACGTGAGACACAGGCAGGGGGTTGGCGGGTGCTGCATTTTGGGCTTTGCCTGCATGGGCCAGAAGTTCCTGGTGTCACCCCTCCCACTGTGTCTGGTGTACCAGGGTGTTCACACCCCAGCATCAGTGTGCCAGGGGATAGGGAGGGAGGCCCCACACAAGCTGCTCTGGCCCAGGCCACGGTGGAAAAAGTGGGACTTGGCTTGTGGCCACAAAACAGAAGTGCCACAGTGGGGCTTCCAGTTTTGCTGTTGCAAAAAAGACCCCGAGAAGGGAGCTGCCTGGTTCAGTCACAGCCTGCTCGGCAGGTCGGAGCTGGCCAGGCATGGAGTGGGCACTTCCAAAGCTTCACACACCCCTAGTGCTCACCCCAGGTAGAAGCTGGTTTAGCAATGGAAACACCTTCTGTCTGGGGTGCAGGCAAGGTGAGAGGGGAGAATAGGTGTGGGAGGGGTGTCTGTTGCCTGGTCCAGGCACCTAATGCCAGGAGGGATTTCCTAGCGGTGGGATCCGACACTTCTGCAGCTGCCAGGTCCAGCTGCTGCTCAGGGACTGCACCCGAGGTTCTCTCCAGGCAGCTCTAAATACTGGCATGAGACCAAAAGTCATCAAGTACCCTAAGGGAAAGTTGAAAAGAGCTTTGAAGAGAGAGTTTAAGAGGCCGCGAAATCATTAAGAAGTAAATGGGTGGGCTCCGCACAATCTGCCCAGAGGATTGAACCCGGCAGCTTTGGCTGGCTGGCCTGGAACGATGGACCCCGCTTCCCCGATCTCCACGTACTGGGGTGGTTGGGAACCACTGCCCGGCAGGCCCTGGCCCCAGTAGGGTGCATTTCTATGATGGCAGTGCACCGCAACCGGCTCTGGGAAACCTGAGGAGGGGTGGTGGGCAGTGTTACAGACCCCAGGCATCAGCTCTCGCAGCATCCCAGATTCGAGGGAGATGATCACTGCCATGCCTTCCCCCATGGCCCCCTATTCTCCCCTCCTTGCAGTGGGGGCCACACAAGGTCCCGCCACTGGACAGGCCCCCTCACTCCCAGTGCGACTGTTAACCAAGGCAGACTGTCCTCATTGCGCCCCGACCGTGTCACGCTGCTGGGCTGGAAGGGCCACGCTCGGTGCCTGGGGCTTGCAGCAATGTCGGTTCAACCCAGGATTTTGTGCTTAGGTCGACTCCACCTCACTTGATGTTTTGACTTTATTCTTGGGAGTGCCCCCAGGACTGCAGACGGCTCTGAGCAAGAAGGGGCCCAATGAGGGTGGCAAACAAATCTCCTGCATGAACAAACATGCTGTAAAACGGGGTACTTTCCATCGGTAAGAGCACCTGTTTTGTATCAACGGGAAGTTCCTGGAGGCCATCATCCTGGACGGCGCGGAGCGTAATCTGTGCACCCTCCCATTCAAGGTGGTCTTCCAGGCCTACCAGGGAAAGTGGAAGGCTGAGCTGCCTTTCAAGGGTCTCTGACTGTTCGGGGTCCAAAGCGATGTGGATAGCTGCGCATTCAAGGCCCTGATCACTCCGGAGGAGGGTGTCAAACACATGATGGCAATGGACAACAACTCAGTCCCAGGCAGCTCACCCTGAAAGATCTGCGCCAAGCAGACCCCGAGGTAGATGCTCTTGCACCTTTGATCCCATGAGTGCCTTTTGCTCCCAGGTCATGACTCGGCACCCCCTTGGCCCCAGCTGGCGCTCTTGGCAGGAAGGCAGCTGCCACCCCCTGCCTGCACAGCTCTGTCCTGCCATTCACGGGCCTGGGCATAGCAAGGCCGGTGCCGGGAACACGCTGCAGCCACTGCCCCCGGCTGCGAGAGCCAGGGACGGGGATTGGGGTGCAGACACTTGGGGAGCACAACCAGGGCTCGGGCCTCGCCTCCAAGCGCCGCTGCCCTTGGGGGTGAGGACTCGGGTCTCGTGGGGTGGGAGCGGGTGCCCAGGAAGTGGTTCTCCCAGGGGGACCAGGCGCTGACGGTGGCTGGGCTCATCCCAGGCATGAGTCTGGCCAGGCCGCTGCGTGAAGCCCGCAAAGTGCCGGTGCGCGGTGTGTGCTGGGAGAAGCAGACATGCAGGAGTGGCTGCGCTGAGCTCAAAGCGCAGCCTGGCAGCACCTGGATTTCAATGCCAGGAGTGAGGAAGATCAGGGCGGAAGGGCTCAGAGAGCCCCACCCCCTGGCATTTGCCCAGCTGGGGAATTCAAGTTGGCCTAAGGTACAAGATGGCTTCCCTCTTAGCAATGCCCAAGTCTCCCCAAGGCGGCAGGCAGCAGCCTTGGATAAAATCCAGGGAGCTGTGAAAAGGCAAGTGAGACAGCGTTGCAGGAGGCAATGAGTTTCAGCGCTGCACCCTCCCTGATGGTCTAGTGGATAGGATTTGGCGCTTTCACTGCTGCGGCCCACATTTGATTCCCAGCCAGGGAACGTGGGCTTTTCCTCCAGCCCCTTCTTCCCCTTCAAGTAAAGGCCAAACAGACATGGGAGTGGCAGGGACGTTGTGCGGCTTCTCAGCTTCAGCTCCAGGCAGGGGGAGGCAGAAGCCAAGAGCTGGCTGAGAGGAGAGGCTGGGAATAAGCACTTTCCAAGGGGGGACTGACTTGTGCAGGTCCAGCACGAAAGCTTGCCCTTGCCGGGCCTGCTTCTGGCAATGGTGGTGTGGTGGAGGAACCCTGCCTCCCCTTGATTGGACTGCAGCTGGGCTTTGCCCTATGCAGAGCTGGCCTCCACTCTGCTTCTTGCAGGCCCTTGTATAGTTGATGGTCTTAGATTTTCTCCAGGGAACGGGGAACTTACACAACCACGCAGGGCTTGCTCATGTTCCCCCGCTGCAGAACAGACACGTGCACCCGCACAGCAAGTTTGGGGTTGGGGCCCCTGGGCACGGGCTCTTCCCTAGCCAGGGCCTATGTGGGGCTAGCTTGTCTGCAAGGAAGAGAAGCACCCTTCCCCTCTTCTTCCCAAGCAGCCGCATCCTTAGGAACAGAGCCAAGGAGATGGAGACTTTGTGGCAAGCGAGTTTGGGAAGCCGGCCTCCAAGGAGATCTCGCCACCACCTGGTGCCTAGGTCTACCTGGGCCTGGCCTGCCAAATCAAGCGTGATTTCCACAGGGCCTTTTTCTGGTTGACAGCTCTCTTTCCTTTCCAGTCTTTGGGAAAGATGAGGGGCCCAGCACTGAAGCTCCGCACAAGGCCCCCACAAGAGCCACACCCGCTGTGGCTTTGCTCACTTAGAATGCCTACGAGTGTGGGTCAACTCTCGCTGGGCCAAAATTTGGTCCATATGCGGGAGCGGGGATGGCAATCCGCACGCCCTCTCCCGGAAGGGGCACTGGCACTTCCAATTCCCCATGTTCCCTTCACATGAGAACGGGCCCAGGATTGGAGCTGGGCTGAAGCAGACCCGCAACCCTGGGCCTGTTCTTCTCTCTGTCCTTGGCCAGCCCCATGCGCAAGCTAGCTCTGACCTGAGATGGAGCTCCTGGTTCCCAACAGCATGTGTAGGCAAATGGCTCTCTCTCCTTGCCAAATGGAGGGGAAAAAAGAGACAGGCAGTGGGCAAGAGGGGGAAAAAAGCGGGGAGGAGGCGGGGCGGGTGGTTTTTGTGCCTGGGAACTGATCTTTTGCCAGAAAGGTGAAAGTGCCAAAGCAGTCCAAGCCCCTGGACCTGTGACTTCCCACGTTTGTTGACTCACTTTCGGCTCTCTTGTCCTATCAGGAGCATTTGGACTGCTCCAGGAGTAGAGATTAGAGCTAGATGAGCTCAGGGCTACAGGAAGCTTGACTACCCAAAACCATAAGCAAACAAAACCCGCACCTGCTCCTCCTCCTGTTCTGTGGCACGTCCTGGCCCCAAGTTCCTCCTCCTCCTGCCACAGCGCCTCTCGGACCCTTGCGCCCGAGCCCTGCTGGCAGAGGCTGGGCCTGCCGGGCCCTGGTGCTGACAGCTGATGCAGCCGTTCCCTAAAGACAGTGCAAGGGCAGAAAGGCCAGGTGCAGCTCACATCATCCTGACCTGTGTGGCTCTGTTGGTAAAGTGTGTGACTCTTAATTTGAGGGCTGTGGGGTCAGGCTTCTCCTTTTGTGAATCTTGCCAATTTTCCCAACCTTGGATATTGCACTCAGGATGCGACTCAGCACAGCCTTCTCCAAATCCCTGCTCTCGGCTGCAAGGTACCATGCATTCCCTGCCTTTACTTTGCATATCTGTCCTTACACATACCTCAGTCTGGGATTGTGCAGCCCCGGGAGGCTGGGTATGTGCTAGGAACACAGTGCTGTTTCAGGCACAGCTCCCTCCAGGCAAAGGGTTTACCAGTTCTTCTAGGAATTGATTTGATCCAGAATCACCTCGTTCCATGCCCACATCTTCTTGGAAAAGCATTGCTCAGGGTGAGGAATTTCCCACAACCTGGGCAATTGAATCTTCCACCGTGTAGGGCAGGATGGCATCCTTCATCTCACAGGCTGTAAAGTGTTTAAGCTGCCTGACTGGTCTGCAGTTTGAAGCCCTCAGTGCAGGAGCAGGTGGGGAGGGATATGCAGTTTGTGGGCTACCCTGTATTCAGCATCCAGGAACATCCCTTACCTTCCTTCTTCAGTTGTCAGGTGAGGGTGAGCCTGCACAGCTACAGCTTAGAAGGCTATGGATCAAAACCATCCTATGAATCAAACGTAGCCCAAGTAAACCCCATGGTGTGCCCTGTATACCGACGGCAGGGGTGCTCGTCAGGCAGGGTGCTGAGGAAGCGGTCAGCTACTAGAGCAGCTTCCTCACCCTTTATAGAGTTGGCCGAAACCAGATACTTAACTATGTACAATTAATTACAAGAATAAATACAGATGCTTAATATCAAACATAGAATATTCATACATTCATAGACATTAGGGCTGGATGGGACCTCAGAAGATCATGGTGTCCAGCCTCCTGCCTCAGGGACAGGAAGTCAGCAGGGATCATAGGATCCCAGCAAGATAAATATCCAAATGTTTCTTGAAGGTGTTCAAGGTAGGTGCTTGAGCCACCTCTGGTGGCAGTCTATTCCAAACCTTGGGCGCTCAGAAAGTAAAGAAGTTCTTCCTTATGTCCAGCCTGATACGGTCATGGAGGAGTTTGTGACGGTTCGACCTTTTCATCCCCTAGGGTGCTCTGGTGAACAGACGTTCCCCCAGATGGTGGTGAGCAGCCCTAATTAACTTATAGGTGGCCACCAGATCACCCCTGAGCCTGCGCTTTTCCAGGCTGAAGAGTCCCATGGCTCTCAGCCTTTCTCCTTAAGTCCTGTTTTCCTGGCCTCTGATCATGTGTGTGGCTCTCCTCTACACTCTCTCAAGCTTCTCCGCATCCTTTTTGAATTGTGGAGCCCAAAACTGGATGCAGTACTCCAGTTGCAGCCTCACCAAGGCCGAGTACAAGGGGAGAATGACGTCCTGGGATTTGCTTGAGAAGCATCTATGGATGCAATGTAGTGTTTTGGTCGCTTTATTAGCCGCAGCATCACAATGCAGGCTCATGTTCATCTTGTGGTCAATGATGTATAAGGATGCTGCAGGTTTTTCCTCCCGAGATGGAGAACCTTGCATTTCTCAATGTTAAACACCATCAGTTTCTCATCCGTCCATTTGCTGAGCCTGTCCAGGTCAGCCTGGATCACCCTCCTGTCTTCAGATGTGGATGCTTTGCCCCAAAGTTTGGTGTCATCGGCAAACTAGGCCAGTCTGCTTCTGACTCCAATGTCCACATCATTAATGAAGATCTTGAACAATATGGGTCCAAGGAGAGAGCCTTGGGTGACCCCACTTGTAACAGGGCACCATTATGACTGATTTCCATCAAATACTACCCTCTGGGTCTGACCACAGAGCCAATTTCCCAGCCAATGGATCGCGGTGGTCCCAAAGCCACGATTGGCCACTTTCACCAGGAGGTGATCATGGGATACCAGCTCGAAGGCTTTTTTGAAGTCAAGATATATGACATCAATCTCTTCTCCCAAAGAGAACGTATGAATCCATACAGATTTATAAATGAAGGTTGTTTATATTACCAGTACCTCCTGTGCTTCACTGGACTCTGGGATGCTATCTGCACCATAGCAATGTTTCTTTATGGACGATGTAGGAGAGTCTGGGGGGTGTCAACCATCTGCATGGCAGGTTTTTTTATTGAGGTAATATGAAACAGAACAGAGTTGATGTAGCAATTTTTCAAAATTTTCTATCGCTACTGAGGTCTGAAATATTGACCACAAGGGGAATTCAGAGCAGCCATCTTGGATTCCAATGTGGCAGCTATACGCACTTCTTGCCAGATTGGCAACATAACTGTCCTCAGATGGGTAGATCACCTTAACCTGGAACACACTGCTGTCATTTGTGGCAATGAGTTTCCTATGGCTACAAAGCACCAACTCACAGGATCATCATAAAATTCGAGTTTATTGGATGGATGCAAAAGTCAGACCATAAACCTTGGTGGTGATCCCTCCAAACACACAAATTCACGCACACAAACACACACACAGTAGCTAGCTATGAATACTAAGCACCGGAATCAAGATATACCTATCCCCAAGTGCTGGAGTCCACCATTGATGGCTAGTTGAGGCTTCTTACAGCGTGATGTTGCTTTGGAAGGGGGCCACCAGCTGGTCCTTCTGGCTGGACAGGCAGGGTGCTGGTCACGTCAAAGAGAGTACCATTGTGGGATATTCTTTGCTGCCTTTTATCCCTCTCTGGCAGACTTTGGTGACTCCCCAAAAGGGAGCAACTACTAAAAGAGGGGCTTTAGCCATATGGAGGAGCTCCACATTTGAAGCGGGGGCTGAGGCAGACGAAAGGGTTTCTTGCTACAGGGTGCCAACATTTCCCTCCTTCTTTACCTTACTTTGGATAAGAACTACTCTCTCACTTGCCCCATTTCTCTGTACCTGAGGCCAGCCAGGTTCTGAAAAGGACCCCAGACCTTCCTTACCTTTCCCGTGGGAAGCTTCAGGGATGGGTTGTGGGGAATGGTGCACGGGGCTTCACTTCTCCAGGGAATGCTTTGGTGGGGCCAGCATGACTCGGGCACCAAGGCCCGAGAGGAGATGTGGTGAGAGGGACTTAGGGACATGAAGCACTGGGGAACAGGTGCAGACATAGTTCATTGTAGTTTTCAATGACATGTTGCCCTACCCAGACCTACATTACAGGACCTACAGTGAGGATACCTGTCATAATTTGTGTACAAAAGAGCTGGCCCAAGTTACAAGCATGGCTCCTATTCACCACATCAAAAATGAACTAAGCAATAGGTCTAAGAATACAATTGTAAAAGAGGCATCTTCACTGTGCCAGGGCCTTTCAAGTGTGATCTGTCCCACAGGGGCTGATTGGGTCCTGACTTGAGCTTTCAGGAGCGTGGAATGAGCTTGGAATGAAACATAAATCATCACTGATGCCATTTGCAAATGCCACAAAATCTGGCACAAAGTCTACAGTGAAGAGCACAGGTCTCTCCACCAATGCAGTCTGGATTACTTGGGAATGTAGACTCAAGGGTAGAATGTCTTTAATATTATAGGGCCTTCTTACTCTGGAAGGAAACATGAAGCCACCAGGAATTCAGAAGCTCAGGCAGGCTTGGGCATTCTCTGCTGGGAAGCAATGATTCCCAAAACTGATGCTAGACAAGTGGTGACGGATCAGTTGAACCTGATCTCCCAGGGCCAGCTCCCTGTTCCCAACAAGCTACTGCCATGGATGGGTGCTTAGTTAGGGAATTGAGTGAGTTTCCGTGGTCACTGAGGATACCCATGGGAGTGATCACCCCTACCATAAGTTACCCAGACTGGTACGCTCCAACGATGTCTATTTTGTGTGTGGCAGTGTTGCCATTGGACCTCTTCCCCTTTATCTGTGAGACTTGTAGGGACCTGGGAGGAGTCTGTGGGTGCTTTGGGGAGAGATGGATCCCTCGGGTGCTGGTTATCCCAATATTGGCATGAAATGTGGGTGAGGGACAAGTTTGGAACTGACATCAGATCATGCAAGAGCAAATGCCCTGGGCAGATGCCAACTCTGCCACCCCAGCAGCCCACCTGGAACAAGTTGCTGTTCTGGAGCAGTGGGAGTGAAGCATTTATACTCCTCCATTGAGACCCTGCCAGCACTGATCAGAGTCACGGTGCTGAGGTCGCTGACCTCTGCAGACACAAGCCAGAGGGAGGTGGCACATGGACGTGCCCTTCCACCACAAAAGTCCTCTCTGTCTTGGAACTACAGAAGATCTTCATGGGGGACAGTCTCGCTGAGCAGCATCTAGATTTTCCACCATCACATCTACAAACATGAGCAAGTCCTTCCTTACACAGCGTGCACTGACTCCAAAGACCTTGTCTCCCTGGGAGGTTGGAGGGGCTGAAAGTACACCCAGCGTGGAAAGAGATTTGCCACATTCCTCAAGGACAGATTCTTTGAGGGGTGTGAAATACAGCCAGGAAGGGCAGGTGATGCCAGGGGAGGTTTGACAGAGGACACAGGAAGAAATATTCACCAGCAAGTATCCTCTCCCTCTTCAGCACCTTGCCACCTTTCTGTCTGCCAAAGTCCACACAACCTCATGGATGGGGCAACCCCAGCTCCGACCCAAGGTGGGATTTCTTGTGCCCCAGGGGTTCTTCTTCCATTTCCTCTTTCCGTTCTGCCGCCATTCCCTGAGGCAATGAAGTCTGGGCAGAAATGTGGCCTGAAACCCTCATGGGTATTTTAGTTCCCAAGTCCTGACAAGTCCCTCATTCCTTAGGAAAACACTGGAGACGCCGGCCCCCTTTGAGCTCCACCTCAACTCCCATCACTGACACACTCCTGCCCAGGGAACAAGCCAATGAGATCCTCCTTTGGGCAGTCACACCACAGCTCTTAGTCTGTCCATCCTGCTCCCCACACCGACTCTGATCCCTGCTTGGGCAGTACTTCCAGTGCCTGGGAAGAAAGCGACCCTGAGCCCTGGAACAGAAGGAAGGCTTTAGGGAGGTGTTGGACAGACTGGCAGGTACGAGGGCTGTGGCAGAATGCCACCTCTGTCTCTGCCCCACGACTCTGCTATGTGACAATTTGGTTACCTTGGTCACTGAAAGGGCACACAACTCGTCCCCCTTTGTCAGGTGACCGTGAGTTGTAACCTGAGCTGGATACATTCCTGAGGGAGGGGATAACCTGCTCCCTCTGCCTACCTGACTGCCATCACATACCTAGGTCAGGAGTTTATGTTCCCTATTGTTCAAAGCAAGGCCAACTTTACTGGGACGGGGCTAGAGACCCTGCCAGTCTCCCCAGCAACCAGTGATGCTTTTCAAATTGGTTGTCTGGCAGCCAACAGCTGCTGGCCTCCATTGGACCAGGGAAATGAGGTCATACGGTCTATGTAAGTTAAGGACTGCCCAGAAGGAGCGGCAGTAGCCAGGATGGAAAAACTCAGAGAAAGAAGCTGGACCATCTGAAACTTGCACTTTCTCTTGAAACTTATGATCAATGTACTGCCTGCCTCCAGAGGCAATCTCCACCTGCCTCTGGATGATACTCCTTAGTAATCTACTTCTTGGGAGAGGGGCTAGGTTATGCATTGGGTCCCCTTGGTTCAGCTGATTAAGGGGGAACACTATTTGTGCTTAAAACTGAGGAATGATCCCCAAGTTCTTGAAGTGGGTCAAGTACCTTCAAGGGCTACTAGGCCTGTGTTTCCTAGGAGGCACAGAGTTCTGATCAATCCAGAGCCTGGGTGTTGGTAGCGTTACCGCGAGGCTAGTGGGTGTGCTCCAGGAAGGGGGTCGGCCAAATGTGAGGCACCCCCAGAGAGGCACTCAGAGCCTGGAAGTCAGTTGGGTGCAGTGAGGTCGGTGCCTTAGTGCAGGAGCACCAACGTTCGCCCACCACAAGGGCAACAGGGCAGGGCTGCCGTCACTGTGCATATGCCACATCCCCTGCCTGCCCTCATGCCCCTTGCTAAACAAGTCCAGAGGTTACTGAGTTGCAAAGCTCCTGGGTGTTGAGCATTAGGTGGAGCCAGTGTCCTGGTCCTGTTGTAGTCCTTCTCGCTGTCTCCAGGTCTAGTTGCATACGTCTCCTTTTCATTCTCTCTCTTCACTTCCCCTCCCAAGGGGTCTTTGAACAACCTGCACCAGGTGTTGACTTTCCAGATGGAGTTGGCTATATCCTCTTCACCTTCGCTCACTGATTTCCGGTGGTGAGACTGAAGTTCACTCAGAAACATTTTAACACAGTCTGTTTGATTGAGCTTGGAGGTTCCTGTATTGCCGCACGGCGCTTCTGACAAAGGACACAAACTGATTGAAAAGCACTGACTGGGACCTCTGCTCCTCAGTCAGCTGTCCATAAATCTCCATCTCCCTTGTCATCAGCCTGACTCCCGTCACTCTTTCAAGGAGCTGGCTTACCTTTCCTCCTAGTGACAGGCTCTTCCTCTTCACTCAGCAGCCTGGCTTCTGAAAATCCCTTTCTGTCTTTCTTTTTTTATCCCCTAGCACACCACAGGTATCCCAGGAAACATGAATGCATCCACCACAGGGCTGAAAGTCACATGGACAGGGGATTGCGCCGGGCAGAAGACATCGCGGGAGTCTGTTCCAGATGCTGAACACTAAGTTCATAAAAAAGTTTCTCCTTATGTTCAATTGAAATCAGCCTTTTAGGAGCTTGTCACCATTGGACCTTGTTATTCCTGAGGGGGCCCTGGTGAACAACTCTTCTCCCAGGTCCTGACGCACTCCCCTTATGTACTTCCAGGCTGCCACCAAGTTTCCCCTCAGCCTTCTCTTCTTCAGGCTGAAAAGTCCCATGTCCCTCAGCCTCTCCTCAGAAGGTTTCTCTCTTGGTCACCGATAATATGGTGGCTCTCCTCTGGACTCTCTTGAGCTTATCCACATCCCTCCTGAACTGGGAGGCCCAAAACTGAGTGCAGTACTCCAGTTGTGGACTCACCACAGCTGAATGAATTGGGAGGAGGCCATCCCAGGTTTTGTTAAAGATGCATCGACGCATTCATGCCAGAGTTTGATTAGCTTTGCTGCCCATGTCATCACATACTGCCCCTCACCCTCAGCCCCTTGGCCAAAGGAAACCTAGGGAGCTGGGAATAGAGTGCTCTCCCAGGACGCTAGGTCCCAAAACTCACTTGCAACAGTCTCCAGTTCCCGTATTTCTTTCTTGGAAAGAGACTGATTTGGAAGAAGAGGGGAAAGATGCCTCCCTTTCTGCCACAGAAGCCAGGCCCAGTCATACCGTATTTGTGGAAGAGACTCACCCCCAGGGTCCCAGGCCCAAACTGGGTGCATGTGTGCAAGTTTCTGTGTGAGATTAGGGGTGCATGATACCACTCTATGTGGTCCTGTGAAATCCCTGGTACCTGGTGAAAAACTAAGCCCATCAACTATAGAAGAGGGACAAAATCCACCCTCAGAAACACAGGCAGAGGTGTCCCAGGATATGGCACTGATCATATTCTGAGTCTGTCTCTGCAGCCCCTGACTGCTTTGGGGAGGGGAAAGCCTCAAGGCTCCTGCGCAGATCGTCATCAAGGCCTGAAGAGTCCACCCTGCACCAAGCCCCTGCTCTCCACAGCCTGGGCCAGAGCTGGGGTTGGGGCCAGGGCCAGGACCCCGGTTGGGCAGGAGCTACAGGGGTGACCACCCCAGCACCAAACATCAGGTTTGGTGTCCCCAGCTGATGGGCTCAGGTGTTTGTTATGTTTTCACAACTGGAAGGGGTAAAGGTGCGTCTGGCTGCAGGGCAAGTGAGTAGCTGCACCATCGGGAGGAGCAGAGAAGAACTAGACTGAAGCCAAGCAGCTCTTGACAGAAGCTGCTCTTCAATGGGCTGCGCTGTGTAGTGTGGTGCACGGTCACTCTGGTGCTAACCTGGTGTGCATGCTTCACTTGTGTCCTCCCAACACTTTGCTCTCTGCCCTATGATGCATTTGAACTGCCTCCTGCACATTTCCTACTGGGATGGGCTAGCTGGCAGTGACTTAGCCCAGGGGTTTTGAAAGGGCAAAAGATGATTGGCGGACTTGGGATTCCCCTTCCTCACCAATCAGGCCCCAGAAACGCACCCTCCATGTCCCCTGATTGGCCCCTTGGGTCACCTGGAGGGGGATAAAAGGGGCAGCATAGCTGACTCAAGGGAAGACCACTGAGGAACCACAAGGAAGGAGTTTCAAAGACCTGGCAAGAGCTGAGCCAGTGGGGTGGGAGCAGTTGCCCCAGAAGCACCTGAAGGAGTGGGACCTGCAGGCAGCAGTTGGACCCTCAGCAGTGCGGCGTGCAGCCAGCAGGAGAGGCTCCCCACTGGGCTCCTGGGTCACCTATGAGAGGCTGTGGCCAGTAGGAGAGGCTCCCCAGCTCCAGCAAGGATCGGAGCAGCAACCTGAGAGGGTCACAGCCCGGCTTCCAGCTCCTCCAGTAAGAGGCCAGGCAGCTCGACAGGGAAGCAGCAGCTGGGGTGCCCGTCTTGCATAGGGACAGTGGCAGTGGCAGGTGGGGCCGCACTCCTAGCACCTCTTCCCAATGGACCCACAGCGAACAAGAGCACCTGGAACCCACTGCCACTCTTCTCTCTGGCATACCAAGATGCAGAAAGGGAGGCTTGGGGGAAGAGGCTCCGCAGGCTGAATCTGGCCTGTGGGGCATATTTCCTGCACCAGTGAATTAAGCATTAACCATTGCTGAGTGGGAAAACCCAAGAGTCTAAGCAGGATGGTCCAGACTCCCAGCCAGCAGCCGGCTTGTCTGTGTGGGAAGCCCGGGATCCCTCCTATCTCAGTAGCTCTTTCTGGCAGGCTCTGCACACTTCCTCCACATCTAACATTGCCTTGGAGAGACTCAGACTTTCTCTGAGGATCTCAAGGTGCCCGAGGGTGCCACAGTCCCTGCTTGAGAAACCCTCTTTCACAAGCCTGGACACGCAGCAGCTCCTTGGGTCCAAGGGGTCGGTGGAGCCCGTGCCCTGGTTTTGGCGCCACCGTGTGGCCAAGCCGGGAACAAAGCTTCAGGACTGAGGGAAAAGCACAGCACATCCTCAGGAGGAGAAAGAGCAAAAAAAAAAGAAGCATTTAGCAGAGAATGGTTTCGATCCATCGACCTCTGGGTTATGGGCCCAGCACGCTCCCGCTGCGCCACTCTGCTGTTCCTGTTCCAAAGTTGTCATCATGCTTCAAATAGCATCTTCATGATCCCCTTTGATAGCACAAGTATTTAGTACTGCAGCCTGTGCCTCGGCTGGAGGGACTCTGCGTTGGAAATGCAGCCCTGCCACCTGCTCCTGCCTCGGGTTGTGGACAGACAGCTCTTGCCACTGCTCTGCGACAGCGGTGCCCCAGGACCTGCTCTTGCGCCATCTCTGCCCATGGCACCAGCTGCCGCCATCCCCTCCAAGGCTCTGCATCCCCCACAGGGACAGTTCCCCTGGGGCTCAGTCCTCGGACCTGCACTGTTCAACATCTTCATCAGTGACTTGGACGAGGGGGTAAAAAACACCTTGTTCAAATTTGCTGATGACACTAAGATGTGGGGGGATGTGGGCACACTACAAGGGAGGAATAGGCTGCAATTGGACCTAGACAGGTTACGGGTGTGGGCGGATGAGAACAGGATGGGTTTCAACACCGACAAGTACAAGGTGCTGCACCTGGGGAGGAACAACCAGCAGCATACCTACAGGCTGGGGAACTCCCTTCTCGTCAGTGCAGAGGCAGAAAAGGATCTTGGAGACATTATTGCTGCCAAAATGAACATGGGCTGAGTGTGGGGACGCTGTCAGGAAGGCCAACCACACCTTGTCATACATCCACAGATGCATCTCAAGCAGGTCCAAGGAGGTGATCCTCCTCCTCTATGCGACAGTGGTCAGGCCACAGTTGGAATACTGCATCCAGTCCTGGGTGCCGCAATTCAGGGGGGATGTGGACAGCATTGAGAGGGTCCAGAGGAGGGCCACCAGCGTGATGGGGGGCAGCAGGGCAGGCCCTACGAGGAGAGGCTATGGGACCTGAACCTGTTCAGCCTCCACAAGAGAAGGCTGAGCGGGGATCTAGTGGCCTGTTATAACTAGTCAGGGGGGACTAGCAATCATTGGGGGAGTCCCTGTCCCCAGAGCACTACCAGGAGTGACTAGAAATAATGCTCACAAGCTAGCAGAGGGTAGATTCAGACTAGACATCAGGAGGCGCTACTTCACTGTCAGGGCAGCTAGGATCTGGAACCAACTTCCAAGAGAAGTGGTGGTGGCTCCTACCCTGGGGTCTTTAAGAGGAGGCTAGATGAACAAATTGCTGGGGTCGTTTGACCTCACTACTCTTTCCTGTCATGGCAGGGGGTCGGACTTGATGATCTGTCAAGGTCCCTTCCTACCCTACAAACTATGAAACTATGAATCTATGACCTGCCTCTGACAACACAAGTATTTTATACTGCAGCCTCCGCCTCGGCAGGAGGGACGCTGGGGTTGGAAGTGCCCACCCCATGCCCGGCCAGCTCCGACCTGCCCAGCAGAGATGAAGCCAGGCCTTGCCGCCACTCTCAGCTGGGGTGGGAGGCAGTTGCCTGGTGTGAGCCGAGCGAAGTAGTGGGAGCCTGCGATGTTCGGGCACCAAAGGCAGCTCAACTCCTCCTGGGGCCTTGCCCCTTGTGTGCAGAGTTAGCTCCCAGTTCACGGCCTCAAGTCTCTTCAGGCCTGTGGAAGACAAGGGCTGATGGAAATGAGATGGTGAAAGAACAACGCTACAAATAACCGTGCCAAGGACCGGAGGGACCCAATGAAAATGAGCACTGTGGCCGAAACTGGAGGGAGAATAGTAACCGGCCCCACCTGGCCCAAGGCTGGAGCCCGCCCAGCAACTCAGACCAGTTGGACCCTCTCCCGAGATTTGTAGGGATCCCCGCTCCCATGCAACACACCCGCTTGTGCCACCTCCCTGCTCAGGGTCTGCTCCTGGGCTGTGCTCTGCTCCTCTCTCCCAGCTCTGTGGTCCCAGACCCTCCTCTGATGTCCAGGGAAGGCTGGACACTCCCTGGGTTGCACCAGTCCGGGATGGGCAGGAGCAGGTGCAAATCCACAGGTTCTGACATGATCCCATATCCCCAGTTGGAGAAATCTGAGAAGCCAGGAGTGGAGCAGGACTAGGGCCCTGTGAAACAGAAACACAGTACCAGGGTTTCCTCCTTGGTTAGCTGTTTGGCAAGTGTAGATTTGGCCTGTGTTGTTGGTATAGTGGTGAGCATAGCTGCCTTCCAAGCAGTTGACCTGGGTTCGATTCCCGGCCAATGCAGTTTCTTCTCCTTTCCCCCCACTTTTGCTTCTTTCCTCAGCCCTCAATATCCAGACTGCGAGGGAAGGCAGGGAAGAGAAACATGATGCACAAGAAAAACAGCGAGGATCTCTCCAGTCCAGAGGGGCGGAGGCTTTTTCCCTTGGTTCAGGAATTTGCTCAGGTGCACCAAGAGTTGGATTAGGCCAGTGTTTCTCAACTTGTGGTATGTGTACCCTTGGGGTACGCGAGACACACGCAGGGTGTTGGCGGGTGCTGCATTTCGGACTTTACCTTCATAGACCAGAAGTTCCTGCTGCCACCCCTCCCACTGAGTCCGGTGCACCAGGCATTCACACCCCAGCATCAGTGTGCCAGGGGATAGGGAGGGAGGCCCCACGCAGGCTGCTTTGGCCCAGGCCACGGTGGAAAAAGTGGGACTTGGCTTGTGGCCGCGAAAACGGAAGTGCCACGGAGGGGCTTCCAGTTTCCCTTTTGCCGCCTCGCTCGGCAGGGGACAAATAAGGTAGCAGGTGGAGAGCCACTGGATTCACTGACAGGTGGGGAGCGGCTCCCACGGATCCCTCTCTGCACAAGCAGGCCGAGCCGGGGCAGCAGAGAGGGGTGATCTTGGCTCCGGTTCACCGCATGCTCCACCGAATGAAACCTTTCACACTCGCTCGCCCTGGTCACCACACTGGCAGACAGTGCAGCCCCGAGTGGAGATGAGCCCCTCGCACTTGGGGTTTTTCAGCTGAAGGGAGGCAGAGGCAAGGCAGAGGAGATGGAAGGAGGCTCAGGGGGAAGAGAGGGACACGGGACATTCACACAGGAGTGACCTTCCATGTGACCGATGCCCGGCAGCCTTTGCCAAGCCCCTGGGGAGGGCTCAGCCCCGTCCTCATCCCCACATGTCCTGGCACCGTTACAGAGGGGCTGGAGTGTGAGAGGGTGAGCACCAGCTGTCCAGCCTGAGAACACCTCTGGACAAGGCCAAATCCCCACCTGCCTTCTCCCAGCTGCACCTGCCCCTACAGTGGCCACAAGACACGTCCTTGTCCCGCTCCTGGCAACAGCTGGCTCTTGGGAGCCTGACTCCCTTCTCCATGGCCCAGGGCTGAGCGACAGCTCCAGCACCAGCCTTGTCCTTGTCAGGGTCATGGTGAGTGTCCCTGTTGTCCCACGGGCGCCCCAGGTTGGATGCCCCAATGATGTGGTGCTGCTTTTCCCTCTCACCAAACCCCACAGCCCCTCCCCGTGCTCCCTCCACCAGCGCTTCCCTGCCGGGTCCACGGGGCAGCAAATAAAACCCCGGGACCCCACACACACGGGCTTTCCTTGCAGCCTTCAGCCCGGCCACTCCTGCCTCCCACTCCATGCCCCGTGCACCACTCCCCCCGGCAGCCTCCCCCTCCATCCATCCTGCTGGGACCCAGCATGGCGAGTGCTGCGAGGGCTGGTGCAGGGCTGGCACTGCTGGAGCAGGGAAGCGCAGGCACTTGTGTCCCCACAGGATCAGCAGCCACGGGCCCCAGGGGACACTTGTGACCAGCGCAGGGCTGGGCTGGGCTGGGCTGGGCTGGAGGAGCCTGGACAGCACGGGGTTAGGTCCGTGCGCTCTGGCGGCGGCGGAGCAGGGAAGCAGCCCGCTGCCTGGGACAGGGGCCGGCGGCGCTCATGGCCTGCTCCTCTGCTGCCCGTGTCCTGCGGCAGCTGCTGGGCGGAGCCGGGCAGTGAGAGAGGGGCGGGTCTGAATGACTGCTCGTCCCAGGAGCTGTCGTACGGTGGCCGGTTAGCTCAGTTGGTTAGAGCGTGGTGCTAATAACGCCAAGGTCGCGGGTTCGATCCCCGTACGGGCCACAGAGCGGAGTCCTTTTGTGTCCTACTTCCTTGTCCTCCTCTTTCTCGTGCAAAAACCCCCCGCCCTCCACCTCTGCTCCTTGGGAGGGAAAGGGAGCAGGAGTTGACTTCCTGCACGGCTCAGCTCTGCTCCAGGAAGTGCTGTTGCAAGGCCGAGGTCCGTCCCCGCAGGCAGCAGGAGTTTTAGCAGCCCTGTCCCAGGCAAAGGGAAGGAAAGTGGGGAGAAGAGTGGGAGGCACAGGTCTCTGTTGCCTGGTCCAGGCACCTAGTGCCGGGAGGGATTTCCTAGGGGTGGGATTCTCCCTCCTGTGCAAGGCTGGTTGGAAACCAATGAACTCAGCATGTACTCTTCCTCACCCACAGCCCAGAGCCCTCTCTCAGGTCAAGAGATGCAGTATAAGCCAGGACTGTTCATAGAGCCTTTAGGAATCTTCCCAGAAGTATTTGCATCACCCCCACTTTCATTTCTACTTCCCAGTGACGTCTCCCTAGGGTGAATCCCTCAGGACCAGCCCCCACAGCTCAACTTCTGCTGTGCTTCTCTCCAGCTCACACTGTCCCAGTCCTCCAGCAGGACAAGTTCTGCACAAGATGAGTCAAACGCACAGTCAAGTCTCTACATGAGATGAATGCAAATAAGAGGGTCGGGGGACAGTTCAGACCTGGGGGAAGCAGGGGCCATTCCTCTCCTCCAACCCCGCAGCAGCCCTGTTTTACCTGGGACCTTCCCCGTTCTCTTGCCTCCTGCGGCCCAACCCTCTGCTGGAGCTAGGCAGGGACATCACTGCAGTCTCATCTTCCCAGGCAGGAGGGGTGCTTTTCCAGATATTTTTTATTCCAGCTGTGCCTTTTATTACAAGGGACAAGCAAGCAAATACTCACTTTAGTGTTTTATAATAAATTAGCTCCATCATTTCACCAAGTTTTTTAACAACAGAGCAATGGTATCACCAAGTCAAAGTCACAGCTGACACCAAGTCATTACCTCAAATATTCAAATCACAAATTAATACTGCAGGCCAAGGCTCTCAAATATAGCACCTACCAGGTGGTTCTAGACTGAGGAGCCATGTCGTCTGGCCCAGGAAGAGGACAGTGAGGAACCTGGTGGCAGAACTAGTTGCCACCACTGTGACAGCCACAACTATTTATGCTGCTGCCATCAAAGTCCACCCCCGTGGGCCAGATGTCATAGCACTGTGCTCTGCATGCAACCTGCACAATGGCTGCAAAGGGGCCAGATGATTTTGAACTCCGCTGTAGGCAGCTAAATAAGGAAATTTCATCCAAGCCTAGCTGCCCATTGGACTAATGCAGGAAAGGCACAAAGGAGTGATGTGGCTGGCATCACATGTGGCTGCCTCTGTGTTGCACAAATGACCAGCTGCCTCGAGTGATGAGCGAGACCTTATGAGGGAGATATGTCAAGATGACATGTTTATTGATTATAAGATTCAAAAGAGCTCTAACACACACACACTCACACTCACAGTCACAATCACTCCGCAGATGTTATAGGACCAAAGTCCGCTGCTCAATGCTACACTCAGGTGGCCAACCTAGTGAGCATGAGAAGTTAGGACCAGGGCATACAGACACATCTATGTTCCAGTGAAGTTGCAGAGTGTGCCCCGACTTTTGTTTCGAGTCACAGCAGCTGTTCTGTGTCACTTCGTCTAGAGTTTCCCATTTCGTGCCTGTTTCGACGTTCCGCCCATAGGCTATAATGGGGAAGTTCAAAACAGGCTATAACTTTGTCATTTCTGACTTGATTTTGATGAAACATACTGCAATGGTAGCCCGTTCTGAGCACATGACACCTGCCAACATTCAAGGAGATAGGTGCAGGGGGTTAGGATAAACTGCACCCCAAAATCTTGAGAGCAAAACTCCTGTCATGTGTATGTGTGAAGCCACAGCGGGGTTAAAACTGCAGGCTTGCTAGCCCTGGTGAGGCAACGAAGCCTGCCACGTTCCAACGAGATAGGTGCAGGGGCACTCTGGGCTCTGGGGCCCTGCACCTCTGGCTGTTGACAGGCAAAACTCGTGACACTGGTGAGTGACACTGTGTGTGTGTTCAGGTGTGCTCTTCCTGGCACTGGTGCCCCTGCACAACATGGCAGTGTGCCGCGCTGAGGCCACAGTGAGGACTGTGTGCATACATTAGCTGGAGGTTATGGTACCTCCTACCCACCTTTAGCCAGGGGATCGTTGGTCCTGGCATTTACACGGCTGCCACACTGCCAGCAGTGCCACCAACCCTCCCTACAGTGGCAGGGTGCAGTTTTAGTGGTCATGCCCAGGACCTGGTGCCTCCTCCTTCCCCATCCCACCATGCCATACCTCCAAGTTCATCCTGGCAGGAGTAAGAGCTCTCCAGGGACATGTTCTTCCCCTGTTGGCTGGTGATGCAGTTAGTGCCCACTCAAGCTGAGAGCGGGGCATTACCTGGTTTTTGAAAAAGGAAAAAAGGAAATAGGCGTGGACAGAGTGAGGAGGGTGGCACTCAGTCCATCTACACCTGGAGCTTGGGGAACCCCAGCAGCGGGAGGTTCACCTGCAGGAACACCAGCTGCTCCACTAAACCACCGTCCAAGCAGGTGCGGTGGGGTGTCACTACATCCCCAGGGTTGCTCAACACCCTCTCACTCAGCACACTGGTCAGTAGGCCAAGGGGTCACACCCCAGTGGCTCCACATCCTCGGCAACATAGGCAGCCACCAAGGGGTGAGCACTACCTGCCTCATGCTGGGGTCTGGTGGCTCTGGACCCCACCACAGAAGGCATGCACCTGTGGTGGAGCTCAAGATTGGCTCGTGGATGATGTGCTAGCATGAGACAGTGTATCCACCTGTTCCACGTCCCCCCACCTCTGTCATTCTGCCTCCCTGACTTCCTTTACCAGCACCTCCATCCGCTGATACAGTGTTTGGCTGCCAGATCCAGAGCCCTTCACCCTTTGGTCACACATGGCAGCCAGCACGTGGACTGCACTGGACTGCAAGGGATATCAAGCAATTTCCTGATGCCCTCCTTCAGCCGCCTCACCAGTGCCTGCACATCTGGTGACAGTGGCTGGCCCCAGCCAGGATCATTGATCCACTGCAAGCTCGCCATTTGTCTCTGAAGTTCCCTCACTGTGGGGATCACCTGGCTAAGGAGGGCAGCAGCAGCACCGAGGCTCTTGGGGGCCTAAAGGAAGGGCTTGAGGACCACCGAGATCTGGGAGATGGTATCCCACATAACTTTGTTCAGGGGGTGACCAGCCCCAATCTCCCAGAGCAGGATGATCTCATGGATTGCCTTCTATTGCTCCACCAGCCTCTCCAGCATCAGGAATGTGGAGTTCTGCTGAATCTCCACATCCTGCATGATTTCGTGTTGCAGGATGTTCAGCTCTGTTTGTTTGTCCCACAGCTTCTTGCCCCCCTTGATGCTCCAGTGGAGGTAGCTGCCACCTTCCTGCATTTGGAAATGAGCTTGCTGGTGGTGCTGGCTGGCGCCATCACCGGCAGCCCTGTCCCCCTCTAAGGCATCCCTGACAACAATGTGCAACTTGTGTGCCACACAGCGGATGTTATCAAAGTTGGCATCACAGACCACCTTGCCCATACTGGCCCCATCGTCAGTGACCATGAACCCACTGGTGAGCTTGCCCTGCACAGCAAGCCACACCTGCACCGGGCAGTTCATGGCCCCCATGATCTCTCCTGCTGTATAGGACTCATCCATCACCTCGACTTGAAGGAAAGCCCACCGACAGCCTGACTGGTCGCACCAGTGCCCTGTGAAGGAGAGGCAGGCATGATCTCCACCCCAGCTGCTCCAGATATCTAAGGAGAAGTGTAAAGTCACCTGCAGACCTGTCTTGCACAGCTCCTCCCTCAAGTACCCCCTGCATGCTTCATACAGAGATGGCACCACCTTCCTACTGAAGGTGGTGCATGTGGGCACTTGGTGTGATGGGACTGCAAGTGCCATGAGATGCCTGAACCCTGGTCGCTCAACGAAGAAGGCCTGGTCATTAACAGCAAGCATCTCCCCAATGCTCTGGGTGAGCTCGCTCGGCCTTGCAACGTGCCCCACTTTCTGTCCTCCTTTCCCCCACTGTTCCAGCGTGGCCTGCCTCTGCTTTGGGGGGACGGGAGCTTTGGAGTCAGTGGGGGACTTCTCTTTGGGCATGCTCCCACTGCTGCCAGGCTGAGAAGGAGCAAGGGCAAGAGGGCTCTCCCTGCAGAGATGCATCAGCATCCCCATAGTGCTCATCTGTTTTGTTCCCTTCCCCAGCTGGTTTTGGCTTGGCATTGCAGGCAGATAGCATACATGGGATCGTCTGCCAGTTCAAAGTGATCCCAGACCACACTACCCACTCACTTCTGGGGTGTGGGTGAATCTATGGATGCTGCTGCACTTTCCCCCTCCTCAGCAGGCAGAGGCACAGCAAGAGGAGGAGCACACTCAGCTGAGCTGCTTGCCTCCACCTGTACATCAACATCCTCCAAAGTGCCTTCTGGGGAAGTAGACCTGGCTTGAAGGGAAACTTGTGGGTGTCAAGCACAAACTCAGCTCTTTTCCCTCCTTCCCCAGAACTTCCTTTGCCAGGGCACTAAGATCCAGCACCAGCTCTTCTTCTGGCACTGGAAGGCTCAGCATGGGAAGGGACAGAGGGGTGGAGTAGGCCGCTGGTCTGGTGCTGCTGGTTGTGGTTGTCGTCATGGTTGGGGTGGAGGGGGTATGGCTGCTGCATGTGGACCGGATGCAGTCTCAGGCACAGGCAGTGGCTGTGGCACTGCTCCCCTCTCCTTGCTGCTGTCCTGGGTAGAGATAAAAGTTCATATTCCATTGGATTTCACAGAGGAATCAAGAGATGGAAAACTTCTCTGGGCAGTCTGTTCATAGCTGGTACGGAGCTTCTCACCTCCCGTGAGGATCTGTGATGATGCAAAAGTTACTTAAGGCACCCGTCTGTCCAGTAAGGTCCAGAACCCCTGATGGGGAAAGTCGAGAGATGTTTCATGGGCCCGGTGGGAAGAATTTCATAACACACCCCAAAATCCAACAGTTCTCTGACTGGCACGTCAGGGAGGAGGGCACGGCTGTGGTCAGCTCTGACCAGAAAGGAAAGTACCCTTGTCATAGCGCTGAGCCTGTGCTCGTCACGTCACATCTTGTAGCTGTATGAGTAGCTGCCCTTTGCACAACTGCTCTGCTCTCCTGGGAGCCCTCACCTCAGTAGAGAGCATGGCATCACTGCCACAACCCACCCCAGAGGGAGACAAAACACCCCCTGCCCCGCTACCGGACATTGCTCCCCTGATTCTAGGTTTGAATGTAGCTTGCTGGGTTTTCAGCCATGTCTTATGTAGGGCTTCCTCAGTAAACAAATGGCCTCACTCTTGTCATCACTGCCTATCAGACATCCCAATAGACTTAAGCACCTAAGTGTAATTCTAGTCCACCTTGCTCAAGTTCCTGAAAAATCCATGCATTAATCTGTTTTTGTAACGATTGCCATCTCCTTAAGGCTGAGGCATTAAAAAAAAAAAGTGAGGAGGCAGCGGTGGTGGCAAACAATCGACCCTCCTTTTGCATCAACTGTTTTCCAGGGACCCAGCAGGGTGGAAGAGAACTGCACTGAAGCACCTAAATCCACCGACCCACTTAGGAGGGGAACAGAGTCTGGGTCTCGGTTTGTGATATAGGGTTGCAGTGAAGGGGTGGGTTGAGTGAACTGTACTCGACCTAGTTTGTTTTGCAAATCCTGAAGACACCCCTGAAAAGCAGAAATCTGCTAAAGCAGTGCTGGGGCTGCACTGTTTTAGACTGGGCCATGAAATACAGTAACTGAATCACACATGCATCCCCATTCTCATTTAGCAACCAAGTAGCTGAGGCTTTGGCCCATGCCATTCCTCCACAGTCAGGTACATCTCCACTGAGGTCACAGCTATTCAAGTAGCTCGACAGGGTCCTGGCAGCAGCCTTACACAGGAGCCCTGGACTCAATATCGGTCTATTTTACTAAATAGCTGGGAGACTACTCCATCCATGAGACCTATCAGCAGACTTAGGCGCTGAAGTGCGATTTTATTCCCCACCCCCCTCACTGCATCCCTGAGAAACAGCGAGTCCAGATTTTGACCCAAAAGTTTGAGCCACTTACAAAAATGCAAACAAAAAAATAGACAAATTGCAGGGTTTGGCCCCAAATATTGAGATCAATGTCCAAAAAACCATGATGCCAACCCCCATGCCCTGAATTGCCAATTTATTACCCCAAAATTGACAAGCGGGGGCGGCGGGGCGGAAAGAGGGGTTTAAAAAAAAATTGCAGGCTTTTGATCATAAAAAAAAAAAAAAAAATAAATCAACTTCTAGAAATGTTAGTGGAAGGGAAAAATACCCAGAATAGCAGGGTTTGACCTAAAAAAAAACGGTCTATCAAGTCAAACTTCCAAAAACATGTTGTTCAAGATTTATAGGAAAAAAAAGCAGAATCATGGGTTTGTTACCCAAGAACCCATAAAATTGACTTCCAAAAGCCAAAATCTATTTATCCCCTCCATGAGATCATTTTACCCCCTAAAAAAACTCTCTCATTGAGGGGGATATATAATTAATGTCTCCATTTTTCCCTGAAAAAAACCCTGAGGCATTGGCTAAATTATTACTAATCTATTTATATCCCCCTCATATGACATTTTGGGGGGGAGTGGGGTGGGGAAACAGGAATATTGGCTAATTATTATAAGTTTCTCATCTTTCTCACCTTCCAACAGAGTTGTGTAGGGGGGAAATGGAGAAACTGGATGAAGTTAGTACTAATCTATTTATATCCTTCCCCTTGTAGGATCCTTTTTGCTGGGGTGGAGGGCATGGACATTGGCTAATTATTATGTTTCTCATATTTATCACCCTCCAATAGTAGGGGGGAAATGGAGAAATAGGAATAAGTTATTACGAATCTATTTATCTATTTATTTATCCTGTTCTTCCGCACAGGATATTTCGGGGGGAGCTGGGGGGGGGGAGGGGCGGAAAGAGAAATATTAGCTAATTACTATAAGTTTCCTATATTTCTCACCTTTCAACAGAGTACTGGGGGGCTAGGGTGAGCCAGTTACTATCATTTCCTGATATTTCTCCCCCAAATCCCCCTCCCAGCATTTTGTGTAAACCAGTCCTCAGGGGGAGAGGCCAGTTGTTACAGAAGAAGATGCAGGAGTGGATGCTCAGGCACTCCAGTATGGGGTAAAAGTAAATACATTCGTACATCATTCATACATTCGTACATCAGGAAGGCCCAGGGTGGACTAGGCCCTCTACTGAATGGGCAGAAGCAATTGGTGACGGACAGGGGGGACAAGGCTGAACTCCTCAACGAGTTCTTTGCCTCAGTGTTCCTAAGCGAGGGGCAAGACAAGTTTCTCACTGGGGTTGTAGAGAGGCAGCAGCAAGGCGCCAGGCTACCAAGCGTAGACCCTGAGATGCTGCAGAGGCACTTGGAGGAACTGGATGCCTTTAAGTCGGCAGGCCCGGATGAGCTCCATCCGAGGGTGCTGAAGGCACTGGCTGACATCATTGCACAGCTACTGGTAGGAATATTTGAACATTCATGGCGCACGGGCCAGGTCCCGGAGGACTGGAAAAGGGCCAACGTGGTCCCCATTTTCAAGAAGGGGAGGAAGGAGGACCCGGGCAACTATAGGCCAGTCAGTCTCACCTCCATCCTTGGCAAAGTCTTTGAAAAAATTATCAAGGCTCACATTTGCGAGAGCCCGGCAGGAAAAATTATGCCGAGGGGAAACCAGCACGGGTTCATAGCAGGTAGATCATACAAAGCTTGGGTAGATGTGATATCTTTTATTAGACCTGCTAAATGGTTGGGGGGAAAACTTTTTTCCAAGCTTTGAGGTTTTGCAGGCTTCTTCGGGCATTGGAAGACTCTGCTGTTGTGTGGTCCCCAAGGTAGAAAAGAAGCTGAAGTATAACAAGAAATCTCACAATGCAGACGAATGGCTGTTTAAAAGACAATGGGTAGAGATAGGAGGAGCCGGTGAAGGGAGGGAAATGTGTGAAGGGAGGCATTTTCTTCTTTAAGCTACTTAAATGTTCCAGCAAAAAAACACAGAATATCATAGATATCATTGGGTATCATAGAAAATTAGGGTTAGAAGGGACCTCAGGAGGTCATCTAGTGCAGCATGTCCCAACCAGTGGGTCACAAGAACATATGAACGGGCTGTGAACAAACTTAAAAAATGGATCAATACACTATAAAAATGGATTCTCCTTTAAAGGAGAAAAACACGGGAAACTGTGGGTTTTCCCTTGCAGTTTGGCAGTCCCAGCCTGCAAGGGGCTGCTTGCCCCCTCCCCCGCTGCTTCCCTGCATCCCCACTACCTGCCCCGTGCACTGGGGGTGCTGGTCTGTGGGGTGGGGGGCAGCAGGTCAGGAGTGAGGGGCACTGGGCCAGGATTGGCCATGGATGTTTACAGATGGGTCCTGGTACAAAAAAGGTTGAGAACCACTGTTCTAGTGCTTCTAGTCTAGCCCCCTGCCCAAAGCAGGACTATCCCCAACTAGATAATCCCAGGCAAAGTTTTGTCTAGATGGGTCTTAAAAACCGTCAAGGATGGAAATTGCACAACTGCTCTGGGTAACCTCTTCCATTGTTCTACTACCCTCTGAGCGAGAAACTTCTTTCTAAATGTGACATCGTTTACTAGACCAGCTGAATAGTTGGAAAACCATGGTTTTTGCAAGCTTTCAGGTACAAATACCTTCCATCAGGCACAGGGAAAAGAGGTTCCTGCTCTCATCTGCAACCTTCCTGCACAGCCTAAGCCAGTGGTTCTCAACCTTCTTTTCTACCAGGACCCATTTGCTAAACACTCATGGCCAGTCCCACCCCAATGACCCTCGCTCCCAACCCACTGCTCCCAGCCCCCCGCTGCCCAGTGTGTACAGCAGCAGGTGGGTGTGTAGGGCAGTGGAGGGTGTGTGGGGCATGGGGGGCCCCAAGCAGCCCCTTGCAAGCTGGAACTCTGCCAGCCTGAAAAGGAAAAGCCACATTTTCCCACATTATTCTCCTTTAAAGGAGAATCCATTTTTGAAGTTTGTTCTCCACCCTTTCATGTATTCTTGTGACCCACTTTTCATTTATTATGACCCATGGGTTGAGAAACACTGACCTAAGCTAACATGGCAGGAGTGCACCGTGGGTTCTGCTCTACACACCTGTCAGGTCCTGCAGCTTTCCCAAACTCCATGTCAGGATCTGAGTTTTTTTCCTTGTAGGAATGCAAGCCCTGGTGCCCTTTCTTATATGCTTCTAGCCACACGAGCAGTGCCAAATCGTTCTTGGTAGGGCAGGTCTGGTCTTACCGGCAGCTGAGAGTCCCATTAGGCTGCACTGTGCTTGTCGGTCCCCACCAGCACACATACTGATGCATGCTGCTGTACCTCTAGAGGATGTGGTGTGGTTTGGGTACAATCCTCTGAGGGCTTGTCTGTATCACCATGGCAGTGCCCATGCCAATGTCCCACCCACCCTACCTATAGACACATGAATTCTGCTCCCTTCTACCAGGAGAGTGTCCCATAAGAGCAACTGTTGAAGGAATAGAGTTAATTCTCCTTTTACACCTAACCATGAGCCCTGCCTTACTGACACATGCTGTTAGTTTTACTACCAGGAGCAACCCAAGCCAGCAGGATTATACAAAGTAACACTGCTCAAACTGCGTACAAAGTTTCAGGCTCAGGATTTGACTGGCTAATGGTCAATTTAAACCAGATTGGGACTGGTTTCACTGGAAATCCAAAATAGTTCCACCTGTCTGCTGTTCCCTGCTAGTTATTATGAGCACTGATGGTCACAGTATGCAATTATGTTATTCCTTTATCAGTTTAGGGTTTGTTGTTCTCTTAAAACCTCTGGACATTTGATCACCAGGGCTGGATTTTCACCGTGACAAGATGGGATAGACCCATGGGAAGATTTGTCAAAAGCACCCAAGGGATTTAGGAAGCATGAGTTCTGTGGAAAGTCAACAGGATCTGTGCCTCTGAATGCCTTTAGGCCTTGTAAAAATCTTCTCAATACCCTAGTTAGAAAGTTAAATAAGAAAACAACAACAACAAAGATTACATCCCTCCCTTCTCCCTGTCCCGCCAATCAAACAGTGAAGCAGACACTACTCAATTGAAATTCAGACTGAGAACTCAGATCCCCATTTCCACTTGTGTACAACATTTTATGACTAAGTGCTAGATTCAATAAAGAATTAGGCACCGAATGTTGGCCTCTGGCAGAAATTAGGCTCCTAAAACCAAAATCAGAGCCTAAACCCTTGTGCTAGGCTTCCACCAATTCCTGGAGCTGTCTAACTCCATGGGCCCCTCACTATCTCACCTTGCACTTCTCCAGGGACCTAGAGCTATGTCTGTGTATGCCAAGAACTGCTCCACTCATTAGAGGGTGCCCAGATCTCAGCTGAGCCTGACTGGGATCCAGGAACTAAGGGGGCCCGGTGGGGCCCAGCCCAGTAGATGTTCTCCGAGCAAGCCTTACACACAGAAGCAGGACTGGTCTCCACAGCAGATGCAGTGGGCACTTCTTTACTTAGAAAAGCAAGAGGAGGTGGTACCTGCTTGTCCTGTTATAACCAAGTGGTCAGAGCAGGGGCTTTCAACCGTTTTTAATAAGTGTATCCCTGGCAGCCCCCTTTTTAATAAGTGTAGTGCTGGGGCAGGGGTGGGAAGCACACAGCTGGATGGGGAGAGGGGGAGGCGGGCGGCCAGGCATGGAATGGGGAGGGGTGGCAAGAAGCCGGACGTGGTGAGGTAGGGGGTAGCAAGTGGCGGAGTGGCGGCAGGGTGGCACCTGTGTGGCCCACCGAAGGAAGCCGCTGCTCTCACCCCACGCCAGCTCCTGTGAGGCAGCAGTGCACGGTGGTGGTGCTCCGTCCCCCAGGTACAACCTGGGTCTTTTCAGAGTATCCCGGGGGGTACATGGAGCCCCAGTTGACAACCCTTGGGTTAGAGTATGGGTCCAAATGGAATCTGCAGTTGGTTGCTGCAAAGTAGCACAGCCTCGAAAGGGGGTTGATGCTGCGCTTCCCTCCCAGCTTCTAGCTCAGTAGCTAGGAACCTTCCAGGGGAGGGGAGGGAGGAATAGGCTATGTGGTTTAAATTTCCCCAAGGTGGGAATTCAGCCTGGGCTCTCCTTGAGTTAATGTTGTTTTTTTTTTCCAAAGTTAAAAAGTTGTTTTGTTTTGTTTTTTTAATAATCATAAAATTCTAGGAAGGCCAAACCTGCAGAGCCCATGAGCTCGGTAAAACAATGTCCTGCATGGGCTAGGTAGCTTTTTCTAACACACAGGGGAATTGATGAAGAAATGAATTATTTGGTAAGATGATACAACAATACAAGACCATCTAGCTTGGGTCACACCAGGAGTCCAGTGAGTGGGCACCAGGCCCTTCAGAGGAAGGTTCAAGAACAGTTTTAGGCACATATAGAGTGGTCTGACCTCTTGAATATCTCAGCTACTATACATCATAGTAGTACTTGTCCTCTAGGGCAGGTTGTGCTTACCAAAGAAACATGGATGCAGCAGCGGTACCCCAAATACAAGATCAAGATCTGATGAACTTTCCCTGTTAACACCAGAGAAGGAGTACATGGATAGGCAGGGCATTGAAAAAGGCTGCAGCTTCACAAATACTTATTTTTGGACAAATGTGCCTCCCTGGGTCCATCCAGCACTTGTCCTCAGCCCTGACTTCCAGACAGAGCATATGGATTGTTTGTTGATAGAGAGCAGCTCTAGGGACGCACTCTGATGCTGCCAGGACTAGACACTGGCAGGCAGGGGGATCCGAACCGAGGAATAGGCTGAGGGAAGCTTTTCTACGTAACTGCATTAAACCAAATTCAGGTGTGACAGAACACGAGCGCAGCTCCCACTGAAATCACAAAGGTGGGAATTGATTTATTTCCTCCAAATGAGTGGATGCATATTAAACTAGGGAAGAATCTGGTAGAGAAAATACAGGATCCATTTCCCCTCGTCTTCAAACTGGTGCAAATGAGGGATCTCTCACGGGAACCTCTGGGTCTCTTTCCCCTTTCCCCAAAATCAGTGGACTGGCACCAAGATGAATCTGCTCTCCCACCCTCCTATTCTCTCCTTCTCATGGGACTGCCGCACCTCCTTTTTGCCCTTCCAGATAACTACAGCCCTCCAGATCCCTGCAGAGCTACAGGGGAGGGCTGTGCCTATCAACAGCAAATAGGCAGAGCCCTTTTCTCCCCAGCACCACCTGGGGTGACAAGGAACAATAGTAATAAGCTGATGGAGAATAGGTTTAGATTAGAGATCAGAAGGCAATATTTTACAGTTAGGGTGGCCAAAATCTGGAACCAACTTCCCATGGCAGTGGTCCTCACCCCTACCTTGGGCAAATTCAAGAGGAGGTTGGATGATCACCTGTCTGGGGTCTTGTGAACCAAGCATTCATTCCTGCCTGTGGCAGGGGGTCAGGCTAGATGATCTGTTCAGGTCCCTCCTAACCCTAGTTACTATAAAACTATGAAACTATGAGGCAGGAGAGCACTGGATACTTCTCTACCCTCTCCAGGTGACTTTATGCTGTCAGGTACTGTCTGGGCAGAGATTAACCCAGGCATTTTAACCTACAGAATTGGAGAAATAAGGAAGTGATGCAGTATGTCAGGGTGGGCTCAAGTAGTCTGGTCTTTCAGGGGCATAGTCTTAGCTGGCAGCCTCTGTCCCACAGCCAAAAGAAAGGGACAATTCTCTTTCCAGTGAAAGAGGTAGTTGGAAAAAGGAAGATGGCAGCCTCACTGTCAGCATCCAAAAATACCACCTGTCCTGCTTCGTAGTCCAGAAAGACTCGGATTCTCCTAGGGACCTGGCACAGGGTGAAAGGGGTCTCAGGGGAGGTGAGAGCCAAGAACTGGCCCCAGCAGTAGCGTATAGCCCAGGTCCCCTGCTCAGGGCTCAGGCTGAGCTGCCCCTTCCTCTTCACAGACTCTGTGGCAACCCCTATAGCCCAAGCTCCCCAGACACCTACATCTACCTCCCAGTAATGCCTCCCCGAGGTGAATCCCTCCTGGCCCAGCACACAGTAATCAGTGTTAAATCTCTCAGGATTGTTGGGAAGTTTCTGCTTAATGTCCGCCAATCTCACGCTTTTCAGATCCTCAGATAAGAGGAGGCAGGGATGAACCGTCTTTGGATCCAGAGTTATATTTGCTGTTGAGAAAGATGGAAAATTAGCGTATAAGGAGATTTCAGTCCTGAAGGAGGCTGGAATCATCCCTCACCTTCCCCAGCAGTCCTTTGCTGACTGGGACATCCCCCCGATCCCCTACCTCTTGGGACTGCAACCCAGGCAGTGGGCCTGGGCAGGAATGTCACTGCAGCTCCTTCCCACCAGGCCCTAGAGACACTGCTCTCACTGCAAAGCTGCCTCTCTGCCTCCTCCCTTGCTAGAGCGATTTCAAAGTGTCATTTATCAAGCTCACATCATAATGATTGTGCTATAGGAGCAGCAGTGCTCCGATACCGAGGGAAGGATATTACCAAATCTTCCAAAACAGGCTCAATGGAGAGAAAGGAAGTCTAAGGGCAAGAATTTCTTAGACTGAAAGTACATGGCAGAGCAGCTAAACCAAGTGCTAGCTATTATCCTCTTCAGGACCAGTAGCACAGTTGCATTTAGTTCAGGATTTCCCAATGTGTTGCCTTACCAATTCCTTGACACTGGGGAGAGGCACAGGTGTCTATCACATGAGGCACAGTACCCCTTCTTCTCCACGGCATGTCACCCTGCCCAACAGTTATTTAGCTGGAACATCCAAATCTAACCTGCCCCCCCCCCCCCCCAATCTTATTTGTAGTGCTTATTCCCTACTGTTGAAAGCCTTTGCTTTTTTTGCACTCCAAAGTACTAAAAACTGAAGCTTTACTAGAAATGGCTTTCAAAAACCAGAAGAATTTCAGGGGAGGGGTTGTTTTGTTTTTTTGTTTTTGTGAAAAATTATAAGTATTTGCTGTTTTTTACAAAAAATTATGGCACTTTCCATTTACTCATATTTTTTGAGCCATACATACAATACTAGATTTAAGTTTTCTAAGAAAGAGATTGCTCCTAGAAACTCACCTTTTCTGCTTCTTTTTTCTACACCCTGGTCTTTCTCCAGTTCAAGGAGCAGAGTGCCTAGAGAAGGGAATGATATTGCATGCTGTTTGTGACTCTTACGATATTTCTCCAATTAAAAATGATTATGATTAACTACAAACATGAACAGAGGAAAAGGAAGAGGGAGAATAATGAAATACAGACTTCATAGTATGATCAAAGGGAAATGTAACAAAGAAACACTCTGCACAATGGGATTACTGAAGTAATCTAGTCCTTTCAGGACAGGTCGGTACAGGCTGTCGAACTCGCCCCGTGCCCGGGGCTGGAACTGGACTGGGGGCTCCTCCATAGGCGGGATCCACAAGACTACTGTCAGAGCCAGTACAGCAGCCATGAGCATAAGGACAATCATGGTGGCCACTGCAGTGGCCACCACAATGGCAGCAGTAGGGCAAGCCTCCATTGGCCACAGCCACTTGCTGTTGCAGAGGTCATGCAAGCAGCTGCCAGCAAGCGGACTCAGGGCAAACAAGGCTGTGTCAGCACAGGCCTTGTTTGCCCCTCGACTGCTGAGGGTCAAGTCTACTGAGGTCCCAGGGGCCCAGACTCTGCCATGTGTCCTCCAGCTCTTAGCACTGGGTGTGCCGAATTCCTCGCAGGGCATGTCTACACTGCAGTCACTGCTTGGGCTGCAATGTAGTAACACATGCCCAAGTTAGCTTTGAACTAGCAAGCAGTGCTGCTGCAGCACCATGGAGCTCAGTGCAGGGTAATCAGCAGCTGAGCATTTACCTACCCTCTTGGGCAGGCTGTGCACTCTTCCTAAACTGTTGCTATTCATTCATAAACAAAAGTTAGGCCTGTTACACACTATCCCATGGGAAAATGTGACATTGTTTCTGTCACTTGGTTCTCGCCTTTTGTGACTTAGGACAGGGATCAGCAACCTTCCACTAGCAGGGAAGAGGTGAATTAGCACAGCTTGGTCCTCTTGGGGCCAGAGGTAGCTATTGATGGAAGCAGAGGGCTGGAGGTGGTGTTTCATGGAGGCGGCAACTAATTGGTGCCTTCTCATGCAAATATATTTGGCAGGCTAGATAAAATCTCAGAGGCCAGGCCCAGCCTGTGGCCCATGGACTGCTGATCCCTGACTTAAGATGATCAGGTCATTATGACCAGTGAATCAGATTCATATGCACATATTTATTTTTATCCTATCTGTGTTTCTTGATCATTGTTTCTATTAAGAACATAAGAACTGCCATTTACTAGGCCACGCCATAGGTCCACCCTGCCCAGTGTCCTGTGTCACACAGGGGCAGAGAGTGAATGCTGAAAAGAAGAAAGAGATGGGTATGACCAGGGTTCCCCCCACCCATTCCTCTTCCACTTCCAGCCTCCAGCATTTAGGGTCTAGGAAGTTTTGATTCAGAGGCTGTATCCCTAACCCCAATGCTCAATAGCTATTGATGTACCTTTCCTCCAAGAATTTGCCCAATCCCTTTTTGAATCTGGTTAAACTGTCAGTTTCCACAACAGCTTATGGCAATGAGCTCCAGAGTTTTATTACATGTTGTGGGAAAAAGCAGTTCCTTTTTTAGTGATTGCCCCAGAAAAATCCCCCATCCCCTCTTCTAATTCAGAAACTGTACTGTGATTTAATGTCCTCATGGAGTGTTAGTAGCTAATTGGTCAAAGCTCCTCTTCTCCTGCAGTTACAGAAACATGCCTCCCTTCCCCTTCCTCTGTACCTTTAAAAGTCTTCAGAGTCTCTTTCAGAGCTTTATTGATCCGGTAGGAATTGACAACTCTCTTTTCCAGCTCAGGAGAAACACCCACCAACTGTTGCAACTTCGCCTTCTCGCACCTGAAGAGGAACAGAATGGTTTCTTCTTCATTTTATCGACTTTCTACACTGAATTTCATGCCAGTGGAAACTGCCAGGTTGAGGTGCCTAGGGGTTGAATTCCTCTCTGCATTCCAGCCTCAGAGGAGACACCACCCAAGTCCATGACACTGCATGCTTTCATGGGAGACTGGTGCCACCTTAGTCAGGAGGGCCATGTGCACCCCCCCAGCGACCAGTTAGTGACGGGGGAGGTTCCCCCACGGCCAATCACACCATTGGGGGTGGGGTTCCCCCCACAGCTTATTGCACCAGCTGGGAAGCAGCTCCCCTCCTGCCTGCTGCCCATCGCCTGAGCAGAGAGCCTGCATATCGCCACTACATGCTTCCCTCCTCTTATCGCCAACACTCCTAATTTGCTTCATCTGTGACTTGAAGAGAGATCACTTCAGAGGACAGGAAAGCAAATGATGGACTGCAGCCAGTTCAATCCTTGGCTTCCATGCAATGATTACTGATAAATTAAATTAATAGCTACTAAGAACTAACCAGACTCCAAATGAAGCGTTACAAGGAATGAGAAGAAGGAACACACCTGGTCAAAGTGCTTCTGAAATCCTAGAAGAGGGAAAAGAGAGAGAAGTTAGGTCTCGCATGCTATACACACGGGATTCTTCCTGCTCTTGACAGTATGACAAATAACAATAATTCTTGTCAGCCCCTG
Organism: Alligator mississippiensis; assembly: GCF_030867095.1. NCBI lineage: Eukaryota > Metazoa > Chordata > Crocodylia > Alligatoridae > Alligator > Alligator mississippiensis. Next base: position 51,505,227 of record NC_081834.1, on the reverse strand, counting down.
ACCATCTCTGCCTCTCTGCAGAGCAAGCCAATAATTCTTCAATAATTTAAAACAGCAGGAGCTAGAGTTGGGACCCAGTTAATCTATACTGATGGTGCTGTAGTTAGCAGAGCTCCATTCCTAGCAGTTAACTTAAGGTCTTTCTTGGCCAATGTGGTCAGCCACCTCTGTAGAAATGGAAGACTGCTGGTAAAAACATTTTTCATTCCCAGAGATGTTTAGTCCTTGGCTCTGCAAGTCATCTGGGTTGTTCTCTGCACCTCTGTTCCCCATCCATGTAGCAAGGATAATTGTTCTTAACACACAGTGGCTCATGGGGATGGATTCATTAGTACCTATGAGGTTGTCAGGTGCTGTTGTGGTAGAAGCAGATAAACATATATGGCAGATTTTGCATACATTAACACAAGCAAAAATAATGTTTTGTGACAATGCATTTGATTCATGCCCACCTACATATCTTATAGTCTGGAGGTTAATAATGAAAAAGGGAATATTTTCTTTGCCCCCTTCAGAAGTCCTTGTGACACTGGCAATAATTTATACCCTTGGACTTAAAACATTCAAAGAAGGGTTTATCCATTCATTGGCCTACCAGACACTTCCCGTGTGACCTTGTAGGAGATAATTTACTCTCTGTGCCCTGACTCTTCCTGTGAAATGGGGGTAGTAATCTGCTATTTCCAGTCAGGGTATAAAGACAAAAAGTTCAATGAGTTTTCAGTGAGCCTGAGTTCACATTGGCTCTCCAGCACTAAGACTGAAGCTCAGGTGCCCTGAAATACTTAGCTTCTTGATTCACATGCATGTAAATAGGAGAGAGGCGCCTAGGCCCAAATCCTCAGTATTTAGAACATTAATTCCTGGTTCAAATCAAAGGGCAATTAGGAGCATACATGACTTTGTGGTTCTAATCATGAATAATTTGGGAGGATCAGGGCTTGAGTAACTCGCCCATGGTTACTTAGAGAGTTTCTGCCAGGGCTGGGACTTGGGCTTCGCAAGTCCCATGAAAACACCTCAACAGCTAGTCCAGCAGGAAAACAGCATCCCTTGATCCACAGGACTCAGGCCCTATGAGGGGGGCATAGCAAAGCACCCATTCCCTAGCTCACTCGCAATGAGCAGCCATGCCAGACTGAATGCACCTGATCCTGGAAGCTCAGCCATGCTGGGCCTAGGTCATACTGGGATGAGAGACCACCTTGGAGTCCTAAACACTCTAAACACAACCAAGGAAACCTTACCCAATATTTGGCAAACACTGAACAACAGAAACTGAATGAGTGCCAAGACCTAAACAAAGGGTTTAGCCTGACGAAGGGTTTTTGAACCCGAAAGCTTGCTTAATAAATAGTCTCCAACTATTTGGGTTGGTCTAATAAAAGATATCAAATTCACCCAAGGAACCTTGTCTGCCTATGTCCTTAGACCAACACGGCTACAACCTAAACCCCTGCCAAGACCTAATTCATTCCTATTGTTGCTATTGAGCTGATAAACAGGAATAAAAGGAAGTGTTCTCCTAAATTCTTCATAGCTTAGTTTCATAGTTGGTAGGGTTGGAGAGGACCTGAGCAGATCATCAAGTCCGACCCCCTGCCATGGCCAGAAAAGAATGCTGGGCTCAAATGACCCCGGCTAGATGATTATCTAGCCTTTTTGAAGACTTGTCTACTTGTCTCTGCCCTCCTCATACTACTAACTCAAACATCAACCCCTGCTTCAGGTCACTGATTTGACATTTCTCAGCCAAACTGGGGCAAGTTGATGAAGGAGTAAATTCTGGAGTCCAGGAGCTGTAACCGAATCCTCCACTAGCAACTCTCACTACTATCCACCAGCTCCAGGGCTTTCATGATTGCAAACATAGCAAGAGAGGTGGGAACAAGTCCTGAATGCACAGGGCAGCATTCTTCCCTCCGTCCGTGGGGAGGGCTTTGGGGTTTCTCTAGTGCAATCTCACCTGCAGCAGCTCACTCACTGGCTGCTGGCACTTCCCCTCCACCTCAGTGATCAGGTCAGTGAAATGGGAAATCTCCTCAGAGAGCTGGATGAATGTTTCAGTTTTCTTCTTTCTAATTTCCTCCTGCAGTTGTTCCAGGTGTGCCAGCAGGTGGTGCTCTTGCTGTTGCAAGAACTGGTGCAGTTGCTGAAATTCAGACACCATCTCCTGCTTGTCAGCTTCTGTCCCTTCCTAGAATGAACAAACACAAATGACAAGGGAGAGGGCAGGTTAGAAAAGTCTGGTGAAAGCCTGGGACACTTCACAGAGCCTGGTAGGGAGAGCAGGGGAACTGAATCCTATTCCTGTGTAAGCAGGAAAAGAGATTTGCTAAGAAGCCCCTTCCAGAGTTGGCATTTTCAGGAGCTCTCCAGATTGCACAAGGTCTGTCAAGAACCTGTGAGTGCTGGGAGAATTATGGTCTTCCATTCGCACTGGCCTGTGGCCATCCCCATCCTTCTCATACAGCAGACGACTGCAGGAGGTAGGATTCAAAACTGCACTGTTGGATGCACATACACCTGGAGACTGTGAACACATGTGCACATGTGTATCCACACACACACACACACACACAGAGTCTACACTGTAACCAGAAGCTAACCACCCAGATACACATCCAGGGTCTTAGGCAAGCTTGGACAACACAAGCTGAAGCTGGTTTGTTGCCACACCTTCACTGCTCTCATTACCTGAGCTTGTTAAGGTTTCATAGTTCCATAGTAGCTAGGGTCAGGAGGGACCTGAACAGATCATCTAGCCTGACCCCCTGCCACAGGCAGGAATGAATGCTTGGTTCACAAGACCCCAGACAGGTGACCATCCAACCTCTCCTTGAATTTGCCCAAGGTAGGGGTGAGGACCACTTCCCTGGGAAGCTGGTTCCAGATTTTGGCCACCCTAACTGTATAATATTGCCTCCTGATCTGTAACCTACACCTATTCTCCATCAGCGTATTACCATTGTTCCTCATCACCACAGGTGGTGCTGGGGAGAATAGGTGCAGCACCCTGCATTTATCTACATTGAACCCCATCCTATTCTCATCTGCCCACTTTTGTAGTCGGTCTAAATCTAGTTGCAGCCTCTCTCTCCCTTCAAGTGTACCCACCTCACCCCACATCTTACTGTCATCAGCAAACTTGGACAGCGTGCTTTCAACCCCCTCATCCAAGTCGCTGATAAAGATGTTAAACAGTGCGGGCCCGAGGACTGAGCCCTTGGGGACCCCACTGCTCACATCTCGCCAGGTTGAGTACGACCTGTCCACCACTACTCTCTGGGTGCACCCCATCAGCCATTTTTTTACCCATCCAATGGTGTAGGCATCAATGCCACAGTTGCTTAATTTATTGATGAGGATGGGGTGAGAGACAGTGTCAAAGGCCTTCTTAAAGTCTAGAAAGACTATGTCCACAGCAACACCATCATCCAAGGATTTAGTTACCTGGTCATAGAAGGCAATCAGGTTGGTCAGGCAGGGCCTGCCTTTGATGAACCCATGCTGGTTGCCCCTGAGCATGATCTCCCCTGCAGGCCCCCCACAAATGTGCTCCTTGATGATTCTCTCCAAGATCTTCCCGAGCACCGAGGTGAGGCTTACAGACCTATAGTTACTTGGGTCCTCCTTCCTCCCTTTCTTGAAAACTGGGACCACATTAGCCAGTTTCCAGTCCCCCGGCACCTGGCCAAATGACCACGAATGCTCATTCAGCTGGGCCAAGGGCTCCACGATGACCCCTGACAAAGGTTATAGCCAAACTTCCTAACTGCAGCATAGGCTTGGTCTCAGTAACACACACAGAACACTGTACGCACACATGCATGCATGCTTGCACACACACCCCCATGTGTATACAAATATGCAGAGTATACAAGCTCAAACAGCTTGTGTATCTCCACATAGTAAGCTTATATAAAGAGACAGTGTATACATAGACACACACAAATAGTACGTGTGTACACACACAAAACATAGTACATAAAACTTTTTGGAGCACACAAAAATAGTACATAAAACTCCAAAGATCTGTAGAAAGGTATCTGTACAGGCACTGCAAGCACACATACACACACACATAATGTGCACAAATATAAGCATGCACACATGAAGTGCAGAATTGCAAGCAGAGATTGAAATGTAGGATCTAACCCTTATTAGTGGCTGCACCATTCCTTCACATTCTGCCCTGAATAAGAGTCACAGTTTGATCTCTGCTTCCTATGGTGAGGAGGAATCTGAGCCAGACATGATTTTCTTTGCTGACTTAGCTATGTTGGCCAGCCTATTTAAAGGCTGGAAGCCAGGCTGTGTTGCCTCCCCACCCAGTTGCATGGGAGTAAGAAGAGAATCCCAACAGTAAGGGCACTTCATGCAGGGGGGCACTGTACTCAGTGATGTGGGTAGCCCAGAAAGAGGAGCAAATGTGTTCTTATCCCTTTGTGCACATGTAAAGGACAATCCTGGATTAAACCCTGTATGCATTCACATAGAAATATGGGCACACAATTGCTGTATACACACAAAGATACAAGAAACACACACACACATGTGTATGCACAGACACATGGAGAAAAAGGCTGTCTGTATGCAATCACACACATACAGTATTATATATAAAGAAACATATCCAAAAATGTTGGATGTGTTTCTTTATATATAATACCGTATGTGTGTGATTGCATGGGTCTCCAGAAACACACAGTTAAAACACGAGACACCATATACTCAGCTATCAGCTGGGTATTGACTACGGGAACTTACCATCCACTCCTGGCTTTCCCTTTCTCCACGCACTTGAAATTCTTTGAGCTTCTCTCGCTCTCCCTTCAGAGTCTGCAGGTGGGTCTGAATTTGTTCCTTAACAAAGGGGAAAATGTGTGTAAATTTTAGTGGTGTAACAACAATAAATTAGCTACCAGCTCAAAGAACTACCTCCTGGGATTCTGCTTCTACACTCATAAGCCTGAACTAAAGGATCAGCTGAAACAGTGCAGAGACAGTGGCTGCCTCATCAATAGATCTAGTATTTTTTTCCTGCATTTCTAAACCTCTTTTTTATGGAAAATACCTATTTTTGTTAAATAAAACATTATGGATTGCACTACCGTGGAAGAAAGACTAAGGGATCTGGGACTGTTCAGCTTGGGGAAGAGAAGACTGTGGGGGACTTGGTGGCCGCCTATAAGTATGTAAGGGGTGAATATCAGGAGTCGGGAGAAAAACTCTTCACTAGGGCACCCCAGGGGAGGACAAGCAGCAATGACCATAAGTGGTTAGAGGATGGTTTCAGGTTGGATGCAAGGAAGCACTCCTTTATGGTAAAGGTGACCAGAACCTGGAATAGACTTCCCAAGGAGGTGGTGCATCCCCAACCTCGGGAGACTTCAAGAGGAGACTGGACAGACACCTTGCTGGGATCATTTGATCTCAGCAGTATTCCTACCCAGAACAGGGGGGTTGCACTAGATGAACTTTCCAGGTCCCTTCCAGCCCTTAGTGTCTATAACTCCATGACATTTTCTTAAGGAACAACCCCTCCCGCCCCCTGCCCACCCACTTAACCCCTAACCCCCTAATTCAAAAAATGAAAGCAGAGGACGCTTTTCACAGGAGAAGACATTCCTTTCCTGAGCAGCGGTTCTCATAAACTTCTCTCTATAATCTTAGCACTAGAGGGAGAAAGAATACAGCTGTGTTCATGTCTGGTACCTTTAGCTACAAATAAAATGCTACATTGCTATGATTTAGTGTCTGACTGAGTTCTTTCCAACTTAACACCATTGATTGGAGGAAATGATGGCCAGTTTCTGAAACTAATCCGCCAGGATCCCTTGGGACTCTTTCACTAGTCAGTGCTATTGGCAGTAACAATTCAGGAAGCCTAATACGCAAAATCAAAATTGCCAGTCTTGATATCTGAGTGATTTCAGGATATTTTTGGACTCTTACTTTCTCATTGGGATTGAGCCGAGTGACACAAACACAACCGACGCTCTTTCCTCTGTTGCGCAGTAAACTCTTGGAAACACGGGCCCTGAATGATGTTTGCACAAGGTATCTGCACCAGAGACAAGCAATGAACCCTGGTCCTTTTTAGCACCACCTGAACAGCTTTTCTTTTTGGTAAAGCTCCCTGCTCACTCTCCACCAAAGGAAACCCCAGATTTGTCCACTGACCCACAAACCCAGGATTGCTGGCTCTTACCCTCATCTGTCCATAGCTACAGCTACATTTACAGCTACAGCACTGCTGTTATCTCAGGAACCTTACAAAACTCACATCAGGGACATCACATGAATCATCACATGAATCATCAGGGACGTGGGTGATTATCTTGTTCCATTCATTCTTGACAGAGGCACCTTCTTGAAGGAAATGCCTCACGCTTTATTCTTTTTAATGGACAGTGTGGTACTGAAATGCTGAGACAGCACTGCTAACCACAACTGCCTGGAGTGAGGGGTCCAGCAGGGGACAAGCTTGGATGGAGCCAGAGAACAGGGACATTCGGGGGCTCAGAGACAGCACGAAATTCCAGGGAGGAGAATCTACACTACTGTGCAATTGAAAAGAGAAACTGTACAGGATGCATGGTGTTCCCTACCTTGCATTTCTGGGCAGCCTCTTCCAGCAGCAGCACGGTGTGAGAGCTGTGCTCCGGAGATCTCTCACACACCACGCACACGGCTTCCCTGTCCTCCTCACAGAACAGATCCAGGCTTTTCTTGTGTTTCACACATAGGTTCACCTCTGCTTCTTCGACACTGCTCCGGCTGGAGTCCCACTGTCTAACTTTCCCTACTATATTTGCCAGGTCCCAGTTGGGCCGGAAGTGTTTTTTCTGGATCTGGCCTCTGCAGATGGGACACTCCATGCGGTGAAGCTGCTCACAGCACTGAGAGATGCAGCTCCGGCAGAAGTTGTGTCCACACTCAACACTCACTGGGTCTGTGAAGTACTCCAGGCAGATGGGACACTTGGTTTCATCTTGGATCTCCCAGTCAGGAATCAGTGAGGCCATAACTGCTGAGATCTCTGGGGTTCTTCTTATCTGATCTTTCTATGCCTTAGAGCCAGCAACGCAAAGACTCTTTCCGTAACGTATCAGCTGTTTTCTGTCACATAGAAAATGAGCTCTGGTTATGCCGTTAGACGTGTTAGCCTAGAAAATGCACCCCAAGGCAAGGCAATTTTCAACCCTTCTGCCCTAGAGAGAGACTCCCCACCTCTTCCACTGTGTGGTAATCCATTGACTTGATGATTCTACAGTGTGTAGAGGGGACAGATGCAATGCTACATGGGTAACTCTCTGCCAACCCACACAATCAAAGTGCAAAAGGCTTCACACTAGCTCTGTCCCCCATAGCAAATCAAAAGGCTTCTACCCATTGATATCCACCCTACTCCGGGTGAATTGCACATAGACAAGCCATTACTAAAGCAGAAATTCAAATTTCAGCTGGAAGGTCTGACTCCTTATTCCTGTGCCTAGAGAGTTAAAGTGTACTTACTGCCTGGGGAATGCAAACAGACAGTTGCCCACTGCCCAGTAGCCTACCTAAAGGTGGTGACAAAGGCACCAGCCCTGGATGCCAGTTTAGAGGGGACACAAGAATGACAGCCACCCCTGCAGGCCTGCCTTGGGGTTTCAGCATGCTACATCCATCCCCATATTGTGGTCTGTACTTCATTCAAAGCCCTGGCAGTCCCTCTGAGCATGGGGTACTTGGCCCAGCTAAAATGCCATTTTTTTCCCTTTTTTAATTTTGGGGCAGATGAGATCATTGAGGTTCTAGCACAGCTGGCCCGGCTACCCAGGCCTCTAGTAGCCATTCACACACTTACTACTTAGCAGTTCCAGATGCCAAGATGTGCTGTTTCTTTTCTTAGAATTGAAAGCAATCCAGAAAGTGCATCGATAAAGTCATATTTCCAGTTTTATCTGGAGTCATAAGCTTCTCTCTCTCTCTGCCCTTCTGTCTTGACTGCAACTTTGGTGATTTCCAGGAAATAAAACGACGTGATGCTCTCTGCAGCCAGCAAGAGCAAGTACAACAGTGACTAAATATCACGTGGTGTCAGTGGTATGGAGGAAAGAATAACAGTGCTTTTTATAGCACCACCCAGAGTGAAACCAGAACCAGGGTCACAGGCAAAATCAGCCCTAAACACAGGCTGGGAGGAGCTGACCCTAGTTTGGATGGCGCTTTCCAGCTAACTTTCAAAAAGAGAAGGAGGGCATTCTACATGCACTGGGCACAATTCTCAACAACGTCAAGGCCAAACTGCATTGCCTAAGTGGTGTAAAACCTAGTAGAACTAGGTCCCTGAATATACACAGAGTAAGAGCATCATAGATTGAGCAGAATACTTTGTGCATCCTCATCTTATACACACATGGCCAACAGTCTAATGACATTCAGGGGACGCAGCTAGGGAGATGAGTGGGTACCATGCTCACTCTGTGCTCCAGCTCCACTTGGCTACTGGAATGGCACACACAGCACCATTGCACCTGCTGTAAATTGAAGAAGCCCCAGTTGCTCTAGAAATACCAGCAAAGGCTCACCTGATATGGCCACACATGCACACCCTTCAACTGTCCTTTGCGGACTATGAGCCAAATGAACTTGGCCTGCCTGGAGCCGAGTATCTAGCCAGTTTTGCTCAGGCATATATGTGAATGCAAGCTATCCAGCTGTGCAGAGTCAAACCTGATCATATACTAGTGATGTTCAGCCAAGTTCTGAGAGATCCTTTTAAAGGTGCTGTGGGCGCCACACAATTTTAGCACTGTTAAGTGTGCAAACACCTGCACATGACTCACAAGATAATCCCAGAGATTTCAAACAAGAATCCATAGTATTACAAACTTTCTGACCTGCTCCAGTCTGAGTTCTCTGCAACAGAAGAATTGCTCTATTTCCATAGTCCAAAAATGAGTGAAAGCTCAGAGCTGGCATTTTCTCAGGTGGGCCCGAAGTCTAAAACCATTGAGAACCACTCTTGTACATGGCTTTTTATTTTGTTAATGGCCAACAGATAAGCCATGAAGAGCAACTAGAGCTGAATCTCTTGTGCTCTGCACAAGAACTCACTTCAGCTTCTGTCAGCAGCAATCGACTGCTGGCGTGGTCATTTTCCTCTTTTGCAGGTTTATCTTCCAGCTCTGCTCCCAGACACCGAGAGCAGAGGTGGGATCAGAACTTGGACAAACAGAAAGTTCAAGTTGGTTTCAGCTGCCCGTTGCCTTGCTGACCTGAGACTTAGTCGCAATCAGAGGACAAGGAATTTAGTGCTATGGGGGAACTGCAGTGATAGTTAAACATCAGCAATACAGACCAAATATACTTTCCAGATATGTCCTTGACCAGCTTCCTCTATGGAAACCACAGCCTGACCTCTGCATACCTGAGATCCCTTGCACACACAGACAGGACTTTGATCCTAGGCACAGAAGAGTTTCAGGGGCTCCTGGTGTCTCTCACACTCTCTCTCCTCCTGGCGCTCCCATTTCTGCCGGGGATCTCAGCCATCTGGGCATTTCTATCACTCTCACCACCTCTCTGCTTGGCCTGATGTTTCTCCGCTGGGCAATTTCTCTACACCAAGGGCAGGAGCAGGCTGTAGCTGATTTCTCCCAGCACTGGGCAATGCAAACTTGGTACAAATTGTGCCCACAGTTGGACAGGCACCAGGTCTCTGAAATAATCCAGAAACATAAAGCAAAAACACTTCAATGGGTGAAACTTAGTAAAGGACCACAGATCCTTGAAGGGAATATGACAAAGCAGGTTTCTCTTCCTGATGTCCCAAAAAAAGCAGGCAGGCTGGCAGCAGCAAAGGCTTGTAAATTATTTCCCTTCCAGGACCTGTCTCCTGTTATTTGCTGAGCCTGAATGAGTCAGCTGTGTGCTATCGTCAGAGCCTGCAGCAAGGCCTGTAACCCTTCAGAGCCTCCATCCTTTTTCACCATCTGATCAAACTGGGATGTGTTCTCTTGGACGGCTCCTGATCCTGGGCAGGAGCAGCCTGTACTCGGTGCTGCACAAACACAGCAGAAAAGAAACTCCCTTTGCACAAGAACGCCCTTCAGCGCCTGCCAGCAGCAATCAACTGCTGGTGTGGTTATTTTCCTCCTTTGCCTTTGATAAGCTTGGAGCCTGCGAAAGCTGTGTTTCTTATTCATTGCCAGGAAGACTCAAGAGGATTTCACAGAGGAGTCAATAGCTGGAAAACTCCCCTGGGCAGCCCATAGCTGGTATGGAGCCACTCACCCAAAGGTGGCCTTGGGACTGACTTGACATCATCATCATCATCATCATCATCGTTACTATTGCTGCTGCTATTAATTTATTGGCATTGTTTGCAAACCCGTTGATTTCCACACTCCATAATTGTTGCTGTTCCTTACTTGTCCTTTTTTTTGGCTGAGCAGCTGTTACTTCTGCTCTATGACAAGGTACTGTAACTGGAAATGTTAAAACTGGAGAACAGCCAGTAAGAGTGTACAATGAATTTTGCTCCATTTTCTCTGGTGAAAAAGAAACATACTACCCTGCCTTCTGACTGACTTCAGACTAACACAGCTAACTACCTCTGTCCGCTTCTGGCCAGAAGCTATTAAGTGTATTCATAGACCAGGTAGGTATTATTATTTAGCACAAACAGCAGAGATCAATAGTTTTAAATCTGGAGGTCACAGATAACCATTCATGCTGAAAAAGTTCATGCCCAAACCATGTCTATAAAACTGGGCCTCTCAAGGCTGGTTTAAACCACAGAGGCAGTACAGTATGTCTCTGTCCAGATGGGTCTGAAAATGCCGCACCCGCAGATGCTGCAAACACAGAGCAGGATTTACTACACCTGCAGCCTAGTGAAGCCCTCAAAGGAGTTAGATCTACCCAGACACGGACCTGCCAAGTGTCTGGATCTTCAGGGATCTTAGGCAGGAGATCAGCACCTAATCCCTCAGGCTGACACCATTTTTCACATACATAGAGAAGTGCAAATGCAGGAAGCTAAGAAACATTGTGATCAACAAGGGAGCTGCCTAGCAAACTAAAAGGTGCCCTCAGGATTAGGCAGCTGTTGGTCAGGATTATTTTTGTTTATTAATTGTAATTTTGGACATAGGAGCTTGAAGTCCTGTTTTAGGCACCTATGTCCCTTTTAGATTCTGGTTTGCAGAGGACTTTTTTAAAGTTCCTCATTTGAAATTAATGGGAATTGGGGCACACTTAGGTAATTCTCAGAAAATCTCACTAGGTACCAACTGTACCTTTATGCCTCTGAATACCTCTGCAAACCTGTTTCTTAGTTCCCCTGCATTATGACAATATTTCCTTGATTATGATGATATTTCCTTGATTGAAAGTTGAGCTATAGCACCACTCTAAAGTTTGCATCATAATACTGAACTATCCTAGGATTAGCATCTAAGGTTATTATTCCATTTCCTGCTAAATATGCCATCATTATAAAACTAATTAAAAGTTAATGCATTTTAGTCCAGACTAACTCCTAATGAATAATTACCCCTCTTTACATAGTTCATATGAATTTGGACCCATCTGAGTTCCCCTTTCCAAAAAAAAAGAAAAAAGTTTTCAATATAGTAAAAAAAAACCAAAAAGGATTTAAAAAGTGTTTAGTTCAAAACACATTAAGAGCTGTAAGATTCCTGAGTTTCAACATTTGCCTCTTTGTAATAAAGCTTTGTTTTGTGTAGAGCTACATAGACAGCCCAGGAAGGAAGGAACCTGGTTGTACAGGCATGTTGCTTTGAAGTATAGCTGCCTTTAACCCACACCATGTAACCCTGGGCAGGCTTCAACAGGAAGCGTGTGAACTTAGTGAACCTGAGGTTTGTCACAGCTGTGAGTTTGAGCTGCTTTTTCATTTTCCTGTGTTCTTCTGCAGCATCTCACGTATAAATTCAACTCCTAATATATAAATACCAACAGCCTATTCAGCCTGAAGTCTCTCTCATGGGGGGTCTCTTGCAAGGAGAAATGTTTCTGATCCCCCTAGCACTGCATACAACAGGTTCAGTGCACACTGCAGTGCAGTGCAATCCAGGGGCTGTGAGCATGTCCAAGCAGAGGGAGCCAGAAGCCTGGCTGTAGACTAGAGGCCCTTCGCAAGGCCAGGTTCCCAGTAGGGGGGCTCATGTGGCTACTTTCATTTCTCATCTTTGTGTCATCTTCAACAAAAGTGTGTTTCTCTTGCTGGTTAGTACTGATTAACTAAACGGTATTGAGTCATCACACTCCAGCCTTTGCTATGAAATGTAATCATTCGGGTACTGAGAACCATGAAAAATTCCCCCAGTCAAAAATCTATGCTCAACTTGGAGCACCACCAGCAGCAACAAAAGCAAGGATAATGACTGTAGTAACAGTCATCTTCATCTCTCCATCAATTGTCCTTTAGAGAAAATTGATTTCAGAAATGAAGTGGGCTGTAAAAAATGAGCATGTAGTTAAAGCTGTACTGTTTTAAAGCCTCTGGAATAAAATATAAAGCATGCTTCAAAAGCAGTGGAAAAGAGGAAAGTTCACGTTTAATTGGTAGGAAAATATTCCCTGTTTTTCTGTAGGCATGGGAGCTACAGATCTGTCTACCCAGTCTGCAAGGGATGATTAAAGGGAGAAACTTCACACAATACACACATGCATACACAAACAGACAACACGCAGAATATCCATATACAATCTAGTTAAAATCCATCTCTTCAAGGTTATCAGAGTTTGCTATATCACGCTACTAGATTCTAATCAAAAAAGAAACCAAGACAAGTTTAAAAATACCAAAGAGCTCAGAGGTGAATGTTGGATTATTTTCTGTTTTTTTTTAAATATTTTCTTGATTTTTAAAAAATTGTTCTCTAACATTCCCCCCACCTCCATTTTCCTTTTTCCCTGGTAACCTTCCCCCCACAAAAAAGAAGAATGTCCACATGTTCAGTGTTTTTAACCCTTTTCTCCCACCCCTTCTTCTGCAATGTTAATTTTACAAAATTTCTCCAACTTCAGAAAAGTAGTGGCGGAGATTAATTTTGCCAGCTTGAAGGAAGTGGGAAGGAAATTTTGAAAAACCACCAATCTCAGAGTTCATGCATTTGTTCATCATTTTTATTCAGTGTTTCAAAAAAAAAGAAAAGAAAAGGGTCACTGGAAAGAAGAGGAAAACACTGTAGATAATATGTTCTTGATGAAAAACCTAAAATTTAAAATATATATATATAAAGGTTAAAAGCTTTCATGAAAGGTTAAAGGACCATTTTTCATTGGAAAAAATAGACTCCAATGCAAAATGCTGACTTGTTCAAGTAGGAATCCTACAAGGCCAAATTCTCATCATCCTCACATTTAAACTAGATCTTCACTAAGCCACGGCTGATCTGGGTGGCGACACTGTTTCAGAAAACCATCTGTGATGATGAATGTGTTAACCAGGACTCCATCATCACCCACCAGCCCACTTCCCAGTGACCCCACCTTTCAGCAGGGTGGCTATACTATACAGGCATATCCTTTTCCATTGAAAGGCCCTGATCCAGGAATTAACTTGCTTTGGTGAAGCATGGAGCCACATAGTGAGCCAGGAGCAGCAAAGAAGCCTGTAGGGAGACTGCAGGCGGAGCAGATTATGACTGAGGGACACTGCAGCCAAGTTCAGGTCTGTGCACAACTCATGGGGTAGCAGCAGGAGCTGGGGCGAGCTCTGCAGCCACAGGGTAGAGCAAAGAAGGGCTGGAAGGGCATGTGGTCAGGGTACAGAGCCAGAGGCTGATTAAAGCCCTCATAGAGATGCGAGCTTGTAGCAGGCTACTGCAGCCATGTTATCTAGTGTGCAAAGGGGCCCCAGCTTTGAAGAACAGCATTGCATTGATGGGAGATGGGGGTGGGACGGGCAATTCATTGTAAATGGTCCTTTTATCTTTCCCATTGCTCATGCCAGGAATGTCAGAAAGAGTACAATTCCCCATTGCAGATTTTATTGTCAGACACCCTGAGCCAGTGGTTCTCAATCCTTTTGGACCCAAGACCCCCCTCGGTAGACTCGAGGCACCCCCTAGAAAATTCCTGTTCTTAGTTTTCACTCATTTTTCAACCCAACAAAAATAATAGAACTTTTTTTCTATTGCAAAAAGAACTCCGAAAGTCCACAACAGGTCTGAATGCTTTTGACACTGGATTCCTGTTTGAAATCTCTGAGATTATTTTGTGAATTTTTTTTTAATGAAATTTTTTGTGTTCCAAGACAAATCAGCCAAATTAAGTCCAAATCCGTGAGTCAGTCTACAACCATAAATGGCCCTACAACCAGCCAACCAGCAAACATCCTCCATCCCATCCCATGGGAGAATGGAGTCTGGGGGGCACCAGAACACCAACCAGGGAGGCGGGTCCCCCAGCGGCCAATCACCAAGCCCGAAATCACCAGCAGCAAAACTCAAATTGTGCTTCCACCAGCACTTCTGGTTTCACAGCTAGCATTTCCAGGGGGTGCACATGTACCCATGTGCACCCCGTACATGTCGCCAATGCTCTAACCCCACCAAGGGCTTCAAATATTTCCAGTCTTTTGGCAGGCATCCTATGTGCAAGCCCAATCCCAGAGGCTTGGGGTTCAGATGCCCCCAAGTTTTTCTTGCCCTCAGCCATATGGCCGTAGGAGAAAGCTAGGGAGGAACCCCAAGTTTTTCTTGCCCTCAGCCATATGGCTGTAGGAGAAAGCTAAGGAGGAACTTCCCATTTCCATGAAGTGGGCTTTAAGCCCCAACACCTTCAGTGGGTACTAAACCACGCCAGAAGAACAGTTATCCCCTGGAGCGCTTCAGGAAAACTGCCTTCATGGACCCAGATACATGGTGTTTCCCCTGCCACAAAGATAGTTTAGTACACCCTAGCAGTTCTAATATTGTGTGGCCCCCTGCAATACTCTTGAAAGGATATCAAGGCACCCTCGCTGAGTGTGACTGCCCATGTTAGTTGTGCCCTCTTGAGCATAACACAACACTTGGCATCTTGGTTCCAGCTGAAGCCAGTAGCAGGCTGAGAAACTACAAAGATGCCATCCTCAAGATGCTTGAGTTTTGGGTTTTTTTAACCTGAACTAATAATTTGAATAAACTGATTGTTACTAACTGATTGAGTTAATTGATTGATAGTAACTGATTGAGTAAATGGATTGTCAACTTGAAGCAAATTAGCATGTTTGTAAATAAGAGTCTGGGCACTCCCTAAATACTTGTTCCAGAACACAAACATTTGTGGTTTACAGGAACAAGTGGCCACTAATGGGGGGGGGGGGGGGGTCTTGCACACTAACCAAGGGTTACATTTAGCTCAGGAACAATTGTGCAGCTCTTAATCTCAGTGTTTCTACCTGAAACAATATGGATTGCTGCGCAGTACTGGTTACTCTGGGCACAGTTGTTGGTAGTGGTTATTCTTCTATTAACAGAATATTAACCCGCCAATCAGAAATATGTGGTTGACTAATCATGTATCCATGAATATATCTAAAAAATCCTAAGTGTGACTATTTACCCATTGGAGAATGTCCAGGAAAGTTCATTTATGGTCATTTACCATTCGTTTTCTTAATTATCCTGGCTAGGATAATAATGCTTGATTCTCCTGGAGTTGTATTCAGAAAGCAAAACCCATATTGTATGACTAAAATGACTGTTTTATTATAAGATAAAGGGGGGGGGGGGCTGTGGATTAAAACAGTGATGATGATTCATCCAAAACAATAGTCCAATGCTTCTGAACTGCAAAAGTTGAACAGGAAACAGATGGGGGCCAGCAGAATATGATTAACAATGATTCATGACTAGAACAGGAGCTAGAATGGTAGAGTGCGTTAATCATTGGCCAGGCTTATATTAGAAAAAAAAAAAGTCCTGAAACTTTGTTTAGCTCATTCGAAAAGGCTGCACATCTCTTGGAGATCCCAAGGGCTCAGTCAAGCATTGTAGCTCAGGCAGTGAATTGAAACGAGCCCAGCAAAGGCCATTTTTTGCTGTATGTTGAGCATATTTCTAAACACAGGGAAGCTGCTTGTATTATGGGTAGCTGTGGCTATGGGGAACCCAGCTGAAAATCTCCCAGATGAAGCAAGTTCGTTCTAGTTGTCAGGAGCGTCACAGACCATTTCAAGAGTGCTCATGTGGCTTAGGTAATGAAGTCCCACTGACTCACTTTTCAAATGGGAATTGCAACTTGTGCCCTGCGCAGAGACAACTAACGTTCCCAACACCCAACAGGCTGTAGTGCTCATGCACAAGTATTTCCAGCTCAGAATGTGAGGTTATTCAGACTGGGAAACACCCATTTTTCACTGAAGGGTGAACAGAAAAGTGAAACCAACTGTGTCATTCTCTTTGCAGGCAGCCATGGCTGCAGAAGATCCCATAGAAAGCCTCCAAAGAGAAGCATCTTGTTCCATCTGTCTGGATTATTTCAGTGACCCGGTGTCCATCGAT
Organism: Alligator mississippiensis; assembly: GCF_030867095.1. Lineage (NCBI taxonomy): Eukaryota > Metazoa > Chordata > Crocodylia > Alligatoridae > Alligator > Alligator mississippiensis. Next base: position 51,488,713 of record NC_081834.1, on the reverse strand, counting down.
TGTGGGCACAACTTCTGCCGAGACTGCATTACCCGCTGCTCAGGGAAATCAGAAAGAAAATTCTCCTGCCCTCAATGCAGAGGAACTGCCCAGAAGAGAATGATCAGGCCCAACAGGGAGCTGGCAAATGTTGCAGAAATTGCCAAGCGGCTCAGGTTACAGGGAGGAAAATCAGCAGGAGTGGAAATGATGTGTGAGAAGCACCAGGAGGCTCTGAAACTCTTCTGTCAGGAGGACCAAACCCCCATCTGTTTGATCTGCAGGGAGTCCAGGATTCACCGATCTCACGCTGTGGCCCCCATAGAGGAAGCTGCCCAGGAATACAAGGTAAGAAATCTCTGTCTAGTGCCAGAGTTGGTACTATTTTTTTTTTTAATACTTTAACTGTTATTTTCTTCATGATTCCATAGGACAAAGATTCAGGCTTCCCCTCCTATACCTCATCCCTTATAGGGAAACTCCATCCAGTTCTTCCTGTACCAAGACCAATCACTTGTGTTCAGCTAATCTAGAAAGATATCCAGGTTGTAGCCGTATTGGTCTAGAGGAAAAGGCAATCAGGACTCATAGTAGAGATGATATCTTTTATTAGCCCAACAAGATTTTTGCAAAGAAATCTCTTTAATTGCAAGCTTTCAGGCTTTTTGACTGCCCAGAGGAGTTTTCCATCTGTTGTCTCCTCTGTGAAATCCTATGAAACATGAACTTTCATTTCTACCCAGGAGAACTTTTACAATCTTTTCTTCAATGCCTGATGAAGGGTGTTTGTTACCCAAAGCTTGCAATTAAAGAAATGTTTTTGCAAAAATCTTGTTGGTCTAATAAAAGATATTATCTCTGCAATGAGTCCTGATTGCTAATCTAGAAAGGCATCCAGCTTCAGCGCGAGGACATGGCAAATACACCATTTCCTTTGGTAATTTGTACTCAGGCTATTTACTGTTTAATATTTTGTTTCTTATTTCTAATTTGAATTTATCAAGATTTCTCTTCCAGCTATTCATTTATGTTATGCCTTTCTTTGATTTCAGAGTCCTTTACATGCTATAAACTCTGCAAAGGTATATCCACACTGATACCTTTCAAGTCTTTTTAAAAATAAGCCCAACTAGTGGATCTCCACCATTTTTAGACTCAGGACACCCCTCAGAAAATACCAGCACTTAGGTTTCACTCAGTTTTTGACTGCAGAAAAATAGAGTAATTTTTCTGTTGCAAAGAACCCAGAAAGACCACAACAGGTAGGAGTGTTGTTGACACTGTGGATTCATATTTGAAATGTCTGGGTTTAGCACTGTTAGGTATGCAAACATCTACATGTGATTCACGAATTAATGTTACACAACATCCTGTGGCACTCTTAAAACGATTTCCCAGCACTCCAGGGTGTCATGCCACCCTGGTTGAGAATCACTAAGCTAAACACATCAGAAGCCTTAAATCTCTCCCTGTAAAGCATTTTTTTTCCAGACCAAGACTATTTTTGTGGTCTTTTTCTATAATCTGTCCAATATTTCAATAAATTCTTTTAAAATGTGGGCATCAGAATTGAATTAAAAAATCTTTCAGGATTTGAGTATCAGTTTCACCAATATCATATTTAGAGGTAAAATTGCTTTTTCACCTCTACTTACTACTCTGCTTTTTATGTATCCCAAGATCATATTGTATCTGGTTGGCACTGCATCACATTCGAGGCTTTTATTCAGTTGTCCCTGCCGCTGTAGACAGCCTAATGGAGAAGACTGTTGTTCAGAAAGAGCTTCATCCAAAAAGAAACTAACAGAAACATCTGCAAGAGAGGACCTGGCAATAACAGAGGACTGGAAAGCACCTCTTTATTCCCATGTGATACAACTACATCAGCCTGTTTCTCTTCAAAGGAAATACTTGTTGAATACTTTGGCCTGTTCTGGATCCTGATTCACAGCATAATCAAATGCCCATAAGCATAATCAAATGCCCATAATCATAGGCCCATAAGCTTTTTCTTTTTCTAATATCCTCAAAAAAAACTTTTCTGATTTTTCTTTCATCCCATCTGTGACATTTTCCCCTGATATGTACAGTTTCCTCTATCAATTTTCCACACTTCATTCCTGACAATTTATATTGATTGCTAGCTACTTTTCAGAGATTTACAGAAAAAACAATTATGCCTTCCCCACCACATACTTTTAAATCTTATTCAGACCATTTTTCTATGCCCAGGAACAAATCCAGATCCAACTACAGATTCTGAAGGAAAAGAGACTAAAGCTGTTGGGATTAAAAGCTACCAGAGAGATGAAAAGCCAGCATTATCTGGTAAGTGCCTACTTTTATTGACCAGCAGAGACTTGGGGGTAGGTTTCAATACTGTTAGGTCAGTGTCATTCTTTGGCCAAAAGAATGAATAATAATGGACTGGATTCTAGATCAGCACCTAATGCAGCACCATTGGGAAGACTAAATCAAACCGCTATGATCCAGACTGCTCCAGAGCCCAATACAGAAATGTCCCACTAACATCTACCCCACCACAGTGGCATGAATTGAAGCAGCTTCTCACCAAATCCACAATCAGTGACCACACACTAAGGATGAAAACTGGGACAGAGTAAGCAGTAGCTGGGACAGATACTGTCTACTCCCATGCCCTGAATATGAGGAAGCAGGAGACAGATATTTCCTCAAAAGTTTGGGGAACCATAACAGGCATTTCACCAAAATATCCTAAAGCTCGTTTATCTAACTAGGACAGAGGAAAGAGTCAGCAGAGATGCCACTGTACTACCTAAAACTTGCCACCAATTTAGGAATTGAAGGAATGCTGAAGAGAGCCAGGGGATGAAATGCCAAACCCAAGTGGAACCCAACCTCCTGCTTACACAAAGCTTTGCTAAAACATTGGCCAGCGTAGGCCTGATTAGTGAACCTGACTGATGCATACATTTTTTACATAAGCAAAACCTGAACCGTGAGTCAGATGGGCACTCTTGGCAGGAGATGACTGTACAAGATGTAGAATAGTTCAGTACAAAGATGATAAGGCTGGAATGGGAACACCCAGATCGGTATGTGGAACATGCCCATGACACAGAGAGGCTCAAAATATTCAAGATATTGGTGGTATGTAATATGTAATTTTGATCACTATATGAAAGGAGAATTAGAAAGTATGGGAACTTCGTATTGGCCCAGGGGAGCCTGCTTTGTGTTGTGCTAATACCTTGTTATAGGCATACATGCTTTAACACCTTGTCTATCAGATCACAGGTGTGTTAGGGCCACACCTTGTAGAGAATAGACCTGCTCCAGGCTTTCCCACCTAACGGAGCCTGTGGTCGTTCCTTAAGACAAGATTGGTGTTGGCATCTCCTGGCTGTGACTGCTTGGCAGCACAGCAGTCTCAGATCTCAACACTGACACCACCCCAATAACACCCAATGAGGACAGTGACAATGAGAACATCAAAGAGATAGTTTGGGAGTATTACTGAAGTATGGGTAAATGTGACTTTTATTATGGACAATCTGGAAGTACTTGTAGAATTGGTCCACCAAAAACATCTCATTCAACTAAACTTAATTAAAATGTACTTTCTAAGGGTTTCGGAGAAATCCTCCCTGCTGCAGATAGAGCTCAGTAAAAAGGTCCTTGCCTTCCCATGTCTCTGACCTGTCCTTTCTCTTTCCATCCACTCACTACAGGAACAGACAAAAACGGTTAGAAGGAAGATTGCATCTGAATTTCAGCGACTGCACCAGTTTCTGCAGCAACAAGAACAGCTCCTGCTGGCCCAGCTAGGAGAGCTGGAGAAGGAGGTGGTGAAGACACAGACTGAAAATGTCACCATACTCTCTAAGGAGATCTCCTATCTCAGTGATCTGATCAGTGAGATGGAGGGGAAGTACCAGCAGCCAGTGGATGAATTCCTGCAGGTGAGAGCTGTGAAGTACTTTGGAGATGGATCCTGGGAACCTTAGCATATATAAAGTTATTGGCATGTGAAAAAGTTACTACAAAGTAAAGGAGGAAAGACTCTGTACAATGAATCTGCCACTCAGCAATGTCTGCCCATGTGCCGGCTTTTACCCTGTAGTAAATGAAAACAATATCATGGCAGCTTATACGTCTGCTGTTGAGGGCTAAGCTAAGGCAACTTAGTTTTCACTTATTGAGGATAGAAGCAGGTACATGGACAGTTACCATGGAGCAGATAACCTGCCCTTCTTTAACCTTGAGCTAACATGCTTATGTGCTTATCATGACTAATGCTCAACTCATATGATCATTGTTTTCTAATCACTTTCTATTAATATTGATTATAATGCAGTTAAATTAACTTACTTTTTTCACATTTGGTCAGAGGACTGAGATCCTAGAAGACGGCCCATTATGTGACCTGTAAATTTAGCATCAAGTGTTATAAAACTGATTCATGATCTCTCTCTGTTTTGGTAGAATTCAACTGACCCAAGTTTCTTATTGTGACTTTGGTGGCTCTCACCACTGTTGGAGGACCTGAGGGTCTGGTAAAGATAAGAACACAGGATGAGAATAGGTCAGTTGGACCACTGAATCCAGTCTCCTGCATTTGCAGGCAACCACTTACCCAAGGAACCCCCCAAATCGCTACTTCGAATCATCACACATGGCTACAAGGCACAATGCACAAAACAGCAAGAACATCCTATAGCAGGCCATAGGGAAAAGCAGGGAAGAAAAGGGCACTGTTCATGTCCTGCCACTGCAGTGACGGGAAAGCAGGTCATTAATATATGCTGAGAAGGTCCTATGATCCAATCAGTCAATTTTGTTTGTAACAATTACATGCAAGTTGGTGAAGGGACTTTGATGTATGAGGCACACAGATGACATGACATGACTGTGGCAAGGTGAGGTCTGGAGAAGCAGAGTCAGGAATGAATCCCAATCACGGCTTGTTTATATCATGGAGTTTGAAAAGCCATACCTGTAGAATAGGGGTGGGCAATTATTTGGGCTGGAGGGCTACTTAGGAGAGTTTTGCTGAGAACCCCCACAGCCCGCAACAGCTCACAAAAGCTCCCTAAGTGGCATATTCTTAGACTGGTTCAGGGGTGCTGGACTGAACAAGTGGGTGGGTAGGAGGGGTTTCCATGGAGATTGGCCCAGGATCCCCGTAGTCAGGATGTGCTTGGCCAGGCAAATGGGATAGGGCCATGGGTGGGTGGGGAGCAACATCCAGGAGCAGGATGGATGGCTGGGATCTCAGGGCAGTGATGGTGCAGGTCCAGGGCCTGAGCCCAGGGCAGAACTATGATCCACTCCCCACATGGCCCCACACTGTCACCACCCTGCAGTCCCAGCCAGTGCCATAGCAAACAGGGGTGGGTGAAGCAAAGGGGGTGCCAACAGGTGCTGCCCAGTCAGGTCGGGGTGCAGGACGCAGCCACGAGTGGCTCATTTGGGGACACAGGGACGAGGGAAGGGCAGCTCCCACCACTGCGTGCACTCTGGGCAAGCATGGGGGGGATGTGCTCCCCCCCACCCCGTGATCTGTGCATGGGCGGGCTGCCACTTCAGGCTTTGCTGTGGGTGCCAAACTTCAGAGCCCCATCCATCTGGCCAAGCACACCCTGCCTATAGGGGTCCCAGACCAGTCTCCATGGAGACTCTTCCTGTCTACTCCATCCTGTGCCCTTAGAGGTGGGTGCGGAGCAGACGGTGCCTGGTCAATGGGGATGGGTCTGGCTGTGGCAGCAACACTGGCAGCAGCAGCCAGAAGGAGCTGCCACCTTTGGAGCTGCTGGGAAGTGGAGTCCAGCCACTGTACTTCTCCAGTCCCCCTGCATGCCCAGGGGTAGCAGGACTGGCCACACACACTACAGCCTGGGCTGTCTGCCCTACCTGCCCAACCCCTTGGCTGGGCAGGATAGAGGGACCCACTGTAAACCAGATAAAATCCCTTGGCAGGCTGGATATGGCCCATGGGCCATCTTTTGCCCACCCCTGCTGTAGAACTATGATAGCAAAGCCCCCAGGTAAGCACATGGCCTATAGTGATAGGAAGGCTTTTTCTGCTGGCTTTGCCTCATCCCTGCCCCAGTTGACAGCATCTCTGTTGGCAGAATCCAATTCTGTCAACTGAGCCTCATCCAGATGGAAGATTTAACCAATACAGCTATTCTAGTGAGGCTCTAGGCTGGTGGAGTCTGTAGTGGAGACAAGCCTCAGTCCTCCACCAAGCCGTTAAGTATAAAACCATTTCCTCTCCAGGACAAACAGAAATTCTTTATAGAATAATGAAGGGGTAGGTAGGGGTAGTGAGTCACGGTTTGGAGGACTGCTCTTCTAACCAGGATCATTCTGAATTCACTATATTGAGTATTCTAGTATGGGCAGGAGGGAGGCAAGGGGGATGAGGCTGCTCTGTTCCCAAGCTGATTTATCAATTAATTCTTTCATGAACACTGATTTGTGCCTCAGAGACAAGGAAGATAAGGACCCAAATCAACACATAATTTGTAGGTATAGACTAGAGCTGAGGGTCCTAGAGAGGGAAAATGCACCAAGACTTTCCAAGATTATTTGGTGTTGTTCCTTAACTGGGCATCCTGTTCTCTTTCTCTACCTCTAGGGCATCAGAAGCACCTTGAATAGGTATGTATCTACTCTTCTTGCTCACACTATGCTCTGAGGGGAGATATCCTTAGGGCACAGCTTCAGACCCCATGGGCAGGGCTCAACTGTGGTACTTCCCTGGGTAGAGCAGCGTGACACGTCTGTAAGGCCGAAGTAAATTAATCCCTTTACTTTCCCTAGAGTTGGATTCTGGCTACTGATACCAACCACAGCCCCCCTGGAGTGCTGGAACTGATTGCAAGCAGATTCAAAAGTTATCACATTACTGAAAGAAATATTAATAAAAATGCCCTTGAATGAACATAGAGACTTGCTTTGTTTGGCCAGTAAAGAACAAATAAATAAGAGTCTGTTTCTCTGTAGGTGTGAAAGCAGGGATTTTGAGAAGCTGATGGAAACATTCCCTGAAGTGGAAAAAAAACTCAACAATTTTTCTCAAAAAAATATTGTTCTGAAGTCAGCTCTACAGCAATTCAAAGGTACCACCAAGGGGAAATAGAGAGAAGCTGTGCCCAAGTAGCTGCTAATGGATAGCCTACCTAAATAACAGTAAAGAAATATAGAAATCTTTGGATTAGGGAGGGAAGTCCAGGAGAGGGTATCACTGTGTTTGCATAAATGCATTTATTCCTTTGTCTTTGAACCTTGTCTGCTTATGTCCTTAGACCAACACAGCTACAACCTACACCCCTTTATTCCTTTGTCACACGTATTGAGATATGCCCTGTCCTGGGGTGAAACCAGCTCTACAGCCATGCAAAAGGGAACAAATCACATTCCTGTTCATCCCCCATTAATATCCGTTGGCTAAGAAATTCAGCTCGCCACTAGGGAGACAGCACAAAAGGCCAGTGTGCTGCTATAGCTCATTTTAAATTATATCATGGGTAAGGCTACAATTTTGTCACTGAGGACACAGAATCCATGACCTTGAAAAACTGTGCATCTCTTGTCACCCATTCTGCCCTTCAACCAGGAGCAGAGCTTACAGGATCATGGGAGCTGTAGTTTGTGGGAGACAGCAGTCACATCTAGAAGGTCAGAGTGACTGAATTCCTTTATTTTCCCAGGAGAAGGATTCTGGCCACGGATACCAACAAATTTCCCAGATACACTGAAATTAATCAAACACGGTTCCAGATATTATTCCATTATAGGGAGAAATACATACCAAATGTTGAGATATTGGCATGTAGGAAAAAATAAATACCTGCCTGCCATACTATAGTTTTCCTTTGCCAGTCCTCTATCGTAGGGAAGTGTAGTCAAGAGTTTATTGTTTGGATGTTTCCACGAAAAATGCCTCATTTTTTTTTCACCACACCTTTTTCAACCGATCTCAAGGTAACTTACCTAAACTGCTGTGACAAAACTGCATTGAATGAATCATTTGCCCAAGCAAGGTATTACTTATAAAAGCTCGCACTTCTCTGAACCAGGTACCACTCTGTCCTGCCTCTTTTGACAAAACTTTACCCTTAAGGATGGGGATTCAGTTGTTGTTTAGGCCGTAAGATGGGTGTCTCTTCTCTGAATATCCCTGTCTCATTCTCTTTGTTTCCCATAATTCAAATCAAGCTATATGAAGAATTGTAGAAACTATCTCATAAAGAGAACCCCATGAAATTTCATCACTCCTCCCTTTCCTTTCTCTAGACAATCTGTTGGCTGAACTGAAGGTGGAATGGGGTAAGTCTCAGGGAAGGGGAGGGGAGGGGAGCAAAAGCAGGTAGAAGAAAGAATTTTCACAGGTGCAATTCCCGAATGAGGAGATCCACTTTGCACCTGGATTCCTTTGCAGAAGATGATTCTGAGTCAAACCAAAGTCTCACACCAATGATAAAGAAATTTTACAAAAGGCCTTTAGCACCCCAGAGCTAATTGCTTAATAGCAGATATCAAAGCAATAGGCAGTGCAGAGAACTGAGAAGGGGGCCATATAAAACTGACTGGTTAACCATGTTTGTAGCTTCTGTTTCCTGTCTCCTTGAGGAGATCAAGGAACATTCCAGCCGGCTCAGGACTGCTAGGGAGGGTGACAAATGGCCCAAACATCTCCCAGGGCTGCACTCTGCCCCTAACACTGAGTCTCTTTCCTTCTGCAGTGAATGTGAAGCTGGATCCAGACACAGCAAATCGCCACCTTGTTCTTTCTGAGGATCAGAAAAGTGTGAGATGGGAAGAAACAGAGCAGGATTTGCCCAACAATCCGGAGAGATTTGATACATATTGCTCCATACTGGGCTGTGAGGGATTCACATCAGGAAGACATTACTGGGAAGTGCATATGGGCCCTACAGGATACTGGGCTGTGGGGGTTGCCAGAGAGTCTGCATGGAGAAAAGGATGGATCAGCCTTGACCCCTGCCAAGGCATATGGGCTGTGGGGCTCTGTGGAGAGCAGTACCGGGCTTTCACCTCTGTTGAAACCTCGCTGCCTTTGAATGGAAGGCCCAAAATAATCCGGGTGTCTCTGGACTATGAAGGGGGACATGTGGCTTTTTTTGATGTTCATGAAGAGGTCCTAAGCTTCACTTTCCCTCCAGCCTCCTTCAATGGAGAAAGAATCCTCCCTTTCTTCTGGGTCTGGGAATCCCAGCTCATGCTGTGCCCCTGAGATACGGGTTATATCTCAATGTAGACCATGAAATGAAATCTAGAGAAGTCTCTGACATCTCCATTTCCATGACTGCAGAAGTTAGAGTATCAAAACAAGGAAGAAGGAAGTGGAGCAAATGGTATTGCCTAGTCTGTGTGGCATTATCATCCATCTGTGGTTTTGAAGAACTAGAGATGTCTGGGGGATCAGGAAACTAGTGATTCTGTGACATGGTCTCTAGATTCTCCAGCCTTAGTTGTACATTCCTCAAAAGCTGAGATAGGTTTGACATGGAGTATTTCACTTGGCCTAAGCTTGAATCCCATAATTAAGCAGCCCCTGGGGCATAGATTTTGATGTTCAATTTGTATCATTATACTTTGTCCAGCTGCCAATAGATACATTTATTGGTTGTAGAAGTTTTCAGTAGAGGAAGTTGCAAGTTTTGCCTACTGAGTAGGCACATTGAGGATCTTGACCCATGCGAAGGGAGTAGGGAACAGTTTGAGCTACATGCAATACCACAACTTTTCTGCTAAAACAATCACCAGTCAAAGAACTAGTGATGCTGACCATGCAGTTGCCATATTTAGATTTCAGAGTTAAAATTCACTGAGCTCAGTGATACGATCTGTGTTTCTCAGAGCTAGTGTGTGGGTGGATAAAGCAGAAACAGGAGAGGCAAGCCTACACATTTGGAGAACATTTTCTGGAATTTTACAGTGTTATTTTTTTAGCAATTTTTTGTACACTCCAGAAAAAGATTTAATTAAAGAATCTTATTCACTGTAAAGGCCTCCTTATTCTTCTCACGAGGAGCACAGGAGCCATCTGAACTGTTCTTGTAACCTGAATATTTGGTTATTTTTACTGACATTCATTCCCATCAAGATGGCTTCCATTAAAGGAAAGCTATAAGCACCTAATGACAATCCCTTTCAATCTCATTTTAGAAATACTCCTTTCTCTTCTATGTTCAATTCAAGCACTTTAATGTGGTTCCTTTAAAATTCAAATTTCAGGCTTGGGTGGATCTTTGTTTCAGTTATTATATAATAACTCCCTCAGTGCTTACAAGCCTGTATATGTCAGGTCAGATGTGTGTCTAACTCCTGCCTAGATCCCCATTGGGATCTAGAAACCAGGTGGAACAGTGCCTAAATCTGCTGAAGGAGCTGATCCAGTAGCAAGCATGGAGCATACCCAACAGAACACTTCCTCTGCGTGCCCAGGGCTGGGATCTGCGGGGAGCTGTGCTTTTGTGGGCCTCTGAATATCTCTACTAAGGCCTCCTGCTGACAGCCAGTTTCTTTGGGTGTATCTGAGTCCCTTTCTCTGACTGCTTTATGTGGTAGCCATGTTCAGAGATACTTTAATTCTTTGCTGGGGGTCTGGATCCTTCCATTGGAGCTGGTAACATGCAACCCTGTCTCACTGAGAAGCACCAAGCACATAAGGCTGAGACTGGATTGAGGAGATGAGAACAAGCTCTCAAGGAATGGTACCGGGGACAAAAAGAGAACCTCCGCTGAGATGAATGCAGCAAGTCAAACCTCTCAGAAACATCATTTATGCCTGTATTCATCACCAGTGGGTAGTCTCATTCAGCTGGAAATGCTCCAGTGAAATGGATGGGGCACTTCACTACTTCTTAGAACTCGAACTGCTCTAAAATTCAATTAATTGCCCAAAATGTTGTCTTTCTCATGGTGGGGTGGATTTAGGTTTTGATTGAAACGTAGGGTCAGTTGAGCAACAGCATTCCCAGGTGCAAAAACAAGAAAGACAAACTCAAGATTGACAGCCCTTCTTACATTTTGAAGCATGTTTAGAAATCAAACTGGCCCTGGTTGATTCCCAAAGGGTTACAAGTGTTTGACCTTTACCTAAAGAAAGGGCATAGTAGCTTCCTATGTGGGGAAACAGTATTGAACCTAGGATTCAACAAAGAGTTAAGCTACTCAAAGAGGTGAGAGCTCATTGCAAGGAGGGTCCCTACACTTCTGATGTGTCGGGACTGCAAGCACTGAGCAAAAGGATCTCTTACTTTTCAGATCAGCAATGGTTGCAGGATATCTGCAGGAAGGAGGAAGCTTTTCCAGGCTGCGTGTGCCAGCGATGCAGTCCCACACCTTGACAATGAGTGCTTCAGTGCCAGTGCAGACGAACATAGATTCACAGATTCACAGAAGTTTAGGGCTGGAAGGGACCGCATGAGATCATCAGTCCAGCCCTGCCTGCTCTGGCAGGAAAGCCTGCTGGGGTCAAATAAAAGTGTGCCTCTATGACAGTTGCTGTCTGGCAGGTGGGTATATTCCCTCAAATGCAGATATCATGAAAACCAGTTGTGGTTTGGAGGTCCACCATGTACTCTGTGTTGAGGTGGCATAGGCTCCTGTAAACATTAATGTAAGCATTAATTTCCTTGGAGCAGGAACTGTGTGGGTGATTTATAAAATGACATGGACAATCCCTGGCCCTTCACAAACAGCAAGCTGCCTGTGGGAAGATGGGGTTTGCTTTCCCCAGGGATTTGTAAATACATTGCGACTCAGCTAACCCAAGGGAAACAGACGGAAGTTTTTGTTTCCTATGTTTTTTCCCATGAGAAACGGGCTTGGTCAAGAGTCTACACCCACATGAGTCAAATGTGTTACAGTTTAGTCCATATTAGCCCTCTTCTGAACTAAACTAGAGGCTAAGCTGTCTCCTGACATAGGCATGGGAACAGGGCATCTTGTTTCTAGAAAGCAATTCCCTGGCTGCGTCAAACGCCTGTGCTTTCCTGTTTGGACTTCCCATCACTTTTCCTATGAATGCCTCCCCCTCTTTTCTGCCCTAACCTCCATGATACTCCAGAACTCCCCCCAGCCAGATCACCCTTCCCCACACACACTACTTCTAGAAATAGCCTCTGTAGGCCTCTAAAAACTAAGAGATGAGAAAAGAAGAGGTGTATTCTCTTCCCTCTTCCTAACTGAACCAAGGCTAGTGCAGGCAGGTAGCACTCCTGACTCCCATACATCTAGTTCCATGGTGAATGACACTGACCTTCAGCACATGGGAGAAAGGGTGGTATTGTGGTTAAAGGGGTAACCTAAGATTGCAGACCTGGGGATCAGGATTTTTTCTGCCAGAAACGTCCTGTGTGATTCAGAACCAAACTGGTCATTTTGTCCACACGCCTTTCTTAGAAACAGGCTTGGGAGTGGCTGGCAGGGGTATGAAGGGGTCCCACTTGGCTGCTCAGGCATGGGAGCTGCTTCAATGCAAACTTACAAACAGCGACGATGCATAGGGGCCCACAGGGGTGCACATGCACCCCCTGAGAGCATTGGTGCACCCCCTGACAGGCCATGCTCCCTGCTTAGGCAATGGGCGGGGGGGCGTGTAGACTGATCTCTGATCACAGGCTGCAGTCACTTCCACATGTCCTTTGGATGAATCACACGTCCCAGAGGGAACGTCTCAAGCACACCCTACCAGGGCTTCTCTGGGAATTGGGGTACAGTAGTTCTGTGCACTAGCCCCTGCTCAGGGGGAGGACTGAGGACACAATCCAGTTTGAGATCACATGATGCTCTGCCCACAGTCCCTGAAAGCTGCAAACTTTCCACGGAGTCCAGGACTCAGGGACAAGGTTGGTCCCTCACCCTCTGGGCTCTCAGTCACCACCTCATCCACTGCCCAGTGGGAGAACAGCTCCCCCAGAATCTCTCCCTGCAGTTCAGACCCTCCCTGAGCTCAACAGGGTGGGATGGAGAGTTCTCCATTTGACACCTCTGGCTGTTACTTATCAGCCATCCACCTGGATCTGCCCCCTGTGCCCTTCCAGTGCTGGCAGTCCACTCGTCTAGCTGCCAGCCTCTGCCCGTCCTTGCTGGCACAGCAATGTCATGGCTCTCCCTCCCCTTAGTGGCCACGAAGGCATTGGCACAGGACTGCACCAGCAGGAGTGCAGCACCCAGTTCATGGGATGTTAGAGCTATGGGTCCCACTGCCCCTGAATGGAGCTCACACAAAGTTTGAGCTGTGATCCTGCTGTTACTAGTTTACCAGCAGATCCCATTCATCTCTCCTCTGAGTAACAGACACAGGATTTATCTATTGCTTAGCACTGTTTCACAAGCTTTAATTGCATTTATGAGTTTCAGACTTTACTGTCACTCCTTCATAGAAAGGGGAGGCGTGCATCTCCCAGGGTTTTAAACTCATAGCTTTGCTTCATGCCAGAGCAGCTAATCAGGCAGAGCCAGGAAGGGAAACACCCATTTCTGGAATTGACCCGAACAAAGAGAAACGAACTTAGTCAACACACCCCCTACCAGTAGCCATGGCTGCACAGGGCCCTGTACAGAGTCTCCAAGATGAACTTTCCTGTTCCATCTGTCTGGAGTATTTCAAAGACCCTGTGTCTATACCCTGCGGGCACAATTTCTGCCGAGCCTGCATCAGTCAGTACTGGAAGGAAACCGAGGCAAACTTCTTCTGCCCCCAGTGCAGAGAAGCTGCCCAGCAGAGAAACTTCAGGCCCAACCGGGAGCTGGCAAACATTGTAGAAATAGCTAAACGCCTGAGTTTGCAGACAACAGCAGTAGCAGGGTGCGAAAAAGTGACTGAGACACACAGAGAGGAGCTGAAACTCCTCTGTGAGAAGGACCAGGAACCAATTTGTGCGATCTGCAGGGAACCCCACACCCACCAAGCTCACACTGCGTTATGCAAAGAGGAGGCTGCCAAAAAGTACAAGGTAAGAAACTTCTGTTTAGGATCCTATTTTGTAACAGTTCTGTGTTTTCATGACTATTGTTTTTTATTAGTTTAAAGGATAAAGACCAGGAGGCAGGTTATGTGACAGGAAGTTTGGGGTGGCCCGAGAAGTATTTTGCCCCATAATCTCATCCTAATCTGATCTTCCTTTAGGGTTCTGTACTTGATGCAGGATATTATTTTACATTTTAATTAATTAGTAAATATACATAGCTAATGCAGTTAGCTCTCTTTAGACTGTGTAATTTATTATTAACAAGCTATTAGTGGCTATAGATTAGCTTTGAAAAAAGGAACCGGGAATAAGGAATAAGGAACCGGGAATAAGTAACTAAGAATAAGGAGCCAGCTTCAGCCTGGTGGTTATGTGTCACACAGGATTTCATAGACAGGACAAACTGTTCACCCTTGCTGAGGGACTTCCCCAAAAAACAGTGCAAGTAAATGCTAATCAAAACCGTATCTTTCCTCAGCAATTTATTCAGGCTGAACTCCAGACCTTGAGGGAAGAGAGAGAGAAGCTCCAGGGATTTCAAACAATGGGAGAAAGGAAAACCCAGGAATATCTGGTAGGTGTTTGGGGGGGTTTTATTATTAACATTAAAGTAATGGGATGGGTATCTCTCTCCCTGAAGCCTTGTTTATGGCAGTGTTTCGCAAACCATTGGTCGCAACCCAAAAGTGGGTCACGAGAATATATGAAAGGGTCACGAACAAACTTTAAAAATGGATTAAAAAACATGGGAAACGGTGGCTTTTCCCTTTCAGGCTGTCAGAATTCCAGTATTAAAGGGGCTTCTTGGGGCAGCCCTGCCCCCCACACTGGGCCTGGGGGTAGGGGGCAGTGGGTTGGAAGAGAGGGGCACTGAGTCAGGACTGGCCATTGATGTTTACAAATGGGTTCTGGTACAAAAAAAGGTTGAGAACCACTGGTCTATGTGACAGCACTTCTTTCAACAGATAGCAGCCACCAGAGCATGCCCCATTCCTTCTGCTCAGCACAGTTACACCATAGTAGGTGTGCCAGCAGGGTGCTCAGAGCATCCTGGGCAGCACTAGCTGTTTGAAAGGGACAGGACAGAAGGTAAAAGATGTAAAAGAAGTACGGACAAGGTACTTTAGGTAAATGTGATATCTTTTATTAGACCAACTAAATAGCTGGAAAAATTGTTCTTTGCAAGGTTTCAGGCACAAACACCCTTCTTCAGGCATAGGGAGTGTCTGCTGTTGTTTTGTGCTGTCCTGGATGGAACAGAAGCCAATATGCAAAATGCAGGTCTGTGAAAATGCAAATGCATGGTAGTGAGGATCAGAGGGAATGAGAGACAATAAGTGTGAGACAGGTTGGTTGACCAGAGGCAAAGGAGTGGGGGGAATGTTGATCTGGTGATAGAATGTAGCTAGTAAAAGGTAGAGAGGTTATCTGGGGTTATTATGGCAGGTAGTTTTAATATGCTACAAATCCAATGGTGGCTGGTTAGCTCAGTTGGTTAAAGGGGGTGCTAATAATGCCAAAGTCATGGGTTCAAGCCTTGTATGGGCCACAGAAGTGAAGTGACTCCTTTTAGTGGTGGATGGACTGTACCCAAACTAGTGAGATGTGAGCAGTGGGGTACCCCAGGACTCGGTCCTTGGGCCTACACTGCATCTTCATCAGTGACTTGGATGAGGGGGTGGAAAGCACACTGTCCAAGTTTGCTGATGACACTAAGATGTGGGGCGAGGTGGACATACTTGAAGGGAGAGAGAGGCTGCAACTAGATTTAGACAGACTACAAAAGTGGGCAGATGAGAATAGGATGAGGTTCAACGTAGACAAATGCAGGGTGCTGCACCTTGGGAGAAGGGATCCACAGCATACATACAGGCTGGGGAGTTCCCCTCTTGAAAGCACAGAGGTGCAAAGGGATCTCGGAGTCATTATCGACTCCAAGATGAACATGAGCCGCCAATGCCAGACCGCAGCCAGCAAGGCCAGCCATACCTTGTCATGCATCCAAAGATGCATCCCAAGCCAGTCCAGAGAGGTGATACTCCCCCTCTATGTGACTTTGGTCAGGGCGCAGTTGGAGTACTGCGTCCAGTACTGGGCACTGCACTTCAAAAGGGATGTGGCAGCCTGGAGAGGGTTCAGAGGAGGGCTACCTTCTTGGTGAGAGGGCAGCAGGACAGGCCCTACGATGAGAGACTGAGGGACCTGAACCTGTTCAGCCTCAGCAAGAGGAGGCTGAGCAGGGACCTGGTAGCTGCCTACAAGCTCATCAGGGGAAATCAACAGCAGATAGGTAGAGCCCTTTTCTCCCCAGCACCACCTGGGGTGACAAGGAACAATGGTCATAAGCTGATGGAGAATAGGTTTAGGTTGGAGATCAGAAGGCAATATTTTACAGTTAGGGTGGCCAAAAACTGGAACCAACTTCCCAGGGAAGTGGTCCTTGCCCCTACCTTGGGCAAATTCAAGAGGAGGTTGGACGATCACCTGTCTGGGGTCTTGTGAACCCAGCATTCATTCCTGCCTGTGGCAGGGGGTCAGGCTAGATGATCTGTTCAGGTCCCTCGTTTCCCTAACTACTATGAAATTATGAAACAATGTCTGTATTCAGTCCATGATTTTTTGTATCCAGTAGATTTATGAAGTGAAGTTCATAGACTTGTCTATGAAAGGTGTTTTGTAAATTCCCTTTGAAGATTAGAACTGAGATATTGGAGAGTGGCTGTCTTGTGAGAAGTGTGCACACATTTTTTGCTTGTTGTCAGGAGAAGCCATCTGTCTCTCACAGAGGTCAGGTTGTTCTGCTGACAGAAAGAAGGGCTTTTGCTAGCACAGGGGAACTGTAGATACATTCATAGTCATGTCAGAAGATCCCTGAAGGAGCTAGGGGAAAGTAGTTGTCCCTCCCTGTCTTTGTGGTGGTATTGTGTGCTATTAATACTCAGTTATGTAGCTTCTATATATGGGTTTAGATTTAGTTCACCTTTGCCTTTCCTTTATTCTGGAGATGTAAGTTAGAACCTCAAGAGCCTCAAGAATTGGTCTCCCTGACTCCCCAGAGTTCCCTAAAGCAGTATTTCTCAACCCTTGGGTCACGACCCAAAAGTGGGTCATAAGCATATATGAAAAGGTTGTGAACAAAATTTAAAAACAGATTCTCCTTTAAAGGAAAAAAATGTGGGAAACAATGAGTTTCCCCTTGCAGGCTGGGAGAGTTTCAGTCAAATCCCAGTTCAATGGTTCTCAACCCTTTTAAACCCAAGGCACCCCTTGTTAGACTCAAGACCCTTCTCAGAAAATGCTAGCTCTTCATTTTCACTCATGTTTTGGCCACAGAAAAAAATATAGAGCAATTTTTCTGTTGCAAAGAACTCAGAAAGTCCACAGCAAGTTAGAATGTTTTTATTGCTATGGATTCCTATGTGAAATCGCTGGGTTTATCTTGTGAATCATGTTTGTACACCTAACAATGCTAACATTGCCTGGCACCTTGCTGCACCCTTACCAAGATCTCAAGGCATGCCATGGTGCTATGGCACCTTGGTTGAGAATCACTCTCCTAATGGAAAGGACCAGGAAAATCTCTTCTGTTGCCAACAAGAGATAGTTTCTCTCCAAATGTCAAGTGGTCTGAGGATATTCTCCCTGCCACCACCCAGCCTGCTCTGAAATGCCCCTTATCTTGGCCTTTTTCCTGTTTACATCACATGCATCCATTGCAGGAGAAGATAAAGGTTGAGAGGCAGAAGACTGTGTCTGAATTTCACCAACTGCACCAGTTTCTGGAGAAACAAGAACAACACCTGCTGGCCTGGCTAGAGGAAGTGGAGAGAGACATTGCAGAAACAGAGAAGAAAAATACCACCAAACTCTCTGAGGAGATTTCCCTTCTCAGTGATCTGATCAGGGAGATGGAAGAGAAGTGCCAGCAACCAGCCAGTGACCTCCTGCAGGTGAGAACTCAGGGCCTCTCATAGAGTTTGAGGAAAAAGGGAGAGGGTGAAGCCTGCAAGGTGAGGAGTCCAGGATCCCAGTCATGCACTAGGATCCACTTTGCATGTTACTTTAATAAAAACAGGCTGCCAGTCACTTTCTTTGGCTCTTCATGTTATTGTTCTGAACATTATACCTCTCTGTTTCCCAGGACACCAGGAAAGGGGCTGCTTAGTGTGCATGAGATTTTCAATTATTCCAGCATCTGGTTTCTCGAATGGTTTTTCAGCCTTCATCACGACGTTGTCTGAGCATTCCAATAACATGAATTTATCCTTTCCTCTGAGAGGAAGGGAAATGTTATTCTTAAAATAATATCATCTGCATTTTAAAGATGGATGAACTGAAACATAAAGAGAGGTTGTGACTTGCCTAAGGCTTCAAGGGGGGTCTGTGGTGAAACTAGACATGGAACCCAGATGTCTTGAGCCCCAGGTTTGCACTAAGTGGGTCTAACTATGCACCAACAACCAAGGTGCACTAAGAATATGGCATATGCCTCCCCATTAAACCTGTTTGAAAGGCAAACAAGTACAGGCTCATTATTATGTGTGCAGGATTGAACTTTCTTTTTCTTCTTTCCCATCTAGGATGCCAAAAGCTCCATGTACAGGTATGTGGCTCCTCCTCACTCACACTCACACTGATGGGAAGGGACTTGGGATAAGGATGTCACTTTGTCTCTTTGAAGAATAAGAGCAGAGTGCAAGGATCAGGACTGCTACGCACATAGTGCTCTGCCTCTTTGGCAGTGAACCTTGTGTTAAGGCAGTTATCTAGCAGGTGACTGATGGGGGTGGACATAATCAACCTTAGGCTAGCCAGGGAGAGCAGTTTGAGACCAGCCAGCAGGGGACAAACATCTCCATGCTGAGCTCCAGCTCTAGGAACATCGCAGAGGAAAGGATGAGGCTATGGGGGTGGAAGAGGCCTCATTTGTCCCGGGTAAGATGTAAAACTGCACCCTACAGTGGTCTGGTGGGGTTCCTAGTGTCATGGAAGCCCCCAGGAAATGTGAAGCCAATCACCTCCCCAGTGAAAGGCGAGGAGGTGAGCCTCATAACCCCAGCCTCACATCCCTGGTGGGTTTGATCAACACAGGGGAAGCCCAGGCTCACAGGAGTCCTGAGGCAGGACCCAGGTCAGGGGAGGGACCTGGAACAGCACCCAGGCTCCCCGTGAGTCCTGCAGTGGTGGAGACACTGAGAGGGGACCAGGCACAGCTGTGGCCACCTGAGCCCCACGGGGTGCAGGAGCCCAGTGTGGAGCCCCAGTGAGGGGGCCAAGGGCTTGGAGCCCAGTATGTGGGGTCAGGGGCTCAGTGTATGTTTGTGTGTGTGTTTGTCCATTTGTCTGTATAAAGAAAGAGCCCAGTGCAAATCACTGGAGGATACATCTGCGAGGCATGGGCCATGGTAAGGGATGGTGGCAGCCGTGGATAATTGCCCAAGTACAGCAGGGCACTCGAAGGGCAGCCTTCTGCCTGTTTACTATCTTTACTAATTACCAACAAGGCATGGCAGGTGAGTAGGTGGTTGGTTTGTCCAGAGACAGAGGAGGGCCAGTAGCAGTGCTGGACCCTTGTCACACCTTGGACTCAGTGAGCTTCATAGGGCATTTCCGGATGAGCACGACCATGCAGTATGTGGCACCACAAACATGTTTGCAGTGCCAGATACCGCGCAGCCTGGTGTTCTCTGTGCTACAAGGTCACACTACCCAAATTAGTGCTGCATGGTTTGGTTTTTTTTTCATGGGTTTCTTTGACCCTTGGATATCCAGGGATCAAAAAAAAAACTGCAGAAAAAAAAACCGTGTAGCGCTCGGTCGGGCAGCACATGCTGCTGAAAAGTGGAGCCAGGCCAACCAGAGTTGTGCTGCAGCTGCCAGCCAAGCTTCACATGGCAGAATCACTGTGGTGGAGGCCTCCAGGCCCCCAGGTAAGGCTGCTGGGGCCAGCCCAGTGCTGACCCCAGCCTCCCCTCCCCTACCCAGGGCAATTTGCCA
The DNA here is from genome assembly GCF_030867095.1 of Alligator mississippiensis. Lineage (NCBI taxonomy): Eukaryota > Metazoa > Chordata > Crocodylia > Alligatoridae > Alligator > Alligator mississippiensis. Next base: position 51,468,743 of record NC_081834.1, on the reverse strand, counting down.
CTTGCCAAAGCATGTGTGGCACACCTGGTGATAAGTAACTGCAGCACAAGGTGTGCCATTGCTAGTTGTACCCAGGGAACCAAACATTCACACATGTCTGGACACACCCATAGTGGGCTCTTTGATTATCTGATCTAAGGGAAATTTTATTCACCTGATAGCGCTATTAAAATGATAACTAAAGTTAAGGACTACGCACCATGCTGCCATTTCCTGGGCTATACTTGCTGTGCAGTTAGGATATACAGAAAAAAATTGTCCTCAGTTCAGAAGTTTCTGCCATCATGCGCACCTAGATGAGCATGCAGGTGAGTTTCCCTGGGGACAAATAGTGGTGGCACCATATGTGCCGCTGCTACTTGTCCCTGGGGAATTATCATGCACATGCACTCTGGCACACTGCAAGTTGTCCCAGGTGGGGTAGGGGAGGCTGGGGCCAGTACCTGGGCTGGCCCCAGCAGCCTTACCTTGGGACCTGGGCGCCTCCAAGGGCTCCAGTGACAGCAATCCAGCAGCAGGGAGCCCGGCCAGGCTCCAGTTTTGGCTAGTGCATGCTGCCGCCACGTGCACCACTGCACTTTTTTTCCACTGAAGGTTTTCTTGACCCTGGGATCTCCTGGTGTCAAGCCGTCCCTCCCCACAGTGCTGCAAATTAGCAGTGTGGGGAACATGTGTGGCATGTGTAGTCTGCGGCACTGCAAACAGGTCTGCACAGTGCCACATACCACACATGCACACTTGTCTGGACATGCCCAAGGAGTTCAAATTATGAACACAGAAGCAAAGAAAGCACATGATTAATTAGAAATGTTTGTCTTCTAGATGGGAAAAGGGGACATTTCAGAAGCTGGTGGAGGTTTCCCCTGAGGCAAAAAGGAAATTTGGAGGCTTGTGCCAGAAAAACGTTGTTCTGAAGAACACTCTGAAGGCTTTCAAAGGTAGGGAGATCTGCCTCTGAGAATGTGGGAAGAGATGAACACTGGCCAATTAGTTACTAATGGAAAATTAAGTGAAACAATGACCCAGAAGTAGATTAAAAGTCTTGCACAGAGCAAAAAGGCTATCATGCCTAGGAAAAATTAAGTGCGTATCAGAAACAAAAATGTTAATGTGAGTCTCAGTCCTTTAACCTGGCCTCTCTAGATGTGCAGTCCATGACTTTTGCTTCTTTCTCAGTTATGGCATCTTTTTTTCTTTCCCTGTCTTGTCCCACGCTTGAAGGCATTTATTTTGACTAACGAAATGCACAATTTTTCAAGTATTTTTGATGGAAAAAATGTATTTTCCAAAATCGTCTCCGTTCTTCTTTTTTGCTTTTAATTGACCTACATTTTGATTTTGTTTCTGCTTTCTACCATTCCCCCTGCCATTTTTACCTTTTTAGTACAAACTGCCAAGAATGCTTTCTTATTGTTTTTTCTTTTTCCTTTCCTTCCTTGTAACATTTGTGCCATCACATTCAACAATACTGTAATCACTAACAACAGAAATCTTGTCATAACACAGCAACATGACATATCATTTCCCTCCTCTCATCTCTCTAGAGTCTCTATTACTGGAGCTGGAGAAAGAATGGGGTAAGTGTCTGGGACTGGCTGTGGAAAAGGAGGAGGAAGAGGGAAAGTTGGGCATGGTGAGCTTTCTCAGGGCTATTTTGCTAGCAAGAAGAACACAAGATGCACTGTTTGTGACTGGATTCATTTGTCAAATTCTGAACTCCAACAAATCAGAGGCTGCTATGTACTGAGATGGAGCAGGACAGAAAGAAAGAGGGTCTTCAACATCCTGGTCTGTTAAAACCTTTCCTAGTGGTAAGGGCTCTCCTGAGCCATAGCCAGACTGAGTAGATGCCACGACTGTCCTCTTCAGGACTGACCACTCTCCCATCCTTCTGAGTTGGGGGACTCTCCATGAAGCTTTTTTCTTCGCACTGTACTTGAGGTCTCTCTCCATTTACTGCCTCCTTTCTCCCCCTTTCAAGCTGGGTTGGGAGGAGACTGTCCATCTGGTACTGCCTTGTACCCATCACATATGGGCTGGGTGCCTCTGTTCACCATTTCTGCAACACCCAATTTCTGCCTGTTTCTGCCTCAGTTTCCTTGCATCACTGCCGACTCCCCCACCATGCTTGTGGCCACTGCCCATGCCCTTCCACCAGGACTAGCGTTTGTATGCACTCTCTTATGTGCCACCTCCTGTATAGAGGCACATGGGAACATCTCTAACATGCAATGCAACCTGGTGGTTCTTCTCTACTCCCCACTCCCAGACCCTGATGCCTTTCCCCTTCCCCACTTCCTCCCTGGTACCTCTGCAGCCCCAGCAGCAACAGGAACAGCAGCTCTAATACCTGGCTCCTGCAGTACCTGGGAGCTGCAGTGACATCCATTCCCTGCCCCAGAAGAGAGGTAGTTCCCTGGGGCTCAGGTCCAAGAGACAGAAGATCAGGAGGTGTCCTAGGCAGTGCAGGACTTCTAGGAAAGGCAAGGAATGGTCCCATTCTACCCCAAGGCTGAGCTCTGACCCTTTTCTCTTTCCCAACAGTGAATGTGACTCTGGATCCAAACACAGTTCATCCCTGCCTGCTCCTGTCCAAAGATCGAAAATGTGTGAAATGGGGAGAAAAATATCATCAGCTGCCCAACAACTCCAAAAGATTTGATGCAGAGCTCTGTGTGCTGGGTTGTGAAGGATTCACCTCGGGAAGACACTGCTGGGAGGTGGAGGTTGGGGGTGGAACAGGTTGGGGTGTGGGAGTTGCCAGAGAGTCTGTGAGAAGGAAGGGAGAGTATTTCTTCAGCCCTCAGGAAGGGATCTGGGCTGTGGGACTATGGAAACATGAGTACTTGGTTATTACATCCCCTTCAACCCACCTGTCCCTGAGCCAGGTCCCCAGGAGGATTCAGATCTCTCTCTACTATGAAAGGAACCAGGTGGAATTTTTTGATGCAGAGACAAAGGCCCAAATCTTCACTTTCTCTCCAACCTATTTTAAAGGAGAGAAAATCTACCCTTGGTTCTGGGTGGAGAAGGGATCCCAGCTCAGTCTGTGCCCTTGATGCACAAGGTAAAATTCTCCCTTGATACCTGTCCTTGCTGAATGAAGAAGCTCCCAACAGCACCTGGTATCAGCCTCCAGGGTCACAAGGAGTGGAAATGATGATAACCTCAGTGAGCTGGGTTATGATACTAGAGAAGCCAAATGTGTTGTCCAGGCAGTTTGTTACTCCTTTATGGAGCACCCTAGCAATTTGCAGGGTCTGTAGGTATGGACTGGAGAACAATTGCACTCTAGCTACTTTGCACCAATATGACTGTGGGGGGTCATTCCCTTTGACCTCACTAGAGTTATTTCTGATGTACAATAGGATGAGCAAAATGGAAACTAGTCTTTGATGTTTTGTTCCAAGTTCCCCAAGTTCATTCACTTAGCATCATGTCATGCTACAAACCCAGATAAATAAATGTTCATACCTTTGGACTGAGAGCAAGTTCCATCTGTGTCTATACCAGGCCTGCATGTGACCCAGTGCCTCTATGCTTCTAGACAGAATTGGCTGCAGATGTGAGGGGGGTGTGATGTCCCCTCGTCCTTCTCTGCTGATTGTGATGTGAGTGAAGGGAATGGAAAAGGACTGCCTTTCTCATACTTGCAGCTGGGGCAAAGCAAATCTACTCTCTCAACCCACGGACCTTTGTGCTGTGGGGTCCTGTGGAAGCAGGGACTGTCCCCAGCCCTAATTCTTTTTATTTATTCACAGTTGTTTCAGAGGTGAGGCTGTTGCTTGGCTCCAGACATGCCTTGCTTTAAGCCTGTATCAATGGAGACACCAATGTGTGAGAAGGACTTAGTGAATGAATAATTGAATCGTGGCTCAGAGCAGCACCAGCTAAGTCCCACAGGAGGTAGCTTAAATCCTGAATGAGGTCAGCATCAGCCAGCAGGCTCGATCCACGGGCGATTTTTTATTTTTTATTTTTTCTGTGTTTCAAGCCAAATCAATTTCAAATCTGTGAGTCAGTCCCTGCTGCCAAATTTCTGGACCTGTGGGGAGTCCCCCAGGCCAGATAACACATTAGGTCAGTGTACAGAGTGGCCCAGAGCCTGATCTAGGTACATAAGGCCCAGCTGGTGGCAGTGTGGCCCTCATCATGCAGCTTGGGGCCTCAGGAGACAGCACTGGGCTAAGGGAGGCAGCCCTGGAAGTCTTTTCCACACATTCTTGTTAACTCACACCCTCTCCATGGTCCCATCATGTCATGGTAACTTTTGAAGGTGGCCATCTGCCAGTCTAAGAGGAAAAACTCAACATAGAGTTTCTCTGTGAAGTTTTCATCATAACTTTCCTCCTGTATCTAGGCAGAGCCCCTCTGGGTGGTCTCTATAAACTCAGTCTCCTTTACAGGGCACTGGAGACTGCCTACCCCAACCCAAGGGCTTGGCCTTTAGGTCTGGTTGGCTGCAGTCACTACCCAAGGATGGCATAGGCCCAGGCTAGCAGATTCCATCCAGGAACAATAGTGGCAGACTGAGGGACACTTGTACAGTCAGGGGGCAGCAGGCCAGGCCCTATAAGGATAGACTAAAGGGCCTGAATCTATCCAACCTCCACAAGAGAAGACTGAGAGGGGATCTGGTGAACCAGCAGAAAATAGGTGAGGCTCTGTTACCCCAGGCACCACCTGGGATAACAAGGAATAACAGCCACAAACTGACTGAGAGCAGGTTCAGGCTAGATATCAGGAGGCATTACTTCATGGTTAGGGCTGCCGGGCTCTGGAATGGGCTCCCAAGAGAGGTGGTGCTCTCCCCTACCTTGGGGGTCTTCAAGAGGAGTTTGGATAAATTTCTGGCTGGGGTATTATGATCCCAGCACTCGTTCCTGCCCAGGGAAGAGGGTCGGACTTGATGATCTATTCAGGTCCCTTCCAACCCTTGAAACTATGAAACTGTAAGTAATCTGTGCAGGTGCTTGGTTATATATGGTGCAAGGAATACGGTAACAGAAATGGAAGTGTAGCAAAAACTTAAAATGACAGCACAAGGGAAGTCTTTTTGTTCTCTGAGCTCTCACTTGATGTGCAGTGATGCAAGAGAAGGCATTGGACACACACACACACCTGACTAACTGTGGAATAAGCAATGCTTCTGGCTTGCCTTCCCACTACAAAGGGAGTCGATTTCTTGAGCTTGTTCTACACCAGTGGTGCTCAACCTTTTGCTGGCTCAGGCCAGATGAGTAGTTTGGGGCCAGTCCATGGGCTGGGCCAGACCCCATGAACCAGGATAAGGTACCAATCCGCTTCCCTCAGCCTAATACTGCTTCCCAGAGCCCTGAACTGCTTCCCTTAGCCCCATGCTGCCTCCTGAGGCCCCAAGCTGTATAATGAGGGCCACACTGCCACCAGCTGGGCCCCTGTGTGCCTAGATCAGGCCCTGGGCCACTCTGTGCACTAATCTAATGTGCTATCTGGCCTGGGAGACTCCTCGCAGATCCAGAAATTTGGCAGCAGGGAAGCAGCAATTGCTGGCTCCACTCCCCTGCCACTATATTTCAAATCCCTGGGGACCGCTTTGGGCTCTGTGGGCCAGATCTGGGCCATGGGCCAAGGGTTGAGCACCCCTCTTCTACACTCTTCCGGTAACTGCCAGGGGAAAAACTCATAAAACAGCTGTTCTCCTCAGCTAGTTTGTAGACCCCTTTCTACCATGGCAACCGCCCATACAGCACAGAGCCAATCATATTTCTCAGGCTCTTGAAATGTCAATCACAAGGAATGCTCCCTTTGCCTGAAGAAGGGTGTTTTGTATCCGAAAGCTTTCAAAGAAGAATTGTTTCGACTATTTTAATTGGTCTAATAAAAGATATCAGATTTACCCAAAGAACCTTATCAATCACAAGCTGATTAATTCAGAGTTAGCTAGGGTATCTCTTCATTGCCCCACAGTGCAGACATCCTCATCATAGCTTCATGGGATGTTCTGAAGCCAGAATGCAAAATTAAGGCTGTGGGCAGATTTGACAGTTGCACCTTTTTCAGATTAACATAAGTCATTCCAATATAAATGTCATAGCTGCATGCTGCTTTAGCAATAAAACTACATCAAAACTATTATAACTGTACTTTATTTTATCCAGGTTCAATGTAACAGTGATTTAGTTCACTTAGAACATTATAGGGGTATGCAGCTGGATCAATTATATTGGAGCAGTTGATGAACATTCACAAGTGAAGTAACAATTCCCGCCTCGCATTTTAAAACAGCTTAAAGTTATCTCTGTCTTCAGCCTAACAATACAGTGTATTTTGACTCTACCTAAAGGCTGGCTCACAAATCTATCAGTCAGTTTTTGTCTGACAGCTAAGCTGAGTTATTCTTAAATTTAAAGGAAGTGGAGCCAAAGACTTGCTCCAAAGGCCCAGTTTTTCATACTGGCAAATAATTGACAGGGTGACAAGAGAAAGGGATACCCAGGTAAGCATCAACGTCCGGGGAGCAGGAGGCCACAACTGTCCTGAGAGTAGGAGGGAGGCACGTGCACCTTCAGGAGGCCTCAGGTGCCTCTACACTAATGCTTGTAGTATGGGGTGTAAGCAGGAGGAATTGTGCCTCCTGATTGCAAGTAAGACCCCAGACTTAGTAGGGCTCACAGAAACCTGGTGGGACCCCACCCACGACTGGGCGGTGGGCATTCAGGGATACACCCTATATAGAAGAGACAGGACAGAGAGGAAAGGTGGAGGGTTGCACTCTATGTCAAAGAGCACCTCACAACATCAAGGATTAGCTTCGGGTTAGAGGAGGGTCGAGCGGAGACACTATGGGTCAAACTACAAGGGGGGCATGGCAAAAGGGACCTTACGGTGGGTGTCTACTACAGACCACCCAACCAGGGGGAAGAGCTGGACCAGGAATTCTCCGGTCAGCTTATGGAGGCGGTTAGGTCAAGGGATGTTATTGTCATGGGTGACCTAAACTACCCAGACATTTGCTGGGAGGAGCAGACAGCAGGTCTGACCGCTCGTGTAGGTTCCTGGCTTATTATAGGACCTTCCCCTAATCCAGGAGGTGCACAGCCCCACTAGGGGTAATGCCTTGCTGGACCTGGTCCTGGCCACTGGGGATGACCTGGTGAGGGGACTGCAGGTCCTTGACAACCTGGGCAATAGCGATCGTCACCTGCTGGATTTCACTATCCAGCGCAGGGTGTCAAGGGCTCACACAAAGGCTAAAGCCCTTGACTTCAGAAGGGCCAACTTCAATGAGCTTCAGAGATTAGTGGGGGAGGCACTGAGGGCCCAGAAGGTAGAGGAGATGGGAGTCCATGAAGGATGGTCGTACCTTAAGAGGACGATCGTCCAGGCCCAAAGGGTAACAGTCCCTGAGGGAAGCAAGGGGGGGTTAGAGTGCTCAGAAACCCCCTTGGCTCATCGAGGGCATTCAGCAATGCCAGAGGACTAAAAGGGAGGTGTACAACCAGTGGAAGGGAGGAGCTATCACCAAGGGAGTACTCCTCCTGGGCTCAGGAGGGTAGAAGGGCTATTAGGAAGGCCAAGGCAGAGATGGTACTCAGGCAAGCGTCCAGGATTAAGGACAACAAAAAGTCCTTTTTCAAGTACATTGGGAGGTAGAAGAAGGCACCAGGCAATGTAGGGCCCCTGCAAGACTCAAATGGTAATCTTGTGGCTATGCCAGATGAAAAAGCTGATATTTTTAACAGTTTCTTTGCCTCTTTTTTCTTGAACAGGGACCGGGATATCCCACCTACCAGAGGTAGGGACAATCTTGGGGATAGCTCTGTCAGGCCTTCAGTCAGTGCAGATGTAGGTAGGGATCTTCTGGAAAGGCCGGACATTTTTAAGTCTGCAAGTCCAGATGCCCTCCACCCAAGGGTGTTGAGGTAGCTGGGAGCGGTCATTGCAGAGCGCTTGGCCCAGCTGTATGAGCATTCGTGGTCATCTGGCCAGGTGCCAAAGAATTGGAAACTAGCTAATATGGTCCCAATTTTCAAGAAATGGAGGAAGGAGGACCCAAGTTACTATATGCCCATAAGCCTGACTTCGGTGCTCGGGAAGTTCTTGGAAAGAATCATCAAGGAGCACATCTGTGGGGGGCCTGCAGGGGAGATCATGCTGAGGGGCAACCAGCACGGGTTCATCAAAGGCAGGTCCTGCCTGACCAACCTGATTGCCTTTTATGATCACGTAACTAAACCCTTGGATGATGATGTTGCCATGGATGTAGTCTTTCTAGACTTTAAGAAGGCCTTTGACACTGTCTCTCACCCCATTCTCATCAATAAATTAGGTAACTGTGGCACACTGTCCAAGTTTGCAGATGACACTAAGATGTGGGGCGAGGTGGACACACTTGAAGGGAGAGAGAGGCTGCAACTAGATTTAGACAGACTACAAAAGTGGGCGGATGAGAATAGGATGGGGTTCACTGTAGACAAATGCAAGGTGCTGCACTTTGGGAGAAGGAATCCACAGCATACATACAGGCTGGGGAGTTCCCCTCTTGAAAGCACAGAGGCGGAAAGGGATCTTGGAGTCATTATTGACTCCAAGATGAACATGAGCCGCCAATGCCAGACCGCAGCCAGCAAGACGCTACCTTGTCATGCATCCAAAGGTGCATCTCAAGCCAGTCCAGAGGTGATACTCCCCCTCTATGCGACATTGGTCAGGCCGCAGTTGGAGTACTGCGTCCAGTACTGGGCACTGCACTTCAAAAGGGATGTGGCCAGCCTGGAGAGAGTTCAGAGCAGGGCCACCCACTTGGTGAGAGGGCAGCAGGACAGGCCCTATGAGGAGAGATTGAGGGACCTGAACCTGTTCAGCCTTAGCAAGAGGAGGCTGAGGGGGGACCTGGGGGCTGCCTACAAGCTCATCAGGGGGGATCAACAGCAGATAGGAAGAGATCTTTTCTCCCCAGCACCACCTGGGGTGATGAGGAACAATGGTAATAACCTGATGGAGAATAGGTTTAGGTTAGAGATCAGAAGGCAATATTTTACAGTTAGGGTGGCCAAAATCTGGAACCAACTTCCCAGGGAGGTGGTCCTTGCCCCTACCTTGAGCAAATTCAAGAGGAGGTTGGACGATCACCTGTCTGGGGTCTTGTGAACCCAGCATTCATTCCTGCCTGTGGCAGGGGGTCAGGCTAGATGATCTGTTCAGGTTCCTCCTGACCCTAGCTACTATGAAACTATGACATCTGTGCTTCTGCCTCTAAACTCTGTTATAGCTACGTAATTTAAAAAACCCCATCTAGATCCTTGTCTCTGTCAAGGTAATGTCTGAGTAGCTCATGCTTCCCTACCTGGAAATATGTACATATGAATTAGGTAAAAGCATCTGAATGTGATCTAGCAGAAATAGGATTCATTTATTTTTTTAAATGAGATGGGGACTTCTTTCATGCATTTCCATTGGTTCCACTGTCCAGGAAGAAGCTCAGTCTAAAATAACCAACATAGCACTTTGTAGGATAGAGTCTTATAGGATTGCTCCAGTGTTTATTTCTATATCAACAAAGAAGATGCAATCAGAAGCCCTTCATTATCCAGAAAAATCAGTGTATTCCAGCATATTTTGAGTCCTGAAGAGGCAATCCATTGGCTTTTTCTGACAAAGACAATGACTGTGAATGACTCATAACAATATAATATTCAGTAGCAGAAAATAAAAATATCCAAAAAAGTTAACCTAAATACAACATTCATCTAACATGGAGACTCTTAATTTTCTCTATTGACTTATTCTCTAGATTTAATCTGTACTTCCTCTCACTACTTTTCCTGCATCCCCCACCATCTACTGTATTTTACTCTGTGAACCAGCAGCATGCCAGTGTCCTGTTGGGTCAGAGAAACCAGAAATAAATAGGTGGGTCAACATTATCTTTATGCCTAGTCTGATCATTCTTTTCTGCATTGTTTTGATAAATCAGAAAATACTTTCAATTCTTCTGCTCATAGAGAAAAGAAACTTTAATTCTTTTGCTCACAGGGAATTTGGCTGCTCGGTGCAAAAGAGTAGAGAGGTCTCTTTTATGGTCTCCAAGTGGATAGTTCAGCTGATGTCTCAGGAACAGAGTGTGAGCTGAGACTGCCAGACCCAAAGCCAAGGGTAGACTCTTTCCCTTTTGAAAGATGAAGCAAAGAATGTGGCCCCATAATCAGCATCAGAAAATGTCACCTTCCCCCCTTCATAGTCCAGAGAGACCCAGATCTTTCTGGGGTTTCCACCTCAGGGACAAACAGGCTTTATGGGATGTGAGTGCATGGTACAGATCCCTTGCTCAGGCTTAAGCTTGTTCCATCCCATCCTCTTTACAGATCCTTTGGCAACCCCTCAACAGCCCAGGCTCCATTATCCCCCACCTCCACGTCCCAGCAATGTTTCCCAAAGGTGAATCCCTTACAGGCCAGCATGCAGCACTGTGTGTCATAGCTCCCAGGCTTGTTTGGCAGACTCTGCCAGTTCTTCCCCCATGTAACAACCTTCCTATCTGCAGACAGAATAAGGTTGGGATGAGCTGTGTCTGAATCCATGGTCGCATTTGCTGCAGGATGGAGAGAGAGGGAAAGAGAATCAGTGCCAGAAGCAGGGCTCAGCCTTGTGGGAGTCTGGGACGATTCCTTACCCTGCCCAAGAGACCCCCAGAGCACTCTCTGATCACCTGCCTCTGGGGACTGGGCAGAGATGTCATTGCAGCTGCCTCCTGCCAGGCCCTGGGGCAGGAGTGGGCAAAATACGGCCTGTGGGCTGGATGCAGTCCATGAACAGACTTTGTCTGGGCCACAGTGGGTCCCTCTGTCCTGCCTGGCCCAGGCATGATCCAGCCCATGGTGCATCCCACTGCTCTGGAGTGTACAGCAGGGCTGGGGTAGCTCTGCAGCCAGACTCCTTTTTCCAGCAGTCCTGGTGACACCAGCTCCTTTCATCTGCCACTGCCACCAGCCCCAGCGATACCTGCTTGGAGTTCAGGTACTTGAAAGGTGCTATCAAATCCCACTTTGGTCTTCTCTTCTGAAAACTAAATAAGCCCTGTTCCCTCAGCCTCTCCTCAGAAGTCATGTGCCCTAACCCTGTAACCATTTAAGTGCCCTCCACTGGACTCTTTCCAACTTGCACACATCCTTTCTGTAGTGGGGTGCCCAAAACTGGACACAGTAGTCCAGATGTGCCCTCGCTAGTGCTGAATAGAGGGGAATAACCACTTCCCTCAATCTGCTGGCGACTGTCCTTGTTCTTCTCTGTTTCTGTTCCCAGCAGTTTCATACTTGGACTCCTGGTGGCCCCAGGCAAACTTTTAGTATTGGGCCCCCTTTGCTAAAGATAATGATTTGTTTTTTTGTCACAAAAGTCTTTATCACACCTGTGGTATCAATGTGTTTAAATAATTTGTTCTCAATTGATAACATTGTATGTGCTCAATATTAAAACTTTTCTTTGCAATTGTAATTTTTTTTTTAATTTTCAGGCCCCCTTTCTGTCCCAGCCCCAGGCAGCTGCCAGGTTAGCCCATGCCTGTGTCCAGGTCTGGATCCTAGCTGTTTCTCCTGCTTCTCTGTCTGCCTAGTGCAGCTCCATCCTGCTTCCCTCCCAGCTTTTCCAGGCTGACCTGAGGCATCACTGCATGTTGATGCAGCATGACCCCTTTTCCCAAGGTTAGGACTCTATCTTTTTGCAGCCTGTTCTGTAGCCTCTCTTCTTCCCTTTCTCTATCTGAAGAATGTGGACACTACTTTGCTAAAGGCCGTGAAACAAGAACTCTTTGGCACAGGAACTTGTTATTATACATTTGTAACGTACTTAGGACACTTCTAGATGATAAGGCCCATACAGTCAGAGGCATGAGGGCACCTAATCCATTTTGATTTCAATGTGGGTGTTAGGCACCTAAGTCACATTAAGGACCTGGATCTTAATGGCCTTTTCAAGTGGGTTAGTACAACATTCAAGCATTTTCAAAGCCATCGGTCAACTACCACCTCGTACCATCCATGCCTAATTCCCTTGGGCACCTCCATTTCTGCCAGGTGGCACTTTCTAAGCAATAAAGTACTGTTGTCCCCCTAGGTCTAAGCAGCTGCTTCTTTTCACTGAAAATCAGAAGAAAACCAAAACATTTCAAAGACAGGGGAGCTTAGTTTGGAGCCCATGCTGCCCCCTTAGACATCAGGGAGTGCCACACAGTGACAGAAAGGGAAAAACAACAGGGATGGAAGGGGAGCCTGTGGGAAGGGGATAAGATTTCCATCTCCCTCCTTGATTGGCTGAAGGGACAGGCAAGGGATTGCACTGGCTGGGGAATCAAAAGGTGTTAGAAATTATCATGAAAGGTTACTGCCCAAACTCAGCTTCACCCAATAAGCAAATTATACCATATTACTTTGAGGTTTGAAATTAGCATTACTCTGCCCTTAGTTTCTTATTCCTGGATTCCTTGGAATATGCTAATTATATTAGGTGGTCAGATCTTGTTATGGCTTGACTTTTAAAAAACCTGTTAGATCAGCTAATCTTGTAGCTCTGCTTATTTTGGGGGATCAGTGGTCCCATGATCAGTGCAAACAGCTAGATTCAACACTTCGGTTAAATTGTGACAGACAAATTCCACTTGTGAGTTGCAAACTTGCAAGCTTTGCATTAGCTAATCTTAACTGCTTAGACAATCACCTGAATGTCTCCAAGAGCATATATTTTTTGCTCATGATAGTAACCCCTCTGGTTCTGGCCACCACACACCCCAAGAGGTGTAATAGGGCAGCTGTGCATCTGGGGCAGTGGATGTGCACAGGGCAGGAGCAGCTGGGGCTGATATTCTGAACCTCCCATCACTGCCACCACGGACCTGCCTGGGGCAGTTGCCCTGTCGTCCCTCCTCAGTTATGCACCTGGTCCCAGCTTCTAGAGAGGATGAGTCCCTAGCTTAGGGGTTTGGAGCCCTTTTAGACTCAAGGCATCTTTCAGAATGTGCCAGCTCTTAGGTTTCACTTGTTTTATGATGGCAGAAAAATACTGAAGCAATTTGTCTCTTGCAAAGAAATTGTAAAGACCACAGCAGGTCAGAATGCTGTTGATGTCATGGATTCCAATTTTAAAAGGCTCTGTGTTTATCATGTTAATCACATGTCAGTGTTTTCACACCTAATAGTGCTAATATTGTGCAACACTCTTAAACAGATCTCATGGCACCTGGTTGAGCATCGCTGCCCTAGGTCCTTGGACTAGAAGCCATTACAGTCCCTGACCCTCCTGACCCTCACCTCAAAGGGCTATTTTATTCCTTAGCTCTAGGAGAGGGAGCTAACTTCTACAAAAGGACAGAGTACCGAAAAAGTCCCATGGAGTGAAGCAGGCAGCTCTTTTTAAATAAAAATAGCTTTTATCAGTCAGAAGCGACACTGCAGGCACGGTCCTCAGCAAACAAAACAAACAGCATAATAAGCAAATGTGTAAAGCAAAAGTAAAAGCTGTGGTCAGTCCCTGAGAAATGCAACCCAGGCTCTGTGCTTCTTCCTCCTGATACTCTCCTCCTGCAGCTTTTAACCCTCTTTTAGTGGATCTACCTTCATTTAATACCGGCCAGTTGCAGCTGGCCTCCAGGTTGCCAGCCTGGTAACCTATTAACTGCTGCCTATCTGTAGCCCCCTGAAGGCTGCACCTCCTTCCAGGGACAATAGACACATCTCCATACTGTTTGTACAGCTAAAATAATGGCCATCACACACAAAAAATGGCAGATCTGGGGAAAACAAAGTACTGTTTCAAACAGTAACTTTGTTGTGGGAGAAAATTAACCACAGAAAAGATAAAAATACACCAGGAGATAATTTCACCCAGGCCGTTGTCACAGGTTTTACATTGGCTAAAATTCCTCCATGATACATGGACAGTCAGTACTTTCCTGAGGCTTCTTTTGTGCTGCAGACTATATACGCAGTAGGCAGAGTAATTTCCTGGCCAGCTTTCATCACTATGCAGTTTTAAATGAGCATTTCTGCACTAGATGTTTCCAAAGCAAAGGCCCCAAGGGTGAAGGCAGGAAAATAAAACATTAGTTGAAGCAAAATCTGAGAGCTGCTTCTTAGCAGTTTAGGATCACTCTGTCTCAGAAAACAGAACTCCCCCATGCCCGTGCATTAGCTATGCTCCTGCTCCAATCACTGTACAAGAAAATGTCAGCATTGTCCCATTCCAGCTAGTAATTGCAATGTCTTGGGGGTATTTGCTTCTCAGTGCCAGACACAAGGCCTGAGAAGCAACGGGCTTTGAAGAGTTTGATTCTTGGGCGGTCTATCCGTCTGCTGCTTTTTCCAGAAGAAAACCCTGGATTCAGAACTGAAACCAGTGAAACGTTCTGCTTTCCTTAAACCAAACCCAGGATATAGACGGATAAAACAATTGTATCTCTAAGAAAGCATACCTGTACAAGCTATTGTGATGCAACTTATGTCTGTGCAAGTCTACAGTAATACTAGTGTAGAAAAGCAGCTCCAAATTAGCCCTGGGGTCAACATTAAGTCAATTTAGCTAACTTGGGTTGCTACGGGCTCGTGCAGACATACTGTGCTGAGCTGTCTGAAGGGAGAGTGGCTGGTAGAAGCCCTTATATTTTGTCTGTCGAGGTGATGGAGGTGAGTTCTTGCTGCTGCTGGTATAATGTCTCTGTGTATTGTTATTCCCATTCCATTGTATTGTTCTGAATCATATCATCAAATAGCTATGAGCCTGGAAGTGATGCCTCTTTGGGTAACTTGGAGATGAAGAGACATATTTCTTGGAATGTTTATTGCTTCCATCAATATAGTCAGAATCAATTAACCTATCACTCCTCTGTATGTTTATGGTCCCAGTCACTATCAAATCGGAGTCCCTTATGGCCATTAGTAAATGTATTTCCCCTTTGTAACAGATGGGTATAGCAATGCCACCATGTGAAAGCTGGGGGAAGCAAGGTGAAAAGAAATTAAGTGAGTTGCCCAAGGTCACTCAAGGAGTCTCTGGCAGAGCTAGGAAGTGAATTCTCTACTACGCTGAGTTTGACTGCAGTACATGATCCACAAAAGCAACCATAGGAGACAGCCGTTGTGTGCCGGCCAAGAAATGAACTCAGGTCAAGTGCTTGGAAGGCAGCTATTTTACTGCTCTGTTCCCCATCAAAGCTGCGTGGGGATGGTAGGACAACCCAACCCCAAGCTTGGTGGATGAGAGGCCAGATACAAAAAAAAAAAAAAAAAAAAAAAAAAAAAAAGGTGGGGGTGGGCGGGAGGTAGGTGCCAAAAACAGAGGTGAAGTTCGTAAATCCAAAATTGCAATCATCCAGGGGGTTGCACCAGTGTAACTCACCTTGGGCTAAACCTTGGAATGATCAGGTGCAAGTTTCTTGTATAGAGACCTAAATTCAATTTACCAAAAGTGTTCATGGTGAGGCAGGGGAGAACATTGCAAAGATTAAGTGAAAATAAAGCTTAGAGAAACATACCAAAATGCAGGGGAGAGTAGCTCCAAATATTTCCATTTCATTGTAAACCAAGTGATATTTGATATGACTGAAGCTCGTAGGATTATGTAATGATATTTTATTCTTAGTTTTCATTTTATAAAGGGAAAGCTTCCACAAAGGGAAGTATGCCTGTACACATTTATGCGTGTGTGGGAGGAAGGGGGAGGGGATGTATGCTTGCTTACTTAATTTTATTTTGCCATGGAAACGACGACCCAAGGTGTACATTTAAACCAGGGGTTGGCAAATGCAGCCCGTGGGCTGAATGTGGCCTACCAGGCCATTCTATCTGGCCTGCAGGGTCCCTAAAAAATTTAGAAAATTAATATTTATCTGCCCCTGGCTGCCTGTCATGTGGCCCTTGATGGCTTGCCAAACTCAGTAAGCAGCCCTCTGTCCGAAATAATTGTCCACCCCTGATTTAAACAATACAGTTTCACCAGACCAGTAGTTCTCACTTCATTAGACTCAAGCAACCCCTTGTTGGACTCCAGGCACCCCTCAGAAAATGTCAGCTTTCAGTCTTCGTTCCTTTTTTGACTGAAGAAACATCAAAAATCCATTTTTCGGTTGCAAAGAACTCAGAAACAGACCCACAGCAGGTCAGAATGTATTTGAGACCACACTACGGCTTCTTATTTGAAATCTTTGGGTTTATCTTATGAACCCTGTTTGTGCACCTACCAGTGCTAGCGTTGTGTGGCACCCCGCAGCACCTCTGAAAGGATCTCAAGGCATCCAAGGGTGCTGCGGCACCCTGGTTACGAATCGCAGCACTGGACTCTGACAGTCCCCTAGAATAGGTTTCCTAGGGAAGGTTGTTAATTTGATGCGGCTTATAGTGATTACTGATTCCAAAGCCAGCTCTTCTGATAGCAGAACAAGAGTGTCCACAGGGGTGTTGATGACAACATTTTGCCAATGTACAGAAAAAAAAGTGTTGAGATGGTTAGCTCTCTGTTGCAGAGGAAACCTGGAAAATATGAAAATAAAGAACCTCCCCACCAGCTCAACCCTCCTCAGAAAGAAACCTCTGCAAAGCAGGTGGGTGAAAGAGGAGACAAACTCCCCCTAGTATCCAGGAGCCCACGTGCTCCCTTTCTTTCCCAAACTCCGCTTCTAGTGCTGTACAGATGGGACTATGTTTCCCACAATGCTCTGCAGTGTCTACATATTTTCCCATAATGCCTGGCAAAAGACTACATTCCATACAATCCTTTGCAAGCGAGGGGTTGTCTCCTAAAATGCAAGGCATGGGAAAACACATTTTTCCCCCTGCTTGCTGCAATGTAAACTACTCCTCCCAGTGCACTTTGCAATGCAGACTACATGTCCCACAATGCCCCTGCAGTGGAGACACAAAAGGCGACAGGCAGGGATGCAAGATCTGCTGTCCTGGTGTCTCGGTGAAGCATCTCTAGTTGGCTGGGGAGCCCCCCATTTACCTGGCAGGGCTTGTGTACAGGGGCCCTTGACATGGATCCAGGTAAGAGTTGGCGTAACGGACAGCCCGGCTCAGGCAGCCCCACGGTACTACAGCTCAGCTGCTAGCATAGTGCAGCCTAACTCCTGCTTAGTAAGCAAAGGTGACCTTTTAAGGAACTGGGACATAGGACCGTTGGCAACTCAACCCCAAGAGCTCATGAGTAGTGAAGGTTGAGGCTCTCCTTTTTTTGCCTCCTGCCTTGGGAGTATGCAGCAAACACGCTTCCAAGCTTTCCTCTGCGGCCGCGAGGGCTAAAACATACTTTGTTTAAATCAAACTGGTGAATCCAGCAGCTGGCAAGAAACCTCAGATATCATGAGACTGGAGGTAATGTTGCAGGAGTTGATGTGAACATAACAGGTTACCAGGTCCTCCACTGAGCCAAGATGTATACACACACATATGCACAGGCTGATGTGTATATGTGTGTTTTCCCCTGAGCATGCACCTGGAGACAGAGGGTCCTTATTGTTCAAAAGCACTGAGCGTGTGCCTTTTGAAAATCAGGAGTTTAAGCTTTCTCAGGTTAAGCACCAAAAAACCTCAAAACTAGTTCCTTCAGAAAAATCTTATTTTAAGCCTTTGTAATATAAAGGTTAGTGTATACACCTGTGGGGGAACTGCGCTGGCAGGTATAGGTACTATCCTTCTTAATACAGTAATGGCATCCGTGTACTTTGCCTGCCCAACATAAGGAAGGACAAGGGTTAAAGTAAAGGAGTGGATGGGGAATGAAGCCTCCATCTTCTCTGCCCCAAGCATTTGGGAAACCTCACTTTTCATTCACTGGGTTGCAGAAGCAGTGTTCTCCCACAGCAAAGCCATCCTCCCTGGCTAGTGACTGGAGAGTTCCCTACCCTGCTGGATATTAGACCAAATGCTGAAGAGGAGTGAAACTTAAACAGAACTGTAGAAATACTGTACAATCCAGATTGATCCTATGTAGGTGTTCACAATTGATTTAATTTGCAGCACATTGCAGGAGACAAGTGGGTGGCACAGCTGTCTGGTGTGGCATTTACTTCCAAGGGCACCACTATTCCAGTCAGCTTGAGCTCCTAAAAAGTCCCGCAGAGCTGGTGGAGGAAGGATGCCCTTCCAAATAAAAGCCGCAGCAATCCGCTAGCACGCCCATCGGTTACAGGTAACTGTTTCCTGCAGCTATGTATGACCCACATCTGGCTTGCAAACTCTTATCTTTTTGAAGGCTAGGAAACCTAACCCCAGGAACAACCTGGATTCTCTTATAATCGATGGGGGCTTTCAGTGGTAGAACCAAAGGGAAAAAAAAGTCTTTGGATTGACCTGAAACAGTCTTTTGGAGGTTTTTAGTAAAAAAAATAAGACTTGATTTCACTTTAGAAAAATGTTTAGCTGTGATTAATTTCTTATTTTGCTTGATCTTTTTTTTTTACCCTCCTTAAAATAAATGTAGCCATTTTCTCAGTTAGAGAAGGGATCGCATGCCCTAGCCACAGAGATCTGCCAGCAGAACTACATAAAGGCGGCAGGGTGTGAAGCTTGCTGGCAGAAGAAGGCTTCTGCCAGCTTAGTTTGTGTCAGTTTTGGAGGCAGAGTAGCTAAGCTAGCAGAAAAACCCCTTTTGCTCTGCTGCTGTGGCTATGGTGGCAGCAGCCCCGCAATGTAGATATGCCTAGCACTGACCCCTCCTTCTTCTAAAGATTTCCACCCTCCCTTCAGGTTTTGAGTCCAGAGTGGCCTGTTCTGATCAGCTAGTGTGACCTCCTGTGTAAGAGCAGTGACAGAACTGCCCCCAGTGGGTTCCTCCAGCCTGCTCAATAGCCTGTGTTGTTTTCAGGATTCAGCTCCTGGGTGTCAGCTTAGCCTAGTCCTCCCCCTGATGTTCCTGAGGTCTCCTTTCTTCCTGGCACAGGGAATGACCTGTTTGGGTTCTTCCTCTCTCTCACCCTGTCTTTTTCCCCACCAGCAGCTGATGGGATCAAGAGTGAGGGTGAGGAGGCAGCCTCCCATCAGGAAGGTCCTGACAGAGCAGACCCACCTGCAATGGTCTCGGGAAGACCTGAGGAGGAAGAAGCTGGCGAGAGTTGGGGCAGGGCCAAAAGGCAACGTTCAGGGAGACCAGAGGACAAACCCAGTTCCCTCTGTGGAGGAAGAGCCCGAGATGACAGTGCTGTCCCAGCTGAGAGGCCCTACAAGTGCAGCGTGTGTGGACGGAGCTTCTCCCAGAGCTCCAACCTGCTAACGCACCAGCGGCTGCACACGGGCGAGCGCCCCTACAAGTGTTCTAGCTGCAGCAAGAGCTTCAACACCAGCTCAGCCCTCATTGTGCACCGGCGCACCCATACTGGCGAGCGTGCCTACCGCTGCCCCGACTGCGGCCGGGGTTTCAGCGAGGGCTCAGTGCTCATCAAGCACTGGCGCACCCACACGGGGGAGAAGCCCTACAAGTGTGCCCACTGTGGGAAGGGCTTCAGCCAGAGCTCCAACCTGGCTGCCCACCGGCGCGTCCACACTGGGGAGAGACCCTACGCCTGCCCGGCTTGCTGCAAACGCTTCAGCACCAGCTCCAATCTGGCCGCCCATCGCCGCACCCACACTGGGGAACGCCCCTATGGGTGCCCTGAGTGCGGGCGTCACTTCAGCCAGCAGTCCAACCTTGTCGCCCACCAGCGTGTCCACACTGAGGACAGGCCCCACACCTGCCCCGACTGTGGGGAAGCTTTTGGCACAGGTGCCCAACTGCTCGTGCACCGTCGGCGCCACACTACCCACCGGCCCCACCTCTGCTCTGACTGCCCAAAGAGCTTCCCCAGCCACTCAGCCCTGATGGCTCATGGGCGGACCCACACAGGTGAGCGCCCCTACACCTGTTCTGAATGCCAGCGTGGCTTCAGCCGCCGCTCCGACCTTAACAAACATCAGCGTGTCCACACAGGCGAGCGCCCTTACCAGTGCCCCGACTGCGGCAAGGGCTTCAGCCAGAGCTCACACCTCATCACCCATCGCAGGTTGCACCAGGCCAGGAGGCCCTTTGTGGGCCTGGATGGCTCAGGCTCTGCCCCACTAGTTACCCCTCAGGAAACCCAGAGCAGGGAGGGTCAGAGCCTCACTGCAGTGGATGATGGGGCAGCCCCTCGGGTGGAAAGATGCCATCCTGGCAAAGACTGTGAAGAAGGTTTCAGTGCCCAGCCAAAGCTTAATACCCATCTAGAGGTGAAATCCCATCCTGGTGCTAATAGCACAAGGGTAAAGGCAAGTGCCAGGCCTGCCTCACCTTGCTGTGACCCCACCACACAGTGGACAGCAAACAGAAGGGATGGGTCCCATCCCTGCCGCAATGCTGGACAAAGGCTAAGCCCAAGCCCAGCACCCCCTAACTCCTCACTGGAGGCCCATTTAAGTCACCACCGGGGAGATAGGAGTGCTGACCCCGAGCAAAGGTCCAGTAGGGGCTCACAGCTGTGGACTCACTTGGATACAGACACAGGACACAGCCCAGAGCCTGCTGCCTGGCATGCGGAGCACAGACACCCTAGTGCCACCTGCCAGGAAAGCCCCTGCTTAGGCCTAGCCCTTTCACACTGCCGGGTGCTGGAGAAACCATTCCGGTGCTCAGACTGCGGGAAGAGCTTCAGCCAGAGCTCAAACCTGATAAAGCACCAGCGTGTGCACACGGGGGAGAGGCCGTACACCTGCGTTGTCTGCCAGCGCAACTTTAACACCAGCTCGGCCCTGGTGGTGCACCGCCGCACCCACACAGGCGAGCGCGCTTACCACTGCTCTGACTGTGGCCGTGGCTTTCGTGACAGCTCTGTGCTTGTCAAGCACCAACGTGTCCACACAGGGGAGAAGCCTTACGTGTGCCCCCACTGCGGAAAGGGCTTTGCCCAGAGCTCCAACCTGGCTGCCCACCGACGTGTCCACACTGGGGAGAGACCCTACGTCTGCCCTGAGTGTGGGCGCAGCTTCAGCCAGCGCTCCAACTTGCTCACCCACCAGCGTGTCCATGCTGAAGGGAAGTCCCACGCCTGCCCTGACTGTGGGGGTGGCTTTGGGACCCGGGCGGCTCTGCTGGCCCACCAGAGTGGCCATGCCACTGACCGGCCACATAAGTGCACCCACTGCCCCCGGAGCTTTGCCCGGCGTTCAGACCTGGTGAAGCATGGGCGAACACACACCGGGGAGAAGCCCTATGGGTGCCCAGAGTGTGGGCGCCGCTTCTCCCAGAGCTCGCACCTGGTGGTCCACCAGCGCTCCCACCTGCCTGAGAAGCCCTACAAGTGCACCCACTGTGGCAAGGGCTTCAGCACCAGCTCCCACCTCATTGCCCATCAAGTGACCCACACAGCATAAGGTCCTGGAGCTAGTAGGAAGGCCTGGCACTCACTGCAACAATGGGAGGAAGTGTGGCCCAGGGGTGAGGGAGGGCCTAGCAGGAGAAAGACCTCAGTTGAGTTCCCTCTTCTGCCTGAGAGTTTCTCTCTCTGACCTTTGGCAGGTCACTCCAGGCAGGATTTCCAAAGGTGTCTTGGTGTTTGAAGGCTGAAATCAGCAGGAGTTAGGCCCTCGGCTAATCCGGGTGGCAGCTGCCTCTTGCTACACAGGGCAGAACATGTGACCTGGCTCCTTGCTGCACAGCACAGGTCTCTGCCCCCACTCCCATAAGAGCTCAGGCTGTCTGCATTTACCTTCTCTACAGATACCTGGGCCCTCTGCAGTGAGAAAAACACAGGCAAGGGAGAGCAGCAAGGATTGCTGTGGATGGTTCAGTACAGCTGTGCCACCTCATGCCCTGGGCTGGGTAAGACCTCTGGGCCAGGATCAGCATCCTTGTGGGCTGGATCAAGCCCAGGGTGTAGGTTACTGACCTGTGACCTAATCCATTTGGATTTAGGCTACATTATGAAGTTCTACCAATGGAGCCATGTCAACCAGGGCTGTAAAAAGATGACTTGCCTTAGCCAGTGCTGCTGAATCCCTGTCATGTGGGCCCATCTCAGACATACAACCTCTGGTAGTCTGAGTCAGTGTTTTTCTGGCAGTGGAAGAGCTCCCTCTGCTAGTACAGCCTGTGTGCACACTAGGAGCTTTGGTACTTCAGAGCTACAAAACAGGAGCACTGACACATTTCTAAAAAGCTCCCTGCAGACTGGTTTCCACTGCCCTGGGCTTTGACTTGCATCAAAATGTGGGACAATCATTTACACACACAGCTTGAATCACAGTTAACTGAATTAGCCACAATTGTCCAAGGAAAAATTGTTATCTCGGGTACTGTGTAGGGTTTGAAGCAGGACAATGGGCTTGTACTCTGCAGGATCCCATAAGAAAAGGCTTTGTCCCAGGAGAAATCCCTAGATCCGTTTCTAGCCTGAATGTTAGGAGCACAGCTGCTTAACTGACCCAGCAGCCCTCACATAGGGGCTGCACAATGTGCTGAGAGGGCGCTGAGAAGGGTATCCATAGCCGCCAGGCAACTGAGAAGGGTGCTGCTGAAGCTGGATCATTGACAATCTTGGAGGGTGGGGGGAGCAGTCGTAAACCCTGCCCATCAAAGAGTTAGGATGCAGGGAGGCATTTCTCCACTTGGGGTTCACAGCCATCCCCTTCCTAACTCTCCATGAATTAGAAAGGGGATAAGCACCTTTCTCATGAAAAGGAGAAGATAGTGATGGTGGTAGTGGAGGCAGCAATAGCTCCCTTTTAGCCAATAGCCCAGCAGTTGGAGAGCTGGCTTGGGAGACTTGAATCTTCCTCTTCCACCTTCCTGGACAGCACCCTAACTATCAGGCTGCTGGACATATTAGGGTGGAATTGTCTTGGTCCTTTATGCTAAAACTCTTCTATTTCATATGGGGAAAAAAAATTGTTGGGCCAGGTATTACCATGTCTCTAACCTAGTGATTAAGGCAGTCACCTAGAAAGTGGTCTGGGCAGGGTTTGAATTGTGGGGGAACTTGGGCAGGGAGGAGGACTGACCCCCCATAAGAGACTAGAGCCCCCCTGTAAAATTTGAAAATCATAACCTGGAAGGGTCTCTGATTTTATAAGGCATTGTGATGGGAAGCTCAGTTGCTTTTTGCAGACCCCCAGGAGTCAAAGTGTAATTCCAACCTTGGGATTACAGTCCCAGGTACAAGTAGCACGTACCAGTCCCTGTACAAGAGCATATTTTTAAGTAGTTTATGCAGAGCTGAATTGTTGCCGCAGAAGGAAATGGCAGACTCCTATCCCAAAATGTCCAGGGGCCTGGTGGTTAGGGCACTTTTCTGCAGAGGTGGTAGATGTAGGTTTAAAACATCCCTTCAGGTCAATGAAGGATTTGAACCTGCATGACCCATTTCAGCACTGTAAACACCAGGCTCTTTGGTAAAAGGGAGTCAGTGTCATGATTTCTATTTGGGACCCATCAGTAAATGTGCTCTGAACAGGCTAATTGAATCAGGCTCAGCCCCAACCGCCCTTCTCCCCCCACCAAGTGAGAAAAGCAAAGGAGCACCTAATTTGGGAAGCCGAGGATAGCTGAGCTCTGAGCTACATGCCCAGCTGCTCAGTGCAGTCAAAACTGAGGCAGTGCCTGGCCTACCCAGCAGTAGAACTTAAGATGAATGGGAGTCTTAACTGGTGAAAACATTTACTGGTGGAAAGGCACCTTCAGCCTTTGGAAACAGTGGTGTGGGGATCGAAATTTTGAACTTAGGATCTTAAAGTAGCATTTGGGGCTGGATCCACAAAAAGGCTTGGCCATTGAGGCAGCAGCTACCTGCACGTTTAAGCACCTAAATACCGGCTTAAAAAAAAATCTGGCTTCCTGTACCTCATTTTTGTATCTGTACAATAGGGATAAAGCACTCCCTATTTCACAAGAGTTATGTGGAAATAAATGTGTTAAAGACTGATATGCTCAGACACTATGGTAGTGGAAGCCCTGTATGTATCTAAGAATACATTATTGCACCAGGAGTTTGGAGGCTTTTTTGTCCTCTTTGCATTGATGGTCCATAGATTCATAAATGCTAGGGTCAGAAGGGACCTCAACTGATCATCGAGTCAGACCCACTACCCTGGGCAGAAAAGAGTGCTGGGTTACATGGATGTGAGTTCGCAGTACAGGAAAAATTCCTTGAGAGAGCTAGACATTTCTAGACATGGATAAAGTTAGGGAAAGAAACCCACTATGACTTTTCTTTCCAGCTGAAAAAAGTTGGTGGAAGTGTCAGAAAACATGAGATAATTATTTTCTTCCAGGCTTCCTTGCTTTTCTTTCCTAACGTGTGTTTGTGTGTGTGTGTGTGTGTGTGTATATATATATATATATATATATATAAAACCTTGTAACTTCCCAATAGGAACATTTTCAAAGGAATCTTAGTACTGTTGGAGCTGAGTGACTGGATGAATCTACACATGCCATTAACGTGCATTAATAAACTGTGGAGTGTTGCTCCCATTTGCACAGTGTATATGCACGCCCAGACTGCAGCACAGTGAGCTGGGTCACAGCAGCCCCAGCTGTTAGGGGACCTGGGGGTCAGCCTGCCAGCCCAGGGCTACTCTGACTGGGCTCTGTGCTGCAGAGGGGCTGGCTGGGGCATAAGGGTGCTTCAGCATGGGGCTAGCCAGCAGGCAACCCCTGCACTGAAGCACCCTTATGTCCCAGCCTGCTGACTCAGCGTCTACAAGTGTGCTGCTGTGCATGAAAAAAATCCGCAGCAAAGTAGTATTTACAAGTACTATCTTGCTGCAGAGTTTATTAGTTTCTTGCACCCTAATAGGGGCACATGTGCAGACACTAACATGGTTACTGCATGTTTAACGAGTCAGCTGTGTGGTAAGCACACACTCTGACCTATGTTATAGAGGGGGGTCAGAGTAGGTGATATGATGGTATCCTGAAAAGAGAGTAACAAATTTTCCATTTTCAAACCTGGTCTAAAAGAAACTAGTTTTGGGCAGATTTTGGCTGATGGATCTGCCCATTAGCTCAAAGCATTAGGTATGTCTGCTTTTGGATAGAGATTAGGCAGTCAGATGTCCCAAGCCTAGAACCTTCACTAGATTCAAACAAATTCTGTTTTTTGTCCACATGTAACACTGCTACTCATACCCTCTACAGCAAATGATTTTGATACTCCCTGACCTAAAAGCATAAGTCAATCTTACCTAACAGAATAGGGGTCAAGTTTGATATTAAAGTTATTTTTATAAATGATTTATAAAAGGATTATACATTAGTAACGGTGGTTATACTGATCACACTTGTAATATGGATCGTGTATTATAGGAGATCACAAGCACATTAGAAACAGATGGCGTGGAAAGGTTTATGAGAACATTGAAAGAAGTCAATATCAATGATTTGAGGCAATCTGATGACTTGACCAGATTCTAACAGTTGCTTAATTCTTGATTAAAGCTCTCTTTAAGTGTCATAATACATTTTTTGAGGAGACCATCTCTATTAGTTCAAAAGTATAGTGGACTTCAACTTCAGTATGGTTTCCTACCCACTAGAAGGAGATGGGAGAGCTGCATGAGATGCCATCTTGGATTTCTATGAATGTCTGACATCATTAATTATTCACCAGTGCCTGGTGAAGTTCAGCACTGTATTTCTGTTTTGTAGGCACTTAAAATGTAGTAGAAAGATACACAGATGTTCTTTTTAAACCTTCTGGATTAGGCAGAGAAAGGGGATTGATGCGTTTTATTTTGTGCCAGTGGTTTGCCTCCTTGCCAGATGTTATTCTTTTAATTTCGAGCTACATAGTGACTCAGCACCAGATTATCTTGTCCATGGTAATGCCTCACTTCTTAGCCTGAAAGAAAACAAGTACCTTATCAGCTGTCCAGTGTTGTAGACAGCACCAAGCAGAGTGCTCTGTAAGGAAATGGGTATAAACATGCAATGAGCTCTGTTCCCCACCCACTCGTGCCAAAGAAGATCACAGCAACATGAATAAAGAGACTAGGAGAAGTTGGAAAATAGTGCAGCAACACAAACCACTTGGTTTGGTCTAGCCACTAATAGCAAACAAAGAGCCCAGCTGCATTAGGTTTCACTGCTGGAAAAATTAATGTATCTGAAATAGTCACTGGTAGAGGCATGGGCGACAGGTGCCTGCTGAGTCAGGGGGGGCATGTGCCAGCTGGCACTTCTGGGCTGGTGCAATTGGCCACGGGGGGGAACCCCCCTGCCGGCCAGTCAGTGTGATCAGCCTTAGGGGGACTGTGGGGATTGCTTCTATTGGCACCCTCACGGCCTGGCCGGTGCTCTCGGTAGGGGGTGGGGAGAGGGTACCAGTGCTCTCTCCTGCCCTGCCTGCCCATTGCCTAACTGGACAACGCTGCTGCCAGGGGGTGAACCAGCACTCTCAGGGGGTGCACATGCACCCTCTACACATCGCCACTGGGTAGAGGTGCACCAATACATGGGTCCAATATCAGATCAACACTGATATAAAGAAAATTGACTATCGGAAATCAGCCTGATGTGGCCGATAACTTGGCTGATAAATGGCTGTGCATGCACACAGCCACAGTGCAGCATGCAGGCTGCGAGGAGCACAGCTCGGCAGCTTGGAGAGCTGTGTGCAGCTGGTAAGTCTGTTGTGGAAGTGGAGAGGGGGGTGGCAAGGGTCATGGGGGGGGGCAGATCAACGCCCCCCATGGTGAGGGAGGGAATTGGGCAGGGGCTGGGGCAGGTGCTGTCCAGCCAGGGCAGGGAGGGGTGCAGGACGGAGCCGTGGCTCGTCCAGGAGGGTGGGGTGGGGGGCGGCTCCCACCACTGTGTGCACCCTGGGAAGGTACAGGGGGTGCATATGCGTCCAGATCTGTGTGGGGTGCAGGTAGGGTCGGCTACAGCTGTGGGCCAGAGCTGCGCTGAACTCTTCCTGGCATGTGATTGGGGTGGGGGTTGAGCCGGGGCTGCACTCAGAGCAGGAGGCAGCAGTGCTGGGAAGGGGCTATGGGGAGGACTGCAGCCACCCCAAATTTTGCCATAGCACCCCTCCCAGTGCTGCCACCACCTGACCTGAGCACAGCCCCATCCCAACTCACTGCCCCCCCACCCATCCTGGGAAAAGCCCTGTGCAGCCCCGGCCCTAAAGTGCACCTGCAGCTACAGCTTGCTCTGCCTGTGCCCCACCACACCTGTGCCCCATGCCCTCCCAGGGTGTGTGCAGCAGTGGGACCCACCTCTCCCCTCCCCGCGCCCTCCAGATGGGCTGTGGCTCTGTCTCATTCTCTGGTCCACCCCGGCTGGGCAGCACCTGCCCCAGCCCCTACCCCACTCCCTCCTTCACTGCAGGGGCCTTGATCTGCCCCCCCAGCCCCACACACACCTTCCTTCCTCCCTCCCCTTCGACCACAATAGACTTACTGGGCTGCATGCAGCTGTATTGGAAATTGGATCAGTATTGGCCACTATGCCTCCTTAAAAATTGGCTATCAGTATCGGCCCCAAAAATCTCTATCGGTGTACCCCTAGTCACTGGTAAAGCAATAAGCGATGTTGAGCAATGACCAGAACCCAGCTTTTCTTCCGCCCAGGGAAATGTCCTAAACATGAGGCTGCAGAACCAGGCTCCCTCTTTGTCTTTGGTGAAATGAATCTTGAATTCCTTGTTCTACCATGGCATAGACTCAGAAGGAGAGAAGGAGCAATCTTCTAGTCACTAAATAACAGCGAGCCAGCGCTACTGCACAGTAACTTTAGGTAGTGTACATTTAGTTAGTGCTTTATTAAGGAACTAATAAGCAAAATGTGCAATATCTAAGGTGCATTAATGAATGTGTAGATGGGCCCCCTGAGCCTGAAATGCACTCTGTGAAATAGAGGAGGTGCTTGAGTCCTCCCCTTGCTTCTGCAATAGCCGAGAAGGGGATGGTGTGCAGAGTAAGGGGGATGGGGCAGGCAGCCATGGGGAATGAGGCAGCTGGGACAAATGATAGAGAAAAACAGGGTCAGTTGGTCCTTACAAGCAGCCATGGGTGACTGGTGCCACCTTAGTCGGGGGCGGGGGCACGTGTCCCCCCCAGCAACCAGTCAGCGATCAGGGGCCGATTGCGCTGACCAGGAAGCAGCTGTGGCACTCCATCTGGCGCTCCCGCTCTCGGGCCAGCCCGACCGTCACCTAAGTGGGGAGCATGGCCTGTTAGGGGGTGCACCAGTGCTCTCAGGGGGTGCATGTGCACCACCGTACAACCCCTATGTGTCACCACTGCAAGCAGCCACCCAGATCCATCCACGTCCTGACACTTTCTCTGTTGCTGGAAACCCAGGAGGGAATTCCTCCTCTGTCTCCCTTCCCCTCCAGGCATCAGGGACACAGCTATAAATTCAAAAAACAGGATCATTTGCTCAATATATGTAAATCAATCTGTCAATCAATTGGAAAAAAGCTATAAATTCAAAAGCTTTATGAGGACATAAAGCGATAGAGAAAAGCAAGCGAAGTGGGGTCACAGAAAGGGCTTTACTTAATCCTTCCAAGCAGCCACCCTGTCCTGGCACTTGAATGAGAAACCCAGGAGGGAATTCCTTGTCTCCCTTCCCCTCCAGGCAGCTGGGACACAGCTATAAATGTAAACAAAAAACAACAAAAATAATAATTTGCTAAATATATATAATCAATAAGTCAATCGGGGAAAAAACTATACAGTTAAAAAACTTTATATAATTCATCCAGCCATAGGAAAAGAAATCGCATGCGCCCAACGTGGGGCTCGAACCCACGACCCTGAGATTAAGAGTCTCATGCTCTACCGACTGAGCTAGCCGGGCTGCTGGTGGAGCACTCGGAGAGTTAATCAGTAGCAGAGCAGGCAGGGTGTATACATGAATGAGAATAACTGCTTTTGCATGTACAGTATAGTTTGTTGTAAGCTGGAGTCTATATATCAACTGGAGTCTACGTGTTTCAGTGGAAATCCTAGTTTTTCTCCGATTTAAAAAAAAACCCAATTTTTTTTTTTTTGATCACGGAAGAAGGTGGGTTTGGGGTTAATTTTTTAACCCGAAAATTGGGGATTTTTTTTTTTTATTAGAGAAAACCAGGATCCCTGATCATCATGCAGCCGATCGGATGGAGGGACTATCTTTCAGGGCCCCTCTCCTGGGGAAGAGTCCCAGGGGGACCTCATCCAGCTGCTTCCAGATGCAGTTTGCCTCTGGGGTGTCTGACAAGCAGCCAAGAAATCAAGGTAAATCCAAGCAGCAAAAGAAGCAGGTGCACGGTAAAAATCCAGAAGTGCAGTGATCCGGGGAGCAATGGGAAGGGGGGGGGGGGGAGCTTGTTTCACACTCCCATGCGAGTGCAAGTGCTCGCACGTGTGTGGAGCTGATTGCAAAGGACATCCCTGGCCCCAAAGCCCGTGGGTGGAAGGAATGGCTCAGGAGCCTGGTGTATATCCCAAAGTAGGGAACATTAAAATGCAAATAGGTAGAGCCCAGGGTAGGACCTCATGGATCTGGATCGGGGGAGGGGAGAAAGAATGGAAAAGTCTGTGCTGGGAGGACTTCAATCATTCCTTATGCAAAGAGCTGGCTGGAGGCATAGATCCGAAAGCCTGTCTTGCTGCAGCACCCCCTGAGCCCAGGGAGAGGGCTGGACCCCCAGTGGGGAGAGACCTTGCTTCCTCTGAGCAAGGAGGAGGAAACCCTTTCCCCGACTAAATCTGGCACACTGCAGGCCTATGAAATCAGTAGATCGCTGTCTAAGAGCAGCTTTATTCGCTTTATGGCTTTAAGACCCATGCGAAATCATACCCTGCGAGTTTGAAATGACTTTATTTAAAAAAAATAAATAAATCTGCCTGATGATTGGTTTCGTTTAGACCCCACCCTCGGCTTGACGAGCTGCTAAACTCCCAGCAAAGAAGCTTTGGGCAGGAAATGGAGAAGTGGCAAGGCAGTAAGGCTTTAGCCATCTGGGTCCTAAAATAGAAGTATGAACTAATTAATAGTATTTAGTGTTGTACAATAAATAGATAAATAAAAGAAGAAAAGAAAAAATAAAAATAAGAACAAAAAAAGAAAAAGGAACTGGCCTGTTTCTGCCCGGTTTCGAACCGGGGACCTTTCGCGTGTGAGGCGAACGTGATAACCACTACACTACAGAAACCAGCTGATCGCACCCTTCGTAGAAGTGTCTACAGCCTTGGCAAGTTAAAAAAAAAAGGAAGTGGTTGGTAGGAATAGGAACACACTAGGGCTGAAGTTTTTTTAAACAAGAAAAGCAGAAGCATGGCAATGGTTTTGAGCATGGGGGTGCAATCCAGATCTGCAGTTTGTAAGTATTGAGGGATGTATGTATATGGTGGTGTGTGTGTGTCCCATACCCCATCTGTAGCCAAATTCACTGCTTCACAGCAAGGGAGGAACAAAAGTGAATAGCAGGACAGCACTCACTCTGGACATAGAGGTTGATTCCCCTCTCAGGAGGATCCCAAATCTTGAATCCCCCCTGTGATGCACTCAAGTCACTAGTGCAAGAAGAGGCTTTTCTTTTCCCATCATAACATAGCAGCCAAGACCCTAAAATGAAAAAAGCCTTGTTTCTGCCCGGTTTCGAACCGGGGACCTTTCGCGTGTGAGGCGAACGTGATAACCACTACACTACAGAAACCAGCTGCCCTGGATGCTCAGTGGAGTGACCACAGCCTCTGACGGTGGCAAAAAAATGTCACTGCAATCACGAGAATTGAGCAAGCCTGAAGCTATTGAAGAAGTAAAAACAAACGCCCCAGCTTAACATTGCAGAGACTACACCAGGGGTAGCCAACCCTACTAGAGTCCAGAGGAGAGCCACCCACATGATCAAAGACCAAGAGAGCAAACCTTACAAGGAGAGGCTGAGGGAAATGGGACTTTTCAGCCTGCAAAAGAGAAGGCTCAGGATGGCAGACTGTAAGAGAAGTGCACTAGGATCTGGGAGAACAGTTGTTCACCAGAGCTCTCCAAGGAATAAAAAGGTCTAATGGTCACAAACTCCTGGAAAGCCGATTTAGACAGGACATAAAGACAAACTTCTTTACGATCTGAGTGTCCACGGTCTGGAACAGATTCCCCAACAAGAGGTGGTGCAAGCACCTCCTCTGGACTCATTCATATGGTGTTTGGATGCTTATCTTGCGGGGGTCATTTGACTGCAACAGACTTCCTGCCTATGATAGGGGGCTGGACTCGATGATCTCATGAGGTCCCTTCCAGCCCCTAACGTCTATGAATCTATGAACCCCTGGCACAGGTGCCACAGCATGGCACTTCAAGACATTCTGCTTGGCACACAGACCTTGGGGAAGGGGCTGGGGCTGCGCTGCCACAAGGATTGGGTCACGCATGCCTTAGAATCCACAGTTTCATTACACAAGAACCTGGGACACAGGGAAAAAATCACAGAGTCCAGACAAATGGTGTATACTGGGCACTGTACAAGCATGTACCGATGCTTTCCTGCTTTTACTTCTCTCTCCTCAGGTGTAAGGACCTGAGAACTGAATAACTAGCAACAATAGTAGAGGGGTCAAAGGCCAGGGAAGCTGGGAAAGTCCATGGTAAGACTAGGTTTGGGACAAGCCTGGAAGGAGCCTTCCCAGCCACCTAGCACAATTCACTGTTTGAGGCTTGACCAGAGAGGTCACAAGCACATTGGGATCTCTCCAAAGCCATAGCCATAAATGTGCTGTGAAAAGCTCCTACAAGGTGCCATAGGTAAAGAGCAGGGGAGGCAAAGGGGTCCTCACTGCTTTGCTACTACACCCTAGGGAATTTGGTGGATGGTAACATGGTCAGATGATCTTAGCAGAAGGATCAGATCCAATTCTGCAGGGAAAAAAGGAAGGAGAAAAACACAGGGTCCTTGCCCATTTGACAGGGGTGGGGAAGGAGACCTTTCTGACTTCAAGCATGGCAGTGGTTTTTGTCATGAAGGTGTGAGCCACATTTGCACTTGTGCTTAAGTACGGGGAGTAGGGCTCCCAGTCTGTACTCAGTGTCCAGTGCTTTATAGTAAGGGACAGACAAAAAAAACAAAAAACAAAAAACCCCACAAGCAAAAGTCAACAGCCAGGCAAAATGCACTGTATACATAGAGGCTGACTTTGAGATCTTGAATCTTGAATCCCCCAAAACCATGCTCAACCCACTAGCCAGGAGCTTAAAGATTTGGCTTTGTTTCTGTCCAGTTTTGAACCGAACGCGACAACCACTACTCTACAGAAACTAGCTACAGCCTCTGACAGTAGAGGTATGGTATGTCAGAGACCTGGATACACCTGAAGTTCTTCAAGGAGTAAAAGCAAAGGCTTCTGTTTAAATGCTACTTCGAAGAGTAGCAGAGTAGCCGATTGAGGACACAAAGCCTACCAGATGGGGGCTTGCCTTAGGATCCATGTGGCTTAGTTACACACCTACTTGGGACACCGGCGATGTGAAGAAAATCTCCTCAGAACCCAGACAAATGGCCTACACTGGGCACTGTGCAGGAGCAGATACTGATGTTTTCCAGCTTTTACAGATCTTTCCTTGAGTGTAAAAACCTGGACACTGAATGATATAAAACAGGTAGCAACAGTCATCAAAACCCAGACACAGCTGGGAAAGGATCTGCAGAGGGCAGATTTGAAATAACAAGCCTGGAAGGGGCCTCTGCAGCCACCCCACCTAATCCACTGTGTTTGACACAGCCACTTGCCCAGGGACGCTGCAAGTACAAGCTGTGAGACCTCTCAGAGGCCACAGCCATAAATGCTCCACGGTGAGCGCCTACAATGTGCCCCCAGGTAAAGAGCAGGTCAAGCAAGGGGGTCATCAACGCGTTCCCACTGCAGTAGTAGGGAATTAGTTTGACGGGAACATGCTCAGCTGATCTTGGGAAGAGGATCAGGCCCAACTCTGCAGTGAAAGGGAAGATAAAAAAGCAGGATCTTTCCCCACCCGATGTGGGGGGTGGCCATGGGTGGGGAGAAAGTATGTGGCAGTGAGTCAGAGGTGCAGTTTGTATGTCCTGTGACTAGTGCCATCACTTCCTAACCCTTGTCTCCCTCACACACATGTACAAATAAGTAGCCAGCTACTACTGCTTTAGAGGAAGGGAAGAACACACAGACAAGAGAAAAAAGATCAATGTCTCCTTTTAACATAATGTGGATATTGAGAGTGAGATCCTCTTCACCTGGATTCTCAGTCTGCATCCGTTCCCCTATGACACATTCAACGCAGCATCTCCAAGAATAAGACATCATCCAAGAGTTTAAAGGAAGCACTTTGTTTCTGCCCGGTTTCGAACCGGGGACCTTTCGCGTGTGAGGCGAACGTGATAACCACTACACTACAGAAACCAGCTGCGTGAGCTTCTCATCGAAGTGGCCACAGCCTGATCCATCGGGTCCGCATCTGGATGTGGCGTGTCCTTTTGACAGCCTGGATATCCTGCCACACCTGGGGATATAGCTTGTCCTTTG
Organism: Alligator mississippiensis; assembly: GCF_030867095.1. Lineage (NCBI taxonomy): Eukaryota > Metazoa > Chordata > Crocodylia > Alligatoridae > Alligator > Alligator mississippiensis. The sequence goes on along the minus strand of NC_081834.1, from coordinate 51,435,288 downwards.
GACAGCCAGGTCTTGTGACCCCCCACCCCAGGTAGGGTTCCAGATACCTTAATGCAAATTCACTGGAAAAGAAGAAATAAGTACAAGGCAAAAAGAAAAACAAAACAACCCCCCCCCCCCCCCAAACAACCTCAAAATACAGCCCCAAACCACCTGGGTTTGAAAACTGATATTCAATTACTTTCAGCATAAAGCCAAAAAACCTTGCACCCTATCCCACCCTCAAGATCCTTCTGGATCAGATCACCTGTTTGGTAAAGGTTGCGGTTGAGTGAAATAAGCAGTACTTTCAGAGGTGGGAAATCAAAAAATATCACCTTTACCTAAAGACCCTTGTCTGCAAAAGGGAATGCGGTTTGTCAGCTGGACACGTCTCCTTTTTCCCATCTTGCTGGGCATGAGACATTATACTAACTTGGTGACAGAGCTGTGCATTATCACTCAGATCCTCCACCAGGGATTTGTAATGTCTCCGAAGAAATCTTTCTGAGTGCACCTCATTCTGGAGGCAGCAAAAGATGACTGGCCATTGGGCTGTTTGGCTATCCTAGCTGAGGGAGGAAAAAGAATAAAATGGGAATTTAATTTGGTTTTATGAATCGCTCTGTGTAGGAAGTGCCTTCTCCACAATCTCTCCTTACGATTTCTTCCAGAACTCAAACCAACCCAGCTTGCAGTTGCTGCAGGGGCAGAAATTCATACGACATCCTGAACAGAAAGGAAGAAATGTTTTAAACTTAAAAAAAAAACCCCAAAAAAGGCACTCGCCCAACGTGGGGCTCGAACCCACGACCCTGAGATTAAGAGTCTCATGCTCTACCGACTGAGCTAGCCGGGCTGGTGTGCGCTGAGCTCGTAAAACACTGCTGAAGAACTGCTACTTGTTTCCAAATCGATGGGCTATTAATCCCGGAGAAATTGACCGCAGGAAAGTTTTTGGGTGTCGCTTCCGGAGTGAAACACCGCACAGGGAACCTGGGATGACCACTCCCCGCGCGAGTCACGGGCAACAGGAGCTGGGGGATTTTTTTGGCCGATAGAAGCTCGATGCCGATATGTCAGGGCTCGGTCTGTGATTTAATCATCGTTTGAATGATGTTGCTATCATCTCCTCGCATGTCCCTTTGCTCGGAATAAATCAAGAGGAAAGACTATGCCTCAGACATGTCGCGTCTGGACGAAGAGGAAGAAGAAGAAGAAGGACTGCAGCCGGAGCAGGCTCTGCTTCTGCCGTGGCCGCTGCCGCTGCCTTTTCCGCCCCCACCGCAGAGCTGCCCCTCTCAGCCCCGCCCCCCTGTGCTGGCCCCGCCCCTTCATTCACCGAAGCAAGGTTCGCGCTTTGGAGCCCCGCCCCTTTGCGCAGGCCCCGCCCCTCTGGTAAAGAATCCCCCACTCGATCCCGCCCCTTCGGGTGCCCGCCCCCGACCTCCCAGGCACTGAGAGGCGGCTAGAGCGCCCTCGCCTCCTAGCGGAAATGATCGAGAGTAGGGGACAGAGCGTCGGCGGCACTTCTGGGAAGGGATCGTTGCTTCCCAGAGTTGCTGAGCGGGGGAGGTGGGGTGGTTGTGACCATAGAGAGGCAGCAGGGCTGAGCGCAGATCGTCCCCGCATGCCCTAGCTCCATTTCCGGTGTTGCCCCCATAGAGACTGGGGTCAGCTGGTCGCGCTTTTCCGGGGAAGGGATCGGACCCGCGGCAGAGGCTCTTCCCGACTTCCGGGAGTGAGAACCATAGAGCCGCCTGTGTGTGAGAGCAGAGTGCCGCCGTTCCCATGGCAACCCGGCGCTTCCGCCCAACAGTTCCGGGGAGACTATCGAGCCCGGCAACGCGAAGCTAGAAAGTCGCCGCCCGCTGTGTCGCCCTGGCGAGACAGCGCAACGGGCGGCCTGAAAACCATAGAGAGACGGGGCCTAGATAGTCCCGGGGGGCGTTAAAACACAACCACCAGCGGGGGCGGAGATCGAGGCACTTCCGGTCACATGACGTAGCACCACAGAGAGCGGCGGGTGTCGGGCTAGAGTGTCCCCGGCCGGCGCCGAGCGGGCCCGGGCTCCGGCGCTCGGGGGTCCGCGGCGATGGCGGCGACGGTGGCGGACGGGGCGGGGGCGGGGGCCGGCCCGGGCGGGCGGCTGAGCGCGGTGGACTCGCTGCAGGAGGAGGCCGTGTGCGCCATCTGCCTCGACTACTTCACCGACCCGGTGTCCATCGGCTGCGGACACAACTTCTGCCGCGTCTGCATCGCGCAGCTCTGGGGGGGCGATGGCGATGGAGACGGGGACGCTGACGGGGCCGGGCCGGGCCAGGCTGGCGGGGAGGCGGCCTACGCGGACGGGGCGGCGGCGGCGCCCGCGGGCGACGTAGGCATGGGCGAGGAGCTGGAGGACGACGAGCTGGACGAGGAGGATGAGCTGGACGAGGACGAGCTGGACCAGGAGGAGGAGGAGGAGGAAGAAGAGGAAGACGACATGTGGAGCGAGGAAGATGAGGACGCCGACCTGTGGGAAGACGCGGGCGAGGACGACATGTGGGAGGAGGACGTGGGTGCCGAGCTGTTCTTCGGAGACGACGACTACGATGAGGACGTGATGGAGGAGGAAGACCTGGAGGTGGAGGTGGAGGAAGAGGAGGAGGAGGAGGAGGAAGAAGAGCAGCCACCCCCACCTCCACCACCGCCTGGACCCCTGCTGCTGCCCAGGCCTCGACGCCCCCAGGCCTTCACGTGCCCCCAGTGCCGCAAGACCTTCCCCCAGAGGAGTTTCCGGCCCAACCTGCAGCTGGCCAACATGGTGCAGATCATCCGGCAGATGCACCCGCACCCCCAGCGGCTCGTGGTGCCGGCCCCCCGGGGGCCCGGGGGAGCGGCGGCCGTGGCGCCCGGGGGACTGGAGGGACGGGCCCTGTGCGAGAAGCACCAGGAGCCCCTCAAGCTCTTCTGCGAGGTGGATGAGCAGGCCATCTGCGTGGTGTGCAGGGAGTCGCGGAGCCACAAGCACCACAGCGTCGTCCCCCTGGAGGAGGTGGTGCAGGATTACAAGGTACGAGGAGGTTGTGGGGGCCATCCGGAGAGGTCCCGTTGTGCTGTCGGGGTTGGGGCGCAGGAGACGGGTGGGTGACCAGCAGCGGTCGTGGAGGGGGGTGTGCTTGGCTTGACTGGGTGGTTGGTAAGGGCTGTTGGTCAACTGGCTTGTGGGGAAACTGGATTTGGGAGCGTTGGGTTGCTTTGTGAAGTTGATTAAGGGGTTGGATTTATGGGGGTGGTTTTGCAGGTAGGAGATGCGTTTAGTTCATTCAGGTGCTGGTTTGGGGTAGGAGTTTACATGGTTACGTTGGCTTTGCCAGGTAGCACCGATGCCCCGGGGCTGTGTGGTGTGAATTGGGTTGCTTTGTAGAGCAGCGAGGTTAATCCCACTGAGTGTTTTGGTAAAGATGAACAAAGGTTGGCAGAGTCTGGCTGAATTGGTGCCCGTTGGCATGGGTTAGAGCAGGGGCAGGCAATTATTTCGGATGGAGGGCTGCTTACTGAGTTTTGGCAAGCCATCGAGGGCTGCATGATAGGCAGCCAGGGGCAGATAAATACGAATTTTCTAAATTTTTCAGGGGCCCTGGGGGCCAGATAAAATGGTTTGGCGGGCTGCATCTGGACCCTGGGCCGCATTTTGCCCACCTCTGGGTTAGAGGCTAAGGGCTTGTAACTCCTGCAGGTGTGCGCTTAGATTCACAGACTACTAGGCCAGAGGGGACCATTGCCATCACTAGATTGACCCCTCCATAACCCAGGCCTAAGAGTCCTCTAATTGACTCCTGTTTGTACTAAATCTAATTTCTTACTTGCTTTATTAATTTCCAGTGATGCCATCATGACCCCCCCTGCTAAACACTTCTAAGATCAGAGCCTTTGATTATGTATGTAGTTTGCATCTTTTACAAGGGTGTTGTGTATGGGGATTTCTCAGGAATCAATGTTGTGAAAGATCCTCCTGGGGAGATAAGCATCCAAAATTGGGCCTGAGCTGGTGAAAGAGTAAGTTGCACGGGGAGGACAGCAGCAGTGGGGGTCTGGAGGGGAGACTGTGAACTCTATCCATGAGATTGTGCAGTTAATCAGCACATTGGTTCTGCTAACAGGTTTAGTGAGATGTTTATTATCTACACAGTACCCAAAAGTGTTTTAAAAAAATAGGGAAAAAAAAGAGACATTTTTATTTTTAAAGAGATACTGTGAACTTAAAAAATTGCCTGGATGTCTTGCATCAGCTAGCACCACACTGGACTGTTCACCTGTTGTCTCTTACTCTTAGTTAGTAGCTCTTTGGGGTAGGGACCATGTCTCTGTTCTTTATCTGTAATGGCAAGCACAGTGAGGGCCCTAGTCCATGACTGAAATTTGTAGCCGTACTATTTCTGCAAGAGATTACTTAGTGTTACTTTGAAGCCAGGAAGAATGCAGGGTAGAGATGCATGCATCTCTGATTTAATTAGTCTAACATTTTCCCAGAAAAGCCATATAAAAAGCAAGCTATCAAATAGAGTGATTTGGATTCAAAAGATAAGGGAAGCAGGAGAGTGGGGGAAGGGAACTGTGCGGAGAGAGGCAAACGAGTACTTCTGCAAAATTACAGCTAACGCCCTGAATCAGCAGACTGTGGTCTGCAGGGAGAGCAGCCCCATTGCGTTCAATGGCTTTAGATAAGTGAGTAAAATGTGTGTAGGCAGGCAAGGTTCCTTGGGTGAATCTGATATCTTTTATTAGACCAACCCAAATAGTTGGAAAATAATTATTAAGCAAGCTTTCAGTTTCAAAAACCCTTCTTCAGGCTAAGGAAGTTTCAGCAGTAAAGTGTGTGTAAGCATTAATAGGATTCGGGTAGAAGATTCCTGTAGGTGAAAGGGGTTTGGGGTCTGGGGAGGGACACGTTTTGTTTCTTTGCTCAGATTTTCTGTGCAGGAGAATTTTGCATGGTCAGTTTCACTGTTTTCCAGCGGTAAAGCTTCCCCTTTTATGTGGGCTTTTTGCACAGCAACAAGAAAGACAGACACAATCAATATAAGGTGGGAAGTGTTACTTTAGAACTAGATAAGTTTAACAAATACACAAAACGCTTGGCTCAGAGGTGATATCTTTTATTAGATCAACTAAATAGTAGCAAAAAAATTTGTTTCTTTGCAAACTTTCAGGCACATATACCCTTCATCAGGCTGAGGAGAATTCAAAGATTGTCCAAGTCCTCCTAGGTAGAAAATACACTCCATTTTGCACAGGGGAGGTAGAGGCTGGGACACTTTGGCCAGGTCAAGCTTCTAAGGTGGCTTCTAACTTGCTTTTTTTAAAGAGACTAGGCTTGAAGTGGATGACATCTTTACAAAGAAACACCATACGGGGTGCTTATCAGCAATCCCAGGTGTGAATCCATCCAAGTGATTTATGTATATGTATAAATAAATACAATTATTTTATGCATATGCATAAAATTATTCTCTCAGACTGATATACATATAATTTAAGCCCCAGTCCTGCAAGCACATTACAGACATGAGGACCTATGCTAAGAACATTTTACCAGGTTAGAAATACTGCTGTAGTATATTGGCAGAATATTTCTAGTTTGGAGGCCTTTATATTGACATAGCTGTTTTGTGCCCTTCCGAGCAAAATTCCCTGCACACATGAATCGAGCTGTACCAGTAACAGTGCTATTTTACCAATATGATTGCATTTACCTTGGGGGTTTTGATGCACAGCTATTCAGAAACGTGCCATTTTTAGGCAGTTATGTTCCTTCCCCCTTTCCCCAACCCGCCCTCCCCTCCCCCCCTCCTGCCTTGTGGAGAAAGGTGTTACATGGGTAGGGTCAAAAATAGGCTTTCTAAACATGGCCCATAATAAAGTGAAGTTCTTTGGCTGGCATCACCTAGGAGGTCTGACTTGGTGACATTGTGTTCCCTTGTAGCCTCAAACTCAGAATTCGTGTCCTCCCTCTGTGTGTCAGGCAGTAAATTCCTCTGACGCAGATGTATTTGAATTCCTATACTTGGTGAAAAAAGGGGCTCATCCTGGTGTATAGATCTGCGCTTTTGGGGATATGGGCCCTGTGTTCATTTTCCCTTTATCCTTGTTTATGGTGAAAGCCTCCAGGTTACTAAATCAACCAAATCCTCCTGAAATATTCAAGCTGAGGGAAGATGGTTTCATAGTGAAGGCTGTTGACTAGACCTTGGCAGGTCAGTGCCCCATTCCCAGCTCTGCCATGGATTCACTTAAGCCACTCATTAAGCCTCGATTTCCCACATTTATATTTGAAGCAAGAAGGAATTGTGTCTTAACTATTATTCTGCAAACACTGAGGCAGGCAGTCTCTTGCTATGTATAACTAGTAGTATTAGAGTGATATTATAGTTGTGATGGTCCAGGGAATATGTAAGAGACAAGGATTTTTGTGTGTGATACCTTTTATTGGGCCAACTGTATGGTTGGAATATAGTCTGTCCCACAAAAGATACCACCCCAAAAAATTCTTCTCTACTTATAACTGCAGCTCTGAACGCAATGTGGCTCTGATCTGAGATCTCTGGGTGCTACTGTAACAAAAGTAATGACTTGCTGGAAGTATTAAGAACCAATGAAGTACAGAGATTCAGAGACTCCTGGAAAAAAAAGGAAGTTGTACACACAGTCTGGAATTGTTTTTATTGTTGAGTAACATGTATAACTGTTAACTCTTGGTAGCTTGGCATAATGATTTAATACTACATTTTCTGTGTGAAAGAGCTACTGTCCCCAAAAGGTTATGAAAACTGCAGCCCCATTTTACTCTCCTGAGATATTATCCTGCCTTGAATCCTTTTAGGGCATTTTTACACATGTAAGCACTGCAGCGCCGGGTGCTTTGAAAAGAGCCCGGCACGCAACACTTACAGTTGTATAAGCAGCGAAATGCGTGTCAGTACTCAGAAAATGACAGCAGTGTGCTTTTGAACTAAAATACATTGGAGGTGCTTTAGTTCAAAAGCTCACTGTTGTCATTTTCTGCGCTGATGTGCATTTCACCGCTAATACAACTACACGGAGTGCGTCAGCTCACGTTTAGAGCTCTGAAGCAGTGGATCTCTGGCATGTCACAGGATGAAAAAGTATGTGTATAAATGCCCTTAAAACTCAGGTTTGATGTTTTTGATGCTTTACTTCTATTTGTATTGCTGTAGTGATTGGAGACCCTTATGCATGCATGTAATGGGCAGTTCTAGAGAGCTTACGAATTGCAATGGATCTACCAAAAGATTTTCATGCCCATCCCAGGTAGAAACATGACTGAAGTGGCAGTGGATAGGATAAAAGTCCTACTGGAGACTAGAGGCCCAGAAGGTTCAAGTGACATATGTAGAGGCATTCAGAGAGTCTATGCTGGAGCTTTGAATTGAGCACTGAGGGTTTTGAATTTGGTGCCCACTCTGTTAGATTACAGGGCCATGAAGGGTGCTTTGGGAACTGTTGACTTTGAGCAGCTATAGCCCACGTGTAGTAGAGTGCCTGGTTAGAACACACAGTTCTGTTAGGATTAAGTCTAAGACTTGCTTCCAGTCCAGTCACCAGCTATTTATTCTAAGGCCTCTAAAATTGTATGCTTGCTCAGATTGTCTTGGCATTCGCTGTGCTCCGTGGGAGTTCAGGGTAGGATCAGTGGACTAAACTGGGATTGGTTGGACAAGGGATTCCCAAAATAAGTCTGGTCTTAAAGAGAAATCATTTGAAATGAATCCTTAGAATCAGCTAAGTACAATTAATACGTATCATGGGCATGCATCTACAGGTGTGGATTTCGTGCACATTAAAAATGGCTCATTGTGGCAATGTGGGTGTAAATTTGATACCTGTATGATACAGATAACAGATTTTACACCCGGGTTAATGTGCAGTAATGTACGTGCAGACGCGTTAATGTGCAGTATCACAGGAGCTTCTCAGCTGGATCTGTCCAGTCACTAGGCAGCCAGCTGGAGCCCAGCCCCTGCTCCCTCTCCTTGTTGCTGGGCTGGGCTGTGCTCTGGCAGCCCCTAGACGCAGGGTATGAAAGTGTGTGGCCATTTTGTTCTGTGGAGCATATACTACAGGAGCCCTGTGCTCACTGCTGGATCACAGCAGACCCCATGTGCCTTCCTGGACAGCCCACAGGCTGTGTTCACTGGGGGTCTGTCCCATTTCAGAGCTGCTGCCTAGCCCCAGATGAGTGTAGCAAACTGCAGCCCTTTGCAACACCCTTTGCCCAGCTCTACGATCCCACCAGGGCCAGCACCTGTTGCCTCCTGCTGCTCACTCCCTGCCTCTCTCTCTTTGCAGGACCATGGTGAAGCATCTTGCCTGCGCAGCTGCGACTCCCTGGCTGTGCCCTTGTTGGGGGTGCTGCTGCCAGCCCTCCAGGGCTGATCACACAGGGTCAGCTGCGCAGGGGCCCAGTCCACTGGTATGGGGGTGATGTCCACCACCTTCCCCATGTCCAGCCCTGGCCCTGCCCACGTGCGCCCACCCATCCGCAGCCCCAGGGACGCAAACTGGACCTAGGAGGAGCTGCATGCTTTTGTGGCAGTCTGGGTTGGGGACGATGTCTAGAGGCAGTTCATCCAGAGCAGGCGCCGTAACACCCACATTTACAAAGTCCTAGCAGCTGGGATGTGGACGCAGGGCAACTCCTGGTCAGCGCTGCAGCGCCAAGGCCCTGCGGGTCCAGTGGGTGGTTGTGACCGGCCTCAATCGCAAGTCCAGTGGAGGCCCTCAGGACCCTGCATTTTGGCGCCCTGGGGGGCCACGTCCACATCCCACCCTGATACCTCTGGTGACTAGTCACCAGGGGAGGAGATCTTGAGCCTCCAGTACCCTGCCCTGCACTCCTCCCTCGCTGCTGTGCCCACTGGCAGCCCAGGAAGCCCTCGCCAGTGACTGCCTCAGCCCCACCCCACAGCCGTCCATGAGGAGCGGCCAGTCACACCACTACCAGCTGCCAGCAGCACCAGTTCCTCCCTGGGGCCACCGCAGGCCACAGACACCGGGTAGAGCCAGATCCCACCTGGCATGGGGAGCCCTGCAGCGAACCGCCAGCCTTGGACCCATGGTAAGTCCTGCACTGGAGGGTGGGCCCTGCCCCCCCTCCTTACCTTGCTGATCCCACTCACCTGCCCCCGGGTTCCCCCTACAGCACACAGGGAGGTGGGACATAGGTCAGAACCTTATTGACCAGGCCATGTCCCTGCGTCTGGGCCAGCATGGGCCTCTCATGCACCGAGGAACACATTGATCCTAGCAGCAATCTCCTCGGCGGCCAGGGAAAGGGACATGTAGCGCTGCAGTAGGTAGCCCTCGAGGTGGTGGCAGAAGTCATGGGGCAGGCCGTGCTTGCCCTCTGTGCCGTCATAGCTCCTAGTCCTGAAACAGGAGTTCAGGTGTGTTTGGGCCCCCAGCAGGATCATCATCAGCAGGGCGTAGTGGCTGGGGCACCCCTTCACTTGCACAAACAGCTCATTGCACACTTTCTGTGGCATGTGCAGCAGGGGCATGCTTGGGGCACAGTGGCAGTGCAACAGGGTGCTGGCCCCAGGGTGCCTCCTTGGAGAGGCTCCCTGCGGTAAGGGCCGGGGGTGTGGCTAGCCCCTCACCCTCATTGTCTGGGAGCCGTGCATGCCCCGAGCCTGGGCACCAGAGACTGGGAGGCAGCACAGCACAGCAGTGGGCCTGCGGGTATGGAGGGGTTTGGCGAGGGCTGGGGCCGTGGCAGCAGGTGCTGCCAGCAGCCTGGCCAGGCCTGCCTTGGGATGGGGGCAGGGGAGGCAGGCAGGCACCTACCTGGGCCTGGCCAGATTACCATGGTCCCAGGCTGCTCACGCACTAGTGCCCTCTGATCTGAGGCCAGGCAGTGCAGGACCCCACGAGCAGAGAACCTTCTCTCTCAAATATTGTGAACTCTCACAAAAGCCTTCTGTTTCTTGCCTCTGCAGGGCCAACAAATGGACATGGGGAAGAGGCCGCAGGGACCCACAGGACTGCCGACAGTGGATTGCTGCCACCCACCACTAGAGCCACTTGGAGGCACTGGCGATGCCATCACCACATCCTGGACTGGACCTGCCTGCTGCTGGTGGAGGCCATGGAGGGTTGGGTGGTGGACTAGCAGGGATAGTAGCCAGGGACCCTTGCCCAAGAGGCAGCACAGCTCCAGGCATACACAGAGCACGGGGCTGAGCTGGTGGCCCTGGATCAGTAGCATGTGCCACTGCTGGAGCAGTAGCTTGCTGCCTAGGGCTGCCCAGCAGAGGCTGCGCCTATGCCCCCTAGCACCTGGCCCCCAGCCCCAACCCTGCAGGGCCCCTGGGTCCTGCCTACCACCCAGCAGCAGGCCCCCAGCAACACCCTCGAGGAGTTGGTGCAGTGCTTGCTGGCCGCAGTCATCCCCAAGCTCTGCCCCCGACCTGCAGTAGCACTTCCTGTGGTTGGGGTGCTGGCTACGTGCTGCCGGGTTCTCTGACCTGGGCAGCCCCCACCCCTGAGCCCCTCTGAGGTGGACTTGAACTGAGTTTGAAGTTTGACAAATGAGTTTTTTATTGTTGGTGGGTGGTGGAGGGGCACTGTGTGTCTGTGTGGGAGGGAAGGGGGCCATGCTTGTTGACAGGGGAGGGATGAGGTGTTTTTGTTCTGTTAATAAAGTTTGTACTGTTTCACCTACGTGTGTATCCTGGAGTGGTGCTGGTGTTGGGCAGGGGGTGTGGGCAGGTGGGCCGGAGCGGGGAGTGCAGGAGGCAGGGGTTGGCCAGAGCCTCCCACAGCTGGTGCCCTGGGCCTGGCTGGCAGGTGCATGGCTGCTCTGCGGCTTGGGGGAGATGGGGGGAGGGGGGGGGGTGCAGGGCGAGGCATACAGTGGGGCCAGCAGCAGCACAGGCCTCTGCTTGCCAGGGCCAGGGGTAGCGCGGGTAGGCAGGGAGGGAGCTGCTGTGTGCTGGCCCTGGGCTGGGCATGCGGCGTCTGGGCAGGGCTGTGAGGGTGGGGGTGAGCCCTTAAGATGGCCATCATGTGCTGACAGCTGCCTCTTGCCTCAGCATGGCTGCCAAGTGCTGGCAGCCATGTGGCCGGAGGCTGAAACTCCCCGCATGGCCACAGGGGCATATGGCAGGCTGCTCTGATTTAGGACTAAATCTAGTCCCAAGCCACCTGTGAGTGTAGACACCTGTCTATTTCAACTTAATGTGCATTAAATTTACTCCAGAGTTAATGCACGTGTAGACATGCCCACAGACTGGATGATCCAACTGCCTCTTCTGGCTTTGGAAACTGAGGTCTGCTGCTTCCCAGCTAGATTAAAAGGAAAATATGCTTTGAATAGGCAGACTTAGTGATGAGCTGGTCAGAGGGGAGGAGAGAAGATTTATTGTTTTTTCTTGGTAGACCAAACTGCAGAGCCACCTGGAGCCTCTGAAAAAGAAGCTAGATGCAGTTCTGAAACAGAAATCCAGTGAAGAGGAGAAGATCACTGAGCTGAAGGTAGGTGTCAAACTTCCACGGTTGCAATAGTCAGGGCTTTTCGCCTTGCTTTTTGGTAGAAAACGGAAGGTAAGAGGTTCTGCCCAACCCATTAATGAGTCTTCTCAGTTTCTTCTGCCAGTTCTCACCTTCCTGGGGACTTTGTTTCCACAATCCCCTTCCTATTCCATCAACTAAACAAACTAGGACTGTAATAGCTGTCTTGGACACTGAAGGGATGGCATTTGGGTGTCAGCTCTGAAATTCTCTTTGGTGGATAGGGGACCAAGGGAGTTTTCCCTTCTTTGAGTCATTGTTTCAGACTCTTGCAGGCTCAGGTAGATGCCAGCATGTCTTCACAGTTGGGAGGTTTGGTCTGGATTTATTTTTTTTTTATACCCCAAGATGACATCCTAGCCCAGGTGTGTGTCACGCAAGCTGCAGTGGAGTAGAGGGGCAGCTCTGATAGTGATGTTGACATGTGTTCAACAGGTAACCTTCCTAAGTGCTGCAAAATATCACTTTGGTTGTCTTGAAATTTGCTGTTGTTCATGGGGGTGCTCTTTAGTGATAGCAGACCAAACCTGGGGTCATTTGAACCAGTGTGGATTTGATTTAAAATGTTATTTAAATCACTGGTCAGGAAGCCACAATTTAATCTTTTTTTTTTTTTTCTACAAAAGGTTCATTCTTGTTGTTTGATATAACCTTCATTAAAATATTCTCAAATAGGGTATCTCTTGTGGCCTGGCAAGCGTGCTACCGCAATAGGTTTTCCCTTCTAGTATATGATTCCCTCGCTAGATCTCAAATCAATGGAGAGGCTATACTCAGAAACTTATCCCTCAAGACTTCTGGAATAGTCTGCTCAAAATGTTTTTCTTTTGTTTCTACTGCCCCTCCCTCCTTGCATTTACTTCCAGACTCTTCCTCCTTGCCCAGATCTACTCCACCCTCAACAATCCTCTAGTATTTATTTAACTTCTTGAAACTGCATTTTTAGAGAGTGGTATGGGTTTGACTTTGTGTTCACAAACTTGCAGACACAGTAGGGCTGATGAGTAGGTAATCAGCTCTGTTCTCTCTTGTCTCCATATACTACTGTTAACAAGGATGTTATCTCTGGAGAGACAAACCCACAGTTTGAGAATGGAAACTAAGCATCATGGAGATGCTTAATGGGATCTTCTAGACTGAGCACTGAGTCCCATTGGGTAGAGTGGTTTTCTTTAATCTTTACTAATCTGTAGGAGGAGCCTCTGGGAACCCTGAAAGATTGGGCCTCTAATATAGTCCATGGCCTGTTGTGACCTATTCATAAAAACCTTTTCTAAAAAGGTTACATGAATATATTGTCTCAAATAGTATATAATTAGAAGTTATAATCCCTATTCCATGATGATATCTTTAACTATAACTTACCTTAAATTAAAACTATCTTTCTATAGGTTTTTTTTTTAAAGTATCTTAAAAAATTAAAAATATGGTTAAATATAAAAAAAAAATAATTAATTTTTTTTAAATTGTTTATTTTTTATCTACCCGGATTTGAACAAAGGGTTCCTGAGAGATGGCACCTTTTAAAGCCAGGCAGAATCAAAATTATTTGGTTGCTTTAAGGCTTCTTCCTTGGATGCATGTAAAAATAAACCAGATGAATTGGACCTGGGACCTCACTGGCTGTATGTACTCCATGCTCCAGGCTGCTGAATTTTATCTGTACTGCTACTAAAAGCAGTGGAGCCATGTGTCTTTACATAAGTGCTCTTTGATCTGGTAGTCAGACCTGTGTTTTACATAAAATTTCTTGCTTTCTTCCAGCCCCAGAGCCAGCATGAACCTGATATAGATTTAATTTGGGGAGCCTTTTGTGGGCTCAAATTCAGACCATTTAACCTTACCCTGTGCCCTTTGCCCCAAATGAACTTTGCTCTCACCTGCTCAACCGGTTTAATGGGCCACAACTACCTGGTGCACAACAGTGCAATAAAGCTTTGTAGTGCTGGAGCTGGCCTGGCTGGCTTGCTCTACAGGGACTATTTCAGTGGTCTCCTGCAGGTGCAGTGAGAGGTCAAGAGACCTGTGTGGGATTGTGCTTGGGGTACCTAATAGCTTGAGCTATCTGGGGTGGGTAGAGGAGGTGCCCAGCTGTGTCCTTCCAGCCTCTGACCCTTTGTTCCTGTCCCCTTTCAGAACAAGATGAAGCTGGAAATCAAGGAGTTTGAGTCAGACTTCGAGCTTCTGCATCAGTTCCTTATTGGGGAGCAGGTGCTATTGCTGCATCAGCTGGAGGAGCGCTATGAGGGGCTGCTGGCCCGCCAGAGCAGCCATGTCAGTCAGCTGGAGGAACAGAGTGCAGCCCTGGGCCGCCTCATCGCCGAGGCCGAGGACAAGAGCAAGCAGGATGGGCTGCAGCTCCTGAAGGTGGGATGCTTCCCTCTCTGAGCTAGGCCTGGTTCTTGCATCCCCCCCACAGTGGGCAGTCCTTTCCTCCAGTGCCATGCAGACCAGATACACCCCTCCCAATCACCTCCCTGACCTCCCAGAGCTGCTTCTGAGCTAATGGTGCTAAGTCCTCAAGCAGCTCATCCTTTTGCCAACTTCTTGCAAGGCTGAATCTCTGCCCCACTTGCTAAAAAAAATACCTTTTACCTTTTGGCTGGGCTGGGCCCTGCCAGTGCTTGAAATCCTACTGTTTTTGATCACCCTCACTTCTGCATCCAAACCCCAATCCCCTGCCCTGCTGAGGGGCCATGACTCAGACCTGCAGCCCTACCCTCCCAACCCCAGCAACTGTTTTGACCTAGCATGGAGTTTGACCTGTGCTTAAACACTCAGTCTGTCTGTCACCGTTCTGTAGCTACTGCAGAACTGTTGGGTGCTACTCCATTGGTTTTTGGATTTGTGTTCTGACAGCCAACACGCCTGACCTGAAGTCAGAGGAGGAGATTCCTCTTTATGCCGGATGTTGCCCAAATAAATAGCAAAAGCTGGGACCTTTGAGGGAGACTCTTAAGAGGGGAGAGAAGGATTGTCTCATTTTACAGGACTGGAGGGAGAGTAAGGGACTTGACTACAGTCGCATAATATGTGGCTGAGCTGGGAATTCAAATCCAAAAGTCTTAAAACTCCATTCTAGATCCATAGACTTCTGGAAAAACCTCTGGGTCTTGGATATTGTTAAGATTACAGTAAGATCCTAGTGGGGAGAAATCCCATAGCATGACTGAGAACTATTAAAAATCAGTGGGAGCTCTTTTTGTCCTTGTTCCCCAGCTAATTCCTCTTAAGTCTGTCTCTCACTTCAAGTACCTGATTAGTCCTGATTGCTGCAGCAGAACCATTCTCCTGCAGGAAGGCAGCAGCCTGCCTGAGCATCTTGCCTGTTTGTAGCTGCTAAGCAGATTTTGTGCCTTGGATTACAGCTTGTTTGTCTCAGTCCTATGTTAATCTCTTTCTTCTTCCCTTTCTTAGGATATCAAAGGCACCTTCATCAGGTGAGTTATACTTCACTCCTATGCTAGTTTTGTCAATGTTGTAAGAAGAATTGGTTTAAAAATTCTAATTTAGGTTGTAAAGAGTTAACAAACTGTTGATGTTTGTTTGTTTGGTTGGTTGGTTTGGTTTGGTTTTGTTTTTTTTTTTGTTTCTTTTGAAAATAAAAAGGGGTTATTGGTGGGAACCCCTGTCCTTGACTACAGACTTATGGACAGTGGCCTGGTCACCTTTTAGTGTTTTGTATCCCCTGACATGGTGGCAACCACAGTAGTAAACAGTATACTGCTGAGGTCTGAAGACAGACATACACAGAAAAGGCCTAACAGCCTTGCCTTGCTGGGTGAGGCCAGGATCCTCCAGCTGTGTTTGCAAAACCAGTTGGGCGGGTCCCACCCTTCCTGCTCCTTGCAGCAGCCCATCCCACAGTACCTTGCCCTCCAGGCCTATCTTGAGTGTGGTGTCCTCCAAGGGCTCTCTCTCCTTGCTGTTGCACTAAGGGAAGCGCCCTGGGGCTTTCCTGGCACGTGCTAAGGTGTGTGGTAATGTGGGTGCACAAATAGCTGTAGTGTTGGGCAAGTAGAGGGCACTTTACCCATCTTTTTCCCTTTGCCAAGCGCCCTTTATTCTATGTTAATGAATGCCACATTATATTTCTGGGACGTTGTCATGACTAACAAGTTGCACACTTTTTATATTTGCTGTAAAGTAAACTTGCACCTCTGTGCCATCTGCTGTTCCCTGTTACTTTCCCAGCCACCTTTTTTGCCCATATTTCCTGGCATCTGTACTAAGTCTCCCCTCCCCCAATCTTTCCCATTTCAGGGGGTCTCTCCATCCCTCCTCTCATCCCTGTAGGGCATGCTGTTACTGTCTCTCTCCCATGCCAAGAGTTCTTTGTAGACTCCTGAGGTTTTGTCTACAACAGTGGACTGCTAGCATAGCTGCAGAGTGTCCCCCTCCCCCAACCTCTTGGTGCAGACATAACTCTGCCAACAGAAGCCATTTTCTGCTAGTAGAGCTGCATCAAACAGGTTTGCCAGTGTTCTTCTTGCCCTTCACCAACACAGCTCTGGGGACAAAACTTAGGAAAGTGGACACTGCCTGAGAGCAAAGCGCTTCAGGTGCCAGCCTACGAAATGCTGTTGGGAGGATGGGCAAAAATGAAATAAGGGTGTCATTTTTGTTGGAAGGTATCAGTGGGCACCTACCAGGTCATTTGATTTTTAGACCATTGAAGAGAGATACATGGAGGTGTAGACATGCATAAGCAGGTGACAGGGGTTCTGAGTGTCCTCCATTCTTTTGGCAGACAAGGTTCTTTTGGTTGAATCTGATATCTTTTATAGTTGGAAACCATTTTCTTAGCAAGCTTTTGGGTTTAAAAACCCTTCATCAGGCTGAAGAAGCATCTGCAGTTGATGTGTGCTCTTCCTGGATGGAATGAATAGTAAAGAAGCCAGAGGCTGGTATGCATGCAAGAAAAGGAGTCAGTGAAAATGAAAATTGAGGAATCAGTGGGTGAGACACAAGGTGAGGGGCAGGGAGAAGGGGGATAAATGTAGTAGGTAAATAGTGGAGGGGTACCTGGGGAGTCAGATGTCAGGCAGGTTATAATGCATCATAAATCTGTATTTAGTTCATGATTTTTTGTATCCAGGAGATAGATGAAGTGAAGTTCATAGGCTCATCTGTGAAAAGGAGAGTACACATGACCCTGGAGGAACCCCTTGCTCTTAAGGGAGAATCTTGACCATAACAAAGTTTCCTTCTAGGTAGAGAGGAAGATTGAGGATTGGGAAAGGAAATCACAATACAGCTGTGAAAGAACTTACCTGTGATCTCCTGGAGAGGCAGAGGCAGAGCTGGAGAGAGACCTGAGGTCTCCCAAGTCCTGGTTGGGTGCCTTATTTGCTAGGCTGTGCTGCACGTCATGTGCAGCCATGACTTGATGCTGTATAAGCATTTCTCTTGCCAGGTGTGAGAGCGTCAAGTTTCAGGAGCCTGAGATGGTGCCAGTTGATGTGGGGAAGAAATACCGCAATTACTTCTTGCAGGATGTGGTCATGAGAAAGATGGAGAAGGTTTTCAGTAAAGTCCCTCAAGGTAAAATCCCAGCTGCTTCATTCCTCCCTATTGCATATTGGGATTATCAGTGTCTAGAGAGATCAGGACCCTAATGTGCTGCTGGACATTGCCCAAACACCCAGTGAAAGACCAGCCCCTGCTCCAGCTGAGATCTGGGCCTGACTGTGGTGGGTGCTGCACAGACACCCCTGGAGAGACTACCCAGGGCTCCAGGACATGACACCTCTAAATAGGTTAGTCAGAAAAAGAGCAAAGGGGGGGAACAGAGGCTGGAGCAGTGAGGTGACCAGGCTAAGTCAATGGTGAAGCAGGGGTTGTTGAGCCATTCTGTCCCCCCCCAACCTCACTTAGCCTGCATGTGTGTCACTCCCATCCTGCAGCTGATGTGACCCTTGACCCAGATACAGCCCACCCGCACCTCAGCTTGTCCCTGGACCGCCGAAGTGTCAAGTTAGGTGAGCGGCGCCAAGACCTGCCGGACAACCCCAAGCGCTTTGACTCCGATTACTGCGTCCTCGGCTCGCAGGGCTTCACCACGGGACGCCACTACTGGGAGGTGGAGGTAGGGGGCCGCCGGGGCTGGGCAGTGGGGGCAGCCCGGGAGACGGCCCGGCGCAAGGAGAAGGCCAGTGGCCCCCACCAGAAGCGGGAGATCTGGTGCGTAGGCACGAATGGCAAGAAGTACCAGGCACTGACAGCCACAGAGCAGACAGCCCTGTCCCCAGGGGAGAAGCCTCGGCGCTTCGGTGTCTACCTGGACTACGAGCGGGGCCAGCTGTGCTTCTACAATGCTGAGAGCATGGCCCACATCCACACCTTCAACGCCACCTTCCGTGAACGCATCTTTCCCTTCTTCCGCATCCTGGCCAAGGGCACCCGCATCAAGATCTGCACTTGATCCCTCGCCTGTCCTTCCCCTCCCACCTTAGGCCTTCTCCCATGCTGGGTCTCCCTCCCCTGCTCCCCCCTGGCTACTCCCTGGGAGATCTGGCACTGCACAGAGGCCTCGGGGTGGGCACCTCAGCCAGCCCGACATTCCAAAGCCTGCGGAGTCCGTGTGTTGCTGTCTCTGTTCAGAGCGTGCAGGGGTGAGGTGGGGTCTGTTCTGTGGGCAGCAGACAGACCATTTCGCCGGCAGCCTGCCGTCCACAGCACTGTGCATAACGTTCCTGAACATGCTGCTCTGGCCCCACTGCCTCTGCCCGTCATACACATGAGCCTCAAATTGCCTATGCCATCCTGCCCCTCATAATGGTGTTGCTGCAGAGCCATCGCTCCTTTGGGCATTGTGGGAGGTGGCTGAACAATAGCCTTTGCAGAGCTTGCCAGAAGATGGACTGTGCTCCTGCAGATACTTTGACCCCTTGGCCTAAAAGCATATGGAGAGCTCTGTTCTGCCTATCATTTCCATAGTGACTTGAATAAACTGGGGGCATCGATCATATAAATCACCATGAATTACAGTGGGACTTGTGGCCCTGCAGTTGCTCTGAAAAATTCCTGTCTCAGGGCCTGCTCCCTACCCCTGAACCTGCTTGGTTCCCTACTAGTGTTTGGGCTTGTATCCAAACCTACAAAAACTTTGTTTCCCACTGCCATTCCTGTGTCTGGCTCCCAGCGCCTGCTGCTTCTCCTAGCCATGCCTGTTGTCCCTGTGTCTGTACTTTTTTTTACTTTTTCCAATTCTCCGGAACAGCCTCCTGTCCCACCACCACCACCCTAGACTTGATCACCAGCTCCACACCAGAACCATCAGTCACATCCCTCCTTGGTCCACTTTGTTTTTACCTTCCATTGCAGAGCCTGGACATTTTAATCAATTCATCAATTTTTGAAGCAGCCAGGCTGAGATGAGGGAGGGGGGTGGGATGGCTTCTTTGTTACAAGTATAGATGTCATCAGAGAACCATTCACAAAGTGACTGGAGATGCCTGGAACGTTGTGGCATGCTTCTGTTACTCACCTTGTCCATCCAGGGCGTCACTTTGAGGCCACGGTGGTGGGAATCCATCTCCTCTTTTCCTATGCAGCTTAGAGCTCTCTGAGGTGTAGGTATTTATTTTTTGTCCCTTTCTCAGCTGCCCTCTCCCTGCTGAGTTTCCAACAAGCCCCCTCCCTCCTAGAGAGACTCTAATTGCACCTGCTGTGTTCTTTTTTTCCCCCATTGGCATTACAGAGCTAGTTTGAAATATTTTTGCCTAAAACAAGAGTTAAATGGAGATTTAGTTTTTTGAAATGTTAAAATAATAATAAAAGGATTGTACAGTTCAGTCTCTGCCTGGTCATTCACTTTGACTGGAGGGTTAAAAAGCAAAAGTTGCTAGTTGCTCTGGGAACAACCAGCTTGTTTCACAGTGTTCAGAACAGGATGGAGGAGGTGCTGGATTTGAACCAACCAAGTTCCCTCTTGGGCCATCTCACAGCAGCCAGCACCACATGCTTTAAGCAATGGACTAGAAGTGTAGGAGCAGACATGTGTAAGCGAAACTTTTCCTCCTAAGTGTCATCCTATTCTGCAGTAACTAAAGTTAGGGATTTTAATATCCCTACTAAAATCTGCTATATCAACTAGCTCTTACTCTGGTTAATTAATCAATTAATTCTTCTCTCCACAAACATCTAGGGCCAGATCCTGTTCTACCTTTTAGGACCCAAGTGAGTTTAGCATGATCCTATTCCACAACAAAGTCCTTCAGAAATGGTTAATGCACCACATTTTTTTGTACGCTGCAAACCAAACCACTCGCCTTGGTTTTGGAAGGCAGAATGATGCATTTCCATTGTCATGGTCAATCACTGGCTTTTACATGGTGTTGTGAAATAAATGCTAGCTTCTCTCTCATCCGGCAAGCTAAAAGCGTCTCTGAAAAGCCACCTCGCTTGCTTGCTGGCTGAGAAAGAAGCTGGCTGCCATGTTATGATAGTGTCTCTCTGTTTCTATTCCAGTAAGAAAATTAAGTTTCCCCACTTAAGACGTGCACCCGTTTTGGAGGGTTGATTTCTAGGCAAAAGGCATGTATAGTTTAGGAGTAATATAAGGTATCTACTTCAGACCACAGTGACTAACTTTTAGGCATACTTCTTGTGACGCCGTCATCCTGAGTCGCTAAAGGGGGCCTGCCTTTTGCTAAGGCCCCGAGCAGGTCAGACCAAGATGGGGTCCCTGTTCTTTCTTTGAATCTAGCTAAATTCTTAGCTTCAAGAACATCTTGTGGTAACAAGTTCCATCATCCAATTAACTGTTGGGTGAAAAGGGGTTTGCTTTGGATTTTTTTTTTTTTTTAAAAACCTCTCATCTTTGAATGGACCCTTTGTTTTTGTATTGCAAGGCAGAGAAGAGATGAGAATTTTTTCTCTCATCTTGATTATTCTATATATTTTTTAGCATGGTCCTTCCACTAATGTGTTTTTTGTTTTTTTTTTGAAGCGAGACCAGAAATCTTGTTCCCGTGCTCCCATCACTTTTCTCTGAACCTGAATTCTGTGATAAAACAGATATCTATTTTTAAATTGCAGTGTACCATGTTTTCTTGCATGCAGCATGCCTCCAAATATAATAGGTGCCTTGTTTTTGAAAGGCCAAATTAAGAAAAAAAGTTTCTTTCCAGAATTATGGCTGTATAGAGCAGGCAAGGAATCTAATCTTCAGCTGACTGATGAATTACTAGCTGCTGCTAGAGACTGCTCTTCATGGGTGGATCAATGACTAAAAAGAGCTAAAGAAGCTGTGAAATAAACCAGGAACTGAGAGCAGACCACAACATTGCATAAGGAAGGTTAGCTTGATCAGTGAAACGTTAAGATCATTTAAAAAAAAAAAAAAAAAAGAGAGACTATGCTTAACAAGGAGAGTGTATTAGCACCTATAGAGTGAAGAACAATGTGCCATTAAAACAACTGACCCCCTCAGTGATACCACAGCTGCTGCACTGAGCAGGAAATCAAACCAGGGAGCTGCTTTCCTGGGCAAAAAATCAGCTTCCTTGCTTAATACACACCCCCCAATTTGAGAGGCCGGGTGGGGAGCTGATTATGTGGTGTGTGTGTTACATGTGAGAAAACAAATGACATTTGTTAAGGTAATTAACAATTGTCCTTTAGTAAAAAAAAGACCATTTGATAAATAATTTGTCATTTTGGTGGTAGCAGTGAAAAGGTTCATTTTTGGACTAATGACAGGAGAAAAGGGTCTGCTGTAACACTGCTCTCTGGGCCTCTCTAGGGACCAAATGTGCCTTGCACCAGGAACTACTCTCCCAACTCTTCCCTGCTTCTAACTCTGATCTCATCCTCCACTCAGAAAAGCATTTAAGAATGTACTTCAGCCTCCTGAACTCAGTAGGATTTAAGCCTAGGCTGATCTCTTCCATTTTGCTGATGTTGTGAAGCAGGGTGCTGTTTTCAGAAGAGATACTCCTGGTGCCAAGGGGGCTTAGAAAATGTAAGATGTGGGTATAATTCTTGCTTCTGTCACTTGCTAGCAATTTGATCTCAGGCAAACCAGAGCTTGGGATTTTCAGGTGCTCAGCAAGAGCCAGTGGCGATATTGCCAACCCGATTTCTTGAAATCTCAGCTCCTGAATGCATGTGATCAAATGAGACTCATTTTATTGCTGGCTGCAGAGAAAAGCTTAAAACATGAGTGCTAAGCCCTTACAATACTGGAGAACAGGTGAAAAAAGAACCCACCTCGTATTCTTTTTAAAGTCTTGTGTTACCTGAACTTTGTGTATTCTCAGTACTGTAATGTTGCCTCGGTGGCCTAATCAAAGTTTGTCACGCTATTTGCTGTATATAAAAACTACAATCCTTGCTCCAGGTGACTCGCAGCTCCCACAACTTTACTGGGAATGGTATGGAGCTAAGCCCCCTCACCCTTCATAACTTTGTGTCTAGGTTCTAGCTGCAAAGCAGCCATGATAATCCCTTGTTTATGGCATGTTTGGAAGAGCAGGGATTGTTCTCTCCAACTACGCAGCTTTGTGGTAACTAGCACAATGCAACCTTGAGTTCAGTTGTGGCTTCTCAGTACTAATGAAATATTAATACACCGGAGTGCAGGTATATCCACATTCCAAGCCTCCATCTGCTATTGACTGCAATATATCAAATTGTGTTCAGTGCATGTCGCCAAGACTGAGTAGCAGTTTTAAAGGCACTCCTGTAAGCATGCTGCACAGCTCATTAGCCAGAAAACCAACATACATTTACCTAACCCTTGCTGCAATAATTAATGTGCCCTGTTTTTAAGACCCAGAGCTCCATATCATTTACCCTGAAGAGACCTCTACACAACACTGCTGTGTAGTCTAACAAAAAAATTCTGTAAGGCCCATATAGTATTTTGTCCTAGTTTTAAAAATATGTAGACATTTCTGCACCACAGGTTATTAAGTAGGATTTTTCTTTCTGTTAGAGGCAAACATAATCTCTTGATAGATAAGGGTCAGCCTGTGTTAGGGAAAATAACCAGAATAGCTATTGCCAAGCAAGGCTCTGAAATGTGCACCAAAGCCATAAAACTAAGGCACTTCCCTATGGGGATTCTGTGTTTGGTCTAGCTCAAAACTGTTGCTTCTGGAATTGGCCTACCCTTGTTCATGAAGAACTTAAGTGGATCCTCCTATTAAAGAACAAAGGTATCTGACTGCTGTTTATCTTAATCAATCTGGAGATCAACAAACTGTTTAGAGCAAGGGCATTTTTTGAGGTTTCCAATGCTATGTCTGGTAGATTGGGGATACCCATCACACTAGTCATTAAGGCAACTTTTGTCAAATGTTTTCTGGGATAGTTTAGATTAGGCTGATCCTGCTTTCATGAAGAGGGAGTGGGGAAGGGGTGACACAACTAGCTGACTTCTTTTCTATACCACTTCAAGCCCTAAAAGTTATTCCCAGAACTGTATTTGGGATCCCAGAATGGCCATAGTGCTTTTAAGGCATGGCCTCTGTGTCCTTTCTGATCCATCTCCTAATGTGTAATCCCCAAGATGTCATTCCACGTTCCCCTTGCCCTGATCCTTATGGTCAATCTCCTCTGAAACCTCCACATTTTAAACTCCCTCCAGTGTGTTTATCATGCTACGTAACAATTTCCAATTTACCAAACATCAGGTTATTAACAAACTTTATTTTCTTTTACTGATTAAAAAAAACCCAAACACTAATTTGTTCTTCTGCTTCATCTTTTGTAAACTCCTGGAAGGTAAGGCAAGATATGAAGATCTCCCAGCCCTCCATAATTAATCATGATGCACAGATCTCACCAGTAACCTTATGCCATCAAGTAAAAGTTGTTCAGCAATGCAAACCTCCCCTTTGGTATTTCACGAAGAGTCCTTTTTGAGACAGCAGGATCAAATGGCAGTTTAGATGGAGCCTCATAGTAACTGTGTCTTACTGCGCTCTAGTGTCCAGTTTGGGGATTACAGGCCCATAAGGGAAATATACTCTTGAAGGTTGTTCAGGTCACATGTTAAAAGGCCTTTAGATACAGAGTCTAATACAGGGTTGGGCAATTATTTCGGGCAGAGGGCTGCTTACTGAGTTTTGGCAAGACAAAAAGGGGAAAAGGGCAGGCAGAGCTGAGAACATAACTCCAGTTATTAAGCCTGTGTTTGGTAGACCCCACTAGCTCACTGTGCCAACAAAGCCAGTAACACCACTGCAGATGCCTAATATAGACATGCTACCATATGAACCTCATGTGGTTATTCTTCTCACAGCTGTGATGGAGATGAGGAACTGAGGCACAGAAACAAAAGTGAGTTTTGGCACCTACATGCATTTGAGCTAAGTTGAGGTCATGCAGTAAGTCTGAGGCAGAGCAGGAATCAAGCCCAGATCTCTCCCAAATCTCAGGCTAGTGTCTTAACCACTGACCTAACTCTCCTCTCTTTTTGCCTCCTCTGCTGCAGTTATTCAGGACCTGTACAGCAAAGATGACACCAACCAGCGAAAACTTCAATAAAGCACTTTTAATGGATTTCTTTACACAAAAGATGTCCGAGTCCTGAGGCCACACTTATCTGGTGCCAATGGTGACCTGCCACACACGGACCAGGTTATCTGTGTAGCCAGCAAACAGGGTCTGGGGAAGAAAGAGAAGTCAGATCAGTAACACAGAACCAAGCATGGGCTTGGGAGTTGTTCCCAGTCAGATCATGCTTCCAGCTGCTGGATAGACACTGTCTAATGGAGGGGGTAGGGGTCCAAGCTTGGGAGACTGAGGGAAGGTTCAAAGGTGCCTCCCTTTACCAACGTCAGTTTCCAAAACAATCAATGGATCAGAAATGGCAGCTGCATGCAGTAGGAGGCTGGGAGAAGGGGTTCATGTCTCCTGTGTAAGAGTCAGGAGACTTCAGGTCACAAAAGCTGGGAGGGTTGAATTTCTTGCTGAACTCTGAAAAGGCCACCTCTCTTGCTAGGAGACAGAGAGGGTATACAGGAGGTATCAGGCCTCTTGCTGATCAAACATCAGTGCCACAGAGAAGGGAAGGTATAGCAAACTGCCTCCTTGACGCACCTGAGGCCAGGTGTGAAATGGGAAAAGGCTTCCAGGGTCTTCCCTGCAGCCCTTCCTATGGACAGAACTGAGCAGGACTTAACCAGGGCAGGTCCTCAACCCCCAAGAGGAACTGAACATAGCCTGTTCTCCATACTGAGTCACCCACCTGCAAGACCCATGCACCTGTACTGTCCCCAGCTCTAGATAGGTATTATGGCCCTAACCCTTTAAGACCCTATAGGCCAGCAAGGTTCCCAATAACCCTGTCTTGAGGAGGGCAGGATGTAGAAGAACCAGGTGCATGCTTCCCCAAGCTTGGTTTTACCTGCCCATCTGCAGACCAGGCCAGGGAGGTGCACTGGGGAGGCTCTGCTTTGCTGCTGGTGCTGATCACCTCTTGTTTCAACTCATCCACAATGATCTTCCCCTCCAGATCCTGGATTGGCAGGAAAGAGACCAAAGGGCAAGTCAGATGGGACACCACAACACAACTGCAGACTGCACCTCTGTGAACTGGGAGAGAGAGAGAGAGGGCCTCCTGGCACTCAACTCACAAGGAGCAGCCAAGATTTTCACTGATGGCTCAGAAACAGCCTCTGGGTTTCCGCATGGATGCAGTCAGATGGCATGAAGTGTTTCATCACAGCGAGGCCCTGAAAGCTCAGATACCAGGGAACAATCCTGCCCCATGGCCCAAAAGGGAGCAGGGACCAGCAGACAGGGCTAATCCACACGAGGAGGTTATGTCTCGCATGGAAACCTAACCTTTCATTCAGAATGTGACTCCCAGCAGTGAGTCCATATAGGAAACCCAGATCCTGTGTCCCATGTACAGGTGACTGCCTCAGGGTATGACCTCTATGGAGACCCCCACTCACCCAGATCTTGATGCTGGGGCCAGTGGCGGCACAGAGCCAGTAGCGGTTGGGGCTGAAGCACAGGGCGTTGATGATGTCTCCACCATCCAGCGTGTACAAGTGCTTGCCCTCGTTCAGGTCCCACAGCATGGCCTGGCCATCCTGGGGGTGGAAAAGAGATTCATGTCAGAGCTGGAGGAGGATCCCTGATTCCACAGCCTTCCAAACGCAGACATGGCCCTACATTCACCCAGGGCTTCAAGCAGGCAGCTGTATGGGCTGGGCAAGATGCACGCTGAGGGCAAAAATGAAACCTGTTCCATTGGCTACTGCAGGACCTCACTTCAAGGTGTTAATTTATGGTTCCATTAATGTACATCATATGCCCAGTGCTTTCTAAACACCAAAAGACAGTTCCAGCATGCAAGACCCCAGAAGTGAGAAGGAAACAGGCAAGTCAGATACAAACACAAGAAGCCATTCTCCCCACCATCCCATTTCTGGACAGTGCCTGGTGCAACAGAGTCATGACTGGGGCCCAAAGAGTGATGAGGATGATTCCTCCCAGGTAGAGATAACAAGTATTTCTGTGGGTGGGGGCAGAGGCCTTGCAGACTGCATCAGGGAATGGTCCTACAGGCTGAGTGAGAATCAGGTGAAGGATCAAGTGAAGGGAGCAGTGGTAGATGGGCCAAGGGGAAAGAGGATAACCCAACAGGAAGTCTGCATGGCTTTGAAGGGGAGTGACCAAGGACCTGAACCAGACATTATCAAGTGCAGAATCCACAAGCAGTACAGACAGGGATATAAGGAAAGTCACCTGTGTGTTTGGGAGGGCAAAAGGAGGATATTGCAACAAATGAGAAGAGGATGAGGGTGTGTGGGAGAAAAAGGATGCTCTAATGGCGTGAAACTTGAGCCAACAGTGTCCAATTTGCTATCTTGCCACCAACTCTTATGTTGCCTTTGGTGTTAATCAACCTCAGCAACAGGGATAACCTTTAGGTCTAGGCTTATAATAAAGACTAACTCTCCAGCTCCCCAGCTGATTGTGCAGCACCAATCACCTTCCCTTGGCTTTCTCTATTTACACCCTGGGCTTTCTAAAGCATGATCACCTCTTTTCATTGCCTCTGTGCAACCCTATATTTATAGAAAAGTCCCCATTGATCACTGCTCCAATACAAACAGTAATGATCTCTCCTTCAAGAAAGCCTGGGAGATTTCTTGGACTGAATAGGACAGAATACTTGAGCATGCAGAAGCCCAGAGCTACAGCCAAGTCACAGCTGGAATACTGGCTGTGGAGCCAGGGAGAAACCAAAGCCATGCAGCATGCCTGGCTATGGCATCATGGAGAACAACAGGCCTTGAGCAGTTAAGATCCTTTGCCTGCAGAGATCAGCAATCCAGCACCATGGAGCCCAAGCCCAAGCATTCCGGCACATGTAAGGAGCACCTCACAAGTAGACACTGACCCAGGCAGTGGTCTCCACACTCCCAACTGCCTCCCATCAGAGCAGGATTTGAAGAAGCAGCTGAGCGGAAGAGCTCAGAAACAGCCTCTGGGTTTCCTCATGGAAGTGCAGTCAGAAGGCTAATAAAATGCTTCGTCACAGCTCATCCCATTGCCAACAGGCTGGGAAAACACATGCTAAGTACACAGGACATCCTGCTCCTGGTACAACTGCTCAGGTCCCTTTAATGGTGTGACACTACTAACCCCATGCAGCCTGGTAACACAGAACCTTCTCCAACAGAATCTCTAGCACAAAACTCGGCTGCTCCTTCAGCAGTTCTCCATCAGCCTGCCCAGCGCTCCCTCACTCATCTCAGCTGAGTTCCAGCGGGACCCAAGAGGACCACAATCCCACCTCACAGCTCCACACCAAGCCCTACAGATGGATATAGTCTGGCAGACATACCTTGCCACCAGAAGCGCAGAGGGAGCCATCAGGAGAGACCGTCACTGTGTTCAGGTAGCCCGTGTGGCCAATGTGATTAGTCTTCAGTTTGCAGTTGGCCAAGTTCCAAACCTGAGGAGAAGGAAGGTCAACAAGGAGAGAATTAAACACCACCCTCACCAGCTCTAGCCAGCCAGTCTCTCCCCCCACCCTATCATCTATATATAGGCTCTTGTACACCCCTCAGCACTGCAGCGAGAGCCCCACCCCTTCTGAGAAAGATGCATCCATACGGCAGGACATCAGTGCTTCCAGGATACAGGAGGGTGATGGAGATAAGGCACAAACTCCAAGGACCCTTCTAGCGCCAACCAAGAAGAAAACAGCAGGACTAGAAGGGGAAACTGAAATTAACTTTCCCCACAAATGGGTGCCTTCTTGGATCCCCACATATCCCAGACTGCCTCTCGGAAAAGCCCCATTATGTTTGAGCACGGTTAGGAGAGAGAGAAGCAAGAGAGATGAGAAGCTGACCCAGGGAGGGCTGGCTCCCAGGAGTGCCAGCACTCAGGAGCACCACTCACCTTCACCAGCTTGTCCCAGCCACAGGAGACGATGATGGGATTGCTGCTGTTGGGGGAGAAGCGTACACAGGACACCCACTCTGAGTGGCTCTCATCCTGGGAGGAGAAGCAGAGGGAGGAGGAGGTGACTTGCGGGGGAGAGGTTGAAGAAGGATGCTCAAGTCAGAGTAAGGAGATGTGGCAAAGTGCATTTCCTTCACTCAGAATCTTGTTCTAAAGTACCTGCTCAGTAATCTCCCCCCGTACTAAACTGGAACATGGGCTCCACAATCCCCATGCTCCAGTACCCAAAAGCTTGGACTTGTGTATCTTCCAACTTAATCTATTTGCACACTGCTGCCAGGTATACATTTGTCTTTTGCGATAGCAATAATCTATAGAAGAGTCTAGCATTTTATGAAGCAGAGACTGAAAACATTTCATGCTCAGTTTTCAAGCAAGGTTAAAAAAGCAAGGTAAAGGCATCTTAGGTATCACAAGCCATGTAAATATAATTGAAAAAGAAAGCAAATAACAAGCATCTCAAATTTAAGCATCTAGAAAATGACCACATAGTTCAATTTGGGGTTTGCTCTGGACAATGTTTAGTAAATCCCTAGAAACCCTGATATTCCCCACATAATTCCCCTCTGCTCCAGGCCCTGCTTGCCTCTGTCCCATCATAATTGCAGGACGTGTCCTCAGACCCCAGTGGAGTCAGCAGACATGTGTCAGATATAATCATTGGGACTGGGAAAGGACAGCATTGGGAGACCTAGCTAAAAGCAGAGTTGAACTACAAGAAATTGCTCCCAACAGGGGCACACATGAGGCCAACTGAAGAGACATTTCCAAGTAACCCCCCCCAGTACCACAGAATGCTTGGGATCCGAGGTCACATGTGGCTCATTTCAGTGGGACTACTGGACAGTGCCGAGAGCACAACTTCTCCACCCAGTCTGTACGAATCCCCACCTCACAAAGAGGCCCTAGATCACACAGAGCTAGCTGGCCCAGCCAGAGCTCAGAGTCCCATTTCATTCCTCAAGGGACAGTCAAGTGGGTTTCTACAACCAGCATATCTGAGGAAACAGTTCGGAGCAGAAGACTCATAATTTATTTTCCTGACTGGGAGGACATAACCACCAGGCAACCCTCTGCAAGCCTCACCTGAACTGTGTACTTGCAGACACCCAGGGTGTTCCAGAGCTTGATAGTCTTGTCCCTGGAACCCGAGACAATCTGCCGGTTGTCAGATGAGAAGGCCACGCTCAGGACATCCTTGGTATGGCCCACAAATCGCCGGGTTGTGGTACCTCTGCAGGGGGCAAAAGGAAAAACATTCGGGTCACTCTTGGTGTCACTATGGACACCTCCTCCTACATCCACCTGCCAAATCCCTACTAAACTTCACAAAGAGCAACAGAAGAGGCATGGTGGTAAAAGGACTGGGGTGGGGGGAGGTTGGGCTCATGGAGTTGAAGGTCACCAAGAAGCATGAGCCAGGTTCTGAGTTGGGTGGGGTGAGGGGAGCGGGGGGAGACCCTAACAAGCAAACTAAATGAAATGTTAGAGCAGAAGCATAATCCAGGAACCCGCAGAGGAGACAGCCCAGGTAGATAAAAGAGGATGGGAGGTGTATCATGCAAAAAAATAGGTGGAACAAGGAAAATAAAGGACATGACCAGCAGGAAAGACCATAAAGCTCCCTATCTCCCTTCCTGTCCCATCATAATTGCAGGACATGTCGTCAGACTCCAGAGAGTCAGCAGACTTGTGTCAGGTTTAATCATTGGGACTAGAAGGGAAAAGGAATGAACAAAACTATCTGGATTACCAGCTTTCTGCAGTCTTAAAAGCTGAGCTAGCCATTTCCTAGAAGTAGCTGTTTCAGGCTGGTGACCCGTACTCCGAAACCAAACATTTCTGAAGTCTTAAGATTAAAAAGTGCACAGGACAAAGAATGCTTGACCTGGAATTGAAAATGTGGGGCACACAGGGATAAGGATCTCCCCTCTTTAAACTGCCAACCCTTGCTATATCCCTGGTTGCTTTTTTGTAACTGGTCTGTGGACTTCAAAATGGGCAGCCAGTACTACTCCACAGTGCATCAGTGCAGTGGGATGGGAAGGAGGGCTGTGATCTGCAGAGCAAACAGGCCAAGGAAGTTAGAAGCGGGGAAAATCTCAGCATCACCCCCAGGGGTATCCTATTCCCTGTCTGTTCTACTGTGTTCTTTCGCCATGTTCTCTGCCCCGCAGACTCTGTTTCTGCCAAGGAAGCCACCCTGCCCTGTTCTTCTTCCTGTCACTCACGTGGTAAGGTCCCAGAGGCGCAAGGTGCCATCCCAGGAGCCAGAGAGGGCAAACTGCCCATCAGAGGAGATGACCACATCGCTGACAAAGTGTGAGTGGCCACGCAGGGCACGCTGTGGGATCCCATAGTTGGTCTCATCCCTGGTCAGCTTCCACATGATGATGGTCTTGTCTGTGCAGGAGAAGCAAAAAGGAATTAGCTGCGTCTCCCTACCACAGCAAAAGAGCACGGGGCCTGGAGACTGCCCCTAGACTGGACTGGGCAGCAACCACTGAACCCCTTCATACCAATCCTGAGAACAGCCCCTGGAATCAATCGTGGCATTTACCCAGTCCCAACCTCTATGGCACAGTCGATCACCAGTCTCATCAAACGTGGGCAAGTTAGATTATACCAACATGCGTCCGGTTCCCAATATCCTTTCCATTGCACCAACCTGTCCCCTCCTCTGAGACAGGGCTGCATAAAACGGCAAAACCCCTTATCCCCAATGCTCACCTAAGCACTAGGTCTCCAAATTCCCTCTCTTTTATTTTATAGCTATGGGCTTCTCCTGAACAATGTGCCCTGACAGGGAGCCCCACTCACCCTCCTTCCCAGAATCCCATCATAATTGCAGGACTTGTCATCAGACCCCAGAGGGTCAGCAGACGCGTCAGGTCTAATCACTGGGATCGGGAGGTGTGCAGCTCCATGATACTAGCAGGGATGAACCTCAGTGCATTGATGGCCTCTGGGCAAGCAGAGAAACTTCATCCTGGGCAAGCAGAGAGCACCCCCCACCCCCAGACAAGGAATTTGTGCAAGCCCCCAGAGCACCACCAACTCACGACAGCCTGAGGGTAGGGAAGGGATCCTAGGCTAGGAAGGTCCCAAAGCTGCTCCCTTTTGATCCCTCCCCACTTTCTGCTGGATTTGCCCCCTCTCAGGGATTGAAAGCCTAACAGGCCCCACCATCCTGCAAAGACCTTCAGTTCCCAAAACCCTCAGAGAGCCTCAACAGGTAGCACCCCCTGAACACCTTTTAGTGGGGCTTCCCCTCACAATACCCCCCACCTCCAGCTCCTGGACGAATAAACAGCACCCCCCACCCCATAGCTAGGGAAACTGAGTCCCAGCAGCCCACCCAGCCCTGCAGCCTGGTACAGACGAGAGATGGGAATTAAACCAGAAGTCTGAGCTCCACTTTCTTGTCCTGAACAAGGTCCGCACCTCCCCGGCCCCCTGCCCAGGGGCTCTTCCCGGACACCTGCCCCTTCGTCTCGGGCACCAGGTTCTGCTGCCCCAACCCCTCCCAGGCCTAAGGGCCCCAATCCCCTCCAGCTGCAGCCACATTTGCACAATGCTGAAGCAAATGGTGCAGCCCTGTGTCCTGGCCCCTCAGTGATCCATCCCCCATCCCACCCCTCCACGTGGCTGCAGACCCAGCATCCCCAATGGCACATCCCACCCTCCCCCCACCAGCAAAATGGTATCTCCCTCTGCCTGGTTCCCCACCCCCACTGCAGGGTTGGTCTCTGCCTAGCCCCCAACCAAGCAGCGAGGTGGACTTTCCCACCCCCGCAGCTGCCACCACGATGGTGTCAGCCACAGCCCTTTATGCCACCCGCTGCAGGTTGCCCCCCCCCCCAAGCGGGTGCATTGGTCTGCCCCGCCCCCACCCCCGGCGCCGCTCTCACCGCGCGAGGCGGACAAGATCATGTCCGGGAACTGCGGGGTGGTGGCGATCTGCGTCACCCAGCCATTGTGGCCCTTCAGGGTGCCGCGCAGGGTCATCTGCTCCGTCATGGCGGCAGCGGCACGGCGGGCTCAGCGCGCGGGGGAGGGAGGATGGCGGCGGATTCGGCGGCGGCCGCGGGCCGGACCCTGCACTCGCTCAGGCAGCGGCCCAGAGAGAAAGGAAGTCGGGACGTCGGCCGGAAACGGAAATAAGCTTCGCGTCGCGTCGCGCCGTACGGCAAGATGGCTGCCGCCGGCCGCCGTCACTCAGAAGGCGGGAAGGAGAGGCGCCCGCCAGCCAACATGGTGGCTTCCGCAAGCAGGAGCCAAGATGGCGGCGCCCTTGCGGAGGCGCTGGGGTTTGTCATGGCGACCACTACGTGGCGGTTCCGTACAGCGGCCTTTGCCAATGAGAGCGGGGGGGCGGGGCCTGGCGCGTGTGGCCGCTGATATTACACTAAATTCACGCCCGCTTTCAAAACTGAAGCGAGGTGATGGTCGGGGTCGGAAGCTGTCTGTAGCGCTGGGAGTGGGGGGGGCAGGGGTGAGTTATAGCCACCCTAAAATTGTCGGAACCCCCCCATACAGCCCACCGCCGCCGTCCACCCCAGCCCCGCCCGAGCGCAGCCCCGGCCCAGCGCCCCCTGTGGGAAGAGGCCAGCACCGCTCCTGGCCCTGAGCCCGCAGCATGCAGCGCACCCCGCCTCGTGCACGAATCCGGGGACACACGACACGCCCCGCCCCGCCCTGCCCCGCCCCCCCAGCCCAGCCCTGGCTCCACCCCGCGCCCCTTCACTGTTCTTGTGCTGCTCCTCTGCCCTGAAGGGGAGTGTGACGCCGCTGGGCTAGACAAGGGCTGGCTCGCTGGGATAGGGATGATTCCCCCTCAAGCAGGGCTGGACTAGACCTTTGGACATCCTTCCAGCCCTACTTTGATATGATTCTGTGATTATCACAAATGATCAACAAATCTATATTATTTTAATTTATACCAGTACTGGTAATTTCTGAAAAAAAAAATTGTTTTAATATAGGACCAGGAACAACTTCAAGCTTGTCACAGTTGAAATTAATTTGGACCCTAATTTTCACTGATTTTTTTTTTTTTAATGAAATTTTACAAGAAGGAAGTACGTTTTACCACCTGAGACCCTGCTCCTGCCTTTGTTTGAGGTAATTTGCATTATCACAGAGCCCGGAGATACTTTGCCACATGAGAAATTCCTGCCCAGAAGAGCAGCCCATCATTTTATTCTGTGAAATATGGAATATCATAACCAGAAGGAAATATAACTCTACGTCCTGCTAGCCACCAAACACCTTCGAGGTAAACAGACTAGTCCAACTTTTTTCTGGCCCTAAGCTGCATAAAATGAACTGTTCCAGACAGGGGTGTAGGTTGTAGCCGTGCTGGTCTAAGGACATAAGCAGACAAGGTTCCTTGGGTGAATCTGATATCTTTTATTAGACCAACCCAAATAGTTGGAAAATAATTATTAAGCAAGCTTTCGGGTTCAAAAACCCTTCGTGAGGCTAAGGAAGTTTCAGCAGTTGGTGTGTGTTCCAAACAGGAGATTTTACCACACCTTCAACTCTCCTATGAAATATGAACTTTCATTTCTACCTCGGAGAACTTTTACAGTCTTTTCTCCTATGCCTGAAGAAGGGTCCCTGTGCCTGAAAGCTTGCAAATGAAACTTTTTTTTGCAAAAATCTAATTGGTCTAATAAAAGATGTCACCTCTACCACTAGTTCAGATCCCTTTGGACCTTAACATATCTCCTTTACTCTTACTTCCACTTTCTATAAATGCTGCAAGATCAAAGCACATTTCTCAGTTTGGAATTAAAAGAGAATTCTTTAAAAACTTTAAGGAAAGACTACAATCACACTCCTGGCCCCTTTTACACTTGGAATTATCCATGCAACTTAATAGACTGAAAAGCGATGCGTGTTAAATGATTATCTTGACAAAAGGTATGCTTTGGACTTCCCAGCTACAGCTTAAAAATTGTAGACCTGTTCAAAAGGATCAGTCAGGTAGGTGGATTCGTCTGCCACAGGTATTTAAAACAACGTTTTTCATATCTGCAGTAGAAACCATTTTTTTTTGGACAGATTAAATATTTCTGTGATAATTTGTTTAACTCTTTGTGTGAACGCAGCATTCAATATGTATTCGAAAAGGTTTGCACTTGAAATGTATTTCAGATTGACTTCCAAGTAATGTAACACCAGACTGTTTGATAATGTTGAAGTATTACGTATTTATTTCGCTGTTGTGCTTAATTAAAAATGCATTGGACCTGATCTTACTCTCAGTGCGTTCTAAGAGTTATTTTTAACTAAAATAACTTCATACTTTTAGAATTCAGGCAGGAAGAGACTGCTCCAGGCCCAGATGCCATTAGCATAGCTTTTTTGATTTTTGTTACTAACAAGCTTTTTCCTTGAAAGTTTAAAAGAAAAAAAAATCCAGAATCAATCAAAACAGAAAATGGTATCTTTTACTTGCTAGAAATTCAATGGGAATTAAACATTCGCTTAAATATTTGCTGAATAAGAGGAGTAGACACAAATCTTGAAAGGCTGGACCCATAATATTGGACTCTTCATGGGGTAATTGTCTTGCATTTTCTAATCCACAATGTCTACAAAATTTTGGGAGAATATCCAGTAGGGATGTGTGGTAGTCACAAGTTTAGGGGGAAAATGATGACATAAATGCAAGAGAGAGGCCAAGCTGCAAATTGTAAACCAGTTCATTTTTGCTATTTGATGTTTCACAAGAAAAATCTCTGAGAATTGAAAAAAATAATATTTTTTCATGAGAAATTTTCAACAAAATGATTTATTTCATTTGAAGTTTTTTTGAAGTTTTTTCAGTAATGCAACCTAGAACATTTTTTTTTTTTATTAGCCATCACAAATTAAATGATACCAACAGTTTTTTTTAAATTGCCATCTTTCTCTCTTCTCTCCACCCCGCTTCCTTTTCCATGTGGATAGAGGAAAACCAAAGAATATATATGGACTCATTCTAATACAAACTTTTTATTCATTTCATAGATTCATAGATGTTAGGGTCGGAAGGGACCTCAATAGATCATCGAGTCCGACCCCCTGCATAAGCAGGAAAGAGTGCTGGGTCTAGATGACCCCAGCTAGATGCTCATCTAACCTCCTCTTGAAGACCCCCAGGGTAGGGGAGCCCGTTCCAGACCTTGGCCACTCGAACTGTGAAGAAGTTCTTCCTAATGTCCAATCTAAATCTGCTCTCTGCTAGCTTGTGGCCATTATTTCTTGTAACCCCCGGGGGCGCCTTGGTGAATAAATACTCACCAATTCCCTTCTGTGCCCCCATGATGAACTTAAAGGCAGCCACAAGGTCGCCTCTCAACCTTCTCTTGCGGAGGCTGAAAAGGTCCAGTTTCTCTAGTCTCTCCTCGTAGGGCTTGGTCTGCAGGCCCTTGACCATACAAGTTGCCCTTCTCTGGACCCTCTCCAGGTTATCCGCATCCTTCTTGAAGTGTGGCACCCAGAATTGCACGCAGTACTCCAACTGCGGTCTGACCAGCGCCCTATAGAGGGGAAGTATCACCTCCCTGGACCTATTCGTCATGCATCTGCTGATGCACGATAAAGTGCCATTGGCTTTTCTGATGGCTTCGTCACACTGCCGGCTCATGTTCATCTTGGAGTCCACTAGGACTCCAAGATCCCTTTCCACCTCTGTGCCACCCAGCAGGTCATTCCCTAGGCTGTAGGTGTGCTGGACATTTTTCCTCCCTAGGTGCAGCACTTTGCATTTAAAATAACATTTTTTATTATTATTCTATGGCAAAATAGGGGGGAAAGAGGCATAGAAGGGGTATCTTCGGTAGCAGTGAAGAAGTTTTCAATTAAATTAAATTTTAAAACTTTGCTCTTCTCAGATTCCCCAAAGGGTGTGCCATGGCACAGTAGCGTGCTGTAAGAGCAGCAGAAGTGCTATGCAAAAAATTAGAGATATACCAATACATCGGTCCCATAGAAGATCAGCACCAATATAAGGAAAATTGATGGTATCAGCAGTCAGGTTTTTTTGGCTGATGTAACCGATAATGCCACCAATAAATGCCCCATGCATGCGCACAGCCACAGCGCAGCACACAGGCGGCCAGGAGCAAAGCCCAGCAGTGTGGAGAGCAGCCGGGTCCAGCTGGTAAGTCTGTTGTGAGGGCTTTCCCAAGCAGGGGGTGCTAAGCCAGGCTGCGCTTGGGGCGGGTGGCAGCAGCACCAGGAGGGGGCTATGGTGAATTTTGGGGTGGCTGCAGCCCCCCCCGTAGCCCTGCTTCCAATGCTGCTGCTGCCTACCCCAATAGTAGCTTGACCCAACCTCCACCGGGAAGAGCCTGGCACGGCCCCAGACTGCAGCAGCAGCCTGCCCTTGCCCCACGTGCAGTTCCAGGGGCACATGCCCCACATATCCTCCCGGGATGCATGCAGCAACAGGAGCTGCCCCCCGCCCTCCCCCCCTCCTTCTGATGAACCTCTTGCAGTTCCATCCTGTGCTCTGACCCAGTTGTGCAGCACCTGCCCCAGCCCCACTCCCTCCCTCGTCGTGGCTGCCTTGATCTGCCACCCCCATGCCCCTTTCCTTTCCCCTAACCTCTTCCCCCACAACAGACTTACCAGCCAGACACTGCTTTCCAAGCTTCCCAGCTGCATATCAGCAATCAGATCAGTATTGGCCAATATGGCTTGTTAAAAATCAGCCATTGGTATTGGCCCAAAAATTCTCTATTGGTGCACCCCTATAAAAAATGATTCCTTCCTTCCTTCCTTGTATTGTAAACATTTTTTTGTTTGCACATTTTAATACATGATATAATATTTTCAAGTCAGAATTTGTAAGGCTATTCACAATACACAACATTGATAATCTGCCATATGTCAGTATGCAGAACATTTGAAGCAAAGGCATGAGGTGCAGCTTATACATGCCTATGCAGGTGCTTTGGTGAGAGAGGGAAGTGGTGGCAGTGTCTTGATCAGAAGGAGGGGTGTCTGTTGTAAGACGGCATGAAAATCTGGTGCAGTCACTGCAGTCATTGTTAAAGTATGATTAGTTTTTGAGTTGAACTGTGAACAAGCTCATATATCACACTGATATTTTTGTTTGAAAAATGTACTCTTTTATACTTTCCTAAATTAAGAATTAATTCATACTTATAATAACTGTGTGTGTTGCTCATATTGATATTTATTTGATCTTTGCATTTTATTTTGAAACACCCCCACACCTTCTCAGGTATTAGAGTGAAGTATGCCAAAATTTGGGAAACGCTGGTATTTTATTGTCCAGGTTGATTTTTACTTTCTTTTTCCATTCTTTCCTCCAGTGAAGATGAAGATTTCCTCATTCCACTGCAGATCCAGTTCCAGCTTTCCTCTTCCTGTTTTTATCATTTTTTCCTTAATTATATTCACAAGATAAAATCTGGTAAGAATCCCCATGCTGCTTTTTCATTCTACTAGCAAATAGCCTGTCAAGAATGACAGTGGGGAGGGGCAGTGGGGATGGAGCCGACCCTTTTCTCCTCTGCCTTGCTTTGGGTCAGACCCCGCTCCCCTTCACCCCCCTGCTTCGGGTCTGCCCCTGCCCCGTCCATTCCCCCTGATTCGGGTGTGAACCACCCCCCCCACCCCCACTTTGGGTCCGACCCCATCCCCATGCCCGCTTCGGGCCTGACCCAGCTCCCCCCCTCCCCACCAGGTTCGGGTATGACCCTGCTCCTCACCTTCCCCACTCTTTGGGTCTGACCCAGCTCCTCCCCCCCCCCCCTTCAGGTCCGATCCTGCTGCCTGCTCCGCCTTTCGGGCCTGACGCTGCTGCTCCACTTTGGGTCCTCCCCCACCCCTCCATTCACGTCTGACCCCACTCACCACCCACCCCCCGATTTGGGTCTGACCCTGCTGCCCCCTCCCCTGCAGTTTAGATCCAACTCCACTCCCTCCGCTTTGGGTCTGACCCCACTCACCCCTTCCCCGTCGCTTTGGATCCAACACTGCTTCCCCCCTCTCAACCCTGTTTGGGTCCAACCCTGCCCCCCCTCCCCTCCGGTTCAGGTCTGACCCCCCTCTACCCCCCACTTCGGGTTCAACACTGCTCCTCTTCCCTTCAGGTCTGGCCCCACCCCCTTCTCCCCGCTCCCCTGCTGCTTCGGGCTCGACCCTGCTCCCCCACTTCAGGTCCAACCGCACCCCACTGCTCCTTCCCCCACCACTACAACGGAAGGGCTCCTGCCTTTCCTCGGGTAGCCCCACCACTTTTAAAGTGCTTGTGCCAATTTATTTATTTATTTGTTGCCACTATGAAGGTGCGATGGAGGGAGCCACTGCACCGGAGGCTGTTGGAGGAGTCAGGGCCGATGGAGGGGCTCCCGCCTTTCCTCAGCTGACCTCACTGCTTTTAAAGTACTCTACCCAATTTATTGTTTGCGACCTGTGGAGATGGGGCGGAGGGAGCCACCACACCGAAGGCTGCAGAAGGAGGCAGTCCCGGCAGAGGAGCTCCAGTTTTAGCTCAGCCGGCCATGCTACCACCTGCTTGACCCGCTCAGCCAATCAGCGCATGCACAGTTGGGCAAAAGCCTTACGGAGGGGCTCCAATTTTAACTCCTCTGGCCCCACCCCTGCCCACGCTCTGTGCGCAGCCAATTGGTGCATGCGCAGTTGGGCAAAAGTGTTACGGACAGACAGATTAAGTCTTTTATTATATTAGAATAATGGATAATCCTATGTTATGTCAGGTTTCAATTAATAAATAATTTATGAAAAACAGAAAACCGAACAATGTATTTTTAAATTGTTTAATCTATTTGTGTATATTATCATGGAATAAAAGTAATGGTTGATGACAAACATGTTTTCCCTTTATGTGGAAAAAAATCAGTTTTTCTTCAACAATATAAAATTTTAAAAAATCAATCAAAACACAAAAACAAATATATTGGTTAAAATATTTTGGTTTTGGAGTTTGCAGTTTTTCTCACCTAGACACTAATAATTCCGGATATTTGATGTTCTACTGTACTTAATCCTGCTTCAGTACAGGTGGTTGGCCTAAGTAACCTCTTGAGGTCCCTTCAAACCCTCCATTTCTATGATTTCATGAAGTCAGACATGGCTCCAAGGGAAAGGAGTTCCATAATAATAATTTAAATTTCTTTCTGTTTATTTTTAGGAGAATGCGATACAGAAATTCGTAAGCCTCCTATTTCTATTTTTTTAACAACTGCAATAATTGTGCAAAGATGTGGATTTGATATTCTGTATGGGAAGAGGTGGGGAGTGATTCTTTTTATAGTTTAAGACATGCCGTTTGCTGAACTTCATATCAGGTGACAATGGAAATGTATAAACCACACACACGCCCTTCCACCTGTTGAGTGAGCAACACTCAACCTCTTCCTTCGTAGTGACTATGTAATGGAACACAGAAACTCAGTGTAGGAAAGGAACCCAAACATCACATTTTCATTTGTTTGGGAAAAGCAAGACCACTGATGGAGACTGTCTCTAAAACACACTAGGCTGCACTGGCTGTCCTGCATACCATCATGCCTCTGACACCAGAATCTTAGAAATGTGCCTGCATCAGTTTTGAGTGCTACAGAGGGCTTTGTACTAGTCCTCCACACAACAATCAAATTTCTTCCATAACACTGGCAGTGACTAAAAGATGGGGGGGGTTTGAATTGCCTAAGGAATCATGAGCCCTTGTGCTTCTCATTCACTTTAACATATTAGAAAAGTCCACTATTATTTCCAGTTAACTATGGGTAACTGGAAAGAGAAATTCCTTTATCAATCATTGATAATTTTAATGTTTAGGTAAACAAGCAGCAGAACTCATAGTTTCATAGTAGCTAGGGTCAGGAGGGACCTGAACAGATCATCTAGCCTGACCCCCTGCCACAGGCAGGAATGAATGCTGGGTTCACAAGACCCCAGACAGGTGATCATCCAACCTCCTCTTGAATTTGCCCAAGGTAGGGGCGAGGACCACCTCCCTGGGAACTTGGTTCCAGATTTTGGTCACCCTAAGTGTAAAATATTGCCTCCTGATCTCTAATCTAAATCTATTCTCCATCAACTTATTACCATTGTTCCTTGTCACCCCAGATGGTGCTGGGGAGAAAAGGGCTCTGCCTATTTGCTGTTGATCCCCCCTGATGAGTTTGTAGGCAGCCACCAGGTCCCCCCTCAGCCTCCTCTTGCTGAGGCTGAACAGGTTCAGGTCCCTCAGTCTCTCCTCGTAGGGCCTGTCCTGCTGCCCTCTCACCAAGCGGGTGGCCCTAACTCTTTAAGTCTCATTCTTCTTTTTCCTGTATAACATCCTAGTACAAAGTTGTATCCTTCTATGTATACTTTTTTATCACTTAATAGAGCTGTCTCATCCATGGTGTGAGTTATCGTGGACTACAACTCAGCAGGAGAAACCTTGTACAGACCAGGAATCTGGAAATCTTCCTGAGAATATAATGATTATGAATAGCCACAGCAGCTAAATTTATTTTTTAGTCCTGTCTGAAAGGCTAAGGTTATTAAGGGATATGACATAGAAGCATATTATCTTTTGACTAGGTAAGGAAGACATATGGCAGATAGGGTTATGTTTTGGTGATCAAAATACGAAATGATTCAATAACTTGTTTTCCCCTCTACTTGTATATTTTAAAAATCACCTCTGATTCGCTGAATTCAGTGAAACGTTTGTCACTGATTTCGGTAAAAACAGGCATGGCTGAGGGTACAGCTATTTGTAGCCTTAGTATCTATGTTCTATCTATCTTTGTTCATTTACTGAGAACTCCAGTAAGGCCTTTCCTCCAACTGGTTTCTAAGGTCTCTGTTGTGTGTGTTCCTATTTGCCACGTGCTCTGTGCACAGGTCCACACAAAGGCTTCTTCTGAATACTTTGTGCAGGCTTTCTTCTTTTAGGATGCAGTATGTAAAAGAAATCTGAAATTCCCCTGCATCCTTATTTGTGATTCTTCGATGTTTTGGCAATCAATATGCCAGAGCAGAGCCACAGAGTTTGTGGAGCAAATTTGGGATCCATGTTCAAAATGTTCTAAATTGCTGACTTTGAGGTTTAGCAACTTAGAACTGCCAAATACACGGAAATCATAAAAATGAAATACCTAAATAGGGGATATGGTAGAGATAATCGTGGAAGCTTGGTGTAATTTAACCATGCATTCCCTGAAATACAGCTCCTTCGACCCTTGCAA
Source organism: Alligator mississippiensis (assembly GCF_030867095.1). Lineage (NCBI taxonomy): Eukaryota > Metazoa > Chordata > Crocodylia > Alligatoridae > Alligator > Alligator mississippiensis. The sequence goes on along the minus strand of NC_081834.1, from coordinate 51,394,060 downwards.
GTGAGCTGCTTATAAAAACTTCAGAATTTTAAAACATTTTAGAAGCAGAGCTGAAGGGAAAGCCCTGAAAAATAAATCTCTCAATTTCATAAAAATACATAATTGATGGGCCTCCATATCCATGGCTTAGATGGTTCATTGATCACTTTAGACCTGAATGTGAATAAGAGAAGGATTTAAATATCTTTTTGTTTGACTGTTCATTTCAGTAACATAGCTTCAATGCATCAGCTAAGAAATTGTGACTATAGTAGCGTAATAATAATCCAGAGCCTGCAGTGGGCATTTTTATAGGAGAAATATGGCTATTTATTGTATAGCCACTGAGACAGAAATACTAACATAATCTGTAAAAAAACAGAATCTTTCTGATAAACTTGTAAGTGATTTTTATACTCTCATCTTTTCCCAGTATATTGCTGTATGAAAAATTTAATCTATTTAGAGAATATATTTCTCACTGTCGTATTGTTAATTTCAGGGTGGAGAAGTTTGGCAGTGCCTATAGAAAAAGGTAATTAATATCAATATTTTATCAGCACAAATCCCATCTCTTGTGTTAAAATATTGTTCATGGAGATGCATGGGTCTGGGCTTGACAGCATGGGGCAGACCTCTCCAATCTTCTGCATTTATTGGGCAGTCAGGTTTTGTGTTCAAATCTCACTAGACCACGGTGTGCAAGATATTATTACATATGCATCCCCTCTCTCTTCTCCCTGTACGTGCTCTGTCCCCTACAGAGTTTTGTGGGAGCAGTTTCCACTGCCTATATAGACCCAAGACTTGCTGTGTTTCAGTCCACTGATCACCCCCTGCTGCTGTTGCTTATGTGTGTACCTGCCTGTGGTTCACGTCTCACTCCCTGTTAGAGGGCCTGAGGCCTGTAGAAGAGGAGCAAACACAATTTTGTATCTAATTCCAAGATTCCATGGGAGCAAGGAAATGCCAGGATTAAGAAACAGAGAAAAATAAGTGTATTTATTAGGGCATAACACATACAGTGCATTGAGGCCTTGAGAGAGGAATTAACAGGCTGTGAACACAGGGTACGTAAAAGAGGAGTAGTTTAGTGTGGAAGGGAAGAAGCTGAATAGGTGATTAGTTCTGTTTCACTGTGTTGGCTGCAGTTAAAGCAGGAGGTGAGTCATTGAAAAACATCCTTCACTTGCTTGTGCAGTAACTCCTAAGCAGCCAGCCATGGGCCTTGGTCCAGGAGGTCCAGCCATAAACCAGCAGTGCAAGGTTCTTTTCTCTGTCTCTGTGGCTCCCAATTCTGCTATAAAGGCACAAGCAGTCTAATGCCTTCTTCTTTGTTTTGCTGTTCTTCTCTCACTTTTTCTGCCTCATTGATTTAACCCCTATCCTCACTCTCCCTATGATTTCACCTTTTTGTCTCTCCATCCACCTCTCTCCAGGAGCTGTCTTTCTTCTACTATTTGGCATCCACTTGGCTCACTTAGGAAATCTTGGTCTCTTCTTTCCAGTAGAATAGAGGTGTAAAGGGAGGATCTTATTTTCTTACCCTATTAGGACTGCTGTCTCTATGTGGACATTGGAGGGACTAGTGATGCATCTCTTTCCTATGGCCCAGTAGTTAATTTAATGATCATCTCCTCAATTGCTCCAGTCTCAGAAAAGGTCAAGAGGGCACTGACCTCTGAAAGGAGCAATCCTAGCTCCATTACACTGAGTGAGGGATCTCCTCTTACCACAGAACTGATCATGTTCCTTTCTTCCTCTTCCCATCCACATCCACTTTCTCTGTCAGGTCAACACTATCTTCTGTACAGCCATCATATCTTTCCATCCACCAGATACACCATCCACCCACAGACATACCTGCCATTTTGCATCATTCTTTCCATTAGATCTCTTTATATTATGATCTTCTCTGTACTGGGGATGAATTTGGGTTAATACATACACGTTTTTATTTGGCCAAGTGAATCATGGATGTGTCATGCGCTGAAAAGGATGATCTGGACAAAGCAGGTGGCCATGTTTCCATCTGATAAGAACCATATCAGAGTTAAGCTGCGGAACACATGTTCCAAGTGAAATAACACCCAGCCTAAAGGGAGGTGGGATGTAGTAAGATTGAAGATGTACAGGGACACTGCAGAAGGATGTACGGAGATTGATTACACACTGAACAAAGGAACAGCTTCCTTAATAATCTGCTGGGGCTCCCCTACGACATCATGGTCTGAAGCTACCTCCTTGAGGGCAGGTGGGTACCAGAGGGGAACATTTCAGAGTCCCTTTTACCAGAGAGTAAAGGTATGGATGTGCATATATTTGGAGCCATTTCACATTAGGAACATTTCAAAGGAAAGATCCTGGTATGTTTTATGTGTGGACAAGCCAGGAATTATACAAATGTAGCAAAACTGCTCCAAATTTAACAGTTTCATCCAGCCTTATTCTGTCCACATATAATAATTAGAATGTAACTGCTCTTTTGAAACATCTCCTTTTTGAAACAGCTGAAAATGTATGTGTGTCCATAACAGTGGATCTCAACCTTGTTAGACTCAAGGCCACCCTCAAGGCCAAATAATGGAGCAATTTTTCTGTTGAAAAGAACTCAGAAAGCTCACAACAGTTCAGAGTGATTTTGATTTGAAATCTCTGGCAGCAACCAGACGAACGCAGACCCAGCTGTGGGTGCCACACATCACACATGCAAGTTTTCCTCATGCTGCTACATTGCAGCACGGGGCTTTTTTTGACCCCAGGAGATCCCAGTGTCAAAAAAACCCATGATGAAAACTGGGGTGGTGCACATGGTGGCAGCATGTCCCTAGCAATGCCCACTGCCCTGTGAAGTACTCAATGGCTACTGCCCAGAGGAAATGTCTGGTGGAATGAAGTGATTTGGGAACAGAAATAAGCCTCATTGATACATGACATCCCCATCAAACTTGTCCTTTAGGATCACGATTGGAAGGCAGGAAAAAGATCTCTTACCTTCAGGGAGGTCAGAGGTTGATAGGTGGAAACTTGCGGATAAAGGGAAGAGAAAAGGAGACATTCAAATCAGGGTTTGGTAAATACCAGTATCAGTTGCAGTGTCATTCCTTGCACAGTTCATCCATTTAATGTATGCAGTCATTAAAAGTGCAGCCATTTCAGTGCCTTTAAAAAAGTACTTTCTGCAATTGTTTCCTTTTTTCAATTGTCCAGTAATTCAATAATTAATCTAAATGCTTTAATATACCTAATTATTTTTGGAAGTTAATTTTTGTATTTTTTATAAAATTCAAGTTATTTCGTGTGTGTGTGTGTGTGTGTGCTGGAGGGTGGAAAGTTGTTTTGATACTTTTGGTGTTTTGGTACTTTTTTGGAGGGTGAAGTTAGGGTCAGGTAAGTTGATTTGCTAATCAGGTTACTTCTAGGGAACAGTCTGCATGTTCATAGGGTAGGACTGTTTATGAGATGATGTGCTGCTTCTGAACTCTCACAGTGGGACTGATGATAGCAGGTAGTAGTAGATAGTAAGCTCTGTTGTCAGATAACCCTGACTAATTGTCAGCTTGTCCTTTCTGTCATCTAAATACCCAAAGCTCAAATGCTGGGCAATCAGGAATATGTAAAGTTAAGTTTCCTCCTACTTTCTCTTAAAGAAAATGCTATAACAAGAACTGTTTAGGTCATGCCTGTTCTATGCCATTGTTTTGTAAGAACCGAGTATGAAACTCTTTGTATAACTTCATAACTACATCTAAAAACTGATTAAATAACATTTTGCACATTAAACCTCTCTCCTTTCTTAAGGCAATCAAGCCTATTTATAACCATCCTTGTGGGTTCATGAGACGACAATAGCTGGTGAATGAGATAGACAAAATCTTTTATTAACAGTTATGGAGAACAGCTTCAAACTGGAACCTTCAGCTTTTCTGTTCCCCTGGGTTCATTTCACCATTCCCACAATCACAACACAATCCATTATAAGAGACTGACTCTAAATTCTGATCTTTCACTTACATAGCACCACATCTCCCCTCTTAAAGGAAACATTAACCTTTCATATGTATCACATTGCACAATCCATATTCTCTATATATCAGTAGATAGATGTTAACAGCAATCATTCTAGAGCGAGTCTTTATGCGTTCATGAGATGCCAATAGCTGTTGAAGCAGAAAGAAACCAAAGTTTTATTAACAGTCATGGAGAGGTACTTTAATTTGGAACCTTCAGCTTCATCTCACTGGGAGGGTTCATCTCAATTCCCATCATCACAACACTATCCATTAGTAGAGAGGTAGTTATCCATGTTAGTCTGAAGTCAGGCAAGAGGCAGGACAGGGTGTTACCTTAGACAGTAACTCATTCAGAGAGGCATAAGATTCCATAGGCAATAGCCTACTTTGTCAGATGCCATGAATGGCCAACACTATACATTATAAAGGACTGAAATCAATGACTCTTGAGCAGGGATTGCTGAATACACTGGGATATGTAACATGGGAAACATAGGGTGAACAAAGAAAAGAGAAGTGGTGCTGGTGGTGGGGTGGCAAGCAGTTGGATGCAAAGCAGCTGGTGGTGGCAGTGGTGGGGGTGATAGCAAGCAGCCAGATGCGAAACAGGCAGTGGCACAGAGTCGCTGCGGCTGCTCCACGGGGCCCCAGAAAGTATGGGGCCCGGGGCAGTCGCCTTGATTCACAGGCCGGTTGAAATTATGCCGTGGGCTGGATCTGGAGGTTCCCCACCCCTACGGTAAGGGATGAGAGACTGGAATGCCTAAGAGGCAAGAGACAGACACTGAATGCATGAGAGTCATGTGAGGGACCGAAGGGAAGCAAGGGGGTGCAGATCCCTATAAAAACCCAGGCCAAGCTGAGGCCTGTGGGACCATCCTCACCACCTAAGAAGACCTGCAGATCCCCAGAAATAACTTATGAATACCTGACTGCAAAGAGACACTCTGCCCTTTGGATTATGCAATGCTTTTTGTTGTCTTTTTGGCTTATTATGTTGCATTTTAAGTTAGCCTAAATTGTGCATTGTCACTATATCTTATTTGGCTGTGTCTTAGCTTAGGTGAAGTGTTTCTGTTGTTGGTCCTTGCCATGTGATTGAAGTTGCAAATTGCTGTGCTCAATAAATGTTCTCTTCAGAGAATGGACTATTTTTGTTCAAGCATTTATGAATTCAGTGCTACTACCAATATTAAGTCTGGTAACAAGGGGTGCAAACAGATGTTACATTTCTCACAGGAGAAAGCCTTTTGTCCTGGGATCCTACAGACATACACATCCATTATCCTGCTTTACATACCTATTAAGGATGCAAGATAAAAGGTGCCAACATATCTGCTGGGACAGTGTGGTGTATGTCTGTATCTAGATCATGGGTCATTCAAGCCAACTGCCATCCATTCCAGGGACCAGCCTGTCACAAGGGCAGCAATGCAGCCTGGAAGGGCGATGTGTGTAAATGGCCATGCCACTTGTGTTTATATCACTTGTTTAGATCAGGGTTAAACCCCTGGACAATCAAGACTGCCTGAAATGAGATGTCTGCTTACAATCTAACTATGGCCATTCATTGTCCAGACAGAATTTCTCTCCTGCACAAAGCTTCTGCTGTCCAAGATATATAAGTTCCACTAGAAGGGTTTACCATGCTGAAGTGGTCTCTCCCCTACATAGATTTGCTGATGTCTTACACAACATAAGCCCCAATTGAATCTTCTGCTGCACTCAGGTTTCGTCTCCTGTGTGGAGCCTTTGGTGCTTAATGAGATGTGAACTCCGACTGAAGCTTTTCCCACAGTCAAGGCATTTATAAGGTCTCTCCCCCGTGTGGGTTCGCTGGTGGGTAATCAGGTTGGAGTTGACACTGAACCTCTTCCCACAGTCCAGACATTTATAGGGTTTCTCTCCCGTGTGGGTTCTCTGGTGCACGATAAGGTGTGAGCTCCTATTAAAGGTTTTCCCACAGTCAGGGCATTTATAGGGTTTCTCCCCTAAGTGGATTTTCTGATGGGTCAGGAGCTGGGAGTTCTGAATGAAGCTTTTTCCACAGTCGGTACATTTATGGGGCCTCTCCCCCACATGGAGCCTCTGGTGTCTAATAAGATGTGACCGCTGAAAAAACCTTTTCCCACAGTCAGTGCATTTGTAGGGTCTGTCCCCAACATGGAGCTTCTGATGCCTAAGGAGGTGTGAACTCTGAATGAAGCTCTTCCCACACTCCAGGCATTCATAGGGTCTCTCCCCTGTGTGGAGTCTCTGATGTGAAATAAGATCTGAACTCTGAATGAAGCTTTTTCCGCACTCCAGGCATTTATAGGGCCTCTCTCCCGTGTGGGTTCTCTGGTGTGTCATGAGGTTGGAGCTCAGATTGAAGCTTTTCCCACACTCAAGGCATTGGTAGGGTTTCTCCCCGGTGTGTGTTCTCTTGTGCCTGATAAGGTATGAGTTCCGACTGAAGCTCTGCCCACACTCAGTGCATGTGTTTTTTCTCTCTCCCGTGTGGCTTTTCTGCTTGGCTCTGGTTTCTTTGAGGTCATTACAGCCTCTCCCCAAATCAACAGATTCACCCACTTCCTTCCCTGTGTGGCTTGCCACCTGCCTCTTTAGCCTACTTTGATTTCCACTGGGGGTTCCCTGTACACAGCTTGGGGAAAGATTCCTTTCGGATATTCCCAACAACACCTTTTCTAGTTCCAGTTGCTTTGGGCCTTCAGGTTGTGGATCCTCCTCTTCTTTCTTACATACCAATCCATCACCTGCTGAGAAAGAAAGAGAGAAGCCAGGTGTGAGGGGGGCACTCTGGGGAGCTTGCTGACGGAGACAGCTCTCATGCTAATTTTCTGCCTATTTCTAAGCTTCCACAGGCTGAAGTCTTCCTCACAGATGGAGCTGGTCCCAGGAATGGAGGAGAATGGAGATTGTATGTGCAAGTGAGAACTTAGAGAGGTAAATGCAACACATTTGCCCCTTTTGCAAGTTGGGGCATAGGAATGAACTCCCATCTCTATATGTGCCTTATTTCCCTAACCCAGGGCTGTCCAGCTTTGATGTGGCCAGAGGCAGCCCCACCCCAGGCATCCCTCCCACCATCTGGGCAGTGCCAGTGCCATGTAGACTGCACCGGTAATATGTGGCCTCTCCTGCCCCCCACTGTGTGGACAGCACAGGTAGTGTGGGGAGCCTTGGTCCCTGCCCCACCAGACAGCAGTAGGACAGGTGGCTGCTGGGGCCCATGGGCCACATGTTAACCGCTCATGGGACATAAGAGACCTGCAGGCTACAAGGTAGGCAACTCAGCCCTAACCCGTGGAATAGGGAGTGGAGTTTAAAGCGTCTCTTATGAACTGGAGGACTGATCCTTTCCTTCTGAAAGGCAGGTGACTGGGAACAACCTGAGCAGAGGTCAAATTGGGCATAACCCAGAGTTTCTAATAACTAATGGAAAAAAGAAAACGATTTCTTACCCAGAAAGGTCACAGTCTCATAATTCTCCTGCATGATGTCCTGGTAATAGGTCTTCTGACCAGGGTCCTAAAGAGTCCTCTGCTCTTTGTGGAAATACACATCTGCTTCCTCAAACATCACTGGCCCTGAAACAAAAAGCATTCCAGATTCAATAACTACAGCCTAGTGAAATTCTCATCAGATATATGGCAGGAAGGCCAAAAGAAACAAAAGCTTCAAAAGGGATACAGTGGATGTTGGACAGACCAGGGAAGAGGCCAGGGTCCTTTACCTTTCTAAAACATGCACTGGCCAGAGGTTGACACTGGAGGGAGAGACCCTGAGCACTTCCAGGTATTAGAATCTCAACACACTTCCTATTCCTAAAAGCTAGACACAAGAGGACAAGGCACATCCCCTGTGCTTCATGATGAGTGCCTCCTTCATATTTTATGGAGTCTCTGGCTAGCAGGTTCAGCAGGTAATTCTGTCCACCTGGTAGGTTCTCCAGCTCTGCACAAGGGGGTTGTTTATTGTCCTAAAAATTTCCAATATTACTATGGGCTTGCTTAAAAAAAACCCCAAAAAATCATTCCCCAAATTGGACATACCATGTCAGGTTTATCGCATGTTTTCACTCTGCCTTCTTTCCCTCTACCTTTTATCACATAGGGCAGAAAGGACACCATCCCACGGCACACCCCTGTTCACCCCACATTCCTTCCCTGTATATGCTCTAGATTCTGCAAATCGGAGGAAACACAGCATGGATACAGCTCTTCCTTCTTGAAACCAGCCCACTGTGACATTTTAATCCTCCCAGTGTCTGTGCTAAACATGAAGAAAGGGAATATGGTAATGATCCACTCCGCATAGTTCACCTGGTACTGCCCATCGCAGGTGAGGGAGGAGTTGAACATACAAGACAGGATGTTGTTTAAAGTGGTTTGAGAACTATTCTCCACAGACTAAATGGTTGATATCCTCAAATGGATGTACTCTCTAAATGGTGGGAGCTAGTGACATGCTTGAGAAGAGTTTCACTCTACTCTTTAGGGCAGAAGCCATTGTTGGCTTGTATTTGTATAAAGCTGGTCATCACGGGGTCCTGCCTTTGGAATTCCTAAGTGCTATTGCAAGACAAATACTAAATAAGAATGAAATTACACCACATCTATGTCTGTCTAAGTTTCCCCCCTTGGAGGAAAAGGTTAAATTCTCCACGTTCCAGTTTTTCCTCCTTCACATTTCAGGATCTGTTTATTTGAGGCATTTGTAATTTAGGAAATGTGGCTTTCCAAGTTGTCTCTTATATAACAAGAGAATGTGAAGACCTGTGTCTTTCCATTTGCTATGAACCTAACTACATCCCTTCTTCAGTCAAGCCATGCAGATGGTTTCTGTCACTGAAAAATGCATGCCTTAGAAATAAAAATGTGGAAGCCATTCTTTCCCAGGGACCAATCATGGAAAGTCCATTCTCCCCTTCCCTTTCTTTTTTGAATTAGCCGCACAGGCTCCCTTCTATCTATGTGAATGGTAAACACAGGGAAATGACAGATTTTTATTCATGTATCAAATGAAGATAGAAAATCCCCTCCAATTTTGGTTTCCTGCCAACTTTAAAACTACAAAAATGTCTGATTTTTGGAGAAAAGCAGCTGCCCTGAGTCTTTACTCAGGATGAAAGGAGCAGGGCAGTAACTTAGTGGTTCTCTCACCCTCAGTGGCTTGCTTACAGACTTGCCATCCCTTGCAGACTTGCCATCTCTTGCGATTTTATTTCAAATCTCACAACGTGTGATGGTATTTTCAAGTGTCCCATGATCTCAATTCCCAGATAAAAACTAATGAATTTGCCCTTATTGAAAATGGCTGATCTTTACCATAATTATTAATGGGACCAGAGTCACAGGCTGCTGTCAGTCAAGCTCACTGCAAATCCTGTATTTACAATAAAAGTAACTATGAGCTCCCATTCTTCTCTGCGAGCCTGAAACCAGGCTGCTTGTGATGAAGGGTAGTTAAGAACATGGGGGAATATAGGGAGGTGGCAAACCAGAAGGGAGCTAAAGAGGAGCAGGAGGTTGTAGTGCGAAGAGTGGAGAAAAGATGTGACAAAGGATCTCCTAGTCCCTGCTCCCAGTTAGTGGAGGACACCATAAAGGAGGAGGTGGCTAGGCACAGAGCAGACTGGAAAAAGTAACCCTACCACCGTCCAGGGCCAAATTTAGCACCCCGTGGAGCTGCTCCCTACAGCCCCCAGCAGAAGCTGGGCAGGAGCTTCTGACAAAAAAAAAGAAGTTAGTTATTATAATAGGGGGGGAAAATCAAATATATGAACTTTTTACATATTCAATAGAGATAAACAGAAAATGGCTAAGTTTGAGGAGACATGATACCAGTTTAGAAAGGAAGAAAGATGTGTTTTAATATTATGATGATATGTTTTTTATATGACTAGAAAAAAGTTTGGGAAGTCTGAAGAGATGAGTTAAGAGCAGGTTATGAAAGAGAAGTAAAATCTGAAGGTTTAAATATAAAGGATAGATCATTTGGACCTCATCTTCCAAATATTTATGACAGTGCCATCAAAAAGGAGGAGAAAACATGCTTAAATACATGAGAGATTTATTTCAAGACTTGAGAACTGATGCAAAAGTTGAGAGAACTGAATGCCAATATCCCTGAATAAGAGAGTAGAGAATGAAATCCAAGCAGGTTTCCTATCAATATTCGAGTATTAGATCAGGGCTGGATTAATGCATAGGCAAAGGAGGCACATGTCTAGGGCCCTAAGCGAAGAAAGGGCTCAGTTGGGCTTATTTGACACATTTTAATTATTGAGTGAAAAAAGTAATATACGTATACAGTATTAAGTAGGGGCCCACAAGTTTGTTTGCCTGTGCTAACTAAAGGGTTAATCCAGCCCTATATTAGATTGAGAATGGAAAATTAGATATCAACACTCATTTATTAGAGACAAAAAGAACAGTCCGAGGGTATTATGTAGTCATTTTCAACAATGGGAGAGAAAGGGTGAGGGGTAGCTGTTGCAAAATTATACTTTGCCTCATTCTCCAATTAGCATTGACAGAGGGAAATGTAAGTCACTAATTAATAAAGAGGTAGAAAGTGCTGTTTCTTCCCCACAAAAACCGCCTTTCTTCTTCAAGGGCAGCAGGGAGTCGTGGGCAAAATCATGGTGACAGGGGACAGATCTGGCAATTGGGAGGGGGCAGTAATGGAGAAGAGGCAGCTGGCTGTGGGGGGCGGGCAGCAACAACGAGAATGGGCTACAACAGAGCTGGTCAATCTTGGGCAGGGGCATGTTATTTCCCTTCCCTGCCCATTAAAAGACAGCTATCACCTGTCTATACCCCAGAAGCAGCCCTAATTTAAGGCTTAGGAAAGTGATTTCCATAAAAATATTTTGGTAGGGGTTCTTGGGAGCTTTTGGCATCAAAGTAGTGGTAGGAGTAGATAGGGTTAGAGCAGAAGGACTATTATAAAAGATGGAGGATTTTAGTCACCCCTAACTCTGTTTTTGGAAGCAAGGAGCCAGTCAGGCACAGAACAGCCCTTGATTTAACACCTGCGTCTTTATCTGGGTAGAATAAAAATAAAAAACATTGGGAAATGATTGAATAACCTTATTACCCTCTTGGAGACACTATCCCCCTAAATAGGGGAGACTTCTTAAATGGGGAGGGACCATTCAGATTTCAGGTGTCCGAGCAGTGTCCAATCCCCAACTCGCCTTATCTTCATCTGAGGTCACTTATTCCTTGATTTGGGGACATTAAGGCCAGAAGGCATCATTCAGTTGTCCATATTTCCTGTATGACACCACCCAGAAAATGTCACTCAGTTAAGATAGAGTAGAGCCTCAGAAACAAATCCAGGAGAGGTGCAGCTGCAACCCTTCCCCTTGATTTCGCTCTTCCCAAGCTTTAAAACCAACTTCCTGGGAAGGGCAGCAGCATTTCTATTCAGGCAATACTGAGAGAGTCAATTGACTTTCTGGCTCATTATAATCTACCAATTCCTGGTGTTAATGACTCTTTAGCCTTTTCCATGGTCTTGCTGTTCCACTAAAGCTATCCTTTCTTCTCCAATTTACAGTGTTAACCACTCCTGGTAATATCTCTCTCCTATTTCACAGCTCTGAAGACCATTTTTAGCTCTAGCTAAAAACTGTAATTCAGGTGCAGTAATATTTACTCAGGTGTAGAAATGACCAGGGATCCTGGCATTTTCTGATTTAAAAAAAATCCCCAATTTTTGGTTAAAAAAAGTAACACCAAATCCACATTTTCTTGTGATTTAAATGAAACACCACTAATATATATATATATATATATATATATATATATATATAGTGATATTTCATTTTAATCATGGAAAAATGTGGTTTTGGGGTTACTTTTTTTACCAAAAATTGGAGATTTTTTTTAAGTTAGAGAAAACCAGGATCCCTGGAAATGACTGACATCAAGCACTGGAGGCACTGGCAAGACACGCAAGAAGACAATATTTTGTTTTATGAATCTGAAGAAGAGATGTCCATTTAACTATAATGAATACAGAACTAATGACACATTATGTTTTTACTATTTCAACTATATTTGCCTAGTTTATTTTTTTTAACTTAATATATAACCTAGCAAATTAATGCACGTTACAATAGTTACATATTTGTTTTTGCTATGATCATATATGGAGTAATATAGTGCTGGGCCCCTCACATATTAGTGAAGCTTCTAGTCTCTCTAACTGGAGAAAAATGTGTTCTGTGCTATATGTGAGGATGCACCACACCATCTGCATGCTCCTTTTCAAAATCCTAGGTCCACCCAAGTACAGCCAAATATTTTTTTTTCCTAGGGACGAATCAACCTCACTTAAAAATGAGTGCTTTATTATTAATTAGAATTTTCCACATTTTAACTTTAAAATATTTATTTTTGCTACACCTTTCTACCCTGGACACCTCCTTGTACCTGTTATTTACTTTCTGTAATCATAACAATGTTTCTCAATATAATGTATAAGTAAAATTGAGGAAATTTTACGGCAGAGTTTTGGTGATGCTGTAGCTATTATAGTCTAGGAAAGACGTGAGGGGCAAGGATTTTTGTGAGTCATAACATCAATTGGACTAACTGTATAATATCCAAGAACTAGAAAGGAAAAATCAAAGAATTCTGAGATTTTATATTAGTGGTTGATAACTCCAAAAAAAAAAAAATTGAGGAAGATGTATATAACTTGGCTAATTGACCTAGAGGAAATCAACTGGGCTGGGGTGGAATTTTATATGAAATGGATTATTTAGAAGCAAGTATAATAAATAGCAATGCAGGCATTAAACTCTATAAGTAGTGAGACATTAATAAGGCTGAAAGAATCCTTCCCTATTTTGTTACAAAATTCCATCTGTACACTAGACACTTACATAGACAAAGATCCCAGTCAAAGGGAATTCATAACCGTAATCCTCAGGGAAAAAAAAATCTACCTTAAAAGCATGTAATTATGACTGCAGGATTTGCAACCTCAGATGTGCAATGCCAGAGTCAAGGCCCTGAACTAACATGACCTAATAAATAGTAAAGTAATGAACTAATAAACTAACAACATGCACTAATTAATAATAATAATAATAAATAACAATAATAAATAATGAAGTAGTAAATAAGTAATAAGTAATACATTTAAATAAAAGTAATAAGTAATAAATAATAAATGACCCAGAGGGACAGCCTTCTATCTCCAGCTCCCTCTGTGTAAAAATGAAGTTTATTTCCTACCTATGGGGACTTCTTACCATCTTGTACCATCTACACTTTTCCCAGAGCCCGACGAAGGGACTTTGATCCTGAAAGCTTGCAGAAAAGGACAATTTTCTTGCCATTTTCCAGTTGGTCTAATAAAAGGTATCATTTTGGAACCAAAAGTTCTAGTTTTTTGTAAATAATAAATAATACAATACATTTAAATACAAATAATAAGTATTTAAACTTATTACTTATTAATTCAAGTAAATACATTGAATACATTTAAATAAAGTAATAATAAAAACTAATAAGCAATACACTAATACTTAATACTACTAAATAAGTAATAAAACTGATACCACTTAATAACTAAGTAGCAAGTAATAAGTAATACATTTAAATAAAAGTAATACATATTTAAACATTACTTATTCATTAAAGTAAAAACATGTAATAAATACATTTAATACATTTAAATAAAGTAATAAGTAAGGAATGAGTAATAAAACTAATAACATGAAGTAATAAACTAGTAACATGACCCAGTGAAGGCCATGTTGGCTGTGCAGTATCTAGTGGGAGGGTCAGAGCCTGCACCCGGTGAGCTGTACGCGCCGGTAGACCCGGGTGCTGCTGGGGATGGGGGGCGGCCGGGTGCTTTCCAGCGCTGCTGGGGTGCTCTCGGGAATGAAAGCCAGGGGATCCCACAGCCTGTCTGGGGGACGGGAGGAGGCGGACTGAGATTTTTCCAATGAGCCATAGAAATGCCCCATCCAGACCCCAGCGCCGTCCCTCCAGCAGCCCCTGGGCTGCAACCCATGGCTGTTACTGCGGCTCCGCTTCCTCCCGCAGACGCGGCCGTGACTGCGGCGCCGCTGCTCCGGGATGCGGCAAGATGCTGCTGCCATGCCTGGCGCTTACCTGGGCTCCGCTGCAGGGCGCTGACGTCCAGCCAGAGAGGTGGCCGCCCCCCGGCTCTGCACAGAGGCAGAGGCAGATGCAGCGAAGGTCAGTCCCTGCAAAGCCCCCGCTGGGGAAAGCAGCAGCTGCTCCGGCTGTTCCCAGCTCACGAGAGAGGCGGTAGGCGCCTCTGACCCAGGAAGATAAACAGAGTTAACGCAGCCTCTACACCCCCACCAAGCAATCCCGGATCAAACACTCGCTCTCCCTCCCCTGGCGCCTGGACAGAGCTGAGACCCAGCAGGGATCCAGCCAGCATCTTTATCTGTGTCCTTGCACTGCAGAAACCTGCTTTTCTTTAAAATAAAATTTATATATATATATATATATATATATATATATAAATGGAGGTACCTGCAGAGTGAGCTGCACAGCCTTCTCTCTGCAAGAGAAGGTTGAGAGGTGACCTTGTGGCTGCCTTTAAGTTCATCATGGGGGCACAGAAGGGAATTGGTGAGTATTTATTCACCGAGGCACCCCCGGGGGTTACAAGAAATAATGGCCACAAGCTAGCAGAGAGCAGATTTAGATTGGACATTAGGAAGAACTTCTTCACAGTTCGAGTGGCCAAGGTCTGGAACGGGCTCCCAAGGGAGGTGGTGCTCTCCCCTACCCTGGGGGTCTTCAAGAGGAGGCTAGATGAGTATCTAGCTGGGGTCATCTAGACCCAGCACTCTTTCCTGCTTATGCAGGGGGTCGGACTCGATGATCTATTGAGGTCCCTTCCGACCCTAACATCTATGAATCTATGAAAGCCAGTGTCACCCAGAAATATGTCCTCTGCAGCTGCAGACTTGGAGCAGGGTATCTGGGTAAGTTTGCCAGCACCCCATGTCCCCCTTTATGTTGGGGATCCTCTGCAGCAATCCTGCATCTTCCTAGAAATCCTCCCTCTTGCATCCAGGAACTTGGATGTTCCCTCCTTGTCATCGCTGGGCAGTGATGACAGTGGCTCTGATGATTCCTGTTTAGGGGAAGCAAATCCTCCCCCCACTGCCCATAGGAGCTCTGGGACAAGGTTGCTGTAGTTCAGTGCATTTATCACAAGGACCCAGACGGGCTTTGGGGTAGGAATGATCTCTGGGGTCACCATAATTTCAGAAATCATTTTCCATCTAAGTTTACCAATGTCTGCAACCACTCTTTAAGTATTATTTTTTTCTACCTTGTCAGACTTTTTCTAAGTATCTTTTTTTTACCCCTACCCCCTAGCCTAGGGTGGAGCAAATGCAGATATGGGAGACTATTATGGGGTAAGTAGAAAGACCCCCCTATATCCCTCCCCACTACTTAACTGACCTCCCTTCATTCTTCCTCACTTCCTTACCCCTTCCTTTCCTCTAGAAAAGCAGCATGAAGGTAGGGAAGCTGAACCTGCAGTACCTTCCTCAGTCATGGAGATTGAATTCATGGCATTATTTTAAATAACTGCTTGAAGATGTGTTCATCACTGTATATGATTGTTAAGCTGGATTTTCCCCATACCATCACTTTAGCGGTGTGGGTGCACTGAGCCAGCTTCAAAAACTCCTGTCCCACCTCTACAATTGTTAACTGATTTGTGATTTTGGGTCTGGATTGATTAGGATTTTTGTGATTTTTGTGATATTTAGCATCCGTGTAGGTACATCAATGACACTGCAACCCTGTAGTAGGGATTTTTAATATGACTATTAAATCAGGGGTGGAGCTATATGAAGAGAGAGCAATGAATGTAATCTATATTTAAGAAAGGGGGAAAGGTGAATCAAGCAACTGCTGACCTATTCATGTGCCCTCAGTAGTATGTAAAGTTTTACAACAAATTGAGAAACATTGAAGGAAATGGAAAGAGATTAAATGCAACCTGGTTTTAGAGAAGGTAGGCTATGCCTAACTAACCTGATACCTTCCTATGATAAGGGTTTTTTTGGCCAAGGGAGCTGTATGTGGTCTTCATTTGACACTTGACATGGTGTTACAACAGGTAGCAAAAGGGGAGCTCTTAGGCTGGAAAGACCTCCTAGTCAAGTTTCTCAAGGGTCTTGCTCAATATTTTCAGCAGTGACCTTGGCCCTCAAAAAGGAGCTTGCTTATGAGATAAGTAAGAGACACAAACCACTGTCACCCACACTCTAACAGGTGATCCATCACCTGGCTTTGCAATAATTATCCCAGGGAATTAATAAAATATATATATATATATATATATATATATATATATATATATATATATCCCATCATATTTTCCCCTTAAACTAGTCCTCTATCCCCTCATTTTGTGCACACCACACCCTACCCCACCTTCTGATTTTGCCTTTCTGCACTTACCTATTTGATTACCCCTCTACAGAAGTGTGGGCTTTGCACAATTTCTGCCTGTTCCTCCCTTCTGATTTCTCCCTCTGCTTTTGTTTAGCCTTGGTTTACAGCAGCTGGTGGTGGCCAAGAGATGGTAAAGCAGTGGCAGCAGCTTCAGCAGATGCTACTGAGCATCCTCAGGCATGCTCACTGACAGTCTAGTAGTGAAGGCACCCAGGGAGCAGATTTTGATGCTTGTAGTGCAAAGCAATGCATTTGTTTCTAGAACCCAGAAGGGAGTCAGGCTGGTGACATACAGTCCCAGCAGCTGGAAGGGCAGTGCTTCTGTTGGTAGTTCCTGTAAGATCTGCTCTTTTGGGAATCTTGCAGCTGTGGCTTCAGGTGGGAGAGGCTAATATTGAGGAAACAGGGCCCCGCTGTTCCTCAAGGGACCCTCTCAGGTCAGAAACCCTCTCAGCTCAGAATGTACCTTAAAGGAAGGCAGATATCCCTCCCCTAAAATGTGTAGAGCACAGATTTCAGGGAGAAGCAGATCCCCAATAATCACTGTTAGTGACTGCACAAAGGTAAGAGAAACCTTCTCATAACAACCCATAGCCCCTCAGGCATGAAGGCTCCCAGATCCCAACCTTGTCTGCAGGGGAGTTACTCCAATCCTGCTGGTTGAGTGCTCTGCAAATCCTGATTAAGCTGCTTTATTCCACCTGCTCAAAGTAGCAAATTATGGTGAAAAATCAGTAGCTGTCACTAAAGACCATGCCCCTCTCTGTTATGAAAGATAACTGTTATTAGCAGGAATTGATAATAATTTCAGTGTTTGCTGTTGCCATGTGGCTTTGCAGTTCAGAGGACACTAGCTAGGCAAAGATAAAGGGTGCTGGCTTCTCAATGTGTCTCCTTACTTCTCTGGTTTGATGTACTGAAGTGGGGATAGCGGTCCCATGTTGAAATGTCTGAAGAGTATAGATGTTAATGAAGGTGAAAAAAATCACAAAAGATATAGACAGACACAACATTGTATCACCATCAAAAGGTACAAGGTGTTACAATGCCACTGTTAGGTCTAATTCTATAATCATAGAAAGGGTGCATCTACATGTGCATTTACTGTGCAAGTAAGTTACTACGCAGTCAGCAATTTTTTAGGCCAGAGTCTACATATGCAGGTGTTACAGCACAGTAATGCTGTGTGTGGACTGACGTGGGACTAAAATTAGTCCCACGTCAGTCCACACACACAGAGCGTTACTACTCAGTAAGGCAACTACACATGCGTTACTGTGCAGTAACTAATCGGGTGTAAATTTGCTACCTGCATGATGCAGGTAGCAAATGTATGCCCAAGTCAGCATATGTCACCATAGTTACTGTGCAGTAACTTAAATTACTGCACAGTAACTTTGCACGTGTAGAGGTACCCTAAGTGTATCAAAACTGCTCCAACTTTAACCCTGCTTCATAAAAGGTCATAGTGAGGTTGATTTAGCTTACCTTGTTTGCTACTGGCTCCTATCAGCTATTAACAGTAGTAGTGCAATAGCTGATGTGCATCTCTGACCACCAATTCCCCTTATCCTTTATAAAGTGACTAAAATGTACACTTGCATACCAAAGGTCTACATCCCAGATCTCAACAGTTTTTTTATATGGTGGTTTCCATGATTTTAAGCACATGAAAGATTGGTGTTGGTGTGTTTTCTATCCCACCATGGCCCTTAACATACAGCTGAACTTGGATAATGTCATTTCTCTTTATATCACACTCCACCTAATTACAGCTTTCATCCTGTGAGCTGCCTCTTCCTCATATGCTGTACAACACCTGTTATTGTCCAATTTCCTTAATACTGCAGAGTGTTGGCAGTTCCACATCTGTGACAGACATAAGCAGGGTATGACTGTGTAACCTTTCATTAGCATGTCCAGCTCACCCTACCCTTTCCATCTTATTAAGCTATTTCCATTATAAAGTTACTGAAATGTAACACATTGCACCTTGCTGTCAAACACCCTCTCTGGCTCCATTCATGTTTCATAGGAAGCAGCTAATGCGGGGTGGGAGGGGGCCCTCACTTCTTTTATTCTTTAGCATGAGCTGAATGTGGAACCATGAGTTGCTCCATCACCCACCCACCTAGGCTTTGTGCCATGCTTTAGCAAGGTCTGCACAGTTATGCATCTAGCCCAGTGGGGGCCAGATTTTTTGTAGGCATACCACAAATTAGCCCTGTACCTCCCTGAGTGCCACTATGACCCCTTTCTCTTGCATGATCTGCTGCTCTGCTTTCTGTTCTCTGTCCTGTTCTTCCTGCCCTATCTGCTGCTGTGCTTCCTGCTCCCTCCCTGATCCATCACATGCCACACACAGAGGGCCCATGACACTTGTGGCACCTGTGCCACAGGTTGGTGACCCCCCCCCCCCCCCAACCTCTGAACAGTTCCACTGCTACATCTACTATAATTGTATATTTCTTGGTTTTCAAAAGTTTGAGTTTATGTTACTTCGGGAGATGGAATCAGAAAGAGTCTCCACTTGTACCTGAGCTCCTTGCACATCACTAGCCACAAAGCACACTAGAGAAATGTCAGAGTTCAAGGGGAAGGGAAAACAGGGTCTTGCTAATGCTTTGTTCACTGCACTGGTAAGAAATTAGGTGACAGATACTATCTTCAGATATTCCTGGTAAGAGGATCGTGGCCATGCTGCAGAGGAAGGAACCCCTCCGCCCAACAATTTTAGCCAATCTGGCCTTTAGAAATAGTCCCTCCCAATGCCAGATCTGACGATCATGAACAGAAGGATTTTTTTGGGGGGGTGGAATGGAAATGAAGGGCTATAGAGGGTATGGGGCCAGGAAGGATTTAAGGGGGTGAATGGGGATGTGTGTGAGAGCAGCAGAAGGACTTGCAAGTGATAAACAGGCTTGTGGAGGGAAGAGGGGAATGAGGGGACATGAGGTAGTGGGGATACATGGGAAAATAAAGAATTGCTGGGGGCTCTGGGCCTGGAAGAGAATTGGAGGTTGCAGGGAATGTGGCTGAGTTAAAATGAAAATGAAAATGTGTGTGATAGGGAGCTGTGAAGAAAAGGGTGGGAAAGGAGACTGGGAATAATAGGTAGAATTTGAGTGCAGGAGGAATCTAGGGGTCTGAATCTTGAATACTGTATGTTTGGGTACAAAAATATTGAAAACAATCCAAGCCTGATTTTGATGTTCATATTCAGATCTCAACAGCACTTATATTCACTTTATATTCACATATTCACAGCACATAGATCTCAGCAGTCGAGTGCTAGCGATTGTTAGCAACAGTAGGATATGGCTTACAAATTTCGATGGCTGTATAAGATGAGTATCTTTACACTTGATTGAAAAGAGCAGCAGGAGGGTCCCAGGACTCCAGCTTGCCCAAAGTAATTTTGCTGACTCAAAGCTGGGCAAGATAATTTATCTTAGAAAGAAAAGCAGGAGTTGACAGAAGAAAAGCCAGTACAAGCCTTTCTGAAGTCACCACGTTGCTGGTAAGAAATTCTACTTTCAGGGGCAATGTTCACAGCATTGCTTCAGACAGCTCCTTTAATTCTGCTCTCTTCTAGTTTCTGGCCCAGAAACATTGTTAAAGGAAAGGTTTAAAATGTCACTATGCATTTGGTCTGGTAGGAGGGAAAGAATCTGTGTTATTGTTTCCCATTATAGCAGTGTTTGCAGGAAAAGGTCCTGGCTGGAATCGGATAATGAAAAGAATTGAAGTGCTTTCTAAAACTTTCCCAATTTTCCTTTTTTCTCTTTTTTTCCTCTTTTTTCTTTCATTTTTTTCCACCCTGGCAGGCTGCAGGATAATTTCCACACTGTGCTGGGGAAGGAAATGACTGTGTTGGCGCTGTCTCAGGTAGGGGATCTTCAGGAGACTGCTGGTAGTTCTGCTGGCTTGTGGGAGGTGAAGTGGCTGAAGCTGATGAGGAAGGGAGGAGATGTGAAAGACCTGCTGGGGTATGTGCCTGATTTTCATAGCAGTTTTTTCAGGAGGGAGTTGAGATTTTCCAGTTTCTGGAACAGGAAACAAGCCCCCTGGACAGGGCTGGGAAAATTTTCCAGACTCCCAGTGCGGCAGCCTAAACTTGTGATGAAATCATAAGGGCTGTGATGAAATCTGAAAGGGACACTTACCACTAAAGCCCTAGGGAAGTCCCTGTCTCTTCACATCCAGCTGCTGGGAATGGAGACTATGTAGGAGTTCCTTTTCCTAAGCTGTGCTTTGGAAAATGTAGGAATTTTGTAATTTTTTTATCAACAATATGCATGACTCAGTTTTCCCACCTTCCTGAATACTGCTAACCATGAGAGGGGGCTGATGGGTTAATTTTTTGTCTGGATAGCTAGAAGTGAGACATAGATAAAGACCACATAGCTATATAGGGCCTAATCTACATCCAGTGTTTGGCTGACAGAAACTCAAGTTTTGCTGGCAAAGCTTTGAATGCATCTCAGCTGAAAACTTCACTATGGAAGAACAACCCCCTTTTCTGATAACAGTGTTACACCAGCTCTCCTGAATTAACTAAGGTGTTTGTCACTGTCTGGGAACCAGAAGAAAGTGTATGGAAGCACTGCCTTCTGGAGGTGTTAGCAGCTGGTGTATTTTACACTCTGCTATAGAAAAGGGCCAGTTTGGTGTAAGAAGGTGATGAGGAAAGGAATGGAGCTATCTACCTATCACTGGAGTGCTTTGGGTAAAACAGCACCCCTGTTTGAGTCCCTGAAATTATTCTGGATGCATCAGGTCCCTATAAAGAAGTATGTCCGGCTGGAGTTCAAGCTGAGCTGGACTCACCATAGAAGAGGTAGAGACAAATAGATGCTGTAACTCCAATGCCTTGTCTTAGAGTTGACAAAGCTATGGGATTTGCCCTTATAAAGAAATTATGCCTAATATTAGAGTTACAGGGGTATTAGATCAAAGGCAGTGGTCTTAATTGCCAGTCTACAGTAGGTTTTACCTCTCATATCAGCCACTGGTAGCATGTGTATGAAACATGTGAAGCCCCCTATTTTTTTTCTGGACAGGACAAGAAGCTCTGTGCTTCTCCTTTTACCTAGAATCCTCCTGGCTAAGTGAACTTGGTGAGATTCTGCCCTCTCTACCCCTCCCCACAGAGTTTCTGTGATTGACCTTCTTTCTTGATGGATAGGAGTTTTACTGAAGTACTCAGTTTTACTGAGGAGCAATTTGCTCCTAGTCAGCAATGTACACATGTGCTATGGGGTAGTAGTTACTGCGTAGTTAATCCACTACCTGTATTTACAGGAAACATGCAACCACACAGTACACTAATCTACTGTGCAGTAAATGCTGAGCACATGTAGACAGTGATGCTTGACCATGCAGAAGATTGGTCTACTGCTCAGTAAAGCTTTTAGCGTAGACACACCCACTATACAAACCTGCCAACCAGCTATCTACAAAGAATTCATAGGCCACATTCCTTCCACAAAACCAGCAATAACTTTAACATCTTCCTCGTGGATGTGAACAGAGCCCTATCCTACTACTTGCATAGAAACAAAGCTTTAAAAGGTCTCCATGCTTGTTCATGAACATAGTTGGGTATCCAAGGGATCAGGCATTTCCTACCTAAGACTCTCCAACTGCTACAGACTGGCTAAGGTTAACCCTTCTTTTGTGGTCCAAACACATTGCAGCAGGGACCAGTCTACTGTCTATGCCCCCCTTGGCAGTCCCAATGCATCGCTTGTGCTCCCTCCCCCCTGGCCTCTTAGACTTACCTACAGGGAGCTGTGGGAACTGCTCTCCACCGCTGTTTGGCTGCCATGTGTGTGTTCAGGGGTGTACTTGGTAGCCGTGTTGGTCTGAGACAAAAAGACATACAAAAAACTAGAACTCTTGGTTCCAAAATTATACCTTTTATTAGACCAACTGGAAAATGGCAAGAAAATTGTCCATTTTTGTAAGCTTTCAGGATCAAAGTCCCTTCGTCAGGCTCTGGGAAAAGTGTAGATGGTACAAGATGGTAAAAAGTCCCCATAGGTAGGAAATAAACTTCATTTTTGCACAGAGGGAGTTGAAGATGGAAGTATGTCCCTCTGGGTCCATGAGTGTCTTTGTGAGCTGTGTTGAGGAGCTCTTTGAAGTGTTGATCAGGTGGAATTCCTTCCCTGGAGGTGTCAGATGGCAGGCAGGGAGGCAAAAAAAAGTCCTTGTTGTTGCAATGAAGTTTAAAATCCAAACCCAAGAGTTCTAGTTTTTTGTATGTCTTTTTATCTCAGACCAACACGGCTACCAACTACACCCCTGAAACATGGAAGATGCCAAATTTTAGCCGATTTTGGATTTTAAACTTCATTGCAGAACAACAAGGAAGGGTTTTTTTGCCTCCCTGCCTCCCATCTGACACCTCCAGGGCAGGAATTCTACCTGATCAACGCATCAAAGAGCTACTCAGCACAGCTCACAAAGACACTCATGGACCCAGAGGGACAGACTTCCATCTCCAGCTCCCTCTGTGCAAAAATGAAGTTTATTTCCTACCTATGGGGACTTTTTACCAACTTGAACCATCTACATTTTTCCCAGAGCCTGACGAAGGGACTTTGATCCTGAAAGCTTGCAGAAATGGACAATTTTCTTGCCATTTTCCAGTGGGTCTAATAAAAGGTATCATTTTGGAACCAAGAGTTCTAGTTTTTTGTATGTGTGTGTTCAAGCACATATGCATGTGGCACCCCCTGACTCCAACGGCCCTCCTTGCTGCCCCCCACCCCCCAGCCCCAAGCACCTTCTTTTAGGCTGGAACTCTGATAGCCTGCAAGGGGAAACCCATGGTTTCCTACATTTTTTCTTCTTTCTTCAGGTTTGGGCCCTGACAGCCCCCTACCTGAGGGAGACCAGGGCTCTCAGGCCCCCAAATACTCGGTGCCTGTGGTAGGCCTTGATCTGCGAGTGAGAATAAGCATCTGGATAACTACTCAAAGGAGAAAGGGAAGTAGCCACCAAATGGAGTTTTTTGAGATGTGTGGTCCCCACACATATTTGAACCTTGCCCGTACATCCCCTATTTAGAATGTCTCTCTGACAGTCTGAAGCTTAGAGAAAACTGATGATGCCAAACATTTCTTGGGCTGTATCTTTAATGCAGGGGATGCATAAAGAGATACTCCAGATCATATACTGGTACCACTAAAGCAAGAACATCTCCAGCTTGAGGGGGGAATCTGAACTATGGGGCATTTGCAAGGGTCAGTACCAGTCTCTCACTTCCCCTGGCATTCTTCTAGCCCAGGGGTTCTCAACCCTTTTAGACCTGAGGCATCCCTAGGAAAATGCCAGTTCTTAGTTTTCATCCTTCTTTTAAGTACAGAAAAAATAATAAAGCAGGTTTTTTATTCTGTTCCAAAGAGCTCAGAAGGACCACAACTGTGGATTTCTATTTGAAATCTCTGTGTTTATCATGCTTGCATGCCTAACAGTGCTAACATTGTGTGACACCCTGCAGCATCCTTGAAAGGCTGCTAACAAAGCCCCCATCTTTGCATTTTCTTCAGCCTCTGTCAAGAAGGTAAAAAAATTGCCCTTTCTTTAGGGACTTCTATAGCTATGATTCAAACTTCTGAAATCCTAGACATTCACAATGCATTTCTCAGCCTGTATCCTTTTTCTTTCCCCTTTAGTCAGTCCCTTACCAAAGGGGAGGGATTAAAAGGCCCCTGGAGTGCAGGAGAGAGGTGGATGTTTGGTGAAACCAGAACTGGAAGCTTGGACCCATCCAGGAAGGGCTGGGAAACTCTAAACCCACAAATTAAGCCACCTAACTTGAATCCACAAGAAAGAAACAGCAATAGATGCCTGCAGGACTAACCCAAGGCCACATGAGGGCTCCCGAGGATGGTGTCTGTCTCTGGTGTCTATAAAAAAAGCTCTCTACTGTGATGGATGAGTATCCTTAGAAATACCACAGACAAATATTTTCAACTTTTATCTTAAACCGGGGGAGTGCTGGATCTTCTGTCCATCCAGTATCAAAGATATGCCTAAGCCTAATATTGTTAAAGCACATCAGCTTCGGTAGCCAATGAGAAATAAAGGAGTGTTGTGACCAATGTCACATTTGGCTCTCTCTGACTCTTCAGGCCTAAATTACCATCTATTATAACTGGATCGATTGGGTGGGGGAGTCTTTGGTGTGAGTCCAAAGCAAGCCTCAGACTTATGCCTCTGAGATCCCCTTATCAACCCTATCTGTAGATCTCAGGATTCCCTAGTGCTGGTCTCTCAATTTCTTTTCTGAGTCCTAGATTTGGAAGTATTTCAGCCCTGTACAGTGCAGTTCAATGTAGAGATAGCCATGCAAGAACAAAAAAAGCTAGATGAGGTACAGGTAGCAGTGTATCTGCTGAGTTTTCCTTGCTTATGAGTTATCGTTAGTACCTGAGATACCTCATGTAGACACACTTGGAGTCTTCTCAGTGCAGATGATCCAGAATTCTGCATTTATGTATTATACCACAAAGAAATGATCCTGCCCCTAAACTTTAATTTAGCAATACAAATCCCTAATTATCCACTGGGGAGTTTTAATTCTGATAATAAGATGCAAGAGGAAATTTCGATTATTTGTTATGCATAACCATTGAGAACTTCCCCCCAAAAACAAACAAACAAAAACAATTGTCTTTTAAAAATAATTGCTGTTTTGGAGTAACTTAGGCCACCTGGATATTTTAATTTACCAGCACATCCAGCTCATCAAGAATGTGACTGTTTCTTTAAGAAAAGACTCTCATCTCATCACATGACAGCGTTTCATTTAACAGGGTTGCCTGAAACTCCCGTTAACCATTCCTTTATTTTCCAGCTTGGTGAAAGCTACAACAAAGAAAATACATTCATTTGGAACAACCAATAATTCTTTTAAAAGCGTAAGATGGCTACGATCAAGCACTGCTACTATTTTATAGCTGGAATTAGCCATGCATCTTGATTAACTGCAATAATTTGCAATTTAAATAGCACTGAGGATATCTTTTGGATTTCTCCCCGCATCATAAACAGTGTAAAGTCTCTTTGAAGGATCAATCAGGTAGGTGAACTTTGGCTGCTTGACAACCATTTATGTAAATTACTCTCTTTATAACCCATGACAAACGCTATTTTTAACCGATCATTCATTATACAATGATTAAATAATTTTTGTCATAATATTTTACTCTTTTATGCAAATATTGCAGTATGTGATCATTTAAATTAATACCATTCAAAAGGGTCTTCTGAAATTAATACCATTCAAAAGGGTCTTCTGATAGTCTTCATGAGCAATGTAACAGCAGGTTTTTATAGCAGATTGAATCACCTCATTTGTTTTGATACTGTTTTTTATCTGAAAACAATGGACCTGTTCCTGCTGTTGGTGAAGTCAGAGGGAGATTTGTAACAAAAGTACTTCCTGCACTTACAGTATAAGAGGAAACTGACTGCCTCAAACCTACACCATGGGCGCGTCCCTTCAAACAGAAATGTGCATTTCTCAGGGGACAAATAGCAGTGAAACATATTTGTGCTGTGACTACTTGTCCTTGGGGAACACCTCTGCATGTGTGTTTTGGCGCATGGCAAGTTGCCCCGGGTGGGGTAGGGCAGGCTGGTGCCAGCACCTGGGCTGGCCCCAGAAATCTTACCTGAGGTCCTGGGGGCTTCCTGGGGCTTCAGTGGCAGCGATCTGGGTGCAAGGAGCCTGGCTGGCAGCCAGAGTGCGGCATTGGTTTTGGGCAGCACACAGTGCCGCCACATGCGCCTCCCTGCTTTTTTTGCCCAGGGATTTTTTTGACACTGGGATCTCCCTCTATCAAAAAAACCCCTACTGTGCAGAAAATAAGCAGCATGGCGAATGTCTGCATATGCACTGTGTGTGGTTTGTGGCATTGCAGGTGGGTTTGCTATGCTACAAATTGCACATGTGTGCTTGTCTGGATGCGCCCCATGAGTATAAGTTTTTCATATTTTGTCACTGCAGTTTTCAAGCTGTAACTCTGGGGCTAAATACTTTACCGTCTGCTACAATCAAGGGGAAAAATAATTTCCAGAAATTGTTCAAAACAGAAATATGTATCTTTTATTCCTTGTGAAATCAGTGAGGATTAAACTTATGCTTAAGTGTGGCTGAATGAGGCTAGACAGGCTGAATCTAGACCAGAATTTCCAGTGAGAACACTGTCTTGCATTGGCTAACACAGGGGTTTCAAACACATCTGGCCCACAGGACCAGATGAGTGTTGTGTATTCGATCCACAAGCTGGATCAAGCCCACAGACCTGCTCTGCCTGCTGGATCCCACATGTGTTTTGGAGCAGCTGGAGTCAGTGCCACATGCAGCATGGTCCCTTTCTGGTTGCTCCAAGTCTGTGCTGCACACAGTGGCCACTCTGGAGCTGTGCTACATGCAGCAGCTACTCTGCTGATGCAGTTCATGTGCTGGAGCAAGTACCATGTGCAGTGTAGTCCTGTAGTGGTTGGAGCAGGCACCTTATGCAGCACACTGGGTGGCCCTGAGAGCTCCACAGGCTGGATCCAGCCTGCAGGCCTTATCTTTGACATCCCTGGGCTAACCCATATCTACAAAGTTGTAGAAGGACAGTCAGCAGTGGTGGCTTGTGGTCATAGATTATGGAAGATTTTATGACATATATTAGGTACAAAGGCAGCCATGAGAGAGGTATGTGGGGCTAGTAGGATGAGCAGAACCCAGAGCAGTGGTGCCCAACACATCCAGTCCCATGAGCCAGATGAGTGGTACACGGCTAGTCCATAGGCCAAATACATCTCACTAGTCTGGCTCCTGTGCATGGGGCTGGTCCACAGGCCTGATCCAGCATGCAGGATCAGTGTTTGGCTCTGATCTACACACAGAGCCAATCTGCAGGCCTGATCTTGCATACACAGCCATGTAATTTAATCCACTGGGTTCCCCAAAGGTCTGGAAATTTGGCAGTAGGAGGATCAGCAGCAGTTGTAATTGCTGTGGCTCCTCCATGGAGCCCCACAAGTCATATCTTGGTCGCCCCTGACTTAGAGGGTATGTTGCTCAGTAAGAAGGGTACTTATCTGGGTGGAAAAGGACTCTAGGTTTAGCCTGGACACCTCCCCCCAATATTTATCTAATGAATATTAAATGTAAGATGTAGTGGGTTAACCTCAAGAAGCACAGAAATAAGTCTGTCTGAGAGAAGTCACTTCTCCAAGCTACAGAATTAGGATCCCTTTTATTTCCAGAATCTTATTCCTCTTGTCTGCCCAATGCCATAGTCCTACCAAGAAGTCATTCTCAGACCTTCTTGGCGTGTGGCCTGATAATTAAATTGCTGTACTATGAAATGGGAAGTAAGGGTTTCAGTTCCTTTCAGATGAAGGCTGGTGTAGAACAGTGGCTTTCAACCTTTATAGACTCAAGACACCCCTTGTTAGACTCAAGTCACCCTCACTTCTTAGTTTTCATTTGTTTTTTGACTACCGAAAAATAAGAGAGCAATCCTTCTGTTGCAAAGAATGCAGAAAGACCACAAAGTCTGAATGCTTTTGACATTGTGGATTCCTATTTGAAATCTCTGGGTGTATCTCATGAATTATGCTTGTATAACTACTAACATTGTGGCACCCTTCAAAGGATCTCAAGGCACCTTAGTTGAGAATCACTGGCATAGGACCTGAGGAGTAGCCTTCTTCCCTTGTTCAGGGTATCCCGTGTTCTGGGTAGACACATACTGTTAGCAGTATGCTGCTGGGAAAAAGTGGGGCCCATATGGAGAAGTCACTAGTTATGCTTATGGCAGATGAAAGTTTACATTGCACTTCTGGGCATCTGTAGTTAAGATTTAAAAATAGAGTATTAATGGACTTAAATGTATCCAAATTGCTATTGAGCATGTTCAGTAGTGACTAACTTAGTTGCTAGGTTAACACCATAGTTACTTATGCATTTAGTCATATGCATGTGATTTAAACCATGATTCAAGGTGAAGTCATATGTCATTTTAAAGACTGAAAGTGGCTTAAGTATATTTTATGCATTTTAACTGTGAAGTAGAATTCTGCCTCTGGTTTTATTTAGAAGTTATTTTTTCTGTGCTGAGCAAGTAGTTTCAGACACTGGCAGGTTGGGGAAATATATTTATCTTTTTTGGACATTGGGCTGCTTTCAGCAAATTATACATTTGCAAGGACCCATTTTTCCTTGACACATTTCTTTGCAAATATTTTAAACACATCCTTTCCCTTTTTATAGTTTATTTTTCTTGTTCTTTAAGCTGAAATTCTTACTGTTCTGGGGAGAAGAGTACTTATGGGTTCAGGGCATCTGGGCCTTACACCTGTTGGCTTTTAGTTTCATATGTTAATATGTGGACAATGCATATGAATGCACAGTGAAGAGTTCCAGGAACCACTTAAAATTAAATGTGTAACAAAGCCTTTAAGTGCCCCCTTAAGATTCACATAAGAATCTCCCCCTTCTCTTGGCCTACCTCTGCTTCCCTCATTGCTCAGCAGCATGTCAAAAAAGTTTTCATAGATTTCATAGACGTTAGGGCTGGAAGGGACCTCGAAGATCATCAAGTCTAGCCCCCCACCCCAGGGGCAGGAAGTCAGCTAGGGTCAAAGGATCCCAGCAAGATAAGCATCCAAACGTTTCTTGAATGAGTCCAGAGTAGATGCCTGCGCCACTTCTGGAGGGAGTCTATTCCAGGTCTTGGGGGCTCGGACAGTAAAGAAATTTTTCCTTAGTAAAGGAATTTTTCCTTACTGTTTCCATACTCCTTTCCTAACATTGCTGTTCTTTGATCTATTGCAGCAATTGAAGTGAAGCAAACTCAGCATTTGAGTTGGTCTAATAGAAGATACAGGCAACCCCCGCTTAGTGCTCTGAATTGGTTCCAGCAAAACTGAGCGTTAAGCAGAACCGTGCTAAGCGCAACCCATTTCCCCATAGAAATGAATATAAGTAGAGATTAATTGGTTACTGCCTGCCCTGCTGCCGCCTCTCCCCATTCCCTGTCCCGGCCCCGGGCACTGCCACAGGTCCCACGCTCATGCCCGGCCCCCCCACACTGCTTCTCACTACTGCCTCCTCTCCCCACCCCCCTCACCTGCCCACTGGCCTCTCCAGCCCCACTTGCCAGCCCGGGCACTGGCACTACTGCTGCACCACTCTGGGCACTGGCCCCTGCCACTGGGCACCAATGCAGGCCCCGCACTCCTGCCGCCCCACTCTGGGTACTGCCCACCTCCGGCTCTGGCCCCGGCCACCAGCATGGGCCCTGCGCTACTTGCCTCTGTTGCTGCCACTTATCCCCGCGCCCCCGCCGGCTTCATCCCAGGCACCAGTGCTCCTGCCGCCCTGCTCTGGGTGCGGGCTTCCACTGGCCCTGGTATGGGCCCCACACACCAGCGCAGGCCCCATGCTCTTGCCCCCCACCTTGGGTGCAGGCCCCTGCCAGCCCTGGCCCCGGGCACCGGCTTGGGCCCCGTGCTTGTCCCCTCTTTTGCAGCCACTTGTCTCCACAAGTGGACATGCTGCTCTGGCACCATGTGCCAGCCTGGGCCCACGCTTCTGCTGTCCCGCCCTGGGCCCTCACGCCTGCTCGCCCACTCACTGCCACTTGCTCACCTTCCACTCGCCACTTCTGCCACCACTTCTCCCTGCCCGCCTGCCTGCCGAAACCCCAGTTCCACTGAGCGCTGTAGCAAAACTGGCTGAGCACTTAGTGGAATCGGGTATTAATTCTAAATGAGCGCTGTAGTGAAATAGCGCTAACTGAAACCGCGTTAAGTGGGGGGTTGCCTATATTGAATCTACCCAGAGAGCTATTTGAGTTGGTCTAATAAAATATATCGCATTTACCTAAATAACCTTGTCTGCAAACTCAGCATGTGACTTTATCCAATCTGTTCTCTAGCTAATTTGTTTGCAACATGTAATCCCATGGAATTAGCTCAGTTGCACATGCTTATCTCAAAAGAAGAAGTATTCTAGAAATACAATACCAGGCATGCAAATCATTCTTACTGGCACTTGTCTAGTATTGCAAGATTTACACAGTACATGTGAGTCAATATAGAGGAAAAAACCTTTTCAAACCTCAAAATAGCTGTCTAAACATCATACCGAATTTAGCTACATACCTGACATAATTTACAGAGCATTATGGGAGTTTGAGCAACTATTATCACACTATAAAAGCCTTGCTGTTATAAGCACACAAGCTTAAATAGAAACCTAAATAACATCCTATTCCAGTACATTAAATCCCATTTAGGGGCAGGTAGGGATAGGCACTTGTGGCCAGGTTCCTCCTTCGTTCTGTGCCATCCCGGGCGTGGGTGCGAAGAGGGAAACCCACTAATGGCTGCTGCTGTGCTTAACCGAACTCAGCTCCCCACAGGCTCCCCTCAAGCCTTGCTGGAGTGGGATAGGAGCAGCTAGGACAGTGGTAGCTGTAGGCAAGTCCAGAGACATAAGTAAAGAGGGCCCTGGAGTTTCTCCCACTCCTGGATCAGCTGGGGACAGTGGCAGTGGGGGGCAGAGGAGTGAGGAATGAGTGGGGAGGGGACGTGCTGCTGAGCATGGAGGGAAGGAGAGGTGGGCCAAGAGAGGGAGGAGATTCTTACATTATTCAGGCACTTAAGGCCTTATTACACATGAATTTTAGGTGGCTCCTGGAACTCTTCATCCCTTTATTGTCCACATATTAACATGTGAAACTAGTTTTCAGTGCCCTTTAGGCAGTTTAAAATGATGCTGCTCCCAGGCAGGTTTCACTCTGATCCATGTTACCCAGCTCATGTTCCATGGATGTGATTCCACTCCCCACAGATGATCTGCCCAAGTTGCAGTCCTTCAGCATCCAAGGATACAGCGTCTCCTCCCCACCACTCCTGTTCTTCTAGACTTTCCTCCTCCCGAACTCTCCTGCCTGAAGCGGAGTAGGGTAGGAGTGGTGGATTATGGCCCCAAGCCAGCTCCCCCTCTCGTGCCCTTTGTGGAGGCAACTTCCCACCCCCAGGGGTGCAACCCAATGCAACTGCCAGCAGAGCACATGCCAGCTAGTCAGCTAGCAAGCAGAAACTTTTCCTCAACCTATATCCAGCCATCTTCTCAGCCAAAGGATATTCCCAACTATACCAGCACCTCCAAAATCCAGTCCCAAATCCCAATTCATTAAACCATGAGACCTTCTTCAATTTACTTCCTTATTTGTTTCCTTTAGCTTTTTCTTTTTTTTAATTTCTTTTTATTTTATCCTTCAGTGGCTGAGTTCCTTCATTTCACCACCCTTCCCTCACCCCCATTTCCTTTCCCCCTCCCATTTCATTACTCACCCCCATCCTATTAATCCTGTGCCTGCCAGCTTCATGTTCCCATCCCCCTTTAACCCATCTCTCCCCACCCACACCTAGACCAGAGATAGAAGCCTGTCGTTGCTCACCCACCCTCTAGTGCAGGGATAGGCAACCCCCAGCACGGGTGCCAGAGTGTGGCACGCAAAGGCATTTTGCTTGGCACACGCGCTTCGGGCCAGACAGCAGGGAAGGGCTATGCCATAACAAGGATTGGGCCACTTATGGCTCCCCCACTGTCCATCCCTGGCACACCAGCATCTTACAAGTCGAGGTTGTGGGTGCTTTTGGCACTCTGCCCAAAAACGTTGCTGACCCCTGCTCTAGTGGGAACTCACAGCTATAAGTGTAATGTGTAACAAGGCCCTACGGCATCCTGGGGAGGTGGGAGAGGCTGGGAGCAGGGGTGCAGCCATCCTTGCAGTCCTGCTTACTGCTTCCACACCCCACTTTACAAAATCCAGGATCTGCCCATGCCAGAATGTAAGCAGTAATGAGAACCAAAGAACTTATTGAATGCAGCAAGACATGTTTCCATTAAGAAAGTAAAGAGCAAAGACCATTTCAGCTGAAATATGGAAGCAGTGGGAAATCAGGTTATGTGATTTCCTAATCAGAGTTCATTCTGAGATCTAGTGAACTGAAAATGTGAACTAGGTGGAGATAGAGGATAAGCCTTATAAAACAAAGCAGAGCAGCTCAAAACAAAACAAAAGAACAAAATACCTGGAAGGCCCCAAAACTGCTCAGATGCTTCTTTCAAGGACCCAGTAGGGCCAATCACATGCCATAACTGCAGATGAACTATTAATGGCAAAATGATTTGTTATATCAATCCCAGAATAAATGTCTTTTACTTTGAATACCAGTGTCGCTTTTAGAAATGTGCAGTCAAACATAAATCCAGACCCATCAGCTTCTGCTGTCCAGATCAAGTCACAATGGGCGTGAAGATTCGCCCATTCTGCCAGAGCCTCAGAGTCACCTCTTCACTGCCTGCTCTGATCGTTTTCCTCATCACTTTTTATGTTCATCAGCTGGAATCAGGTAAGAGTCCCCAGCCATTTCTACTCCTTCTTACAGAAAGTATGTGCTTTGATTTATAAAAAGTGCCAATTACACTCCTTTATTCAAAGCTGAACAAAAACTACTGCATATTTCCAATAAGCAGTAATCCTGAAGGAATGAACCAATGATACTTCCCCCCCCCACTTCAGCGGGAATAACTACCTATCCATCACACCCTATCCATGTCATGGTCATTATTCCCTAGTAGGCTATTGGGGAGTTCAGAATTTACAACCACTTTGGTTATTTCTTCCTCAAAAATATAGACAATATGGACTGGAGATTAGAAAAGAAACAGTCAGACCAGACAGAGAAGGGAGTGCCAGCATGTGGATCTCACCACTGAAGGTGCTCTGTCATCCTCCACCTCCCTTTATAAGCTTGGGAAGGGTTGAATAAGAAGGATATGTTAATTCAGAACACCCCACTGATTTCACAGAGCTCAAAGGTAAGGATCAGCAATCTTGACAAGCAGCACAAATAAGGATTTTATTTTAATCTTTTATCAGAATGGCCTTATATTGGTTAGGCCAGTGTAGTTATTAAATAGTTGTGCTGGAAAAGGAATGTGCATGTTCTTGTCGTTGTTACTGCTTTTGATCAGGGCAGCTAGCCAAAATGTGAGGTCTTGTAAATTATTCCAGTTAGGAGGATATACTGGTGATGGAAGAGGAGATACTGGTGATGGAATCAGGGATCTCTGATTAGATTCCTTTAATTTACAAGCATATATGAAGTTCTGCTTTCTGGAACACAGAATGACCAAACCAGAGACCATTTCCCTCCTCAGTCATCATCACTGCTTTCCACTAGACAACTGACCCCAAATTTCTCCTTGTGGCCTTGTCCTGGGGCCACCCAACAGTCTGGGTCAGGGCTTGTCAAGGTTTCTTCCCAGGCTTTTTCTGTGACTCTGCAGCTATATCTGAGCCTCTGACTTCCACACACACCGTCCTGCCCATAGCCAAAGTCATTCTGACCTGTTCGATCACATCCCTAGGCAGACTCACAAATCTCTTTGTTTTGGGTATAAATGTACTCAACTACCTCCTACCTTTGTGATGTCACAGCTGGTAAAGCAATCCAGACTCTGGCTTGCATCCATAGTGTCACAACCCAAGGGTGTGATTTTTGTTTTGTGAGTGCTTCGGCACTGCTAAATTGTTCCCACTAAATTGTAGCTTCTTTGCACGGTGAAGTTTTCTGCTGCAGAGGAGAACCCCGGTGCAAAAGAATTCCCGCCACCAGTAGCTTTCTTTGCAGGGTGCATTTCTTTGTTGCAGTACAGAAATGCACGTTGCAAGGAGTTCCCGCCATTCGTATTCAAATTTGTGCCCCACCATTGGCTAGTTCTAAATTATTCCTACGTGGCGGCTAATGATTGGCTTGCTAGCCATATAAAAAGCTTGAGTGGTTTCCGCCCAAGTTGGAGGACTCCACGAACACCAGGAGAAAGAGACTTCACACTGTGTGAAGATCTCTAAGTGCTGCGGAGCCTATCGGACCCAGTGCATTTCAAGCAGGCAACAGGGGTCTGATCAGCCTCTAGCCTCTCCCTGTCACTGAGCGCAATCCTCGACGTATCCCTCTTCCCTGTGCTCAAAAAAGGATCCACGGAGCCTAGCAAACTTCGTGTGAGTCTATTCAGAGCTCTTCACTTCGAGTACTTTTTTCGGTTGGCGCGACGGGCTCGCGGTTTAGAGTCTCCAACCAGATGGGCTAGAAGAATGTTCACGGGAAGGAACTCTAGTCCGCCTCTCTTCTTTTCTATCTGTAACCGCAACTCAAGCAAGTTTTCCAGCCTGCACCGCGACCATCTTCAGTGTAAGTAAACAATCTTTAAATCAACCATTATGTGTCCGTGACTAATTCTAGCGTGCCGCCTGTTTTCTCCGACTCAGCGTGCCCGGGCTGCTGGCCACAGCCCGCACGGCGCGAAAAAGGGCCCAGATCACTCCCGGCCCGCACACATAGATGCTTCTCAAGTAAATCTCTGGATGTCATTCTCCTGCTGCACTCGGCCTTGGTGAGGCTGCAGCTAGAGTACTGCATCCAGTTCTGGGCTCCACAATTCAAGAAGGATGTGGAAAAGCTTGAGAGAGTCCAGAGGAGAGCCACGTGCCTGATCAGAGGACAAGAGAATAGACCTTATGAAGAGAGGCTGAGAGCCATGGGACTCTTCAGCCTGGAAAAGCACAGGCTCTGGGGGGACCTGGTGGCAGCCTATAAGTACATTGGGTTGTGCATCAGGATCTAGGGGAACACCTGTTCACCAGAGCACCCCAGGAGATGACAAGGTCCAATGTTCACAAACTCCTCCAAGACTACTTCAGGCTGGACATAAGGAAAAACTTCTTTACTGTCTGAGCCCCCAAGGCCTGGAATAGACTCCCTCCAGGAGTGGTGCAAACACCTACTCTGGACTCCTTTAAGAAGCGTTTGGACACTTATCGTGCTGGGATCCTTTGACCCTAGCTGACTTCCTGCTCCTGGTGCAGGGGGCTGGACTCGATGTTCTTCCCAGGTCCCTTCCAGCCCTAATGTCTATGAAATCTACAGCCATTTTAAAAGAAGGCTGGAGAACATATTTACCAGTGTCAAAAAAGTTGAGCCCAACTTATGAGAGAGGCCTGTCAATAAAAAAAAAGCTAGCAAAACCTGCCTTTGCTTCTCTTACTATACTGTATGCTAATGACCATTCAGATGCCTTCTCCCCCGTCAGTATTAGTAATGCAAGTTAATAATGCAAGTTTGTATACGAATACAAGGCTTACTTTAAGTATGTACAGGCCCTGGGAATGGCTATGCCAAACGCACCAAGAACAGAATGGAAACAATTGAGTGTCTTATTTTTTCTATGTATATTAAATTACCCTCCATATTTACTTTCTTGTGTTCTACAGCACGGTTCACAGTGATTGGATCTGCCAACCCCATCACTGCCATGGTGGGAGAGGACGTTATTTTACCCTGTTACCTGTCCCCCAAAATGAGTGCTGAGAACATGGAGGTGACATGGTTACGGCCACAGTTCTCATCAGTTGTGCATCTGTACCGGGAGGGAAAGGATCAGCTTGGACTGCAAGGAAGGACAGAGCTTTTGAAAGACAACATACAGGATGGAAATGTTACCTTGAGGATTCTCAATATCAGGCCCTTTGACCAAGGACAATATAACTGTCTTGTTGATGATGGTACTGTTTCTGAACAAGCTGTATTGGAGTTAAAGGTAAAAGGTCAGTTGCTTGTCTCACTACTTTTTTCTGATTTATTTTTTTTTGTGTCTGTCTATCATTTGCATATGATTCCCTAGAGATTCCTTTTATTCATATATTTCTTGCAATTTATGCAGGTACATTCGTAAAGAAAACCAGCCAAAATATTCACCTATATGATTCATCTAATTCTTTAAATATACCAGAATATAAGAGAAAGCTATAATTTTCCATTAATCAGTACATTAGCAGCAATCAGCAATAATCCAGCAACATATAGAAGTTGTCTTTCCAGAGCCTACCCATTCCCTCATTGGAAGGGAATGCAAATGGGCTGTGTTTTATGCCTGGCAAATTTCTAGGTGAGGAAGCTTCCTGGAGATGCATTGTCTGCTTCCCCTTCCTTAGATGAGTAGAAATTCAGCTCAAAGACCTTTACTGCCTAAAACTGCATCAGAGTAGCTGGAATAGAAATGCTGTGCATTTATGTATCCAGTATATTTAGCAAAATTACTCACCTAAACTAAATGATTAGCATGATTTTAAACAGTATTTATCTTGAGAGCCGCACAGATTTTTTTTTAAATCTTCAAACAGGAAATTAGTATGATTTTTAAAAAATGTTTTACAACTGCACCCAAGTCATTTAGATGCTGTGAAGATTTTATTTTTAATTTACATTGGAAAAATGTCTGTTTTAACTTATACTTGGTAGCATGTAATAACTAACACCTCCTAAAAATTGCACAACACTTGTGAAGGACCCACTTCTATTTTTGATGAAGCCAGGGCCTCAGATCAGTTTGAATTTAACTTATGTTCATTTGTTTTGTCTAAGTACTGTGATATCAAGCTCCTGAATAATTCTTGATTTCACAGTGTGCCTACACTTAGATACATAGGTGATGATTGGCCGCCACCAAAGCTGCCACTGGCTTCTGCGATGCTTGCCACCCGCTCTCCCCTCTCTGCTGACGCAGTGTCTGCAGGTGGTCACCACTCGCCACCCCTTCTGCAGCGGCAGCAGGCAGTCCCTGCTTGCCACTCGCCACTGCCGACACCAACGCTGGTGGCTGCAGTCAGTCCTGTTTGACGTTGGCACCTGTGGGCAGTTCCCGCTTGCCGCCATGGTGCCCCCTGAGTCTCGGGAGGCACCAGTTCATGCTCAGATACCTACCACTTCCATTCTTAGGAAAAGGGCCTCAAATCCTCTGAGTTTATTGAAGACATGTTCAAAATGGCTAAGGGACTTCCTTGTTCTAAAATGTTCTTTATTAACAACAAAGGAGGCACCTACATGAGGTATGCACATTTTCAGGGCAGGTAGCCATTTCCAGTTGTTCTGCAGCCATTATCAGAGGTTGTGGCTCAGATGGAGCTGCCAGTGCCGAGTCTTGCTGAACGGGCCACAGGGTTTCTTAGGGAGAATAGTCAAACTCAAGTGCAGCCTTCTCTGGCTGAACGTCCTTGCTGAAAAACAAGTGTGCAATTATCACTGCTACATAAGTCTGGGTACTTGCCCATCCCTCCTCTGATATTGTACCCATGGAACCAGAGAAGTTGATTTATTCTGAGTTTTGAAAATGTGTCAAACCAAAGCATTATGGAACTGGTTTTCAAAAGGGTTCAGGAGCAGCCAGGAACTTCTGGAATAAGATTCCAGTGGAAAAATCACCCAAGTGCCTTAAAAATACATAGTTATTGAATAGAACTACTGGGTCAATGACTACATGTGCCTCTTTTACTGACAATTGAAATGCTTAGGGGCTATTTGCATCAGCAGGTGCACCTGTATAGGAATAAGGACTTCCTTACTTCATGCTCAGTTTGTATCTGTATCTTTAATATTTGTAAACATTAAAACATAAAGTAATTCATACTTATCTGGTTTTCCTTTAGCTTTAGGCTCTGATCCCCTCATCTCTGTTGAGGATTACAAAGATGGAGGGATCCAAGTGGTGTGTCGGTCAGCTGGGTGGTTCCCAGAGCCACACATGTCGTGGAGAAATCTCGCTGGACAGCTTTTGCCATCAGCTTCAGAAATAAAATCCCAAGGAGATGATGGTCTTTACAAAACAGAAAGTTATTTTGTTATACGAGAAAATTCAAACCAGAGCTTGTCCTGTTCTATCATCAGTGCCCATCAAGACCCGGAAAAGAAATCCACTATTCATATATCAGGTCAGTTATATATTAAAGTCACACCTTTTAAATAACCAGGAGGCAACCACGAACAATGCACTCCCCTTAAATGGAGAAGATAAATGCAAAATAATGCCCTGTGGTGAAATGGAATCACCCTACAAGCATACCTTTCAGAAATAAAATGGAGGAGAAGGGCTGCCTTATGTTTTTACTTAGTGGTTAGGGCACTTGACTAGGGAGCTGGAGACAAAAAAAGTTCTAGGCTCTCCTTACCCAAGAGCATCTGAGGCCTGTATTTCTTGCTTCCTAGACAAGTGCTCTAGCCATCTGGCTACAGGATAGGCACTGTTAGGACTCCTTTCCAGCCCTTCTTTAGAAGCCATCACCCTGGTTAATGAGGGATGCATCTACATGAGACACTACTGCACAGTGGTTACTATGCATTCATTTAGTATTTGTATAAGCAAATAATAAATGCACAGTAACTGGAGTTACTGCACCGTAGCACTGGTGAATGCATTTTAAGTGACCTAGTGCAGTAGTCTAATAATACTGCGTAGTAACATATTAGTGCTGTCCAGGATATGACACTCTACTGCACAGTATTATTTGGCTACCGCACAGTCAGCATCTCATGTTGGTGCACCCAAGGAGTGGCATATATTAGGCTTGTGCGAGTCGACAGTGATCCAATCCGGCTTCGGATCCAACTGCTTCAGATGCCAGGGATCCGATCCGGAGCTCCGGACTGGGTTTCTGCCTTGATCCAGCCAAAGCAGCTCCAAAGCTTCGGTGCAGCCTCGGAGATCTGGCCATAGGGTATATGGGGGAATCAATGAAATATCTATAACTTTGTTGTTTTTTGTCCATTGGATGAAACTTGTAGAAAGGGTAGCCCTTGCTGAGAACATGAAACCTGCCAAGTTTCAAGAAGATTGGTGCAGGGGTTTGTGGGGAACTGTACCCCAAATTCTTGAAAGCAAAACTCATGTCCTGTCTATGTGTTACACCACAGGGGGGTCAAAACTGCGGGGATGGTAGCTCTTACTGAGGCCACAAAGCCTGCCAAGTGTCAAGGAGATAAGTGCAGGGGTTTGGGGGGAACTGCACCTCAAGCTGCAGACAAGCAAAACTTGTGCCATGGGTGACCCTGTGTGTGTTAAGGCGCAGTGGGGTGACAGCTGCAGGAATGGTAGCCCCTGCTGAGGCCATGACTCCTGCCAGCTGTCAAGGAGATCAGTGCAGTGGGGTTCTGGGGCCCTGCACCCCTAGCTGCTGACAGATAAAACTCATGACTTGGGTGCTTGTGGGACTGACTGTGTCTGTCTTGGGGCAGTTGATTGTATTGATTCTTTCCTCTCCTTAGTCTGCTTTTGTAGGTGCTAATAGATGGCAATTAACTAGCTACATTAGCTAGGTCCTGTGTATTGAGCTGGTCCCTGAGTGAATCATGATTGATTGGTAACTGGTAACACAGTAGCTTAGCAGCCAGACCTGCACTGTAGTATCTCCCACGCCCCAAGACAGAGAGAGTCAGTCCCACAAGCACCCATGGCATGAGTGTTGCCTGTCAGCAGCTAGGGGTGCAGGGGTTTTGAAACATACAGATGACATATAATACATGTTTCTCAGAAGAAAAATAATAGCATCAAGCTGGAGTTTAGTTTAAAAGTGCTTATCAGCAATGAAAGCAAGAATGCTTATTTGTTCCCAAAGAAAATATTGCATATTTAAGAAATATGGACTTCTGATGAAATATAAAGAAATCAAAGTATAGTAACCTATGGAAAGCTGTAGGTAAAGCTCCCTTATATATTTAGATCTTTCTTCTAAGAATTCCCCAGGGAAGGGCAATTAAGGGAAACCTAAACAATTAATGTAATCTAGCTGCACAAGCCAGTATCTGTCTGCACAAGGCAGAAAAAAAGTAAAATCTTTATTTTGTGTAGAGTAGACAGCACTATATTTTAATCAATATTTCACAGAAATTGTGCTGGCAGTGTGTTGGGGAGGGTATATTTATCTATAATGAAAACATTTTATTTTGTGTTGGTTTCCAAACTAATGCAATCCCATACTCTTCATTTTTGTTGTTGTTTCTTGTGTTTCTCAGGTCCCTTTTTCCCAAAGGTATCTCCTTGGATGACCGCATTTTGTGTGATCTTGGTGGCTCTGTTCATTTTTATCGGCCTTGCCATTTACCTCTTTAAAGTTAAAGGTAAACATTAAAGAAGGAAATATAATCTCATTCCAAAGAGAATTTCTTCTTAGACAAAGAAAGAAAGAGAGGTAGTAAGGATCAGAAAGGCCTGGACCATGCCAGTAAGATAGATATACCTCATAAATCTGTCTCTTCCCTTCATAGGCCCCGAAAGGCCAGGGCTAATGGGGCTTAGCCCCCACAAACACTGGGCAGCAGTAGCAGTGCAGAGGGCTGCAGGGCAGCCCAGGCACGGGCTCCAGGTGGCTGCAGCGGGGTGGGGGGGAGGGATGTGCATGGACACAGCCACAGCCTACGGCAGCCTGATGGCATGTAGAGTACTTCCCACCACAGCGGGTAAGCGTGTTATGGGGAAGAGGTATGGGGGGTAGATTGAGGCCCCCATGGTGAGGGAGGGAGTGAGTCAGGGGCAGGGGCCCCGTGGCTGGGGCAGGTCATGGGATGGTCAGGCAGCTTGTCCAGGGGTGTAGGGGGGCTCCTGGTGCTGTGCGCACCCCAGCAGAAGCCTAGGGAGCGTGTTTCCCCCAGATCTGTGCACAGGGCAGAGGCAGGCTGCTGCTGCGGGCTGCACTCTTTCCGTGCCCCACCACTGCTGCCTTGGAAGCAGCAAATGCCATGTGCCTGCCATGTGCTTACTGCACTGCGTCCCCTGCCCGCCCTGTGGTGGCAGGCACATGGCATCGCGCGGCTTCCAGAGTAGCAACAGCAGAGTGCAGAGCCCAGCCCACAGTGGCAACCTGCCTCTGCCCTGCAAACAGATCTGGGGAGGCACATGCCCCCTGAGTCTCTGCCGGGGTGTGTGCAGTGGCAGGAGCCCCCCTGTATCCCTGGATGAGCCACCCAGGCTCCAAGCATCCCATTACCCACCCTGGCTCTGGGGTCCCATTTACTCTAGCCCCTGCCCCAGGACCACTCCATTCCTCACCGCAGGGGCCTCAATCTGCCCCCCCCAACTCCTTCCCCACAACAAACTTACCTACTGGGGGGGTGCATGCATGCACACAAGCGCACGCACACTCAGACCCCCCAAATAATGTTTTCTCCCTCCACCTGCCTTGTAATTGTATTATTTAAATCTGCCTTGGGCCCCACATGTCTTGCTTTATATAGGGAGCTTTGAAAAATTGGGACTTGGTACTCTTTGAAAACTTTTTAAATGTTCTCGAGTGAGAGCTATTGAAAGTTACATAAAAAATTGTTCACATCGGGTTAAGGCTGTAGGTGCTTAGCCCTACACTCCTCATATTTTTCCAGAATGGAGAAGTTTCATTTTCAAACTACAAGTACTGGAAAACCAGGAATAGTGAATGAGTTTCCCTTTGCATGCCTCGGATGGACAGTTAAGGTTGCAGCAGAAAAGGAAATGCTAATCCCAGAAAATCATGAGCAGAAGAATTAAGTCAACAGCTCACACACAAAATAGCTGGGAAACCTTATCTCTGACCTTGTGGGGAGGGCGATGGGGACTTGGGATGTAGCACCCTATTCCTCGATGGTCAAGCTTGCTATTTACTGTGTATCCTGCACAGTTCCAAAGCAGTGCTCCTCTTCAAGCACTTCAGCGACCCATTGCTATACAGCACCATTGACCTGGGCAGAGTTGCTGGTAGTTGGGAGAAGCTGGAGAAAGGATTAAGTTGCTGTTTCCCTGAGGGACTCCATAAGATGGGGACCAGAAAAAATATAACTGTGGTTGTGCTGTATGTTGTTACCAGAAGGTTGCACGTGAGAGTTTGCCAATGGCTGAACTACGGGAAACAAACTCTCACCTTCTAGAAAGACATGAGGAGCAAGGGCCTCACTTGCTGAGGTGGCATGTTCCTGGGTCAGCTTGCAAATATGCACTTAGCCAGCACTGAGGCACAGAAGACATTGGACAATTTCTATAACTATATGTCTAGAGCTTTATGCTGGTGCCAGGCTCTAGATCAGTGCAAGGGGCTATCCTGGGAGGCAAGATTCGCATGAGTTAATCCTTCCTGTTTTCAATGCATCTGCAGGCAAAAATTAGGCATGGTGGTCATTCTATGTAGGCAAGGGGACTGTAATCAGGAAACCCTTTCTTCAACTGCCCTGATTTGCTGTATATACTCATCCTTACCTCCAATATGGCATGACAGTTTTGAAATCTATAGAAAGTGCAACTCACATACTGATATCTTATTTATTTATTTCTCTTCATATTTTAGGAAAACTTGTTGAAGAACTAAGTAAGTCTCATTCCTCTTCTTTTAACAAGTAAAAGCTTTCCTAAAAAGTTGTAGCCTCATGAAGATACTCAGGTTGTTCTTGACTTCTTTATTATGATATACCTTTAAAATCCCTTGTGTATTGAACACAATCTGGGAAATTTTATCTAGTAAATGAGCATGCATATCACCATTGTATCCTTCTGTTCAGTACTGAATCCTGTTAATATTTTTTTGTGCTCGTTAATCTTCATCTCTATATGGTTCTTTCTAGGATGGGCAAGAGCCATGAAACATCCAGGTAAGTAAAGGTCACTTTTCATTGATTTTAAAATTCTACTTCTTGTGCTAAAATTATAACCATTTTCCTGAAATGTGGGAAGGAGAAGCTGGAGAGTTCACTGCAGAGGCCACATCTGCC
The DNA here is from genome assembly GCF_030867095.1 of Alligator mississippiensis. Lineage (NCBI taxonomy): Eukaryota > Metazoa > Chordata > Crocodylia > Alligatoridae > Alligator > Alligator mississippiensis. Next base: position 51,350,922 of record NC_081834.1, on the reverse strand, counting down.
AACGAAGCACATTTTGGGGCATGACATCCAGATATTTTTCTGTCTTTTACACCCCTCCCAGATGCAGTCATTAACCCAGAGCCATATTTGTCATTGCCTGAGTCCACCAGCAATGCTTTGAGAAGATCAAGCAGCACATCTGTGATGGGCCAGAAGTGGGGATGATGCTCAAGGGCAACCAGCATGGTTTCATTAGGGGCAGGTCCTGTCAGACCAACCTGATTGCCTTCTACAATTAGGTCACAAAATCATTGGACGCAGGTGTCGCGGTGGATGTAGTCTTTCTGGACTTCAGGAAGGACTTTGACACTGTCTCCCACCCCATTCTCATTAAAAAAATAGGTGACTGTGGTATTGATGCCTACACAGTCAGATGGATTGCAAATTGGCTGAGGGGTCGTACTCAGAGAGTGGTGGTGGATGGGTCATTTTCGACCTGGAGGAAAGTGGGCAGTGGAGTCCCCCAGGGCTTGGTCCATGGGCCCGCTCTGTTCAATTGCTTTATTAGCGACTTGGATGACAGGGTGAAAAACACCCTGTTTAAATTTGCAGATGACACCAAGATGTGGGGTGAGGTGGGCACGTAGAAGGGAAGGACAGATTACAGCAGGACCTGGACAGGTTACAGAGGTGGGCAAATGAAAATAGGATGGGATTCAATACTGACAAGTACAGGGTGCTGCACTTGGGCAGTAGGAACCAGCAGCATACCTACAGGCTGGGGAACTCCCTTCTCAAAAGCATGGTGGCAGAAAGAGATCTTGGAGTCATTATTGACTCCAAGATGAACGTGGGCTGACAATGCGAGAACACGGTCAGGAAGGCTAACCGTACCTTTTTTTGCATCCACAGATGCATCACAAGCAGGGCCAAGGAGGTGATCCTCCCCCTCTATGCAACACTGGTCAGGCCGCAGCTGGAGTACTGTGTCCAGTTCTGGGCGCCGCACTTCAGGAGGGATGTGGCCAGCATTGAGAGTGTCCAAAGGAGGGCTACTTGCATGATCCGGGGACAGCAGGGCAGACCCTATGAGGAGAGGCTACGGGACGTGAACCTGTTCAGCCTTCGCAAGAGAAGGCTAAGGGGGGACCTGGTGGCTGTCTATAAACTTACTAGGGGGGACCAGCGGGGTTTGAGAGAGACCTTGTTCCCCCGAGCGCCTTCTGGAGTAACAAGGAATAACGGCCATAAGTTGCTAGAGAATAGGTTTAGACTAGACATCCAAAGGCACTACTTCACAGTCAGGGTGGCTAGGACCTGGAACCAACTTTCATGAGAAGTGGTGCTGGCTCCTACCCTGGGGGTCTTTAAGAGGAGGCTCGATGTTTACCTGGCTGGGATCAATTGAGCCCAGTTTTCTCTCCTGCCCAAGGCAGGGGTTCAGACTAGAAGATCTACAAGGTCCCTTCTGACCTTACTTCTATGAATCTATGAATTTATGAGGCCATATCTGCCAGTGAAGCACATTTTGGGGCCATGACATCCAGATGTTTTTCAATCTTTTACATCCCTCCCAGATGCAGCCATTAACACAGAGCCATATTTGTCATTGCCTGAGCCCACCAGCAATGCTCTATTTTTTTTCCCCTAAATAAAGTTTCATATATTTTTATCCCCAGGGCCTCTGAGCAGCCTCTGGCAATATGACTAACCTCTGCCCTCTATTTCATTTGGGTTTTTTGTTGTCTTCCACAGCTGGATAATTCTGTGCCTAGGCTGTTTTCATCAGGCATATACTTCAGATATATGCACCCATTTGTTTCTGTTAGAAAAAGCTGACACAGAAAGAGAGCCTTGCACTTGGAGTAAAAGGTGCTGACATTTGTGATAGTCCATTTTTCCTGTGGGAGTTCATTCCACAGTATCAGGCTGGTCTCTGGGAAAGTTCTTCCTTCAGCACAGACATGCCTTAGCTGTACAGTGACAGCTCCATTGCACACGAGAAGCAGAGTTGACAAACAAAGTCCTTATCCTGCGGCTTAAACTTCTCTTATAAATGCCATAGGCCAGACTGCTGAGCACCTTGAAAATGAGGACTGACACCTGGAACCTGCTCCTGTCGGGCAGAGCTCCTGTCTCTATACTGCTTCCTCCTTCATTGCCTGGCTACTGTGGTCAGGCCTGTTATATATTCCCTTGGGAAAGTGTGATCCTAACCTTGGCCTGGCAACCTTAAATATACAGGGTCCTCTCTATATGTAATAGGAGAAGGGGTTCCTTATTACACATTGGGCATCATCTGCTGAGAGGGGACACAGTTTCTTACCCAACAGGTGATCATTGGCAGTAGTCTTCATGAATGTTGCTGCTTCTTTTGTCTCCTGATTCTTCTCCAGTTCTCTCAGCTTCTGAGAACTGCCATGGGAGGCTGAGCAATAGTCTGGGAGTGTAGACAATTAAATTATGTGTGTGTGGTCTTGATTATGTGGAGAAGAGGGCATTGGCATCTCAAATACAAGAGAGAGCATAGCAAAGAAGAGGTAGGTATCAAATTGCGCAATGGAAATGTAGTGAGCTGGCAGTGATGTGGGAAAGGCCAAGTGGCAAGAAGAAAAAGAGAAGATATGAGATAAAATTTTCCTAGACAGCCACAGGGTGCTTGAATCATTGCAGAATCATGTAGAGGTAGCTGATGTATTATAAGAACTTACATTGGTATCCTTTGATATTCATAAATGGTTACATTGCTTTACGCCCTTCATCATTGATCCAGTCAAATCTTCTGTCATGGCTATACTCTGCCCTTTCATTGCTTGATTTTTCCCCCCTTTTTCTCTTCCTTCTCTCTCTCTGTAGAAAATGTGATGCTGGATCTGGACACTGCAAATCCATGGCTCGTGTCAGAGGATCAAAAAAGTGTGAGACGGGATGACAAGCAACAGGATCTGCCTGACAATCCTGAGAGATTTGACACTGATCCCTGCGTGCTGGGCTGTGAGGGATTTTCCTCGGGGAGACATTACTGGGAAGTGGAGGTGGGGGATGGAAAGGACTGGGCAGTGGGAGTTGCCAGGGAGTCTGTGAGAAGGAAAGGAGAAAGCACCTTTAACTCTGATGAGGGAGTCTGGGCAGTGCAGCGGTGGGGGGGCCAGTACCAGGCTCTCACCTCCCCTGTGACTCCCCTGTCCATGAACTGGGTCCTCAGGAGGGTTGGGATTTACCTGGATTATGACCGTGGGCAAGTGGCCTTTTTTGATGCAGATAATGAGAGCTTGATCTTCACTTTCCCACTGGCATCATTCATGCGGGAGAGAATCCACCCTTGGCTCTGGGTCTGGAATTCTCCACTTCGTCTGTGTCATTGAGACATGGGGTGAAATAGCCTTTTCTCATACTTTTCTGCCTCTGGAGTCAAAACCATCCTGTTCTCCAAGTCCTTAGAGGACCCTGCAGACTTTGTACTGTTGTAGATCAGTAAAGGCTCAGTGGGGTCCTTGAACTGCCAAACCATAGAGAACAGGAAGCAAACAGAAATCAGGCTCATTGCCTTATGTCTGTACATCCTTCAGGTCACTGACTTCTGTAGGACAAGAAAATTCTAGCAGTTTATGGTTAAAGGGTGGATTGAAAGGAAAGGGAAATAAGAGGGAGAAATACAAAGCAGGGTAAAGGTTACCGAATGTATTATGCATTGAACAGTCCATCCACTTGATGAATGAGCAGGAGGTTAGAGTAGGCAACCTCTTGAAGTCCCTTCCAGCCCTACTGTTTGTGACTTCAGACTCTATGATGTCCTCATGCACGAAACTGAAAGTATTCAATGCCTTTATGAAGTGCTTTGTAAAAACGGGGCCCAATTTCCTTCTTTGATTGTTGAATAGTAATTTCCAAGTGTTTTTATAGCCTCATATTTTTGGTAAAATAAACATAAACTTATAAAACTTATTGTCTGATTAGCATTTTTCTATTTTTATTTTTTTTTTGCTGTGAATATTTTTGGAGAAAGTCGGTGATTTTGATTCCTTATTGTTCAAAATAACATTAGCAAAAGTCTGCCTGTAAATATAACAGGATTCAAGGCATTACTAGATGATATGTTTTCCTTAGGCTATATTTTGGGATATCTGAGACCTGCTTTGCTGCAGTTGTGGCCCAATCAGTTTTCAGCTTCTTCACCTCCATATCTAAACATCCAAAGCCTAATTGTTTGAAAACTAGGAAAATATGAAGTTCCCAACCATGTCAGAAACAGCTATAACTTTAGAAGTACTGATGCCATGCTTGTTTCAGGTTACCGACATGGAAGCACTAGTGATAAAGCTATCCATGAAAATTACTTCATGCAATAATCATTAGAGCACCTGGTCATTAGAGCATATTATGCATGTTAAAGCTCTCTCTGTCTCTGGCACCTGGGGAAAGAGTCAGAAATGGGTGGGCTCCAGGGTGGTACCAATTCTCAGAGCAGAACAGAGACTGACAATGTGTAAGGGACTGAGGCACAGGCAGCCTGACCTAATGGTTAGACCATTAAGAGAAAACTGGCCTGAGCCTAGATCAGTGGATAGGAGCCATATTACCAAAACCACTGGGAAATCTAGGGTCAGAATTCACAGTCCAGGGTCAGGATCCAGGGATCAGATGCCAAGTACCAATCTGAGGGCTGATCCACAGGGTGAAGTCCCAAAGTAGAGCTAAACCAGTGTCACAAGCCAAGAAGCAGATCCACAAGGAAAGTCAAAGCCCAGAAATAAACCAAAACCAGGGTCAGGAACCAGGAGGTTTGCCACAGCAGATCTGTTAACTGGCCTGCAAACCTAGGGTCCCAGCTGGTGCTAAATGGATAGGCAGCGCTCCCAGCAGCCAAGCAGGATGCTCACGGTTCCTAAATGGGTGCAGAGTTCATTAGCTGAGGCTTATTGCAGGTGTGGCTGCTGTGGTACTTGGATCAGGCTGTCCTGCTTGATCAGAGTCCCTGACAGAATGGACATGGAAGTTGGGGAATGGGTCAGTGCCAAATCCAGTGGTTCTCAACCTTTTTAGGCTCAGGGCAGCCGTTGTCCCCTCCATAACTTTTTATGAATTGAGCAGCACTCATTTTAAAAAACTAATTTATTTTTCGCCGTGCTTACCTCCTCCTGGAGGGGCTGGCAGAGAGGATGGAGGTACAGCCAGGCAGAGAGAGCCTAAGCCTGTCCTTATCTGCTGAGGTCCTTACACCTCATTTATCTCCTCACACTTTCTGCATCACCCTTTAAAGGATCACACAGCACCCCATGGTGCCTGCGCACCCTGGTTGAGAACCGCTGGCTTAATTCCACCAACTGGCTAGGGATCGGGAAGTGGTGGGGAGGGTGTGATTTCCTGGACTCCCTCCAACCCCTTCCAAAAGGCTAGAGGACATGGCTGCCTGGCACAGGGCATCCCAGTCTGCAAACCTGAGGAAGGGTGATGTTTGGCTAATACTTCTCCCAACTATAAGTTGTTCCAATGAAAAATATCCCCCAAAAGTCTTTCCTTCTCCAATCTCTCTAAGTCATAGATTTGTGGTTACAGCTGTGCAGTCCAGTGCAGCACAGTGTATAGTTTACATCATGAGCACTAAATGAGTTGATTCAGATACCAGAAGCAATTATATTTGCATTAGCATGAGAAAAAAATCCTGCTCTTTGGGTAATTGAGGACCTGGGATACCTCACATAGATGTACTTAAAGACTCCTCAAGACAGATGATCTGGGCTTTTATCGTCAGATGCCATGGCGATAAAGAAATGGTTAAACTCCATTTTGGTAATATGAAAGTATTACTATTCCCAGTGATCTAATGGAAGGGGGTGGGGAGGTTAATCTGAAGGATATCATATGGTAAACACTGTAATCATTATGTCTCTGATTTACTATTATTTAGGAAAAAGGCAAGATGAGTCTTTTCAAAATCATCACTATATTTAAGTAATTTGCGAAACCTGAATATTTCAATCTGCTAGTACTGACTCTTTCAGCATATCACAAATGCTGTTTCTTTAAGAGAGTCACTTCTCTACCCACATGACAAGGTTTGAAATTGTGCCAAATTTCCTCCTCTTGTTGCTTTCAATTTCTAATTTGGCAAGAGCTGGAAGAGCAAGACATATTTAGCAGTAAGGAAGACAAAGATAATTATTTAAAATTCTTTAGGGAAAGTCCAGGATCAAACCCTGTGGCTGTTTTATAGCAAGATTTAGCTGCTCAATTTGATAGATGAAAGAGTTTATATTTCAAATAGCTAATTTAGCAAACCTGATGATAGAGGCTGATCACACCTTAGAAATAGTGAGACTTCCGTAAGGCACCAATTAGGTAAGTGAACTGTGACTGCATGATCACCTTTTAACTACCTAAACCCTATTAGAGACTGCTTTTTGACTTTGCATCTACTAATACAAAGAGTAAGTAATCCTGCAATCATTATTTTATCCACATTATATGTACATTCAAAATACATTTCAGCAAATATGCATAGCAAAGTAAGAGCAGATATTTACAGCATATTGAATTTAATTATATTGTACTTTATTAAAAAACACTGGGCCCTATCTTTCTTTCAGTTGTTAAGTCAAAGGAAGATTTATAACAGAATAACTTCTTTGATTTAAAATACAGGAAGAAACAAATACTGTAGCTCTTAACTAAGCTGCCAAAAACAGTGTGTGTGTGTGTGTGTGTGTGTGTGTGTGTGTGTGTGTGTTGCCATTTGTCACTGCATTTTTCTAGTTTTGACTGTAAAGTTAAATATTTTTTTTTTACTCTTATCCTGGAAAGTAAAATGAAAACAAAAATCTCGAATCAAAACTAAAAATTCCATGTTTTCATTCTGTGTGAGATAACATGAATTAAGCAAATGTTTAAGTAGTGAAGCGTGAGGCTGTAAGCCTAATTTTTATAGGTATAGCTAGCTACTAGGACTGTGCGAAATTTTGCCGCCAGTTTTGTTTTGATGCTGTTTTGACCCGTTTTGAGGTCGAAATAGCAAAATCAAAATGGAACAGATATCGTTGAAACAGCCTCAAAACAAAATGGGGCAAGTCGAAACGTTTCAACGCTGTTTTGACGTTTCACTCGTAGACTATAATGGGGAAGGTTGAAACAGCCTATAACTTTGTCATTTTTGGCCTGATTTGGATTAAACTTGCAGGAATGCTAGCCCCTTCTGAGTGCATGAAGCCTGCCAAGTTTCAAGGAGATAGGTGCAGGGAGTTTAGGGAAACTGCACTGACATGAGTTTTGCTTTCAAGACTTTGGGGTGCAGTTTCCCCCAAACCCCCGCACCTATTTCCTTGAAACTTAGCAGGCTTGGTGGCCTCAGCAGGGGCTAGCATATCTGCAGTTTTGACCCTGCTGTGGCTTAACACATATATGTGACACAAGTTTTGCTTTCAAGACTTTGGGGTGGTTGGAGCCCCAGAAGAAATCCTTATGCGGGTTGCTGGTAACAGATTGCGGTAGAGAGCAAGCAACATCTCCCGACTAATACCATCAGTAAAAAATCAAGGCGTGGCAGGTGAGAGTCAGAACGTACCGCAGGGAACCCTAAGCTGAGCAAACTCGGTAAGAAGGGATCAGAACAAGGCATTTCCAAATTGTTGAAATACGGGCACTCGACTGAAGGAGATGCTCCCATGGTAGGGTTTTGAAACTGTTCTGCTCTGACATTTTAATCTGACATTTCAGAAATCCATTACAAAAAACACTTTCATGTGTACAGATCCATATTAATCACATTTTTGCATCCACTTATGCATGTCTTGTATCAGTGGTTAAGGAGGACAGTGGTTAAGGAGTGATTTTGTTGCTTGGATGGTTGTCATGTCATTTTTCTCTCTATCTTTCTGTTATCCTTCAAAGCAGAGAACAATATTATGCATTTAGATTTGCACATGGATCTAATTCAGTCCCAGATAGGGTGGAAACCTAAAAATATCACTTTCACCACAGATCTAATACACATTTTTTTATCTATGAGTGGTAAGGTAGGATGGGAGGGGGTAATTACAGGCATAAAATGCAATCTCAGTTTTACTGGCTGCTCCAGTTCTATAACCTTGTGAGTTTGCTCAATAGAGCATTTTAATCCTTTTTTTTTTTTGTATTGCATGTGCTGTGTGCTGCTCTCTACAGCTATTTAACTCCAATAGCCAGCTGTGATAATCACTGATTTATGTTCACCAGACTAATACTTTGTCTTCTGTTTCTTGGGCTTTCAGATTCAAATTTCAATGAAAAAAGAAGATGGTTTCCTTATTGTGCCGAATCTTCAACATTTGTGTCACTCTTTTTGTTCTGATCATTTTCTGCATTACTTTTAACAAATGCTGGGTGAAATCAGGTAGGGACTTCCTGACTTCAGTGTGTTTTCTGCTGCTGCTTAGGGGTTATTTAGTCATTTGATTTATAAATTGTATTGGTTCTTGTTTTTTATACAAATCTGAAAAAAAAAACCCCAGCCACAAGTTCTACAAAGTCCCACTTTCTTTTTGCGTCTCCTATTGGAAATTCCATCACAGACTGGGATGTGAAGTCAAATATTCATTGTGTTTATAGAGGTTGGAACAGTAAAAAAATTACAATGAAAATGCTGACATTTGATTGAGGTGAAACATAAATTGCACATACATAGGACACCCTACTCATTCACATGTACTGGAGAGCTCCATGAACAGAATTAAGAATCATGGAGCTGTTAATTTAGGATTTCCTGACCCTTTCCATCATTGGATTATTTTCAGTTGCTGACGGCTTTGCTAGGGTGAGAGTGCTGTTCACTTTGTACCTGAAACCTTGTCCAACATCTTTCCTAGTTGGTCCAATAAAGATATCCAATACCCCTCCTTCCCCCCTCGGAAAAAAAAACAAAACCAAACCAAAACTTGACTTTTTTCTATAATTTAGAAAGAAATATTTTTTTCTTGTTTTCTGCCTTGTGGTAATTTTTTGGGGGAACAATTTCCCTCTGAGCTTATTTATCTTTTGTTTTATTTACATTTCACAGCTCAGTTTAGAGTCATTGGACCTGACTGGCCTCTCACAGCCATTGTAGGGCAGGAAATTCTCTTACCATGTCAGCTGTCCCCCAAGAGGAATGCTAAGAACATGCAGGTGAGGTGGTTCCAGTTCGAGTTTGATAAATATGTGCATCTGTACCAGGATGGGAAAGACCACAATAGCATGCAGGTTCCAGAATATCAGGGAAGGACGACACTTCTGAAAGATGAAGTAGTGGAGGGAAATGTTTCCTTGAGGATTTTCAATGTCAGATTCTCTGATGAAGGGAAATACCACTGTTTTGTTCAAGATGAAGCTGATTATGAAGAAGCCATATTGGAACTGAAGGTAGCAGGTCAGTGGCTTGTATCTGTATTATCTTTGTATGTTCTATATACTTTTTTCTTGTATGTGAATTATTTAAAAATAATCCAATGTACACATTTTAATCAGTAATTGTCCTCACACTTTATAAAAAATACTCCAAATTTTCTCAGCATTTTAGTTCATAAATTCCCAGAATGCCCAGGGGACTTCCTTGCTTCAGAGAAGTTCCTGATGGACATAGAAGGGCACAGAAATGGGGTTTCATGAGAAAGAAAAGGGCACTTTGATAACGTGGGATCCAGCTGCCATGCACTCATATCTATGCGATTGCAAATATTTTGTAGACTCTTGATTGGTACATTAGTGATTGTTGTGATCAGTGCTGTTTAAATTCAAATATAGTGGTCTGATTGCTTTAGGACCTACTCTTGCTCATTCCTCCTTTTAATTCAAACACAGTTACCCTAACTCCTGATCCTTTGATATAAGGTAACTTTCCTTAATGAAAGTCTATAATATCCTTATTGCTGCCTAAAAGTAAATCTAAAATAGCAACATCAAGGAGTATGTGGACCCTGCTGTTATTGGTAATATTTGTTATCCAATTTACAATATCTTGGGAATTAATTTCTCTTATAAAAGCACAATTTCCAAAAGCATTTGTCTTTCTAATGACAGCCGGTACTTGTTCAAATCCAACTCTTCCCCTAAATATTTTTGAACAACACAAATTCTGGTTATCCATGAGATCCCTTCTTATTTATCTATTCCAATTTAGAAAAAAAAGCACAAATACATCCATTGAATTAACTAGCATGTTTTCTAATGATCATGACTCTTATTTAATTTCTTAAATGGTTTGGCTAAATCTTCAAAAGTGCTTAGTTCTCAGTTGCTTATAATAAAACAGAAAAGTTTCTTTGCTGAATCCATGAAATTGTTTTACTTTACATACACAGATTTTCTTCTGTCTGTGAGTACTGGGAATTTAGAGACAGACTCCATTCATTCCCTCTATTCATTCCTTAAATAGTTATAGCTAGATCCACAAAATGGATTGGGGAAATGACTAACCATGAAGTGTTGGATGCACTGTCAAGATTCTCAAGAAAGCCAGACTTTGTTTTATGAATCTGAATAAGAGATATACATTTAACCATAATGACTAGAGGGCTAATAAAACAATATCTTTTGACGATGTATTCTAATTTGTTGTATTTTTAAAATATAATATATAACCTAGCAAATTATTGAACACCCAAATAACGTTGCATTGGGTTTTGTTTCGATCTTAAACTGAGTAATATAGTACCGGCCTCCTACCATATTAGTAAATCTTCCAGTTTCTCTTTTACTGGAGAAAATCATGTGTTGTGTTATGTGATGATGCACCACATGAACTTCATCCCTCTTGTCAAAATCCTAGATCTGCCTATGCCCAGAATGACCTGAATCTTGATATTGAGAATAACTAAGTGAGGGATGTGTATCCCATTATGTGGGTGGGTGCATGAAAATTAGATACTGCAATGACTAAGCCCCTTTGTGGATTTAGCCCTTAGGGGCATCTTGCATAAATAAATGCTTTTGAGTCCGAAGAAGAGTCCATCCCACAGGCTTTAGAAAACTGGTTCATGGATTTACAGAAACATACCTATTTTTCTTCTAGGTTTAGGCTCTGTACCTCTCATTTCTGTTGAGGACTACCAGGATGGAGGGATCCGTATGACTTGTCAATCAGCTGGGTGGTACCCAGAGCCTGAAGTACTGTGGAGGAATACCAATGGGCAACATTTATCATCACTTTCTGAAACAAAATCCCAAAAGGAGGATGGCCTGTTTGAAACTCAAAATGCCATTGTTATACAACAACATTCAAACCAGAACTTGTCCTGTTGGATCAAAAACAACTTCCTCAATCAAGAGAAGGAATCAGCCATTTATATATCAGGTTAGTTGCATTCGAATCCCACAGGCCACTAAAACGAAGTGAAATATAAAGCAAAGCACAGTCAAAACAAAACCAAACCAGAAGTATTTATCTATATGTTTTGATACTGTACACAGAAAGAGGGATGATGGGTCGCTGTTATCTTTGATCTGACAATATCTATAAATGTGCACTTGCAGTGGCTATAGAAGGGGAGGGGGAACTGCTGCTCTGGCCTGTTGAGCAACTATTTTGCTGGTTTGTGTGTGAGAGCTGGTAGTGATATAAGCACAACAAAATGGCTCTAACTTCAACTCTGCTTCATCTGCTTCTTGGATCTTGCACAGGTAACAGTTACAGCAAAACAGCTGCTATGTAGTCCTCTCCTTTTGAAGCAACTACAGGTGATCTGTGCCTCTTCCCAGAATTCAGTCATTTCAGCTATCTTAACTGTGAGTTTTGAGGCTATCAAACTATTGAGTTTCATGTGAACCTGAATTTTCTAAGGTTGTATCTTAACACGCAAACACAAGAAAATGCAGAAGAAGAATCTCTGAAGGGCTACCCACTCAAACCACCAGGCCAGCATGTTTCCATGACCTTAAGATTATTTGTAGTGAGATTTTTGAGTGTGCCAATTATTGTACTATAATTTGTGTAAAGCTTAAGTCTTTTCAGGTTTTTAAAAGTAGTGTTAATTATTTGTTGCATGAAATGCAGCCTAACAGCTATACCTTGATGGGTTATATAGGTGAATAAATGGTACTTAGCTGACGAGGTTCTTTGGTTATATGTGATGCCTTTTATTAGACCAACTAAGTAGTTGGAAAAAAGTTTTTAGCAAGCTTTTGAGTGCAATCAGCCTTCTTCAGGCATAGGAAGTCTCAGCAACATGGTACTTAGCTGGAATTTTAGTTCCTAAATTTCAAAGTGAAATCTAGATTGGTACTGCTTTGGCACTCAAGAAACATGTTAGACAACCCATTTTGGACTACATAGTTTCTAGGTACTTCTATCACAGGAATTCAGAGATGATCCAGGTATCTAGACTCTACTGCAATCTAGATTAGAGCTCAAGAAGCTCCTAATTTTTTTTTCCTAAGCCCCAAGAAGGACTTAATCTGTTAAACACCCTCAGTTTATGCATAGCTTATACTTTGTGTTGAATTCTACAAGGACAAAAACAACATATCTGCACCATTAAAATACAAGCCTACTGGTTACAGTGCTGACCTACCTGGATTGTAGGCTGTGTCCTGTCTGAGGGAATTCAAACCCACAGTTCCCACCTCCCAGAAACCTGCCTTAAACATCAGGCTATGGAATGGTCTCATGGGTGCATCTCTGCCCTTCAAGCTGAAGCATCCTCCACCCCTCCTGTGCAGTGAGGAATGTGAAAGTCATGGGATCTTGATATTAAGTAAGGTTGAACGTGAGTCTGCTCCAGTGACAAGCATATTCTCTTGTGGGCAGAGACCCCCTGGACTGGAGTCCTTGCAGACAGAGGTATCAAAAACCAACTAATGTAAAATGTATAAACGATCTAGGAAGCAAGGATGAGAAGCCATATTTCTCTCCTTCACAGATTAAGGGCCATATCTTATTTTCCCACTAGACAACTAAGTGCCACTTAGCTTCCAAGGCTAACAAAAGTCTGATGAGGGTGGTTGCACACAGGGCTGGGTCTGCTGCCATTGGACCAGTCTTGGGCCTAACCTGGGACCTCTTTGGGGCTGGGGCTCTCTTTGGACAGTTTCAAATGGCCAGTACTGTGGAGTGCAGGGATAAATCCTTTTCCATTCTCCAGTTGTAGCCAATCCTCCTGCAAGGGTTCTACGGTGCTCTCTAGTTCTCTATGTGGAGGAGGTCTTAGGCAGTTGTGAAAATCCCACAGTGATGCACTAATTTAAACATCATAAAACAAGAGAACTGCAAATAAAGAATAACATTTGCTGTATACATGTTAAGGTGAGATTAAATAGTTGGGAGAATGGATTTTCAAAGCAACACAATGCTTTTTCTGACTTTTCTGAATATTGCTGAGCACTGAAAGGCAAATTCTTTGCTGGTATAAGCCCACTGAAATCAATCCCATTGCAGAATCTGAGAACATGGCCATGACGTGTATGGTGCTGTGAAGAGCACTGAATCAAACCTGACATGTTTGCTCACTGACAGTAGTAGACAGACATCCATCTCTCACAAGAGAATATGGTTGTGCAGACTGAGACATCAGCTCGCTGAACATAATCCTCACTTGAAATATAAAGTGAAGCTGGAGTGACCTCTCCAGGACCCAAAAGCCTGGGCAGTGTATATGGAGACACTAAACTACCCACATACCAGTGTTCCCCCTTTCAGCCTTGCTGGTTTAATCCAAAGAAAAGGTAAGTGCTGGTATGTTTGGAACTAGCTAATCCATGTCAAAAGTCTGATGGTCGGAGTCCTTCTTTAGATCAGAGTGCTGAGGGGGTCCTACTGACACCCTTCTCTCAGACTAATCCTGCTGAGGACTATGTACATATATCTATGGAATAAACACATTTAATGTTTCTCATTATTGCAGATGAATGTGAGATTGTGCCATTTTGCTTTTTCAGATCCCTTTTTCCCCAGGGTGAATCCCTGGATGGTGGCGCTGTGTGGAAGCCTTGTGGTTTTGTTTGGTTTCTTGACCCTGGCAGTTTGTCTCTTCAGAATGAGAGGTAAATATCAAGGGGAGGGAAATATTTTATTTGACAAGAGCTGTCTCATCTACTAAATCAAAAAAGGGTAAAAATGGGATTTTTCATCAGTCTAAGCATGGGGAACCATGGTGGTGTTCTGCTGCAAAAACAGCCCAGGTAAGGAATGAGATCCTAAGGGCAAGCTTACACAGCAAGATGAAGATGTCATTGTAGCATGTGTTAACAGACCTGTGTTAATTTTGTTCAGTTGGCATGGGTGACATTAGCAGTCAGGACCGTCCCTGGAGGGGGAAGGGGGGGGGCAAAACAGGGTCACCGCCCTGGACCCTGGGCCCCAGGCCCCAAACTTTGGGGGGTCCTGTGGAGCTGAGCAGAGTGGCGGCTCCACTTCCAGCCACTCACTGCCACCCCCACCCCCACCCCACCACTGCTACCGCCACTGGTGGTGTCAACTTCTTCAGATCCAGGATCAAAGCAGGGCCCCAAATGGGCTGATTTACCCTGGGTCTTGCACCCTGCTCAGGTCACCTCTTTTAGCAGTGAAAATGCACTGGTGCTAGCAAGTAGAGTGCAAACCCTTCAGAGACCTAGACAAGGAATCTGGTTGCTGTTACAGACTCCTTCACACTGGTAAACAGATGTTACTTAGAGCCATTTAAAAAGAAGGGGGGCTTGCTGCAGGGTCATATGCATCATATTTACCTGTTACATCTGTCTGCTTCTATTCCAGGATAAGTGAATTAAACTTCTGTAAACTTAAAGAAAAATAAAACAGAAGCAAAGTTTAAGTGGCCTGATTCCATTTTTACTGCTAAAGGAATGGACAGATGTAATCATTAAATTGGATCGTTTATTCCGATATCACTTGATACTTGGATCCCTTTTTTATCTGTCCACATCCTGTCTACATCATGTTCCAAAGAAGTCTAAAGTTCATCTGTCTTGTACAAAGCACTGATTGCTTCTGTCTCATGCTGGCTAAAATGCTGGAAAATATGATATTGCATACTCCAGTAGTCCCTCTCCATAACTGAGAATAGGTAGGTTGGGCTGGACAGAGACTATTGGGTTACAGTGGACACTGTAAATTGGTTGAGTGTCCTTTTCTTGAAGCTGGCCAGTAAGTCTCTTGTACAAAGTTGGATACTCATGCAGGTGATAGTTTAGATTCATTTTATGGGGAATGATTTGGGTTTTTTCCCATTAACTAAACACTGGAGTGTTTTGTCTTTATGCAAATAGCATGAAACCTGTCAAAGTTGCATTAAGTATGCACAATTTATATACACATCAAGCCACCAAACCACAGGTGACTTTGTTCCATGAGAATTCTGTCATTTAATTGTTATAACCTAATGCACTTCCTAATACTAATTGATATGCTTTTCTATTTGTTTAGATAAACTTCATAAAGACATTGGTAAGTGTCATTACTCTTCCTCCAATAAATAAAATGTTTGTATAACAGCAGATTCTTGTATACATGCTTGTTTAATTTTATTATCAGGATTTTTCAGGTATGACTCTATGTAAAAAATTTGTATCAAAGCTTAAGATGAGAAATGTATAAGCAATTAAAAACATAGCTTTCGTGTAGAAAGGACATAGCAACAGAATGTCACTGCTTTGACTTTAGTACTGACAATGCATAGAAATGTAACATATATGAGATGAAGAAAAAAATTGTGTTAAAAACATGAACCTTGCTAGTTTCTTCAGTTGTACAACATCTATTCACAGCCCCTTGTACCAGTGGTAAATCTCATCTATAAAGATTAAAATCTTTGAAATGTATAACCAAAGGGAAACAAAAGGAAAAAAAAGCAAACAATCCCCGCTTTCTAATAGCTCATATTCTGTTACTTCATTTGTAAGTAAACATGATACAGATATTGCTAAGACGTTCTTCTTCCTTTTACCCTTTGCTTAAATTTGTTTCCTTGTACAGGGAGCATTTGGTACTTTTTATTTGAGAAGACAAGTTTTTTTGTTTGTTGGGTTTTTTTGGGGGGGGGAAAAGGGGGGGGGGTTCAGGAAACAAAGTGTAAGGCTCTGACCCTAGTCCACTAAAGTCTTTTGCCTTTGGCAGCAATATTTGTGGGATCATAAGTCACATTGCTTGAAGAATCATGTTGGTAATTTTATAACCTCAAATTATATTTTTCCATGCATCCAACTCCCAGCAAAGCTAGTGAGTGGATATGTCTACATGCATTCTTTAATGCTCAGTAGCCTAGTTTACTGTGCATTAGTGTGTCACATCAATAACTACAAATATGCTAATAAGCAGTAAAAAATAGCCTACTGTGCATTAAGCATCGCTAAAAAAGTGTACACTTTCACTACTGCACATAAGGTACCTCACATTAGAGGTACCAAATTTAATGTGAACTAGCAAAAGCGCATTAAAAGTGGAAAGGAGAAGGCTCAGGGGAGCCTTGATAGCAGCCTATGATTATATAAGAGGGGTACATCAGGACCTGGGAGAACAGCTGTTCACCAGAGCTCCCCAAGGGATAACAAGGTCTAACCGCCATAAACTCCAAGAAGGCCGATTTAGACTAGACATAAGAAAAAAGTTTTTTATGTTGTGTGTGTCCAGGGTCTGGAACAGAGTTCCTGTAGAGGTGGTGCAAGCACCTATTTTGGACTCTTAAAAAATGTCTGAATATTTTTCTTGCTGGGATCACTTGATCGCAGCTGACTTCCTGCCTATGGTGCGGGGGCTGGGCTCGATGATCTCATGAGGTCCCTTCCAGCCCCTAATGTCTATGAATCTATAATGAGTATGTAGGTGTTCCCAGTATGTAGGAGATTTACGGTAGGATGACTTGCAAGCAGAGGCACATCCAAGGTAGTTGCAGTGGCGCAGTTGCATCCTTCTTTGGCTGTGCGCTGCGTGAACAGTGAGTTTTCTGAGCTCATCAGCAGGTCATTGCAGCTCCTGTGGAACTCTACATGTGCCTTGAGCACTACACTCACCAGCTGGTCATCAGGGCATCTTGTCAAAGCCCCTTCGTTCATACAGCTTTGGAGTCCAGGGATGGAGTGCCACTGCTGTTGGCTCTTCCTTTCCCTTCTCTCTCCCCAGCTTCTGAATTCAGCAGCAGGGGAAAAGAGGGGCCCTGGCCAGACCCCACACTGACCAGCCTGCTAGCTCAGAGCACATGCAGAACTCACAATGACCAGCCCATGCTGACATGCTGGTGAAGTCAGAGAGCTCACTGGCATCCAGGATTGTAGTGAGGAGTGTGTGGCCGCATTCCCTTCAGTGGTGTCGCCCATGCGTAGGGAGCTCTCTTCACTGACCATGTGCCACACAGTCGGAGGAGGTGCAGCCCCATTCGCCTCCCTACAAACCTGGATCTGCCCATGGTCCTTAGAACTTGAAAATAGGCCGATTTCTTTGTGACATCTCTAATACATTCACATGGTTAGTTAAAACGAATGCAATGTCTACCATCATGTTACTAGGAATTCTTATAATGAAAACAGTCTTTTGAATCAGCATGGATGTAATCTGTTCCTAAATAACCTGTGTTTGTTTCTATTTACATAATTGTTTTAGGGAGGCATCTTCAAAAAATCAGTAAGTTCTTTTTACACTTTGTTTTAATAAGTCTTTTTAATGAAGTCAATTGCTCTTAATTGTCACTATTATTATTTATTATTATTTATATTAAAGGAACATGAGCTATCTGTAAATTTGTTCACAATGATGTGTAGAAGTCACAGGAAATCAAAAAGGAAATATTGTGTAACTGTATCTTCACAGGTGGGGGGGGGAGGATATTTGCCTAGTAATGGAAACACCACAAATTGGGAGAACAGAAGGATTCAGTCCTGTACAAAGCAAGAAAGAGCTCCATACCAGCTTGTTAACAAGGCTTCTCCTTTCATCCAAGCAGTGTACTCATCCTCATGTACTTTGCACACTACTTATGTTTTCATCCAAGTAGTGTTCTGTATTTGCAGTGCTGGGGATTTGTTTCTCCTAAAATAGGAAATCAGTGGTAGGAGGCAGATATATTCCTGGTGGGATCTTATTTATTTAAGGGAAAAATATGCCCAAAGTCTTGTTTCTTTGAACATCATAGAAATAAAAAAAAGTAGGTAGTTTTCTTGGCCAGCAATCAATAAATCTGACTCTCCTGAAATTCCTAAATCGGTGCCCCATAAGCTCAGTTTCTTTGCTTCTTTTTAGAGTCAAAACCTTAACCTCCTCTCTAAGCTTTTCCTGGCCTCCTGCCTCCAACACAACATATTCATACATCCACATGCACACATGTACCCTGTGTGTATGTACGCGCCTCTGCAACCAATTTCATAACCTCTCATTTTTCAGTTATAGGAACTCCTGTTAGGCTCAGTTTACACTGTAAAGTTTTGCTGGCAAAGCTATTACTTAAGGGCGTGAAAAACTTATATCCAGTGGCTTTGTAGATAAACTGGCAAACCCCCTGCAATATGGATGCAACTCTAATAGTAGAAGATGCTTAAGCTTCATCATATGGCCCAGTGCCTTAGATGGTAGCTTTAGATATTTCTAGTTACAAGTAGCTTGCTCTTTGTGTTCTGCCTGAAAGGAGATGCTTAGATCACTTGACTTTAATCAGGTCATTTATTTTCTTTCAGTAGAAAATCCCCACAAATGCTGATGGCTGTCATTAACACCACTGGTATTAGCTCAGCAACTGCTCAGATAACTTCAGCTGGGGGTTCAGGGTGTGTGTGTGTGTGTGTAATATACTTCAAGGAGTTCCTTTGGGTGAAGGAAACAGGAAAGGTCATACAGTCTGGCAAGCTACATGAAAACTGTAATAAGGCAAGCAAAAAGAGAAAGTGTGGGGAAATGTGCTACAGCTAGAACTTATAAGAACAACAAAGTTATTTTAGGTACAGTCAGAGCAGGATGCCTGCCAGAAATTCAGGCATCCTGCTCTGGACATCAGGGAAAAGCAGAATTAATGGAAGATGAGGTTATGGCAGAGATGTTTAAAGAGTTCAGTGCTTTGGTCTTCATCTTGGAAGATGTTAGGGACATTCTCATACCAGAGACTCTCCTTCTAGGGGGCAAATCAGTAGAAATTACTTAAATTGAGGCATTGGTAGAGGAGGTCATAGAAGAAAGTGATAAACTGAATAGCAACAGATCACCATGTATGGGTGATATTCAAACAAGAGTCCAGAAGGAGCTCAAATGTGAAACTGTGGATTTATTGAAGGCCTTGTTGTGCAGGACATTTAGCATGTGTTTTATGTAGAGTGTAGTAAACATTACCAAAGGTTAGAACATGTTCTGAGCACTTGCATGGCATTGCTTGCTACAGTCTCCCAAGTTGGGTCTTTGCTGTTGGCATGGATAGCTGAGGATGGGACAGGGTGCTGCCCTGCTACTGGATCCCACTGGTTCATGACTGGTGTGGTGCAGAGGCTAAGACAAACTATCTGTTGATTTGCAGTCCCAGTGCCAGAAAGTACTATAGTTGTTTCAGCGGGGGGGCTGAAACTGACAATTAGTGCACTGAAAAATCAGGTGATTGACCATCTCAGTCCTGAGACCCATTGGAGTCAGATTCCTATGTAGTCCTGGGAGTAGAACCCATGATCAACAGATTGTAGGTCCCAGCCCTAGGGCCACAAATGATAATGTTACTTCCATGGAGAGTCTGATGTTAGCTCAACATATGTTACTTAATATAAGATGGAGATACTACTTGCTGGAAAAGAGATAATTTTGCTACAATACGATACAGGTGCACTTAGCCCCTGCTATGCTGCTTGAATGTGCAGTTTTAAGTGCATTCAACACATGCTAAGTGTCTCATGCAAAATGGCCTGACTTCAGTATGTAACCTATTGCTAAAAACAGCTTCTGTATAGAAGGTAGGCAATATAGTGCCATACTTTAGAAAGTGGTCCGGGGGGCGGGGGAGGGGGGGGGCAGGTGGAGGAGAGGGAACAGAACAACAGACTAGTGAACCTAACTTCTGTTCCTGAGAAATTGGTAGAAGCTTTAATAAAAAATAGGCTTGTCTATCATATGGATGAACAAGACTTTCTCGGGAAGAGCCAATGGGTCTTTTATAAACAGAGAACATGCTTCAATAATTTACTATGGTTGTTTGTTGGTGTCAACAGGTATATGGATTGGGGTGATTCAGTTAATATATTGTGTCTGGACTTTTAAAAAGCTTTTGACACACCTTTTCACCAAAGGCTGTTAATGAAATCCACTCCTGGATCAGTAACTGGCTAGAGGACAGAAGACAAAGTAGGCTTAAATGGTCAATTCTTACAATGTAGGGAGGTAAGCTGGGGGGGTCTCTCAAGGGTGTGTTCTGGTGACTGCTCTGTTTAACATAATCAGAAATGCTTTGGAAAGTGGGGAATTGAATAATGTGATAGACAGTTTGTGGATGACAGCAAATTATTCAGGATGGTAAAGACCAAAGCTGATTGTGAAGAAGTGTAAAAGGCTCTCATAAAATTGAATGATTCTGCAACAAAATAGAAGATGAAGTTCAATGCTGATAAGAGAAAAGTGATGCATGCATGAAAAAATAAGAGGCACATACACAATGAAATTAGCTATTACTACTCAGAAAGAGATTTCAGATAGTTCTCTGAAACATCAACCTAGTGTTCAGCAGCGGTTTAAAAGCAAACAATCCTCTTCAGAAGGGAATTGAAAACAAACTAGATAACAACATGATGTCACTGTGTAAATCATTAGTACTCTCACATCTTTGATGCTGTTGTGCTGCTTGGGATTGCCCCACCCCTAAAAGTACATGGTAAAACTAGAAAAGGTACAGAGAAGTGCAAGGATAATTGGGACCATGGAGAGACTTCTGTATGAGGAGAGACTACGTAGGTTGGGATTTTCATTTTAGAGAAAAGATGATTGTGGGTTAGGTCTATAAATTAGTGAATATTATAGAGAAATTTTATAGGGATTATGGTTTTCTGTCCCACACAATACCAGAAGTAGGGGATACACAGAGAAATTATTAGGAAGCGGGTTTAAAACTAACAAAAGAAGGGGTTTTTTTACGCTGCAGATAATTAACTTGTGCCACTTATTGCCACAAGATGTTGTAGAGGGTAATATTTTAAGCCAGTTCAAGAAAGGACTAGACTAATTCCTGCAGGATAGATTTACTAGTGGGCATTAGACATTGTAATTATGGGCACAAGCTTGCAATTAGTACTTCATAGGCCTCTAAAAGCTAGAAGCTGTAAGGGAAGAGGAGCAGGGGACAGATCAGTCTACGTAAATCCTGCATTTCCCCCTTAGCATCCACTCTGTCCCAATGACTACACAAGATGACTTAATGCATAGTGAACTGTTCTACTGCGCATTAGGGCATCATGGCAAAACGTGCTAATGTGCAGTAAGGAACAAAAAAACCACTATTTGCTTTTGCTAATGCACATTAGCGCAGCTATTGCACCTTTATCTAGTGCCTCATATTAAAGGTACTAAACTTAAGGCACAATAGCAAAGGCGCATTACTGAATATGTAGATGTGCCCACAGAGTACTGGGCAACATGAACTTCTAGTCTGACCCAGTATGGCAGCTCTTTTGTTAAGGGTGATATTTTATTGAACTTCTATAGGAACAGGCAGAGAAAAGAGGAGACAAATATCAATACTGAATTTAGGGATAATTCTGTTTCCCCTCATAGAATGACATTCTGTACTCAATAAAAATACAAAATTTGTATTTTTTAGGGTTGCGTGAAGTGGGCTATATTCGATTTGGATTTGGATTCGGCCCAAATCAGGGACAGTGATTCAATTCATTGATTTGGATCACTGTCCCGATTCAATTTGGCTGAATCCAAATCTGAAGACTTGATTCTGATTTGGAGAATCAGTGATTCGGACACAGACACAGCTTTAAATGTTTTTCTACATGCCTCGAGGTACCAGAATGGCTTGTGAATGCTGCAGTGCTGGGGCACATGAAGCGTCCCACAGGAGTGCAGGGGGTGGTGGTGCGGGCCTCCACGTACTCGGTGGCAAACCCAGAAATGGACCAGAAGTACTTCTGGTCCACTTCCAGGTCTACCAAGGAGCAAGTGGGTGCTCCAACCTCAAGTCCCCCCAGACCCTGGGTTCCCGCCTTAGACCCAGGAAGCACCAGTCACTGAGCCGGGGGAAGTGTAGGGGGCCCCCTGTGTGCTCCCCGGTGGACCCAGAAGTGGACTGGAAGTACTTCTGGTCCAGTTCTAGGTCTGCTGCCGAGTGCACTGGGGAGCCCTCCATGCTTCTGTGGGATACTCCATGCACCCATCATCACAGCACTCGTGAGCCACCTGCTACCTAGCGGTATGTAGAAAAAACATTTAAAGCTGTATCTACATCTGAATCTTTCCAAATCGATTTGGAGGGTTCTGATTAGATTCAAAGAGATTAAAGGGTCTTCAGATTCAATTTGAATTCAGAGATTTGGCCACCGAATTGGGCCGAATCTCCAACAAACCGAATCAGTGACCGAAGCTTCGCACAGCCGTAGTATTTTTCACTCCCACCATCACATGAAAAATCTCAAGCGATCAAAGAAATAGTAGTGAACCACTGGAGTCAGTGAATTCCATATATAGAAAGTTCAGGATTTTCAGACTTCAGGTCAAGACTAGCAGAAAGGCCTGAGAGGAAATTCAGAGGTGTTTCTCCATCTTGTGAGAAAAGCACTTACCTAATACATTTTTCTTTCTCATTGTGTGTTCCTTAGGCGAGCTCCAACTAGAACTTGGTGAGTGTTTCCTTTTCTTTATTGTTGCCTTTTCCAAGATCTTAAATCTCTCTACATTATAATTGTATCCTGCTGCCCATCACTGCACCATCTGAGCATATTGCACATAAATTCTTGATAAAAATAGAAATGTCCCCGGTAGATTTCATGGGGCCCCTAGCTCTTCCCTGCTGCGAGTAAAACCTTTGGTTGTGGTAGGACAGGGGTTCATTCATTCTTAACAGCAGAAATCTTCAGCACTGCAAGGTTAATTCTCACTGTGCTGAAAAGATACATTTAATTCTGTTCTAACAGAGTGGATTACATTCATCCAGCCTGGAGGTAACAAATGCAAGATCACTGAAGCAATTCCTCATCCAGAAGGAGGGAGTGGAGTTTTCTAGTGAGCTGAAGTCTTTGGACAGAGACATTACTTGGTGGCTGAGGTTTATAATTTACTTATTAGATCTGTATGCTGCCCCCAAAAGGCTCAGGGTGGCTTATAATAAAAAAAATATAAATGATAAAAACAGACAATATTAAAATAGATTGTATGAAATAAGCTTCCCAAACAGTACCTCAAAACTTAACTCCTCCTGCTAAAAGCCAACCCTAATAAAAAGGCTTCACTTATTTCACTTCTAGAAAATGTCCAAGTTGGGACTTTGACAGGTTGGAAAGAGGAAGGAGTTCTAGAGCTGAGGAGTGACTAGTGAGGACAATTTCCTGTGTGTTTTTACCAAACAAACTTGACACACAGATGATACTTGCAGGAAGTTGTTGAGGGATTAAACAAGACTTAAGTGTTATACCATGTTGATGAAGGCAGGTGGTACTGTCCTTTCATTCTACTGATCCTGTATCTCAGCCAGTTTTCCAACATATTGTCCCATTTCTGTCCAGCATCATTTTGGTCTTGCCTGGATTCAACTTGGCCAGCTGCTTTTCATCTGAGTTTTCTTTGTTTATTTGAATAATTTCTCACCCCTGCTTCTCCATTTGGTTTCAGGGTGGAGAAGAACTGCAGCCCACCCAGGTAATGAAAGATCATATTGAATCAATATCAAAGCTCTCCTTTTCTTGAGATTGCCTCTTTATTTTTCTTATATACTCTAAAACTAAAGTTTGAGCCATGAACATGTTTTTACTGTAGTGAAAGGACATATGAGTTCTTTGGCCAAACTTTTTATTTTGAGGGTTTCATAGATTCATATATTCATAGGTGTTAGGGTCAGAAGGGACCTCAGTAGGTCATTGAGTCTGACCCCCTGTCCTGGGCAGGAAAGAGCACTGGAGTCTCACGATCCCAGCCAGGTGCTTGTCCAGTCTCCTCTTGAAGACCCCCCAGGTAGGGGAGAGCACCACCACCCTTGGAAGCCCATTCCAGATTCTGGCAACCCTCACTGTGACGTTCTTCCTGATGTCTAACCTAAATCTGCTGTCTGTCAATTTGTGGCCATTGTTCCTAGTTACTCCAGGGCATTCTCTAGTAAATAGAGCATCTCCTATTCCTGTCTGCCCTCCCCTGATAAATTTATAGGCAGCCACAAGATCACATCCCATCCTTCTTTTGCGAAGGCTAAAGAGATCTAGGTCCCTCAGTTTCTCCTCATAGGGCCTTGCCTGCAGGCCTCTGACCATACGAATGGTCTCCTCTGAACCCTCTCAAGATTCTCCGCATCCCTCTTGAAGTGCAGCACCCAAAACTGGATGCAGTACTCCAACTGCATCCTGACCAGTGTCACATAGAAGGGAAGGATCACCTCCCTGGATCCATTCGTCATGCATCTGATAATGAATGATAAAGTGTGATTAGCTTTGTTGATCACTTCATCACATTGATGACTCATGTTCATCTTGGAGTCAACTATGACTCCAAGATCTGTTTCCACTGCTGTGCTGCTGAGAAGGTTGTCTCCTAGCCTGTACATGTGTTGGTTGTTCTTTTTGCCCAGGTGCAGCACTTTGCCCTTGTCCTTGTTGAACTACATCCTATTTCATTCTGCCCATTTTTCCAACCTGTCCAGATCTGCATGGATCCATTCCCTACCCTCTGGTGTGTTAACTTTGCCCCATAATTTGGTATCATCTGCGAACTTGGACAGGGTGCTCTCCACGCCCTTGTCCAAGTTACTGATGAAGACATTAAATAGCACTGGTCCAAGGACCAAGCCTTGTGGGACTCCAGTGCTCACATCTTTCCACGTTGATACCAACCCATCCACCAACACTCTCTGGGTGCAACCCCGAAGTCAATTTGCCACCCACCTGACCACATAATCATCTATATCACAGCCTGTCAGTTTATTTACAGGAACAGAATGAGATACTGTCTCAAAGGCCTTCGTAGATGACATCTACCTCAACTCCTGCATCTAAGCATTTTGTGACTGGTCATAAAAAGAAACAAGGTTAGTTAGGCAGGATCTACCTGCAATGAATCTGTGACTGCTGGGTCTTGAGTAATCGGTCACGTGCTGCCTTGGCTCACGCACTGAGGGGTGTACGCTCTGCAGCCTCCCGAAAAATGCCATGTTGATGTTCCCTCCGCGGGAAACCTTCCCCTATCTCGCCTGCCATGACTTGAATGTTTTCCAGTGGGGGGGAATGACTACCTTGGGATCTTCTACGGCACAGGTGGCCTGGTGGTCACTAGCAGGGCTCTGCCACCCTTACACCCCGTTTTCACACAACCTCGATGAGTTGTCCCATCTTCATGACCATGTACCTCTTCTTCTACTACCGTGGAGCCTCTGATTTCTCTCCTGTTCAGAATACCGGCTTCCGAGGCCGATTCGTTTATTCTGTCCTGGGTTGTGTTCACCGGTCTTGCTTGTGGTGTCTGTACTCTCCTAGGATGAGCTTTTCCCCGAACCCTTGACTTGGCGTGCCACCCTATGAATTTCGCCATGTCTCTCTTACTCTAGCTTAGTCTCCTACCCCTCAACCCCTTCGCATGGGGAAACTCAAAAGAAACACAAAAAGAAGAACAAAAAACGACTCCCCTCCCAGGTCTCTAATATCAGAGACCCTGGGTGCCAAGCTCTCTACAGTCTGGCTAGGGGCTGACCTCCTGCTCGGGTCCTCCCTTCCCCTGCCTCTATAAGCCCTGGGCTGTCCTGCTCCTCTTCTTCCCGGAGCGTCCCTAACCAGGTGCTTCACTGTTCCCTGCTGGTTCTCTCCTACACTCGGGGTCAACGCCTGAGTTCTCTGCAGTCCTTCTGGCTGCTTTTGCTAGGGCTCTCTCACCAGGTAGAGCTCCTTCTCCTCCCTCCGGCCCCAATGCTCCCACCTGCAGTGGTGATGATTCTTGCGCGTCCTCCGCTGTTTCCCCTGCAGCTGAAACCCTTGCAGGCTGGTGGAGCTGCTTCCCGCTTGCCTCCAGTGCTGGCGGTTTGTTCCCAGCTGCTGTTGCTGCGGCTGGTGTCAGGAGCCTCCTCTGGCTCCTTGCTCACAGCTCTCTCTTCCCAGTGGGAATCCACTGAGGGGGCCTGGCGTCCCCACACTCCCCGGGTCCATCCTCATCCTCTCCTCCCCTCTTTCTCCTCCATTGGCCTGCTTTATTACTGCTGGATGGTGATTACTGGTGATGTCACCGTCCGGCCTCAGCTGAATAAAGACACGGCTAATGAGCCACACGGTTTCTCCCTCTGTTTCTGCTGTGTTGCGGCTCCTGTTGAAGGTTAGTGTTTTTTTTCTTGTTTTATCTTCCCCGTGTGTTTGTTTTTCTCTCTCCTGTCCCTCCTGCCTCTCATAACTTTCCCTTTTTGTCTGAGGTCCTTCCCCCCATTCTCTCCCGGAACAGAATCCATGCTATTTAGATGTCCCCATCCTACTGGGGACCCATATACTTCTCAGAGCAGTTATAAAGGGACTCCAACATGTCTGGAGAATGTGGGAAGGAGAAGTGGTCAAAGGCTGCGAACGGGCCCAGAATAGCTCTAGGCTACTTGGTAGCAATTTTCAGAAGCTTTTCTGGGGTCCCGTGTGGCCAAGCACCTCCTGCTATTTGGAGGAAGAAGTTCACCTCATACAGATACTATTAGGTACATGCAGCACACCCAAATAGCTCTGCAACTATGTAAACTCAGATATGGGGTAGAATTGTATTTTGTGGCTTAGCGTGAACTGCCATCATAAGAAAAGGACACACCCAGTGAACAATAAACTCTTTAGTCACTGCTTCTCTCCAATGTTTGCATGCCCTCACATTAAGTGAAGCTGAGGAATAATTGGCAACTCTCCCTCCATTCATCAGCTCTGACCTTTTGGTAGATGTGATTCTCCCTTCAATCCATGATTCTCAGTGGCAGATCCAGCAGACATAGTAGTGGTCTCCTTTGACCTACAGGATTTCTTTCCTTTGTCCTCCTTGCTCCATTGAGAAATAGTGAGTGCAGAGTCCTCTGCACATAGGGATCCTGACTGAATGTGAAGAACAGAAGAACTGTTTTGGTTCCAGCAGTTTCTGTGGTTTCTTTCTCTCTCCATTTAACTACCATGATATCTTTCTCCTGTTTCTTTTCATTAAGTTTCTCTTCCTGCATTTGCTACAGTTGTTTTGTTGTATTTCTTGTTCAGTCCTTTATTCATTGGGTCTCCCAAAACACACATACACACACGTACACTTTATTCCCATTTTACATCCATGCAACACTTGCTATTGTGTGTATCTATTTTTCTCACTCCCCGTTATCATGGAGTTAGGCTGCTCCTTTCTTTGAGGCCCCAGAGAGCTAAGAATCTGCTTTTTAGTAGTGAAATCTGGGACATACAAAATTGTTCGGCCATGTTCTTTATTGAGTTTCCAACCTCTGGCTGTGGCCTGTTGGGACTGGGGATGTCTCTAGGTGAACGAGTGCACCAGAATCTAAGAATGAGGTGGTGGAAGTGGAGTAGGTGGAACATGATGAGATTTTAAGATGGAGACTAGAAACTGCAAAGAGAGATGGAGCTGTGTCCATGTTCTCCCTGTCACACACACTGCTGGGGCTCCCCTGAGACTCCAGAGTTTTAGGTCCATCCCTGAGGACAGGTGGGTGCAGGTTGGGAATGGTTTTTAGCTCCAGCTATGGTACAGCATTTTTGTCACTGACCCATCTTTTGGCTGCAGGGGCTAAGTCCACCCTGGCCTCTACTGAGACCTCAGAGCTCCTTTCTATCCACAGCTGGGTAAATCCAGGAGGAAGCAGGCTCCTTGATTTATCCTTGAGCTGGAGATGATATCTTCACTCACAAGATGAAATCGTCCCTCAGCACTGGACTCTGTATCTGATGCTCTATGTCTCTCTCTTTTTCCCCACTGCAGCAAATTTGACTCTCGATCGAAACACGGCTCATCCTGAACTTGTCCTGTCTAAGGATCAAAAAAGTGTGAGATGGGGAGACACACGACAGGATCTGCCTGACAATCCTGAGAGATTTGACTTTCAGCTCTGTGTGCTGGGCCGCGAGCGGTTCACCTCGGGAAGACATTACTGGGAGGTGGAGGTTGGGGAGGGGGGAGCCTGGGCTGTGGGAGTTGCCAGAGAGTCTGTGCAGAGGAAAGGAGAGGTCAGCCCTAACCCTCAGGTGGGGATTTGGGCTGTGGTGCAGTTGGGGGGTAGGTACCGGGCTCTCACTGCCCCTGATCGCACCCCATTGTCCCTGAGCCAGATCCTCAGGAGGATTGGGGTCTATTTGAACTATGAAGAGGGGAGGGTGGAATTTTTTGATGCTGATATTGAATCCTCAATCTTCATCTTCTCTGTGGCTTCATTTGCTGGGGAGACACTTTGCCCTTGGATTCGAATTTGGGATAGGGGACCTGACTTGAGGCTGCGGTACTGAGAAGCAAGCCAGTGGGAAATCCATGTAGCAGAGAGGCTGTCTTAACTGGCCGCTGTAGCTGCTACTCAGTCATCTTTGTGACCCAAGAGAATTCCACACTTCTTGAAGACTTTCTACAGTATAGCCTTGGGAGTGCAGTGGTAGGTTTCTGGACTAGACACCAGGAAGCACCTGAGATAGAAACTCTGACCTACCAGCCTATCTGTCACATCCCCAGTGTCCCAGGAGGATTCTGGATCAGAGACTGATCGATGAGAACCCAAAAAGGTGTGTTGTGGATTCCCCCAGGGGCAGGGGAGAGGGAAGCACTTGCTTGGGACCCTCAGCATCATCTGGTCTGAGTAGCTCCTGAAGTACAGTCTGAGTAAAGTCCAGGTGTGAATTCTGGAGTAAGGTGGGTTCCATCTCCTTCTGACTCTGAGAACCTGGTTGTTTGTTCCCTGATCCTGCCTGGTTACCCATGACCCTGCATCAGGGTTGAACATTCCTACTAATTTCCCAGGAGAGGGACTTTACTTCTTCAAAAGGAGAAGATATGCATCCCAAAGTCCCAAGCAGCAAAGCAGACAGCTCCTCTTTCATAAAGGCAAAAGTCACACAGCAAGATGTTCTTGCCCCTTGTAAAGGGTTAAGTAGTCCCTCCAGGCAAGCCTACACAACTCGGAGGACTCCAAAATTAGCTCAGCTCCTTCTTTTCCAGTTTGCACAGGTTTAAGGTTGACACCCTTGTATTCAGTCTACTCCATTCATCTTGTTAAGCTTATCTCACTCTGCTTCCTTTGATGCCTTCTGGGCTTTACCTCCAAAGGTTGTTTACCAAGCCCACCTGAAGGATCATCAAGGCTATTCAGCTCCTTCTGTTTGATATATATTCACTCACTTGGGCCAGGCAGCTCTGGTTTTGGTGTGTCTTAACCTCTTCCTTTCTCCCTGTACAAGTTCAGCAGGAAAACTAAGATATGTAACATTATTACAGCACAAATAAATTTAACCCAGAAATATTACAATAAAACCATAGTCTGTTACAGGAAGATTGAGCAAACAGCTGTGAATGGGGAAGTCCAAAGCTGGGGGATGGTAGAACTGATGAATACTGTTCAAATTAGCAATGCCACTCACTGCACAGCTCATCCATTCAGAGCCTTAGGTCATGAGAAGGGGAGACATTATGGTTGCTTATAAAAGTGATTTGTTCAATTTTTGGTCCTTTTTCTCACTATTGGACATTGCCTCTAAAGTGATTGGATGTCCTCCATGTTATGATAAATAAAGCAATTTTTGATAAATAACAATATTAAAATGCATAAAAACATATTTTTTAAGTAGGGAGTTCAGGGAAGTGTTTCTGGTTGGCGACAGGGTGGTTGGGCTTTATGGGTATGGAGAAGGGCAATCAAAATGATCAGGGGTATGAAGCAGGTGCCATACCAGGAGAGACTTATATAGGCTAGGAGTCTTTACCTTGGAAAGAAGTTTGAGGGTGGCTATGAGAGATGTTTGTAATATCACAAAGGATGTGAATCAAGTAAACAGAGAACTGTTGTTCACCCAGGCCCAGAATATTAGAACTAGGAGGCACTCACTGAAATTAGTAGATGACAAGTTTAAAAGTAATGGGAGGAATAATTTTTTTTTTACACAATGCATAGTTAAAATGTGGAATTCATTGCCACAGGAAGTGATGGAGGCAGACAGAAAAATAGGACTGGATAAGTTAATGGATGATGGATCTATTAATGTGTATTGAACTGAATGGGTGGGGATGTTTCCTCTGGCATCTCTAAACCAATAAAGGTGAATGTCGGGGCTGGGGCTGGTGGTATTGAATAGGGGATGGATCACTCTAGAGGTATCTGGGTCAATGCTCTCCTACAGGATCCATTTCTGCCATTGTCAGAGACAGGATACTGGGCTAGATGAACCATTGGTACTTATTACGTTCTTTAGCAGAGGTCCCTCTCAGAGGAATTTGCCTGAGTGCATCTTGTAATGTCCTCTGTCTACAGTGCCTACACCACTTGTAGTGCTAAAAATATACATCTGTCCACAGCCACAGATTCTCACCCATTCTGGCTAGGGATACCCAGGAGTGGGGAGGGGAGTGGGATGCAGAATGGCAGTATATCGTCTCAAATTTGTTGAGTTCCCTAATACCTTTCCCTGGGTTGATATGCTGCATTTACCATATTTGCTCGATTTAGAAGATGAGGTCGTCCCCCCCACCCGCTCCCTGCCATTTAGCATGGGGAAGAAAGCCCCTTTGCCTTACAGTCAAGTATAAGGTAGCAGGGGGAAAGCTGCCATGGCTCTGACCCCACACAGGGTTGGAGCCCCCTGCTGCTATGGGGCTGGGCTGGAGCCATGCTCGTTGCCCCAGGGTGCAGCAGGGATGTCATCTGCCAGCATGGAGCAAAGGTAAGGAGAGGGGGTGGAGGGGCAGGAGTGGGGAAGACTTATGATGGGGTGGGGGGGAAATGAGAGGAAGGGAGGCAGGGACCTGAGGCTGTGGGGGTCAGAAGTGGCATGGAGGGGAGAAGAGGGGACAGAGGAAGGGGGATCCAGGCAGCCTTAATGGGCAAAGGGGCAGATAGCAGGGTGCAAGCTGCTTCCCTCTCACTGCCTGCCCCACTGTCTCCACACTGCTTGTTCCCTACTACCTGCCTGCCTACCGCCTGTCCACCACTGCCTACCCTACTATTGCCCCTCCACTGCCTGCCCTACCACATTCCCCTCTATTGTTTCCCTCATGGTCTGTCTCCCTACTGCCTGCCCATTACTGCCCCTCTTATCATCTCTGCCCCCTACCACCTGCAGTAGTAAGGGGTACAAATTTTAAGATGATCCTCCAATAATGAGATTCTATATATGGAAAATTATAATACATTTGTACATTTTTCACGTATAGAATCTAATTATTCTGGGGGAATAATTTTAAATTTACTTTGTCTTTTATATTCAGATAAATATGTTATATATGTTTTATTCTCTAACTGGTTTCTTTACATTTCTTCATTTCACTGAGAGTTTGGGAACCAGACTTTGGCAACAAGGTGTCAACTGTGTGAGATTTATGTTCTTGTGAAAATTACGCTTCTGGAAGGGGAGATTTCTTATTTCCTTCCTTCTGTTTGCCACCAGCCTGTTTTCTTCTCTCCTTCTTTCATTGTCTTCATTGATAAGGCTGCTTTGTTTTTACAACTCATCTAAGAAACATAACAGAAATATATCTATTAAAGCAAACTTGCATGTAACACATTTAGTTGAATCAATCACTACTAAGAATTTTAAGCTAAAGCTGCAAAATACAATATTTGAATGTTTTATAAGAATGTATCCAGTATAATGTTCCCTTTCAGGTCTTTTACTCTCACTACTGGACTTGTCCTTCCTGTCTGAAAAGCTCATACAGCTCCTGCTGAGCCTGCGCGGCTTGTTCGGGGGGGGGGGGGGGGTGTGTGGGGGGGGGTTTCCCACCACGGTGTGCACCCCTGGGGCAGGCATAGGGGGCATGTGCCCTCAGGATTTGTGCACAGGGCTCTGCAGAGACAGCTGCCTCTGCAAACTGGGCTCTGAGACCTGCTCTTGGTGCACCAGCAGACATGCAATGCCATGTGCCTCCTGTGAGCTGGCTGCGCCTTGTCCCCTGCCCGCCTGGCAGGGGCAGGTATATGGCATCGTGCAACTGCCAGGGCACTGGCAGTGGGGTGCAGAGCCCAGACCGCAGTGGCAGCTGCCTCTGTGAAGCCCTGCACACAGATTGGGGGGGCCTGTACCACCCATGCCTGCCCTGGGGGTGTGCACAGAGAAGGGAGCACCCCCCCCCCCATACCCTGGACGAGCTGTCTGGGCTGTGACTGTCCCACAACCAGGCTATCCTTGGGGTCCCACTCACCCCAGCCCCTGCCCCTCCCCCTGCCCCTGCCTCACTCTTTCTCTCGTTAAGCCTCAATCTGCTCCCCCAACACCCATTCCCTCCCCTTCCCATCCACACATTTACCTGCTGGGTGGTGTGTGTGTCTCTGCGCCTGTCTGTGTGCCTGTCTCTGTGTCTATGCATGTGTTAGAAGCATATTTTAAGTTTAAGTTTTACTCAGCCCCCCCCATAATATTTTCTCCCTCCGCCTATGGGGGTCACTAGGGTGCGCTGACTGGACTGAAGTGACCCTGTGAGTGCAACTACTTCCTCCCCTTGCAGGGCACCTTCCCCTTTGGCAGGCTGAGGGAGACCCTGCACATCTACCTCAAATGTGCCAGGCTGTAGCCCTTTACCACCTATTCAGAAACCTCCACCTGAGTTTCTGGCTGCACTTCTCTCCACACCTTTTCTTTTATGCACCCTGCAGTTGTGGCCTCGTCGAGTCCTGGAACTTCCTAGTCAACCTCCTCCTGGCTCTAGCCAAGCTCGCTATGTATGAGACCAGAAAGGAGGCTCTGGCTAGGGAGAACCCAGGCAACTGTGGGGCTGTTTTCCTATCCCTCATCCATTCATGTCTCGTGGCAGAATTTCACTGGGCAACGTCTGCTGGCTCCTTGGACTCATTCAAGGGACAGTGGATGCTGGCTGGTGTGCTCTGCTTGGTGGCCCACAGAGAAACACTCATATAAACCAGTGATCCATATCCCAATGCTTGTTTTCTCTTTAGTTGTCCTGAGTAATCAATTGTTATATGTTGACTCAGAGTCTCTTTTCCTCCCTTGCCAGTACTTCTAGTTAGACCTCGTTCCAAGAAAAGCCACCAGGCCTTCTTATCTCAGGAGTTTTGGGTTGCAATTTTGATAAAGTTGCCTGCCATGTGGGTTTTTTTGGGTCTGATAACTTAGGATGTGTTCAGTCCAGCCACAGCGCCCCCCCCCCCCTTTTTCCCCACCTTTAACTCCTTGGATTTGAAGACCAGTGAATTTTCTTCTGGTATAAGATTCTGGGGCTCCGCCACCTCTCACACCCCAGCCTTATGCCAATTTGATGTTTAGTGTCTTGTCCAATAAATGGCTTGTCTAAGCCATCACAGTCCTGGTCCCGTTCTCTTCAGATTCTTCAGACCCCACATCTGTCACACACCGCTGCACCGCCTCCCTTCCACATCTTAAATACCCCAGATTTATGACTACTGCATGTCAGAGCACATGGCCTTATCTGTATTGCACCTTCCTGATGAATATTAAAGTATAACAAACTATAAACTAACTCATAACTTACACGGTGCAACTGTACCACCTTATCTAGCTGAGTGCTACTGGCAGGAAAGAGTTAATTTCTATCTCTTTTTCTTTTAAATCTCACTTAGCACTTCTTTGCTACTTGGATTCAGATATCCTCTCTGTTTGCCTTTTGATAACAAGCTTGAGGAATCAAATTCTTGCTCCTGTATTACCGCTGTACACCCCTTCCTGCTCCAGAACACATTCACCCGATCTGTGGGGCCATGGGGAGGCTTCTGCTCTCCCTCCCTTTGAGATCTGTAGCAGTCCCTGTAACCCTGAACTGCAACTGGATCCGCTGAGCATCCTGACTCCTCCCTTTCTCTCTTGTCCTCCTTAAACTGCTGTTCTTGCCCCCTTCTAACTGCTGAGCTGCCTATGCACAGCTGAGCTACTCCTTGAAAAGTTGCTTCAGCTGCTCACTGATCTGCTCCAGGCAGGCTCCCCCTCCCCCCCCCACCTGCCCCAAGGCAAGTTTTTCTTTAACCCCTTTTTGTCCTTATCCCTCTCACATTAAGCCTATACTCGCCTCCATGATTAAGGGAGGCTTCTAGTTCCCTTGGTAGGCTTATGCCCAGAAAAAGATGGGCCTAATAAATAAATAGGCCTTCTCTCAAAGAGTGTCCTGGTGTGTGCACAGATATCGTGAGTGGGGAGAAGGGGAGATGGCATGGGGGCTGCTTTCAGCCATCTCTGACACTACGAGTGAGAGCCAAGTTAGGAATGGCATCACCCCTGTTGGTACATAGGGTGGTGGGAGGGGTCTGGGCTAGGCCGGCGCAAATAGGGAAGTGTTCGATTTGGATTTAGATTCGGCCGATTCAGAGGACAGTGATTCGATTCAGAGATTTGGATCGCTGTCCTGAAATGATTTGGCTGAATCGGCTTTGGAAGATTTGGCACTGATTTGGAGAGATTCAGAGATTCAACCATAGACTATAATGGGGAATCATTGAAATACCTGTAACTTTGTCACTTTTTGGCTGATTTGGATAAAAATTGCTGGGATAGTAGAATAGCCCCGTCTGAGGGCATGAGCCAAGTTTCAAGGAGATAGGTGCAGGGGTTTCTAGGAAACTGCACCTCAAACTGCTAAAAGCTAAACTTGTGTAATGTGTGTGTGTTAAGGCAGATTTGGATGAAAACTGCAGGCATGCTAGCCCTTGCTGAGGCCATGAAGTCTGCCAGGTTTCAAGGAGTCTGCCAGGCTGCTGACAAGCAAAACTCGTGACATGTGACACTGTGTGTGTGTTAAGGTACGCCCTCACTGGTGCTGGGGCCTCTACATGATATGGTAGTATGCCCCAGTGAGGTCTCCTCCTCCCCTACAGCCTCAGGCTGGTCCACCACTTTAAATGACAACAAGTAACCAGTGCACTGCAGCACAGTAGCACTCAGGAAGTCAAACTGCCTCAAACTAGAGCCTTTCTTTCCTAGGGCAAGGGGGTGCTGCAGGAGCTTCTTCTCCAGCAGCTGTGAGACAGTTCTCTCTGCCAGTCCCAGTTCTGGGGCTCCGATGTGCCCTGGGCCCTGCCTCCTTCTGGGCAGCTGACCAGGGACAGGTGCTAGGGGTGTTGGCCTGAGGACATGGCACTGGCAGACAAGGTTCTTTGGGTCAATCTGGTATCGTTTAGTAGACCAATTGAGTAGTTAGAGAAATATATCTTAGCAAGCTTTCGGGTTGAAAAACCCTTTGTCGGGCTGAGGAAGCACCTGCAATTGGTATGTGTGTGTGTGTGCTCTTCCTGGATGGATGGACTAGTAAAGAAGCCAGAGGCTGGCATGCAATGCAGACAAGAAAGCCAGTCAGTGAAAATGGAAATGGAGGCATCAGGGGTGAGAGAGAGAGGCTGGGGTGGTGGGGGAGAGGGGATGTAGCAGGTAAAAGTGGAGAGGGACCTGGAGAGTCAGTTGTCTGGTAGGTTGAAGGGACTGCTGGGCAACCTTATATCAGACTGAATCAAAGCCTGTATCATATAAGCTCATTTCTGGAGCAAAGGAGGGGAAACCATTGTCTTAAACACTAGGCAGCAGGCAAGGCTGAGAAGCAAAAACATAACCAAAAAGGCCCAAACAAAGTATAAAAATGCATGGGCTAAGAGTTTTCCTTGGGGATGTATTGCAAATTTAGGGTTGGACTGATAGGCTGCAGCTGCACAAGTCAGTGCTAGAGGCAGAAAGAGGGCAGCTGTCATGAGTACAGCCCTATAATGAAGAGGGCGGGATATGGGACTGGATCACAGACATAACAGAAAATCAACTTGAGAACAAGGAGTTTTGCACAGGACTTTGAGTAATTTCTGTGCAAATAAGCACAAAGGCATCAGAGAAATACCTGACTCCTATCAATTTTACCTAACAGAAACTGCCCAGCAAGGTGTCAAATAATGGTTAATTGTTGGGGGATAACAGGAAGGATTATTATTTGTGATATTTAGTAAAATGAGAGGGTCTTTCAGAATCATTCCTTCTTTACTGTCCTTGGGACACTTGAATCTCTGAACTGGCAGAGGCAACATTGCAAGCTCTTAAGGAAAGGGGATGTATTTCTTTACGACAAGACTCTTCTCTCTGCCCATGAGATGGCGTAAGGGCTGCTTTTCAGTTGCTCATTAACTTTTCTACTTGAATTCAGGAAATACTACAAGAGGAAGTATGTTAATCAGTCTGGGATGAAAATAGAAGTGTTTACAAAATTATAAGGGAAGATTTTTTAAAAACAAGCTACACCTTTTTATAGCTTGAATTGCCTCTGTATAATTTAGTACAGTGAAATAGTTAACCTTTTAAAACCGGACTCAGTAGGATCAAAGATGAATTTGGGAATGGTGGGGATACTCTAACAACCATAAAGTTTTCATAAGAATGGCAAGCAGGTGAACTTTGTCTGCCTGATAGCCATTTATTTGAATGCTTTTTTATAACCCATACGAGACCCCCACTTATTTCCGAGACTGTAATAGCCCAAAGATTAACTTTGCTCTTTATAGGCATACTATATTGCATGTGCTTATGAAATTATTTATATTCAAAATACATTTCAAAGTATTCAGACCAATTTAACATTAGTTATTTTTCATGTGTTGAGAGTTATTTCTTTTCTACTATACTATGTTTTAGAACTCTAGGCCCAGCCCTGCTCTACCCGAAGCCACAGGATTATCTGTAATACAAGAACTTTCTGTATTTTGCAGACAGGAAAAAACACAATGCTCCAAATCCAGCTGCTATCAATATAACTTCTCATCTTGTGTCAGGGCAGACATATAGCTGTTATTCTGGATCTGAAAAAAAGAATCAGGCCCCCCCCTGAAGCAGTGATGGAAGCCCCTCAATTGAAACGATGGGTTTTTAATCATCGCAATTAAAAACCCACCACTTCAATTTAGGGGACTAAATCCCCATCATGTGTACAAACATCCATGATGTGAAATACTGACTGTTGCTGCATGAAATTCCTTCAATTTCTATTCTGATATCGGTAACTGGGGCATCAGCATGTGCACTGCAACATCAGCTTCCTCTGAATTTATTCCTTCACTATTGAGCATATATTATCTGGAAAGGCATCAACAATTGAACTTTCCCTAGTGTATACGCAGATTTCAGCTGGTCTTTCTGAAATGTGAGTATCCATCTTTGAATCCTTGGAGAAGCACAGCACAGTACAATTTTCTTTTGTTTTAAGTAGCTCCAAAGAGGCTTGCAGTCTGCTTCAGCAAGCACATTTTTCCCCCATATATATACCTGTATAATAGACTACAGCCAAGTGCTCTTGCTTCCTTTTCTATTTCTGGTGTGTTGTCAAAACTTTAAATGCATAAGCAACAGGAGTTATAGGAGTGGGGGGTTTTAAATTTGTTTT